>NC_083574.1:93327004-93942838 GCF_027579695.1 Neoarius graeffei | reverse complement strand
ACCTGAGGTTAAATTTTAAGCTAGTCAACTTTGCTAGCTAGTTAGCAGAACATTAGCATATTTTTCTTGCTAGCCTGCACTGTACGCTCAGGGTGTTATATTTCCGACACTCCGTTGTTAACGTCAGCTCACGATATAAACGCATGCACACACACACACACACATACACACACACACACACACACACACTGATGCGGTTTCATGCCTAAAGCCAGAATATCGAGGTGTTTCTTTACACTAATATTACAGACCATCTGTGTGAAAAGAGCTACACAAACCATATTCACCCAGTACCTGTGGTTAACTAACACACACACACACACACACACACACACACACACACACACACACACACACACACACACACGACCTGTCCATTAGGACAGAAGTAATCACAAACCCTGAGAAAATAAAAACTCCACAGAACAAGCTAACATTTTGTCATAACTGGCTAAACATATATATATATATATATATATATATATATATATATATATATATACACACACACACACACACACACTACCGTTCAAAAGTTTGGGGTCACCCAGACAATTTTGTGTTTTCTATGAAAAGTCACACTTTTATTTACCACCATAAGTTGTAAAATGAATAGAAAATATAGTCAAGACATTTTTCTGGCCATTTTGAGCATTTAATCGACCCCACAAATGTGATGCTCCAGAAACTCAATCTGCTCAAAGGAAGGTCAGTTTTATAGCTTCTCTAAAGAGCTCAACTGTTTTCAGCTGTGCTAACATGATTGTACAAGGGTTTTCTAATCATCCATTAGCCTTCTGAGGCAATGAGCAAACACATTGTACCATTAGAACACTGGAGTGAGAGTTGCTGGAAATGGGCCTCTATACACCTATGGAGATATTGCACCAAAAACCACACATTTGCAGCTAGAATAGTCATTTACCACATTAGCAATGTATAGAGTGGATTTCTGATTAGTTTAAAGTGATCTTCATTGAAAAGAACAGTGCTTTTCTTTCAAAAATAAGGACATTTCAAAGTGACCCCAAACTTTTGAACGGTAGTGTGTGTGTGTATATATATAAAACCCCAACTAGCTACAGGTTTATGTGGTACAAAACTAAGTTTTAAAAAATCTAAAATATTTATATTAGGTGAAAAAAATATATACGTTATTTACCAGCTGGGAGGTCCGTATGGTGAAATACCGTGACCGAGGTCTTGAAAGTACTGAGCGAGGCCCTCTGGGCCGAGGTCACGGTATTTCACCATACGGACCGACCTTAAGCTAGTAAATAATATATTTATTTTTTTCTTTACCAAATTCTAACAGAAAACGAGAGCGCCCGAAAGGGAAAACCGAGCCGAGCCGCCATTTTGAATCCTCATTCACGGCTGTAATGCAAATGGCTTCCTCCTCGGTATACAAGTGCACTTCCATGGCAGGAAAAAAATTACATTTTGCCGCCTATGTAGTCCCCTATTTATACAAATAGGAGTCATTCAGGATTCAGCCATGTTTTTGCTTGTCGTTAGCAACAGTTAGAGGTTTTTAGCTTTCTCCTGAAATGTTTCATCTCATTATCTGTAGCCGCTTTATCCTGTTCTACAGGGTCGCAGGCAAGCTGCAGCCTATCCCAGCTGACTACGGGCGAAAGGCGGGGTACACCCTGGACAAGTCTCCTGAAATGTTTTCTTTTATTTCTTCTTCCTCAGGGTAGTAAAACTCGCTTTCGCTGTGAACAGTCGTTATCGCTATCCATGCTGTAAAATTAAGGCTATTTTGAATCCTCATTCACGGCTGTAATGCAAATGGCTTCCTCCTCGGTATACAAGTGCACTTCCATGGCAGGAAAAAAAACTACATTTTGCCATCTATGTAGTCCCCTATTTATACAAATAGGAGTCATTCAGGATTCAGCCATGTTTTTGTTCGGCGTTAGCAAAAAAAAATAAATAAATAAATAAATGCTGACAAAAAATTCTACTATGTTTGTTGTTGTTGTGAACGAGCGAGTCGCCAGAGGTCTGTAACTGGGGTCCGTATCGTAGGATACGGACCCGTTCGCCAGCCAATCAGAGCACAGGATTTACTGGAAACCGCAACGCGAAAAAAATAAATATAAATATTGTTAGCTAGCTAGCTAGTCATACATTTGGGTGAAATGACCTGAGGTAAAATTTTAAGCTAGTCAACTTTGCTAGCTAGTTAGCAGAGCATTAGCATATTTTTCTTGCTACCCTGCACTGTACAGGCATATTACCAGGAAAATATAATTTTTTTCTGCTCATACAGGATGTACAAAGGCATAAATGTGATAAATACTGATTAATTAGAGTTTGGAGTTATATGTTTTATTGTTAATAGTAGAATAGTTAATATTTTCTTGGCGAGTTCATACATTTATGATTTCTTCTAACTATCGAGCTAGTAGGAGAAGAAAATATTCTCATGGGCATCACAGTTCATTTGCACTGCATACCCTCACACACATACACACACGGCTTTGGAAGTCAACCACGGGTCATCAGAGAAGTGAAACCCGAGAGCAGAGCAGCCGTTGGTTGTTCTGCCGCAGCGGTGTGTCCAGTTCTCTGAAATCGCACCGTCACTAGTTTGAGAGTGCACGCACAGCTGCTGACTCATGCCGACTCAGGAAGGATTCTGCGCTCCACAAACAAACGCTGCACTCTCTCCCACGCTTCATTTACGCTAACTGATGTCAGCTGGATCGAATGCATGCATCCCGCATACACCAGTCGCATGCAACGGATCGTTAACCACATCACTGCAGGACAATTCGTTCGAAAATTCTCTGGTTTATTTAATACTTTCAATCACGTTCCTGTAAATTTCTGTTTAGGTTCGTACCAGGAACCACGGGAACCCTTTTACCATCGTGCTAAACAGAAATAAGCTATAAAGAACCATTGGCGTCATTCTGATGTTCCTAGCTCTATCCAGCACCTAATGAGAATGTCTCCCAGTTCGATATTGACGTCATGTAACATGGACTATTGTGGGCTTGGGTGGTGGTTGTGGTAGTTGTTGTTGTTGTGGTTGTTCAGGATTAGCTGTTAGCGTTCCGCTTGAAACCTAGGACTGTGCGAACATAGCTACGTACACTCCTGAACCTTTAGGAACAACACATTCCATTAAACTACAATCGGTAACACATTACTGGTTTCACTGGTTAACCACCTTGGTCATGCTAAACCATACAAGTAAAACCTTGCTTATAAACTGCTTCAAAAACTAGCATGTATTGGCTACTTGCCCCTCCCCCTTATACTCAGAAATCATTCAGGAAAAAAGAAGTATTTAATTTTGTAATGTTTTACTCACAAACCTGTGTTATAATTTCTGTTTATCGTATTTAATTAGCGATCACGCCAGACCTTTGCTATGTTTGGTTTTGCTGCTGGAAGTGAAACCAAATTCAGGTGTTTTTTTTTTTTTTAAAACACGTTTCTGGTAAGATTCGAAAGTAAACTAAGTGCTAATATAAGCGAGCTAGCAAGCTAGCTAGCTAGCTAGCTTATTTGGCTTTTTTTGTAGCTACCAACTAGAAGTGAGAAAGAAAATAACCTGGGAAAGGTTTGGTGTTAAGTTGTTAGCATGTTATGTTAGTTAATTAACAATTTTATTCTTTCCACATTCACTGTATTTTGAGAAAGAGCATTTTTATTTAATTTTTTTTGCGAACTTGCTAAATAAAAACTTTATACAAAACTTCCGACAAAATCATTTTCGCTTAGAATGTAAACAAACCAGCGAAATAATGGTAGCAATTTGTGAAAAATGCAATAATAATAATTCTTAAAAATTTTTTTTATACATACTAGTGCATCTCAAAAAATTAGAATATTGTGAAAAA
Organism: Neoarius graeffei; assembly: GCF_027579695.1. NCBI lineage: Eukaryota > Metazoa > Chordata > Actinopteri > Siluriformes > Ariidae > Neoarius > Neoarius graeffei. Next base: position 93,938,978 of record NC_083574.1, on the reverse strand, counting down.
GTTCAATATTTTCCATCAGTTATTTAAGAAAGTGAACATGTTGTATATTATGTAGACTCATTACACAAACTAAAATGTTTCAAGCATTTTTCTATTTTAATTTTAATCAGTATGGCATACAGTACAAAAGCATAAAAAAAATCTCAAAATATTAGAATATTTCATTTCGAGTTTGAGTAAAACAGTATGAACACAGTGTATCTCTCGGTCTAGTTCAGTACACACAACCACAATCATGGGGAAGACTGCTGACTTGACTGTTGTCCAGAAGATGATCACTGATGCCCTCCACAAGGAGGGTAAGCCACAAAAGGTCATTGCTGAAAAGGGTGGCTGGAAAAGGTGCGCAAGCAACAGGGATGGCCGCAGTCTTGAGAGGATTGTCAAGAAAAGTTGATTCAAGAACTTGGGAGAGCTTCACAAGGAGTGGACTGAGGCTGGTGTCAGTGTATCAAGACCCATCACGAACAGACATCTTCAAGAAAGGGGATACAACTTTCGCATTCCTAATATCAAGCTACTCCTGAGCCAGAGACAATGTCAGAAGTGTCTTATCTGGGCTAAGGAGAGAAAGAAATGGACTGTTGCTCAGTGGTCCAAAGTCCTCTTTTCAGATGAAAGTACATTTTGCATTTAATTTGGAAATCACGGTTCGAGAGTCTGGAGGAAAAGTGGAGAGGCACAGAATCCAAGGTGTTTGAAGCCCAGTGTGAAGTTTCCACAGTCTGTGATGATTTGGGGTGCCATGTCATCTGCTGGTGTTGGTCCACTGTATTTTATCAAGTCCAAAGTCAACACAGCCATCTACCAGGAGATTTTAGAGCACTTCATGCAACGAGCTTTTTGGAGATGCTGATTTCCTTTTCCAGCAGGACTTAGCACCTACCCACAGTGCCAAAACTACTACCAAATGGTTTGCTGACCATGATATTACTGTGTTTGATTGGCCAGCCAACTTGCCTGACCTGAACCCCATAGAGAATCTACGGGGTATTGTCAAGAGGAAGACGAGAAACACCCGATCCAAAAATACAGATACGCTGAAGGCCACTATCAAAGCAACCTGGGCTTCAATAACACCTCAGCAGTGCCACAGACTGATCACCTCCATGCCACACCACATTGATACAGTAATTCATGGTAAAGGAGCCCCAGCCAAGTATTGAGTGTATAAATGAATATACTTTTCAGAAGTTGGACATTTCTGTATTGTAAATCCTTTTTTTTTTTTATTGCTCTTAGGGAATATTCTAATAATTTGAGATACTGGATTTCTGATTTTCATGAGCTATAAGCCATAATCATCAAAATTAAAACAAAAAAAAGGCGTTAAATATTTCACTTTACATGTAATGAATATAGAATATATGAAAGTTTACCTTTTTGAATTAAATTATGAAAAAAAAGGAACTTTTTCATGGTATTCTAATTTTTTGAGATGCACTAGTATACACACACACACACTCAGTGGCCACTTTATTAGGAACACCCATCCCCGCGCACGTACACACCTGCAGCTGTTTGATGCCGTTCTCTAATCAGCCGATCCCTCGACGCATCAAATCACGCAGATACAAATCAAGAGGTTCAGGTGTTCAGGTGACGTTCACAATGTTCAAACATCAGAACGGGAAAAATTTGTGATCTCGAACTAAGTGTGACTTTCTTTCACTGTGGTATGGGTGTCGGTTTGAGCCAGATGAGTATTTTTGGTTTGAGTATTCCAGAAACTGCTCCTGATCTCCTGGGGTTTACACACACAACAGTCTCTAGAGTTTACACAGAATGGTGCGGAAAACAAATATTGAGTTGAGTCGAGTGACCGTTCTGTGGGTGGAAGCAAAACAAACGCCTCGTTGATAAGAGAGGTCAGAGGAAAATGGACAGATCGGTGGTTGGTTCGAACTTTTTTTTTTTTACTTTTATTTATTTATTTATTTTGCCAGGAAGGATATAGTAACTCATATAATCACTGTTTACAACCCTGATGAGCAGAAAAGCATCTCAGCAAAGCAAAAAAAAAAAAAGCAACAGCAGAAAGAACACATTGGGTTCCACTCCTGTGAAGAACAGGGATCTTAGAATCAAAAACGTGTTCCTATTAAAGTGGCCGGGGAGTGTGCGTATTCTGTTTCCATGGTAGGTTTGTGGGTTTTTTTTTAAGATATAAAAAATGTAAAATTTAAATAATATTTATGATGCATTTGTTTATTCATAATAACATATCTGTTATTATTTGTTTATGAACAGTTCTTGAGCAAACCAATATTATTCTATCCACGTTCACTGGATATGAGCAACCGCGCACTCTGATTGGCTACTCTACTACTAGGATATCAGCTCATATACCGTGAGTAGAGAAAAACAAAATGGCGGCGCGCGTTGCTGAACCAACCGAGGACGAAATAAAAACTATTGGAAAACGAAACCTCAGAAAAATACAGAAAAAAAGCAACAAAATATGGAATGAAAATATTTGATGGTAAGAACGTCTTTTTTTTTTTTTTCAAGAATTATTATTATTATTATTATTATTATTATTGTCGCATTTTTCACAAATTGCTCCTCCTGTCATTTCGCCGGTTTGTTTACATTCTAAGCGGAAATGATTTTGTCGGATGTTTTATATAAAGATTTTATTGATTGAATTTGCAAAAAAAAATGCTCCGTTTCTCAAAATCCAGTGAATGTGGATCGAATAAAACAGTTCGGTGCTACGCGCCTCGTCAGCTATCAGCTCATGTACGACTCGGTTTCGTGGAATAACTGTTCAGTATATCGTGATGCGTATTATACCATATATCGTAAAAATACACAAGAATCGTTAAAGTTTTGTCGTATCGCCCCACCCCTAGATGTCAGCTCAGCCCAGGACACGCCCACTCGAGCACCAGGAAGTGAACATAAGCCTGGGATCAGAGTGAGTCCTCTGCCAAGACACAGAAATAAATAAACCGGATGATGCACTTTTGAATGACAGCAGTTTTTAAAAAGCAAAGTCAGACTGATGGAAAAGAGAAAAGAGAAGTGAACGCAGTTTGAGGAAATTTAAATGAAAAGCCGAGGCAGCTGTTTTTGCGATGTGAAGTTTTTGTGATGTTTCGGAGAGAGAGAAAACACAGGTGAAAGGCATTGCGTCTTGTTTCACAGGGCGAACGTGAATGTGTGCCCTAAATTAAAGGTGTCCTGGGAACATCCTGGGGTTGGACTTGCAGCTGTGCAGTTCCTTGTTAATCCTTGACGCTCCTGCTACGTCCCTTTGCTCTGCCGTTCTCCCAGGACGTCTCTCTCTGTCACGTTTTTCGTCCCCCGTGTCCTGCGTGTGAATCAGTGTTCCTGTGTGTCAGCTCGGGGGAATACAGCCGGAGGTTCACGACATGTTTCGTGACTGAGCGCAGGAGGAGTGCAGAGTGATGGGATTGATTTTTACATCTCTCCTTTTCGAGAAATGTTGAATTGATTTCGTGTGTGTGTGTGTGTGTGTGTGTGTGTAGTGGCTGAGTCATTAAACAGCGAGTCAGGTACGGGTCACGGTCACTGTGGCACCGAGGCGAGAGCGCTGCATGCCTGTACGGTCAGACAGACAGACATACATTCTCTCTCTCTCTCTCTCTCTCTCTCTCTCTCTCAATCTGTCTGTTTCTCTCTTGCTGTCTATATCTTTGCCTCTTTCTGTCTGTCTTTGTCTGTTTCTCTGTGTATCTATCAGTCTCATTCTCCTCTCTCTGTCTCTCTCTCTTTGTCTCAGTCTCTCTCTCTCTCTCTCTCTCTCTCTCTCTCACTGTCTCTCTCTCTTTGTCTATCAGTCTCTCTCCCACTCTCTCTGTCTCTCAATCTGTCTGTTTCTCTCTTGCTGTCTGTATCTTTGTCTCTTTCTGTCTCTTTGTCTGTTTCTCTGTGTATCTATCACTCTCATTCTCCTCTTTGTCTCAGTCTCTCTCACTGTCTCTCTGTCTCTCTCTTTCTCTGTCTATCAGTCTCTCTCTCCCTCTCTCTCTGTCGCTCTCTCACTGTCTCTCTGTCAGTCTCTCACTCTCTCTCTCTTTGTCTCAGTCTCTCTCTCACTGTCTCTCTCTCTTTGTCTCAGTCTCTCTCTCACTTTGTCTCAGTCTCTCTCTCTCACTGTCTCTCTCTTTGTCTCAGTCTCTCTCTCTTTGTCTCAGTCTCTCTCTCTTTGTCTCAGTCTCTCTCTCACTGTCTCGCTTTGTCTCAGTCTCTCTCACCGTCTCTGTGTCTGTCTCAGTCTCTCTCTCTCACTGTCTCTCTTTTTGTATATCAGTCTCTCTCACTGTCTCTGTGTCTGTCAGTCTCTCTCTCTCACTGTCTCTGTATCTGTCAGTCTCTCTCTCCCTCACTGTCTCTGTGTCTGTCAGTCTCTCTCTCTCTCTCTCTCTCTCACTGTCTGTGTGTGTGTGTGTGTGTGTGTGTGCGTCTTTGTGTATCAGTCTCTCTCTGTCTTTGTTTATCAGTCTCTCTCTGTCTCTCTCGTATCACCATGACAACATTATCATCAGGTACAACATCACAAAAAAGAACAGCGAGAAATATCGTCCATGTCTGGAAATATTTGTGTCTACTTTAAAAGACGAGGATATCCAGGCTGTAGAGGAGCTTCTGTGTGCGCATGTGTGTGTGTGTGTGTGTGTGTGTGTGTGTGTGTGTGTGTGAGACCAGGATGGTAACATAAGCCATGCGTGTGTGTGTGTGTGTGTGTGTGTATTAAACTACTCCATGTTGTGAAACTGAAGCTGTTTGGTTTCTCTCTTGGTTCTCTCCAGTCTCCGGCAGTCACCACCGAAGAAGTATAAACACATTACAGAATTACCTGTGTGTGTGTGTGTGTGTGTGTGTGTGTGTGTGTGTGTGTACATTTTGATCGTGCTACAGTGAGTCTCACTAGGCCACCAGTATGTGGAATTGTGCTTTGGGCACTGGGCATTGTGCCACTGTGTTCCTTTTTAGCCCATAATCCTTTGCAGTGTGTTCCCTCTCTTTGTGCTCAGTGACAGGAAGAGAGCGTTCAGCAGTCAAGCAGAGGGACAGGGTGAGAGGAACATGGTCTTCTGGAGTGCAGCAACATGTTCTGTGTGTGTGTGTGTGTGTGTGTGTGTGTGTGTGTGTTATCCAGTAAAACCTTTCACTCTGATTCTCTTTCACACAGTTGTTTATTCCCGCTTTATCTCTCACGCAGGAATCTGCATCGCTGCTTCTATGTCGTTTTTATTTCGTTTACTCGTCGACACATTCACGAGTCCAGACATAGAGCCGAGCGACCGAGTTAAAGGAATACTCTGGAATTTTCCATCCTAACCTCAGTCTTAACCTCAGCCTCAAAGTACAACACCTTTAATGTGTGCACGTGTGATTAATGAACATTAATATGCATTTTCTTCTCTCGACTGAGAAAAAGAACCGGACGTTGTTATCTTCCATAACATCTGCCCTTGGATTTGTGGAGTAAACATGATTTCTGTTGCTTTCTCAGTACAAGGACGTGAATTTTTTATTTTTTTTTTGCAATAAACATTCGACTGTGGATTTAAGTGTTATTCTAGTTCGAGTGCCCATGAGATCTGGAAGCGCAATTAAATTACCCCAGCTAACTGCCTACTCTTGCGTTTCACCTTCTTCCTCTAACTACTTCAGTTTCTCGTTTCCTGATGTTGCGCTAATGAGAATTGGGAAATATAAATAACGAAGCTGCGATTAGCGTGTGTAGCTGTGTGCCACTAGCAGAGGAAGGAATATAGTTTTAGCCTCTGGTTTAATTAGTACTAAGCACCATCACTGCTATTTTTTTTTATTAGTGTTATTACTATCCTATCCACATTCACCGGATATGAGCAATCGCGCGCTCTGATTGGCTACACTACTTCAAGGATATCAGCTCATATACTGTGAGTAGAGAAAAACAAAATGGCAGAGCATGTTGCTGAACCGACCAAGGATGAAATAAAAGCCACTCGAAAACAAAACCCCGAAATATACAAAAGAAAAAGCAACAAAATATGGAATAAAAGTATTTCATAGTAAGAATGTGTGTGTGTGTGTGTGTGTACTAGTATATATGTGTGCATACATGTCCTATACGGAATGTCCGTATTTTATACGGATTTGATTCAATAAACGTAGTATACGGGCGTATCAATAAAGTTATACGGATTCTTTAAAAAAAACTTCAATATTTATTTAGAGCTATAATCAATTCCCACGATGATAAAAGAGCGCATAACATTTACAAACGTACTGTACACCACAGACAGCCAGTAAAGAGTCTTATGAAATCGCACGTTATCTTGTGGTAGCGAGACTTCGTTCCACTTTTGATCATGCGCACACCGCATTGCGAGAATCCCGCCAACCGTGAAGTCATAGACATATAAACATAGACGCCGCCTTCTGCGTAGAATCATACGTCATCCTCGCCGCCATATTGGATGTGGCAAAGTGGAGATTCTTCAGCCGTCTCTGGTATAGCGTCTAGACAGTAGCCGAGAATAAAGATGCCTCATTCATGTGCTGCGTTTAACTGTACCAACAGGTTTACCATCCAAACGAGATCACATGGGATTACCTTTCACAGGTGAGACTGGAAAAATACTTTTCATTGTATTTGGTCATTATAACGTAATTTTACGAACAGATTTTCCTGACTTTGTGGCTAATATGAAGTCTCGTGCATAATAGCCGCTCGGTGAAACCTGTCTCCAAACAACGAAGTATTTCCTTCGTAACTACGCTGATAACACTTTGTGTTTTTGTCGAACATTGGAGCTTTGTATTCATTCTGAAGGTTTATTGTTATTAATATTGAATAAAAAGTAACTGGGATACATCATTCTTAATTATCATTCAAATTTTAGGTAAATTATTTTAATTTGCATCTTATACGGATTTTATAAGGGAAATACGGATTTTGGAGGTTGGTTATACAGGTTTGATTGACCAAAGGTTGACATGTACGTGTGTGTGTGTGTGTGTGTGTGTGTGTGTGTGTGTGTGTATACAGTGTTCTCCACTTTTCAAAAATAAAAAGGTGATGGCGGGGGGTTGTGGGCCGCCTAGGCTGACAGACTTCGGGCTTTTCCGACAGTGAAACTGGCCAGTAAACGGATAGGAAATGCTAAATCATTGTTAAAGTCATTTTACAAAAAAATGAACACATTCTTACTGGACATATCATCTTTACTGTCAATCTGAGACTCATTTTTGCGCCTGTTCCCTGAATTAATTACCGTATTTTCCGGACTATACGTCGCTCCGGAGTTTAAGTCGCATCAGCCAAAAAATGCATTATGAAGACGAAAAAAACATATATACGTCGCACCGGACTACAAGTCGCGCTTTTTTGAAGGGTTATTCTATCCATAGAATCCGTGATTGTATCTGATAAGCGGCGCGTGGTTACTGTGCGACTGCATTGTTTATTTAATAAACGAACAGCTGAGCAGTGATAACGCGCCCTTTGCCCTGTAAGTAGCCTAGTCTGATTATTTTAAATATCTACTACTATCTTTAATACTATCACTATCGTTATTACTAATAGCCTATACTATTATTATAACTAATATTAGTAGCCTATTACTAATCGTTACTATCGTTATTACTCGCGGTGAAAAAAAACATATATACGTCGCACCGGAGTATAAGTCGCATGGCCAGCCGAACCATGAAAAAAAGTGCGAATTATAGTCCGAAAAATACGGTATATTTTTTTTCTGTGTGCGAAAAATAAATGAACTTCCATGCATAAACAAAATACCCAATTACAATAAATCCATACATTTTTTACAATACGCATAATTAATGTCAATTGAACGAATCCACTCCAATCCATACTCGAGCTGGTGCGCATGCCCGAGACTGGCACTACAAAGCCACCCCGGCCTCCGTAGTTCAGGTCCTTTGACCCAGGAACCCGTAAGTCCTGCAGTAAACAACCACAGGGAAGCAAAGGGAAAATGCAGCTCTCGCCTACACAATCACAGACACGTAAAATAAAAGACCTGAACTTAACTAATGTGTGTGTGTTATATGATTACTGTAAGTGTGTATGGTCAGAAAAGACGATAGACGAGCGTAACCGTTGCACAATAACGCTACAAACACCCGCAAAGTTATTTAGCTGCTGGCTAGCTGCAGCTTGTAGCTTCCAGCGTTACTATGTGTCAGTATAGCGTAATGTGGTGCGGTGAAGCGTAACGCAGGGATCGACCTCAATCTGGCTTTCTACTGCAATCGCGTGGCCACTTCAGGTCGCTCCGTATCAATTCGTTTCATGGTCTTCTGCGTGTTAAGTAGTTACAAAATTATAATAAAGCGAATACTTTACGATTTATTTGGTGTATACTACGGAAGCCGAGAGAGGCCCTTCATATAATCCTTTTTTTTATTCACCTTGTTATTCCGAGATAACGACATAATTAATTCAGGATCTCGAGAAAACAAAACCGTTATTTCGAGATCTCGAGAAAACAAAACCGTTATTTCGAGATCTCGAGAAAACAAAACCGTTATTTCGAGATCTCGAGAAAACAAAACCGTTATTTCGAGATCTCGAGAAAACAAAACCGTTATTTCGAGATCTCGAGAAAACAAAACCGTTATTTCGAGATCTCGAGAAAACAAAACCGTTATTTCGAGATCTCGAGAAAACAAAACCGTTATTTCGAGATCTCGAGAAAACAAAACCGTTATTTCGAGATCTCGAGAAAACAAAACCGTTATTTCAAGATCTCGAGAAAACAAAACCGTTATTCTGTGATCTCGAGAAAACAAAACCGTTACTTCGAGATCTCGAGAAAACAAAACCGTTATTTCGAGATCTCGAGAAAACAAAACCGTTATTTCGAGATCTCGAGAAAACAAAACCGTTATTTCGAGATCTCGAGAAAACAAAACCGTTATTCTGTGATCTCGAGAAAACAAAACTGTTACTTCGAGATCTCGAGAAAACAAAACCGTTATTTCGAGATCGAGAAAACAAAACCATTATTTCGAGATCTCGAGAAAAAAACAGTTATTCCGTGATCTCGAGAAAACAAAACCGTTACTTCGAGATCTCGAGAAAACAAAACCGTTACTTCGAGATCTCGAGAAAACAAAACCATTACTTCGAGATCTCGAGAAAACAAAACCGTTACTTCGAGATCTCGAGAAAACAAAACCGTTATTTCGAGATCTCGAGAAAACAAAACCGTTATTTCGAGATCTCGAGAAAACAAAACAGTTATTCTGTGATCTCGAGAAAACAAAACCATTATTCTGTGATCTCGAGAAAACAAAACCGTCATTTCGAGATCTCGAGAAAACAAAACCGTTATTTCGAGATCTCGAGAAAAAACAGTTATTCCGTGATCTCGAGAAAACAAAACCGTTACTTCGAGATCTCGAGAAAACAAAACAATTATTTCATGATCTCGAGTAAACAGCTGAGAAATGGTTCATTCAGGTGCGCCAAGAGACTTGTGATATGCTGACTTTGGGGCTGTTTCTCATTCTGTACAGACGCAACTCTGGTCATTAGAATGTCTGGAATAATCGATCACCTAATAAGGCAATATTTTGATCAGGGGTTGACACAGGGAGAGATTGCATTAAGTCTTTTAATAAGGGATCATTTCAAAATTAGTCCGCGGCACCTCCGCAGAAGACTGGCCCGGCTTCGTCTCTACCGACGGAGATACAGTGATCCAGCTGAGATCACGGAATAATTGTTTTGTTTTCTCGAGATCTCGAATTAGTTGTGTTGTTTTCTCGAGATCCTGAATTAATTATGTCGTTATCTCGGGATAACAAGGTGAATAAAAAAAGATTACGGCTTCCGTAGTATACTGATGAAGTTACGTTTTTTTTTTTTTTTTGGCCGAGGGAAGGGCGGCGGACCAGGATTATACCGTGGCGGTGCGCCACTTTAAAAGCGCCCGTGGAGAAGCTTTAAAAGCTGATGGAGTTTGGCAATTTAAACACCCCAAAACCATTCATTTTAGCAATGAAATATATGCATTTTTCTAGAAGTTAATATCCCAATTCAACATGCCATCAACTGAAACTTCTGGATCATGACAAGTGCTCTTTCTTAAATATCATATCCCACCTTAATTGAAATTTTTCAGCATGTTCGGTGCAACCTTTTAGGTTTTCTAACAATATACCCATACATGAAACGTTTCAAACAAAAAGTTTTGACTTATACCTGCTGGTGAGATACCCTGTCTGATATCGGCACAACGGGCTTCACGGACGAAGTGGCGTGACCGCAGCAGTACCGGTCGCCAGCGGGTTGCTCGTGCCCGGCTCCGCGGGTGTAGTTGAACTTGAAGTGTGCTTAAAAGCACTTGATATGGAGTAATATTTTCTTACGGTGTTTCACTGATCCGGCACGACTCTGTAGAGCCTTTAATCCTCTTGAACCGTAAAACATTACATCGTCACACGCCGTACAAAGAGCTTTACCGGGAACGTTGAGTTTTCTTCGCCAATGGTTACCGACACCGATCCATGCTTGCTATCTACCGGGGCTAGCGTAACTTTATTATCCATCCAGTCCCATCTGAACTTATTCTTCACACTCGCATCTATTTCACGCACCTTAGCTTCATCTCGCTTGTCGATCGTATTCGCCATTTTGATGTTTAAACATACTATGAACACGATAACGATCGAAATGTACAACGCAAGCAAATTTGGACGCCACAGTGAAATAGCGGGAAAGTTTTCACGACGATGAATGCTGGTTGGCCGTTATATCCTTAATGTCCATGTTTTGACCAATCATGCAGCAGATATGCAAGTAAATAAATAAAAAAAATTCTCTCAACGGATTTGCAGTAACGTACCGTAAAAAAAAAATAGCATTTTCGTAGTCTGGCTAACGCGACTGCAAAGCTCTACGAGCTATTGGTCTGGCCAAGATATTAAGCCAAACCGTTTCCCAGAGCCCGTGGTTGACCCGCCTCCCTGAAATGCCTCAGTTTGCTACTGGTCGAAGCCAGAAAAGGCTGTGACGAAGCTTAAACCAATCACATCACTCTTTCCTCTGACGCATGTGACGCGACGGGGCTAACTGGTAGATTAAACTCTTACCGAAGCCGGTCGGGAGCAAGGAGAAAACGTCCTTCCTTTCAAAACGTCCTTCGTTTTCAATGAGAACTTCCCATTGAATGCTTTCAACACAGCATCTATGCGTAATAGATGCGGAAGCGTGAATGAAGCGCTTCCGGCATAGATTCTGTAAACAATCTATGGCTTCCGGTCGCAGTTCTACTACGTCACTGCCTTGAACACGCCTCTACCCAGGGCCGTTGGAGATGCTCGAAGTTGATTGGTTCCCGATTTTTCGGGAGCTTGGAAGAGCTGTAGATAGCTTGCCTGGCCAGACTAAGCTCGCAACAGGCCCTCGTGTTGCGTCACGCTTAGGATGGGCGGGCCCAGGCTAGCATTTTCGAGTCCAAAAAAGCGGAATTCCGCCAAAAAGCGGAAAAATCTCATATATATTTACAATTTTAAATACGTTTTGATGAACGATACCTGCTTGCTTATGTCAGAAAAGCATATCATGATCTAAATTATCATGATGTCGATGCTTTATCATCATATCGCCCAGCTTTATTATCTACAGTCACGCAAACATGAGAAGATACCGTGTTATTACAAGATAAAACCTGTCGTCATTTATCTGCGAATGCATTCTTTTTCTCACAACAAGAAGCAGGAAAAAAAAAAAAAGAAGAAGAAGAACAACAACAAGCTGATGACCTCAGTGTGTGTGTGTGTGTGTGTGTGTGTGTGTGTGTTGCTGAGGAGGAGGAAGAAAGAAAAAAAAAAAAACGAGCCAAAATCCTGAAAACACTTTGATAATTGTCCTTTGACCGCACGCCCCCCTGCTCCCTGCAGTGCCGATACACACACGCCTGCACGTACACACACACACACACACACACCATTAACAAGTACCTCGGGGCCTCCTGCGGTTTTTTTGGTCTAAGTGAAGCTCGCTGGATTGGAGTGAGACAGAGTGAAAGAAAGAAAGAGATGTTTTCATATGGTATTACCCACTGAACCTTTTTCTGATCTGGTCTCTCGTTCTCTCTTTCTCATAAACACACCGACTTCCTGTAACCTTTCTCACGCTCAAATGGCACGGCCTCTCACATGCCACGCTCACACGATGCCACACCTGGACAATTAAACACGCTCTCGACACGCAAACACACACTCCGGCCATTCCAGAAATGACAAGAAAGAGTTTATCGCTGCATATAAAACAGATTTTTATCTCATTCTGTAGAAAAAACAAAACACTCGTACTGTACACCCACTGGCCAGTTTATTAGGAACACCCATCCACCTTTAAGATCTCGGTTTTAAATCATCATCATCTCTCTCTCTCTCTCTCTCTCTCTGTGTGTTCAAGGGGAACTGAAGGCACATTTTTTATTCTCAAAATTCTATTTCTCATTTTATCAAATATAGGCCGCACCAATTTAACTAGTTGGTTCTCGGATTTTTTCAGGAAAAAAAGCGAGCGGGCGAAATAAAAATAAAATTTTAAAAATGCTCTGATGGTGAAATTAGCGGTGGAAATAGACCAAACAATACAGGCAAACCCGTAAACAGAATTTCAACACACCTGTCAAAGATTTTACGCTTCTGTTCGCTGAATATCCTAACAATCACTAACACAGGCTTTGCAGGACTCCCCTCCACAGGCATGTTTCTTCCACAAGTCTTTATCTAAAGTGAAAGGGGCGATTTGATTGGTTTTCGGCGTCACGTGACCTTTTCTGTTGGCGGGAGTTTGATTTCGATTTTTTTCTTCATTTTGCATTTTTTCCGAGAACCAACTAATTAAATTGGTGTGGCCATAGCGTTTTTGATTGCTAATTTGTCGCTGCGGCGGCACGGTGGTGTAGTGGTTAGCGCTGTCGCCTCACAGCAAGAAGGTCCGGGTTCGAGCCCCGTGGCCAGCGAGGGCCTTTCTGTGCGGAGTTTGCATGTTCTCCCCGTGTCCGCGTGGGTTTCCTCCGGGCGCTCCGGTTTCCCCCACAGTCCAAAGACATGCAGGTTAGGTTAACTGGTGACTCTAAATTGAGCGTAGGTGTGAATGTGAGTGTGAATGGTTGTCCGTGTCTATGTGTCAGCCCTGTGATGACCTGGCGACTTGTCCAGGGTGTACCCCGCCTTTCGCCCGTAGTCAGCTGGGATAGGCTCCAGCTCGCGTGCGACCCTGTAGAACAGGATAAAGCGGCTAGAGATAATGAGATGAGATGAATTTGTCGCAGTTAGTGTTTGAAATATGCTCTGTAATATATCAGTCCGTATGTCAAAGCGACGGCCGTAAACGAGATTCGTTGAGACCTGTGCGAGACATCGTAGGACGGAAGTCAAACGTACAGCAGAAATCAAAGTGACCGACGTCTGCCAAAAGATGCGCGCGCCCTCTTTCGAATGCTGATGTAATCAAGCCGGAAGTTTTGTTTGTCTTGATAGCAAAACAAAAAGTCGGCAGTAATCGTCATTTAAACTCGTTTTTGTGCAATATTTCGTTCGGAAAACGGTTTTCAAAATGGCGGCGCTGACACCTGGCTGACACTTCTTCACGTTTCGAAGTCTCGCACAAGTCTTGTGAAGATCGCGCGGATAAGCGACGCCTGCCATGGACCAAACGAACTAAATTCAACATGGCTAAAAACCCAATAGGCCGATAAGTATAATATTTAATTGCAGTTAGTTGCCAATACGAGTCACGATATAAGATTACTAAAACCGAAAACGTAATTGAATAACATGTTAATTGAAATAAAGCAAGTTTAAAAATGACTTCAGGTCTCTTTTAATTGACCCAGCACCAGCTGTGGATCATGTAAAAAATGATTTTAGATCACTAATTGATCTAAGTAATTGATTAACTAAAAAGGTTTTGCAGAGCGAGGTCTCGTGTCCGATCCAGTTTCTTTCGGTGACCCTCTGCTACAGCTGATCGAGCACGCTTTGCGTTTTCTCTGTGGAAATGCAGTCGAGTTCCAGCTTGTGCTTTCTTTTTAGCATCACTGTGGCATTTACGGTATATGCTACACAAAGAGGCGTAATTATTTCAAAACTGATGAACTCGTTAAAAAAAATACTTGTAAAACTAGCAAAACTACGATGTAAACAGAGAATATAAACAGCCGAGTTGCTTCAAGTGACCACTACATGACGTCATCGCATACGCCATCACCGTAGGAAGCACATCTGGCATTTTAAAGAAAATTCATTTTTCCCGAACACGATTTGGTCTCCGAAAACGAAAAAGTTTGATTTTTGAAATCTGCGGCTGCTTTTACTTAAAATAAGTTTAAGAATAAATTCGCTGGAGGATCCCTTTAATTCACATTTCTGCAATATGAACAGGATATACGGCTAAAAATAAATCTAACTTCAATTCGGTTAAAAATACTCATTTCCAGGGCCAAATTAGATTTCATCTGTTTTACGTGATTCGCTTCGTTCCTCTGTAACAACTGATTATTAACACTGAAAATGGGAATAATTATGTATTTATTTATGATTAAATTAGTATTAAGTTATTAAAAATGGCTTAACCGGCAGAGAAGCAGCTTTGGAACCAAAAGGTCGCTGGTTCGATTCCCTGGACCAGCAGGAATAACTGAAGTGCCCTTGAGCAAGGCACCGAACCCCGAACTGCCCCCCAGGGTATGTTATACGTTGCTCTGGATAAAATAAGATCGTCTGCTAAATGCCTGTAATGTAAATATAATTAACTTGGCACTGTTCCTTTAAAAAAAATTTAAAAAATTTATAAAATGTACTACCGGAATTTTTTAAAATAATCAATTAATTTTTTTCCCCATTAAAATTAAATACAAACATGGATTTATCACTGTTTTATTAATTTATAAATGCACATCATGATATATTATAATATCAATATACATTTCTTAAATATTTTGGCTATCACCACATATCATGATATATACAGTATTCATAAGAAATTATCAATAATTTGCAAGCAGTTGATGTGATGTAAACATTTTGTAAATCATCTGTAAAACAAAATATTTTATTTTTGTCATTTTTTTTAATACATAATTGTGATACATATACGTTATTTCCCAGCTGGGAGGTCCGTATGGTGAAATACCGTGACCGAGGTCTTGAAAGTACTGATCGAGGCCCTCTGGGCCGAGGTCACGGTATTTCACCATACGGACCGACCTTCAGCTGGTAAATGATATATATATTTTTTTCTTTACCAAATTCTAACAGAAAACGAGAGCGCCCGAAAGGGAAAACCGAGCCGAGCCGCCATTTTGAATCCTCATTCACGGCTGTAATGCAAATGGCTTCCTCCTCGGTATACAAGTGCACTTCCATGGCAGGAAATAAACTACATTTTGCCGCCTATGTAGTCCCCTATTTATACAAATAGGAGTCATTCAGGATTCAGCCATGTTTTTGCTTGGCGTTAGCAACAGTTACAGGTTTTTAGCTTTCTCCTGAAATGTTTTCTTCCATTTCTTCTTCCTCAGTTTCGCTGTGAACACTGTCGTTATCGCTATCCATGCTGTAAAATTAACGCTATTCTCCTGAGAAATGTGAAAATAAATGTTGACAAAAACTGCTACTATGTTTGTTGTTGTTGTTGTGAACAAGTGAGTCGCCAGGGTCTGTAACCGGGGTCCGTATCGTAGGATACGTACCCGCTCGCCAGCCAATCAGAGCGCAGGATTTGATGGAAACCAGACCGCGAAAAAAAAAATTTATTTATTTATTGATAATAAACAAATATATTTTCATTATTTTTTTCTCCAAAAGCATCACTACTTTATTGCTGGCAGTTTGAGAATAAATCCACACACACACGATCCATATCGCGTATCGTAGAAATGTCTTTGAGAATCGTGATACAATATTCCTGTCATATCGCCCCACCCTTAATGCAACGTGCCATTTAATAATAATAATCTTATTTTGCACAAATTAACCTTTCAGTATGATCAAATGCACATTACAGACATTCATAAATAAATATGAATAATATGCTATATTAACGAACAAATATTTCTGTCCAGACCACGAACACGCAGTGATTTAAATATCCATGTTAATGTTAATCAGTCAGGAATGAACACATTGAGGATCCTGTGATTAATTTTAGATGTAGTGTGTGATGTGACAAGAATAACGTTAACAACATCAAAAAAAAAAAAAGGTTGAAGGAGTCACACGCCCAGTGCAAACACCACCAACAACGTGACGGTGTTGTTAAAGAGTACCAAAGGTGACGGGAGCAATAAAAGCGTGTGAATGAGAGCTGCTCGGGAAGTGCTCAGGATTTTCCTCTCTTCCTCCTGAGGAGATCAGAGGGAGTGAAGGAGCCGCTGCTGCTTCTGCTGCTCCCGATGCTTCCAGCTTCCCCTTTTTGTTTCCAAAAGTTCTCTCGCTTCCTCTCTAAGACGCCCAGAAATTAAGCAGGGTTGGCTCTGGAATGGTTTCATGAAGTTCCTGCACTCAGGGACGGAGGGAACACGCTCTGCTCGGAACGACGGCGATAGGAAGAGCCAGTGTGTTTCGTCTCTCACGCGCGTACGGTCACAAACGCAGTGTTCCACTCAAAGTGTCAGACTGTGTACTTTTCAGGACCGACGATCACACAATCGTGTCGATGTGACACCAATAAAACAGACAAAGCACGTATGTGTGTGTGCTTAATGAGAAACCAGAGTGACTCGCCTTGGTGAGCAATTCCACAGCTCGTCTCACATGCTATCTCCTCCTCTCTCTCTCTCTCTCTCACACACACACACGCGAAGAGACGGGCGCTGGTGCACACAGAAATGTTATCACATGCAAACGCCCCAGTTTGAGGTCATCGTGTCCTTCGTACTTGGCGGGAGTCACGCAGCGAGAGTCATATAGCCCTCTCCATGGCTACCGTTCTCACGGAAACCAAATCATACGAGTCAGAGGTCAATGGCCTCGTCATCTCTCTCTCTCTTACACACACACACACACTTGCGTGACCCAGGTTGTAAAGCGGTCAGCTCCTGGTTACACTCAACTTCAGAGTTGTGTTTGGTCAAATCTGAGTTTCTGACGTTTTACTCAAAATAAAAACAGAACAATCCGAAGGCAAACGAAATACCAAAAAAAAAAAATCAAGCCAATTATTTTTTCTAATTACTCACTCAACATACCGTATTTCTGACTAAACTCTGCGTCTTTTGCTAGCATAGCTAACATAAACAAACGCTAATTCTACAATTAGCTAGGACGCTAGCATCATGCAAACTGTATCTGGGTCTGTCTCAGAAACTGGGTACTGTTGGGGTCCCCCACTAAATATACTCAGTCAATAAACTATACGGTTTTGAATGGTGATGTTGGTTTCAATTTGAAATAAAATGATGAAAGAAATAACACAGATAAAACTAAATCTTTGTGAATATTCGGAATTTGGCAAAAATGGCGGCTTGATCTGGGACATGATAAACGGTTGACTCCATCGCGTTCCCTTAAAAAGGTTGTAGTCCACTGAAAAGTCTACACTTATCACTAATTGTATTTTAAGTTGTAAGGATTGGTGCGCTCACAGAATAATCGTAACCGTAATAAAACATCGTGCAAAATATTTGATCACCGTCGTAACTCCATTTTCCGCATAGCCAAAACCAATACGATCGTGTGTTTTGATCTAAATGGAAAGCCTCAGGGTCGAGGTCACGACCTCACCGAAAGTAGTAACTTAAAATCACTACGCCGTATAAAAATTTAGTTATAAATCTGCGATTTTGTTTTTTAAAACGAAAGCTGAAAGTTAGGTATAGAATATGTTTCTTACAGAATATGTTACGATGGTAGCTGGTCTTGTATGAATTTCTGAGCTATAAAATGAGTCATGGTCTATTTTTTACCGTAGCGTGTTATTTGTGTGCGGGGAAGGACACGCGTTAACAATTTGCATGTGTAGAATGGAATTTTCCACTCCAGCAGTCAGAAGTTGATCGTGCTTCCGTTTGCGGTCTCTCTGTTACGCAGGTGATCTGTTCGGACGTTATCACTGAAAAGGTGAGTTTTGACGGTTTTATTTTGTTTTAGTTTTGCAGTATAAGGCAATAGAATGTTTCTTTTTCATCTTGCTTTCATATTTCGTAGTGTTTGCGTATTTTTGGCCAATATTTTGCAACCACGGTCAATTTCAATCGAACTTTTGATAGAATCTACGGCCAGTCATTTTGCCCCACCCCCGCCTCGCGCTCCGTCCGGTGCGGTAGTGATGTCCCGTTGCTCGCGCGCCGCAGCAGAGACCCGCGCGACCTTCAGCCGGTACAGTCGCTGTTCTTTTCCCACCGCCGTTATTCTCATCTTTCCGGTGTGTTCTTGATTTTTCCATCGTGTCCTATTTCGCCATATCAAACACCCAAACTGTATCATATTATTCATATTTAAGTGAATAATCAATTCAGTCATCATAACTTGGCATTTTTAACCCAAGCAATCAAAAAGAGGAAATTTATTCAATATTTTCACTCATCTGTGAAGGAGGGGCTTTAATTCTTCATGATGTCGTTATTTTATATGAAAATCAATTTTACAAAAGCATTTGAATTGCAATCAAAAAAATGTCCACAGTGGAGGCCAGATAAAGCAAGATGCTATCTTTATTCTTATTAAACATGACAAAAGAAACATTGAGTGTTAAGTAAATGCAAAAAAAAAAATTGTAAAATTAGAAAATTTATTTTTTGACCAGAATGTCGCAAATGAGAGAGCGGTTTCTGAGACGCACCCGTAATCTGATTGATTACACTCCTCAAACCTTTCTGACAGGTTTACGATATCAAACTGACTTTCCGTACACGATTTCTGACACGCTTTTAGTAAAAAAAACACAAAAAACCCCCCGCAAACAACCAAACAAACAAATTAAAGAATACATTTGCAAAATCAGCCATCTTTCTGACACACAAGTCATTTGGACCCCATAACTTCACTTTCATATTATTATTATTATTATTATTTTTTTTAATAATAAATGCTTATGTACATTTATACACCGAGACATTGATTATCTTTTGAGGCAAATGTTTGACGATTCAGCAGTTAATGCTATCCTGTTAGCACTTAGCAGTTAGCCTTGTAGCTAGATAGGAAAACAAATGTAAGACACCAAAAAAAACAAAAAAAACACATGCAGTCAAGATGACTGACTGTATTTGTAGTAAAGTTTTACTTTTTATTTAAAAAAATAATTATTATAATAATTGGACAGTTTGATAGTGTGAAATTGATGTTACGGTGCTATTCTATGAGCTAATCAGAGCTATTGGCTAATCAGCTATGTTTTGGCGAAAGGGAACTATTTCCTCATGTTTTGCTTTTACTGAAGACTGCGCTAGAGGTCTGAATATACAATTCAAACCCAACACACACACACACACACACACTAGCTCAAAGCTTTTCCTGGAATTAGCTGCAATATTGACCAGACTCCAAACAAACAACTGGCAACTGCAAACACGCACAAACAATGAAGTGCTTATCTCCAGCTTATGTCCCTTCAGGGTCCACAACACACACACACACACACACACACACACACACACACACACACACACACACACACACTTCACGGGTACTCCTGAGGTGTCAAAGAGGCGTAGTTAATTAGCACAGTGTTTAACTGAGAAAGGAATTCTACTGCTGAAAGCCAAACTGTCACCATAGTACGGACGGCATTCCAGGACAAATCGCCCTGATTGTTCTTAAGAAACTGTGGTGTGTGTCATTCTCACACTCCTTCGGTATACACACACGCTCATCGGCCACTTTCGTAGGAACTTGTTATTAGGGGTGTTCACACGGCACATATTTGCATCGATGCTGCACCGATGTATTTTGTTGCGATATATCTTACACCGGTGTAAATTTTGCGTGAAATATGCGCATGCGTGAAAATGTACTTCCTTTTCCCGGTTGTCATGGCATCACCAAGCGCCAGGAAAACAACGTGGATGAAGACACAAGTGTTGCCGGATACTGCTGACGTTTTCCAGCCCAAAATATGTTCAAATCCACCAAAATGCACTTAAAACCGCCCAATCTGGCAACACTGGAAGACACGCAGTTCTGTTGTTGTTGATATTCGCCATTTTGGAAGCGCAGAATACCAGGATGCGAATTATGCAATGCCCATATGTAAGGCCAAAAAAAATAGTGTGTTTCCGGTAACATGAAATACTAAAATAAGGTCGGTAGGTAGGAAAGTTTTTTTTTTTTCTTAATTTTTTTTTTTATTTTGTTCGAATAAATTAACACAAGTAAACCAACCTCTTACAAAATAGTATTTTGGCACTGAATCCTTTATACCACACATCATAATAAAATGTGTTTTAAATCTTTAAACGAATAAAAAAATATATCTCGAGAGTTCGAGTTATGATCTACAGAAGCGATATTTCATGATATTTTCATGTAATAACGTGAAAACACCTTATCAAGAAATAACGTGAAAATAACGTCCTAGGCTAGGCTACTTCCATTAAAAGCAGACGGCCTCGCCGAGCCTACTGTAGAACTTGGGTCGAGCAAAAACATGGCTGAATCCTGAATGACTCCTATTTGTATAAATAGGGGACTACATAGGCTCAGTTTTCCTAAGTGCGCTTCCATGTTTATGCAGGAGGGCTGATAGAAGTGGCGAAACATTTTACTTTTTATCGTTTCTTTCACAACTTGAATGCGTCGAAACAAAAAATTGACAAACTAACGCCGCTTACACTAAAATATCGAGGGAAATTTGTAATAAAAACTTTACAGTCGGCAATTTCGACGCGGAAATTCTCAATCGGTCGGGTTACCGGAAACACACTATTTTTTTTATTTGGCCTAATCAACTCTCCTCACGCGTAGCGAGTCTACCCCTGTAGCGTTCAGACGTCCCGCAAACTAGCATTTACTCCGGAGGAAATTTCTTAAACCACCTCCCGAGCAGGGTTAGATTTGCACCGGTTTAAGCAGCTTTCAGGGGCTACACCGGTATCACTTTGTACCGTGTGAACGCTCTACCGGGGCAGCCCCGGTGCTACACCGGAGTAAAAGTTGCCGTGTGAACACCCCTATTGATTCTAAGATTCCTGTTCTTCACAGGACTGGAACCCGATGCGCTCTTCTGCTTTTTTTTTCTTTCCCAGAGATGCTTTTCTGCTCACCACGGCTGTAAAGAGTGATTATACGAGTTACTATATCCTTCCTGGCAAAAAAAAAAAAAAAAGCTCGAACCAATCTGTCCATTTTCCTCTGACCCTCTCTTATCAACAAGGCGTTTGTTTTGTTTCCACCCACAGAACTGTCGCTCACTCATTCAACTCAATGTTTTTTGTTTTTCGCACCATTCTGTGTAAACTCTAGAGACTGTGGTGTGTGTGTGTGTGTGTGTGTGTGTGTGTGTGTGTGTGTGTGTGTGTGTGTGTGAAAACTCCAGGACGAGATCAGCGGTTTCTGAAATACTCAAACCGAAAAGGCTCATCTGGCTCAAACCAACACCCGTGCCACAGTGAAAGAAAGTCGCATTTAGTCTGCGATCACAGTTTTTCCCGTTCTGATGTTTGAACATTGTGAAGCTCTTGATTTGTATCTGCGTGATTTGATTTGATGCACTGCGCTGCTGTCGAAGGATCGGCTGATTAGAGAACGGCATAAAACAGCAGGTGGATGGATGGATGGATGTTCCTAATAAAGTGGCCGCTGAGCGTACATACGCACCTCTACGTTCACATTTAACTGGGAGAATTTCTGCATACGAATCATTTCATATTTTCATGCCACACCACTGCGCTGCTGAATTCTTCATCCCGATTGGTCAATCCGGTAGCCAATTTATATTCATTTTCTCGCTCGAATACATTATAAATTTCCATGGTAACAACAGACGAATCGTTGATGTGCTCACGTTCCCTGCGAGATGCTTATTTCACATTAACATATCCTGAATTCTGCATTCTGATTGGTCAGGAAGTCGCAACGCGCTCATTAGGATACGCTATCGTTTCTATAGTAACGGCTCACCCGTTGGGAGGTTTACGAAAGCAGATTAAAAACGTGTCGAGCTGTTTTATCGATGCGGAGATGTTTATTCGACGTTTATGAAAGGAGTCTCCAGTGTCAGCGCTCAAACTGCAGGTTTTCCGACGTCTTCAGGACAGACGAGTTTACGATTAGAGATTCCTCCGTCACACGAAAAGTTGTGTTTTGGTTTATTGACTCCGAAAGAGAGAGAGAGAGAGAGAGAGAGAGAGAGAGAGAGAGAGAGAGCGAGAGAGAGAAAGGCAGGTGAGAGAACAACTGTTTATAGCGTCTCGAATCGAAGTGAGAACAGGAACTAAGCTGTTTCACAAACATTCCACAACATTAAACAGATAAAAACTGATACCTCGGTCTTCATAATAATAAATAAGTAACTACTGGAGTTGTTGGAAACATTGTGGTATAAAAGGGACAAAACACCTCCAGGAAGTGCGCTTATAGGAAAATAATTAACTTCCGTATGCAACAGTAACTCCAGGATCAGTAGCATGTACATACTTCTGGCTGACGCTCGGCTTTGTTTGGGATACAACTCAGTTTTGCTTTGATAGCACTCACTATTGTTAGATATCGGGTATCGTGAAAATATAAAAAAAAAAAAAGTATCACGATACAATATATTTAGCCATATTGCACATCCATAACTCAATAAGGGATAAACAATAAGGCCCTGTTGGTTAGGGAAAGTTTTCCACACTGTGTGGTGTGCGAGTTAATCCATAAGTGTGTGTGTGTGTGTGTGTGTGTGTGTGAGAGAGAGAATCAGTGCGTGATTGAGCGAGGCATGTGCGCGCCTTCCTACACTCAGGACAGAATTTGCATGAACTCATTGAGCGGTTGAGTGTGTGTGTGTGTGTGTGTGTGTGTGTGTGTGTGTGTGTGTGTGTGTGTGTGGTCACATGTGCGTGTGGGAGCCTCATTTATCGGCATGCCACTGACCCTCACACACAACACACACACACATTAGTGCAGCTGCGTCAATGACATACTGTCCATGTGAAGCTCTCTCTGTGTGAACGTGGTCACAGTGACTCTGCGTGCGTGTGTGTGTGTGTGTGGTGAGAGAGAGAGAGAGAGAGAGAGAGAGAGAGAGAGAGAGAGAGAGAGAACAGGTCATTCAACTACTTCACTTCCCCGTGTCAGGCGAGCAAGGAGGGAACAGACGACACCGCACCTCACACACAAACAAAATCTAGTCTAAACTTCCCGTCAGTCACACACACACACACACACACACGCTTTCCTTTCTAACCCCGTGAGTGTCAGACACACCCAACACCCACACACTATAATGCTCTGTAATCCACCTCGGTGTGTTTGAGTCATTTGGATGAGTCTGAATCATGTGGTTTCAGTCATACGGACGCTCTACCTGCCTCAGCACACCTGCTGTTCTCGCTCATACGGTACGACCAAAATATCATATCGTGATATTTTTACGGGATTACAAGTCACATACTGAATGTATTACTGTGCTATATATGTACGTTTCACTAAAAGACATTGGGAGTGCTACTTAAAAAAAAAAACTACATTTTTATTACAATATTAGACATATGGTTGTGATATGACAAAAAAAAAACCTCCTACGAAACCTGATACACAACTGGACACAGTGACGAGATGGTGCGGTGTGACGAAGCGAACTTCCTGTTGCCGCCGTAAACTTTATTATTTTCCTACAACAGCACAAGTGTTTTATTCCTCTTACACTACGGCGATTTTCCAACACGCACCATTATTTATTAATCAGTTTATCAATCAATGAACGACACATCATGCTTTTTTTTAAAAAATCCATTTATAGCTACTTTTCACGTCGCGGGACGTCCGTGAGACTTGCGTCATAGCAGCTACAAACGTACAGAGTCCCTGTGTAGGCTGTTACTACGGAAACAGTCATGCATTTGCATGAGCAGGTCTTCTGACCAATCGGAATAGAGAATTCAATCTGACCAGGTGATCTGACCTCTCGAACCTCTCCGGACTGGCACTGACGTCATTATCAGATAGAAAGCTAGACGGTGCTTTGAATTTTAAAAAATAAGTAATAACAAGAAGAAACCTTTATTTGTCACATGCACACTTCAAGCACAGCGAAATTCATCCTCTGCATTTAACCCATCTGAAGCAGTGAACACACCAGAGCGCCCGGGGAGCAGTCAGGGGTTCGGTACCTCGCTCAAGGGCACCTCAGCCCAAGCCCGCCCCACGTCAACCTAACGGAACCTTCTTGCTGTGAGGCTGCCCGGAATGGTGGTGTAGTGGTTAGCACTGTCACCTCACAGCAAGCAAGAAGGTCCTGGGTTCGAGCCCAGTGGCCGACGAGGGCCTTTCTGTGTGGTGTCCGCATGCTCTCCCCGTGTCTGTTCGGTCCGGTTTCCCCAACAGTCCAAAGACATGCAGGTTTGGATAACTCTAAATCAGCCTTTCTCAACCGGGGTGCCGTCAAAAAATGATATATCGTCGGGTTGAAATGAACAAAATGAATTAAAATTTAGGCGGCACGGTGGTGTAGTGGCTAGCGCTGTCGCCTCACAGCAAGAAGGTCCTGGGTTCGAGCCCCGTGGCCGGCGAGGGCCTTTCTGTGCGGAGTTTGCATGTTCTCCCCATGTCCGCGTGGGTTTCCTCCGGGTGCTCCGGTTTCCCCCACAGTCCAAAGACATGCATGTTAGGTTAACTGGTGACTCTAAATTGACCGTAGGTGTGAATGTGAGTGTGAATGGTTGTCTATGTGTCAGCCCTGTGATGACCTGGCGACTTGTCCAGGGTGTACCCCGCCTTTCGCCCGTAGTCAGCTGGGATAGGCTCCAGCTTGCCTGCGACCCTGTAGAACAGGATAAAGCGGCTAGAGATAATGAGATGAGATGAGAAAAAACGATAGTTACACTATCGCCGCATCATCAAAATTTGTCTCACGGCCCCTTTTCCCATGTCACAACGTCACTACCGGGGTCAGCGTGACTGCGGATGTTTTATATAGGGGTGCCTTGAGAATTTGCATACTTCTCAAGGGTGCCAAAAAGGTTCAAAGAAGAAACGCTGCTCTAAATTGACTGTAGATGTGTGTGTGTCAGCCCTGCGATGACCTGGCGACTTGACCAGGGTCTCGCCAATAGCTAGCTGGGATAGGATCCCGCTCGCCCTCGACCCTGCAGAACAGGATACAGATAATGGATGGATGGATGATGATGATGAAGATTCCAGGTAGAAAGAAAGAACGAAAACACACAGACACAGAAAGCAATCTTGTAATGCATGAAAGGGTGACTTACAGGAACTTGAGCCGGACCTGTTCATTGTCCGGGTTGCAGTAGAGTCTTTCCAGCTGTTCCTGCGCGTCCTCGGCGACGCTCTGCCATATGCGCGTGTCCGCGCGCCGGATCTGCCAGTGGTAGGGCAGTGCGGTGTGGTGTCGCGCGCACTCGCTGCCGCACAGGCACGCGCCGCGCAAGAAATCCACGCAGATGTGCACGGCGTCGTCCTGGCGCGTGTGATACTGCAGCTGCATGAGCAGCTCGAACACTAGATCCAAAGACGCCTCGTCGGTCTTGTCGCGGAAAAGCTCTCCATGGCCGACGCCCGACGGCGCCCCGTTCGCCGTCTTATCCGCCGCGTCGAGCGCAGAAGACGGGGAGGATGAAGACCGGGTTGAGACCATCACGGCGGCGCTGCCGACAGAGTCTGAGCTCGCGCCCGTCGCTTTCCGCTCGTCCTCCGCCGTCGCGTCTGCGCGCGCCTCCTCCGCCACCGCCGCCGCCGCCGCGCACATCATCAGACTGGGCTGCGCGGCCGCCCCCGGCACGAACACGCCATCACCGTCCGGACCGAGGATGGAGCTCAGAATCGGGTCCTCGAGCGCGCGCAGGCACTTGGTGTCCAGTTTCCTCTGCGCGTGCTTCTTCTTGAAATACGGCTTCACTAACGGGATCTTGTCCACGAGTCCGAGCCGACGGTCCGAGAAGTCCCGGTCACCCATCGCCAAGCTTCCCAACACCTTCGCATCAGTCTGTTCTGCTTCCGGCATCATGCCTAAACTTTTCTCCATGGATTCTACACACACACACACACACACACACACACACACACACACACATATATGAAAACACTTCTGCACGTCATCAAATACACTTTGAGCATGAGAATCAGGTTTTCTTGAAAAGGGACTCGAACCTAACCTATACTACAGCCTAGTGCATTGCCTACGATTCCTCTTCTCACGCTATACGATCCGATGCTCAGGATTTCAAACAGGTTTGATTTTCATCCGATCGATCGGGAGGAAGGAGGTCGTGAGGTGTTAATCGCTTGTCGTTGTCCGAGACGCACGACTGAGCCAAAACTCGGCCCGATCTCCAAAATAGTCGCACGAGTGAAAATCGGGCCAAAAATCGCACAGTGTAAAAGGTGTGTGTGTGTGTGTGTGTGTGGTTTTTTTGTCGTTAACGAGTCCTGGAGTCGTTCCTCCGGGTTCCATACGACTGACTGGAGAGCGCGCGCGATACGATCTTGCGCGCGCGCGCTCCCTCAGACCCGTGTCTCCTGCTGCGGGTCTGATTCAGATCTCTTGGCTGTGGTGCGCGCGCTGCCTACGTGCCAGCGCTCAAAGGCAGCTCGAGCGACTCCGCACGTAGTATCGCGCGCGCGCACTCGCTTCCGTTAAAGCAAAAAAAAAAAAAAAAACCATCCGCCCTGACGGCACGAGCTCGCCCGGGTCTCATCTCTACAGGCCTCTATGGAAATAAATAAATAAATAAATAAATAAATAAAAGCATGACGTCGCCTGTAATCAGCTGGAATTCGATGCATTTGCTTTGAACCCGCGCGCGCGCGCTGCGTACCTGTGAATAGCGTGCGGTCCTCCGGTTTCTCCCCCAGCACCGGTCCTCCACTCCGAGCATGAGCGCGCGCCACCGGGGTGTCCGCGAGACAGCAAAAGGAAAGCGCTCGCGCATGTAGCGGAGGCGCGGTTTGTGTCTGTGGAGCGCACAGAGATCCGCCGCCGAGTGCACAACCGACCGCTCTCTCTCTCTCTCTCTCTCTCTCGCTCGCTCTTTCAATGGGCGGGGCTTGTGCGAGCACCGGGAGCGCAGATAGGCGGAAAGAAAAGGAGCAGGAAGTGGAGCTCCGTGCGCGCGCTGCTGCCTGTCTCACCCTGCCGGTGAGTTTGCGCTCTGAGCGCGCGCGCAGGCATTCGCTCTGATGTCGAGTTTTAACAACATGACGTCATGCGTGATGTAAATAAACCGACAGCCTTCACAAACACAAAGACGCCTGTAATTAACAGGGCACGGGGGATTACATCAAATCACAAATTAGGGGTGTGTGTGTGTGTGTGTGTGTGTGAGAGAGAGAGAGCGAGCTCTGTGTGTGTGTGTGTGAGAGAGAGAGCTCTGTGTGTGTGTGTGTGTGTGTGAGAGAGAGAGAGAGAGAGAGAGCTCTGTGTGTGTGTGTGTGTGTGTGTGTGTGAGAGAGAGAGAGCTCTGTGTGTGTGTGTGTGTGTGTGTGTGTGTGTGTGTGTGTGTGTGTGTGAGAGAGAGAGAGAGCTCTGTGTGTGTGTGTGAGAGAGAGAGAGCTCTGTGTGTGTGTGTGTGTGTGTGTGTGTGTGTGTGTGAGAGAGAGAGAGAGCTCTGTGTGTGTGTGTGTGTGTGTGTGTGTGTGTGTGTGTGTGTGTGTGTGTGTGTGAGAGAGAGCTCTGTGTGTGTGTGTGTCTGTGTGTGAGAGAGAGAGCTCTGTGTGTGTGTGTGAGAGAGAGAGAGCTCTGTGTGTGTGTGTGAGAGAGAGAGAGCTCTGTGTGTGTGTGTGTGTGTGTGTGTGTGTGTGTGTGTGTGTGTGTGTGTGTGTGTGTGTGAGAGAGAGAGAGAGCTCTGTGTGTGTGTGTGTGTGTGTGTGTGTGTGTGTGTGTGTGTGTGTGAGAGAGAGAGAGAGAGAGAGCTCTGTGTGTGTGTGTGTCTGTGTGTGAGAGAGAGAGAGAGCTCTGTGTGTGTGTGTGTGTGTGTGTGTGTGTGTGTGTGAGAGAGAGAGAGAGAGAGAGAGAGAGCTCTGTGTGTGTGTGTGTCTGTGTGTGAGAGAGAGAGAGAGCTCTGTGTGTGTGTGTGTGTGTGTGTGTGTGTGTGAGAGAGAGAGCTCTGTGTGTGTGTGTGTGTGTGTGTGTGTGTGTGTGTGTGTGTGTGTGTGTGTGTGTGTGTGTGTGTGAATAATGGAGTCCAGCTCCAGTTGACTCCACATGAGGACCTGAGCGTGCTGTGAACGGCAACGCAGTCAAATATGTAGGTGGCGCGTGACACCTTCCGGTAAAACGGGAAAGAACCAGGAGAGAGAGAGAGAGAGAGAGAGAAACTCAGGGACACAGAGAGAGAGAGAGAGAGAGAGAGAAACTCAGGGACACAGAGAGGGAGAGACAGACTCAGGGAGAGAGAGAGAGACTCATGGAGAGGGAGAGAGAGAGAGAGAGAGAGAGAGAGAAACTCAGGGACACAGAGAGGGAGAGACAGACTCAGGGAGAGAGAGAGAGACTCAGGGAGAGAGAGAGACTCAGGGAGAGGGAGAGAGAGAAACAGACTCGGAGAGAGAGAGAGAGAGAGAGAGGGGGAAGTCCTGCTATTTATAGTAGAGCCAACATCTCCTGGCGGTCTGCTGCGAGGCGAGTCACCGCATGTCCCAGACCCTACTTCCCCAGCGCCCCCCGGATGCCCTTGGCTGGGTGTCCAGCGCAAAAGCCCCCTCCCCCCCTTCCGAAATCGGAGTCCTGCGATCTCAACGCCCGCAAGGGGGTGGTTCTTGTAATCACTGGTGGAAGGATGAACACAGGCTGATAGCCAGGCTTTCCAAACGCTCTGGCGATTCCTGTGGCCAACGCAGAAACATATCCCCGTCCTCCCGGGAATCAACAGGAGAGGTGCAGCCCCCGTTGGCCCTGGTCATCCTGCTCCCTTGCTTGCCACCCGGATCCCTGGCGGGGAGCGAAGCGGTGCGAACGAGGACTACACATCCTCATCACCAAATCCTTTGCGCAGGCTATGTCCTATGTCCTATGTCTCCATCATGTTTGGAGTGGGGGGTGATGGAGGCTTGGGTGGGTCCAGGGGGCCCCGCCCACTCCTCGAACAGGGTGTGGGGGTATAGGGACTTTAGACTGAGAATGGACAGGAGGCTCCACTGGCCTCTCCGGCTCATCTGCTCCTGGGACAAGCGCCTTGCTTCGGTATAATAATAATAATAATAATAATAATCTATTTTCTGTCCAAATCCTATTACGTATTACATTGGTCTCACCTCTCTCAGCTGTCTCACCTCTCAACTCTTTCATCTGTCTCACCTCTCACATGTCTCTCAGCTGTCTCACCTCTCATATGTCTCTCAGCTGTCTCACCTCTCAACTCTTTCATCTGTCTCACCTCTCTCAGCTGTCTCACCTCTCAACTCTTTCATCTGTCTCACCTCTCACATGTCTCTCAGCTGTCTCACCTCTCACATGTCTCTCAGCTGTCTCACCTCTCAACTCTTTCATCTGTCTCACCTCTCACATGTCTCTCAGCTGTCTCACCTCTCATATGTCTCTCAGCTGTCTCACCTCTCAACTCTTTCATCTGTCTCACCTCTCACATGTCTCTCAGCTGTCCCACCTCTCAACTCTTTCATCTGTCTCACCTCTCACATGTCTCTCAGCTGTCCCACCTCTCAACTCTTTCATCTGTCTCACCACTCTCAGCTGTCTCACCTCTCAACTCTTTCATCTGTCTCACCTCTCTCAGCTGTCTCACCTATCACCTCTTTTATCTGTCTCACCTGTCTCAGCTGTCTCACCTCTCACATGTCTCTCAGCTGTCTCACTTCTCTCAGCTGTCTCACCTATCAACTCTTTCATCTGTCTCACCTCTCTCAGCTGTCTCGCCTCTCACATGTCTCTCAGCTGTCTCACCTCTCAACTCTTTCATCTGTCTCAGCTGTCTCACCTATCACCTCTTTCATCTGTCTCACCTCTCTCAGCTGTCTCGACTCTCACATGTCTCTCAGCTGTCTCACCTCTCAACTCTTTCATCTGTCTCAGCTGTCTCACCTATCACCTCTTTCAGCTGTCTCACCTCTCTCAGTTGTCTCACCTCTCACCTCTTTCATCTGTCTCGCCTCTCTCAGCTGTCTCACCACTCACCTCTTTTATCTGTCTCACCTCAGCTGTCTCACTTCTCAACTGTTTCAGCTGTCTCACCTCTCTCAGCTGTTTCAACTGTCTGAACTCTCTCAGCTGTCTCACTTCTCACCTCTTTCAGCTGTCTCACCTCAGATGTCTCACCACTTTCACCTCTCACGTGTAATAAAATGAAGAACAGAACTGACATCAATCAATGGCTTCACCGCAAAGTTCAGGTGAAAACAGTTAAACTTCTGGAACCCTGCCGCGCTCGTCCACGTCACCTCTCTCTCACCGACCAATAAAATTCACAAAGGGGCGGGACTTCTGATATCAATCACTGCTTCTCACTGACAGCCCAGGTATTTATGATCTAACAATGAAGGGTTACCATGCTCAGTATCTGAAAGCACCTCTCTAAAGTAAATAAAGGCTTGACGTTCACGACAAAGGAATGAATGAGGAAGTGCGAGACTTTTTTTTTTGTAACCCAACAAGAAGTGTTTGAAAGTAGCGCTCTGAAAACGAGGTTGTAGGGCAAAAAACGCTTCTGGTGGACGCAGGCTGTTATTCTTCATACCTTAGCAGTCAGTGAAGCATTAAATGCTAATTGAAGTATTTTTACACCAAACGATTAAGTAGATTATTAGTAGATTACGTGCTAATTACTGTGAATTGTGGAGCAATCTTTAAGCTCTCTGAAGTGACGTGAATAAGCCTGCTACGGCAGAAATATCCTCTGACTCAGTGACGCATCATCGATTTGAGATCATACACTAATTTTAGGTTCTCTTCTGGTTCCTTTCCAGCTCTGTCGAGTTCGCTGTTAATTCCGTGCTTTATAAACACACCGTCTCTGTCTGCTTTGAGGACGTCTGTGGGTTTGACCCTCTGACCCGCCGTATATCGAGTAGCTGACTGCCTGTAATCAGACAAACACAAGTGATCGGTGAAGAGAGCTTTTTTTTTAAGACCCCAGGGCTTTCTGAGGTTGCAGTCAAGAAAAGAAGAAGAAAGGGGGATGATGAAGGGAGGAAGGAAGGAAGGAAGGTCGTGGCCTGGAGTTGTCATTTGGGTCAAAAGGGAGAAGTTAGCCAAAACAAAGAGCGTCCCGCTGTGTCCTTGTCCAAAGAAGACAGGAAGACGGAAACAATGCAGTGTTATTGCGGCGGGCGTCCCGCCCCTTTGGGCTCATCTACATGTGGGGTTAGATCGCCCAGCACCCAGCAGGCAAACCTCAGATCAAAGCTGCTCCTTTTTCACAGAGCCACCAAAGATGTAAGGGAAACGAAGGTCAAAGGTCAGGCAAAACATTTAGAAAAGCCAAAGTCATCTCTCTCCTTGACCACAGGACGCCCCTTCATAACCAACACAAGGTTTCAGATCCACCTCCCTTCAGGAGCTTCGCCTCATTCGTGTAACAGCATGACTCATCGCTGTCTTCTGCCTCGTCATTGTGAAAACAAAAGCCAAACTGATAGCACGCCTAAAGCCCAACCCTTCAGGGAGCAGCTGGGTTTTCATTAAACGAAACAGTAAGGAAGGAATAAAACACTCAGTGTCATGCTGTTCCAGGAAAATAATCAACAGTCAGTAATCAACAACAGGGTGTTGGGATAGAGCGGAGTTACTGACACCATACAGGAAGTGGATTATTTTCCTATAACGGCATGACATCAAGAATTTTAATCCTCTTATACCACAGAAATTCGGTGGATCATTAAAAAAAAAAAAAAACCTGACACCTTGCACTTTTTATCCGTTTATAGATGCTTTTAAGTTGTGGAATGTTCCCGGTGTAGGACATTAAAGCAGCTGGAAACAGTCGCTCTTTCACCAGCCTCTGTTTTTCTTTTTCTCTCTCATGGAGGCAAAAAGGTGAAAAATTAAAATCTCATCTCATTATCTCTAGCCGCTTTATCCTGTTCTACAGGGTCGCAGGCAAGCTGGAGCCTATCCCAGCTGACTACGGGCGAAAGGCGGGGTACACCCTGGACAAGTCGCCAGGTCATCACAGGGCCGACACATAGACACAGACAACCATTCACACTCACATTCACACCTACACTCAATTTAGAGTCACCAGTTAACCTAACCTGCATGTCTTTGGACTGTGGGGGAAACCGGAGCACCCAGAGGAAACCCACGCGGACACGGGGAGAACATGCAAACTCCGCACAGAAAGGCCCTCGCCGGCCACGGGGCTCGAACCCGGACCTTCTTGCTGTGAGGCTACAGCGCTAACCACTACACCACAGTGCCACCCACAGTTACAATTTAAAAAAAAAAAAACTTTTTAAGAGGAGTGTGGAAAATTGCCAAGGTATTGTTTTTAAAATAGAAGAGTGGAAGAAACCAAAACCAAAAAAGTACCTTGATTTAAATTATTTATTCATCTCATCTCATTATCTCTAGCCGCTTTATCCTTCTACAGGGTCGCAGGTGAGCTGGAGCCTATCCCAGCTGACTACGGGCGAAAGGCGGGGTACACCCTGGACAAGTCGCCAGGTCATCACAGGGCTGACACATAGACACACAACCATTCACACTCACATTCACACCTACGGTCAATTTAGAGTCACCAGTTAACCTAACCTGCATGTCTTTGGACTGTGGGGGAAACCGGAGCACCCGGAGGAAACCCACGCGGACACGGGGAGAACATACAAACTCCACACAGAAAGGCCCTCGCCGGCCCCGGGGCTCGAACCCAGGACCTTCTTGCTGTGAGGCGACAGCGCTAACCACTACACCACCGTGCCGCCCATTTAAATTATTTATTATTTAATAATAATAATTATTATTATTATTTATTTAATTTAATTGTATTTATTCTCTCTTTTATTTCTTTTATATTTTATTATTTACTTTATTGTATTATTCTAGAAGTATTCGAGAGTAAAAGTAAATATTTGAACTGATCAGAAATGAACAAACCAATTTCTATCTATCTATCTATCTATCTATCTATCTATCTATCTATCTATCTATCTATCTATCTATCTATCTATCTATCTATTTTCATGAATTAACGCTCCAGTCCTCTTGGAAGGAACATGAACTCGCATTAATGACAAAACTGCAGCGGTGAGTCAAATGAAAACCTTCAAAGTGCAGCAGGAACTGAATCAGTTCCTTTCTTTTCAGGACATTGAGTGAAATGGAAACTATAAGAAAAGAAGACACATTTCTGACATCAGTCTGTGACGAACGAGGCAAAATATACAAAATCAATTTGACTCACCGTTGGCGCGGGCATGTTCGTCAAACCTAAAGCTAGCACGCTTCTTTAGTGTCATTTGATGGATAACGGCCATTTTTTGAACATTTTTAACACATTTTCATTTGATTTCATTTTATATTGTCTGAGTTTCACTATAGACGCGAGTGTTTTACTGGGAAATACACCACATCACTTGTATTTTTCTTCTGAGCTCCATCCGGGACATGGAGAACCAAAACCACAGCATAAACCTCTATATGTAACTCGAGAGGAAATCGATGAGTGAGTTGTTTTGATAAATTTGGGGACTTTTTTTGTTTGTGAATGTGTCGATATAATAAAAAGAAAATCACACGTTGGCTTGAAGACATGAAGTTTATCTTCTCGTGTTGAAAAACTCGCATTTTTCAGACGAAATACATCACGGATCTGAGTGACATATTTAAATAATATTGGCTGGATATTTTTCATGGTATATCAGATATATTCCATTCAGCTAGCGTGATACTGAACGAGTCGAAGACGAGTAGCTGAATGGAATATATCTGATAGACCACGAAAAAAAGACATTATTATTCCTTTTGGGTGTTCAACATGTCTTTCTCTTTCAAAATTCTCTCAAAATCTTCCGTATTTAGAAAAGCGAAGCAAACCTGGTGGCCATGTTTGTTCACAAATTGTCCCCGTCGCTCGCTAGCGCGGAAGTTTTACATCTCTGATATGTGACGTCATGTTGTCTTGACAACCGTGCAATATCGTAAACCATATTCAACTCCCATTCTCCATCGGGTAGAGTGATGTAATAGACGTAGGATAAGCGATACGCTAACAATATTGCATGCTGTTGAACCAAATGAATGAAACCCGCTAGAAGGGAATAGAACACACGTTTTTATTCCATTGAAAAAGTGTCCAGTATGGATGATAATTCCCGATATTTCACTCCCAGTGACATTTTTTTTGTCGATGTGTCCAAAGATTACACAGTGGTGCGAAGGTATGAAGTTTATCTTCTCACGCTGAAAATATTTTATACATTCACCGCTCGAAGATAAACTTCATATCTTCGCGCAACCGTGTAATATCTTCTGTATATTATTTTTTATATTTTATTTCTATCATATGTATACTTTTAAAATGGTTTGAACACGTTTTATTATACAATCATATTACAATATTATAAACATAATTCATTTTTATTTTTTGCGTATCACTATTCTGTTTTCTCACTGATATTATTGGTCGCAATTAAAAAAAATAATAATTGTCTATTTTATTGCCTTTACATGAATAAAGAAGAAATCTTTTAGAAAAGCATTTAAGTCCAGTAACGACGCATAATTACAGTACGCTTATCACAATACAGTGGTTACTATAGCAACGATAAATTACTCGAACAAGTGCTAGTTACTACTACTACTACTACTACTAATAATAATAATAATAATAAAACTGTGATGTGTTTCATGGCTGCACTACTATCAGAGCTGCTGTTCTAGGAAACTAACCAACGCTTTCTGACCAATCATAATCACAATCCAGCATTCAAAAGCACGGTGTTATAAAAAATATACATCACATCACATAATATATAATAAAGTGTGTACTAATCCTCGACTCAACCCCAGAATATAAACAGACCTGAGATTAGGACAGAAAACACTGTACCGTGTTCCAGCGTGAAGCAGGGATGATGGACGAGAGCCAATGTGCTACAGTGAGAGAGAGAGAGAGAGAGAGAGATGGAATTTTAATGATCCGACCCAAACCCACCCAGCAGGTTGCCGTCTCCGAAATGCCACACACGCCTCTGATGCAGGCGCAAGAGCCACAAGAACAACAGGAGCAGAAATCTGGTGTAAAAATCACCTGATGTAAAAAGCAGAATGAAAAACAAAACTGATTTCCATCCTGGAACAACGAGTACAGCTGTCGTCCCTGGAGCATTAATCTGGGTGACTAATCGAACAGAAACAGCGCTGCTGATGAGATGGAATTTGTCACACAGCAATGACAGATCAACAACAACAACAATAACGAACAGGATCCATTCATCTCATGAACTCCTGACTGCAAAATGACTAAACCGCATCGTCATTTCAGATTATATGAAATGTTTATAGTTGCATTCAATATTGTCAGAGCTGTAACCACCGAGTCCCTCACCAGCCTCCTTTCTTCTTTGAACCATTTTTAATGTAAAATAAATGCCGTTACTATGGCAACGACGCACTGATACTGGAGACTCCTTGCGTAAAATGTCTCCTCACTGAAAACTTCACACAAGGTCTGTGCCATCATTAGTGTATCATTCGTGCAGTGTCTGCTGTACAGGTCGCTGTTACTATAGAAACAAGAACGTATCATAATGAACGCAGAACTCAGCAGCGCAGTGGAGGGAGAAATACGACGGAAACGTAAATGTTCGCTGATTGATGGAGCGTGTGGTTGTGTTTCCTCGCGGCAGCGCTGTCACACCAGCTCAGACTTTCAGTTCACCATGTGGTGTGTGTTGGTGTGTGTGATGGCGTGTGACGGTGTCTTAGTGTGTGTGATGGTGTGTTGGTGTGTGTGTTGGTGTGTGTGATGGTGTGTGACGGTGTGTTGGTGTGTGTGTGTTGGTGTGTGTGATGGTGTGTGACGGTGTGTTGGTGTGTGTTGGTGTGTGACGGTGTGTTGGTGTGTGTGATGGTGTGTTGGTGTGTGTGATGGTGTGTGACGGTGTGTTGGTGTGTGATGGTGTGTGATGGTGTGTTGGTGTGTGTGATGGTGTGTTGGTGTGTGATGGTGTGTGACGGTGTGTTGGTGTGTGTGATGGTGTGTGACGGTGTGTTGGTGTGTGTGATGGTGTGTGTGATGGTGTGTTGGTGTGTGTGATGGTGTGTGACAGTGTGTTGGTGTGTGTGATGGTGTGTTGGTGTGTGTGTTGGTGTGTGTGATGGTGTGTGACGGTGTGTTGGTGTGTGTGTTGGTGTGTTGGTGTGTGTGATGGTGTGTGTGTTGGTGTGTGTGTTGGTATGTTGGTGTGTGTTGGTATGTTGGTGTGTGTGATGGTGTGTTGGTGTGTGTGTTGGTGTGTGTGATGGTGTGTTGGTGTGTGTGATGGTGTGTTGGTGTGTGTGATGGTGTGTTGGTGTGTGTGTTGGTGTGTGTGATGGTGTGTTGGTGTGTGTAATGGTGTGTGACAGTGTGTTGGTGTGTGTGTTGGTGTGTGTGTTGGTGTGTGTGATGGTGTGTTGGTGTGTGTGATGGTGTGTGACGGTGTGTTGGTGTGTGTGTGTTGGTGTGTGTGTGTTGGTGTGTTGGTGTGTGTGATGGTGTGTGTGATGGTGTGTGATGGTGTGTTGGTGTGTGTTACTTTCCTTTCTGCACGGCTGAGCTTCCTGTCAGGATGACTGGCCTCTTTCCTTTCTCATCGCAGGGGGAAGCCCTCGGCTTTCCATTCCTTCAGCAGCATGCGGAACGCTTCAGGAATCCGATCCGCTCGTCTCTCAGGAATGCGCTTCTTACGTCACACACACACACACACACACACACACACACACACACACACACACACACACACACACACATTCTCCCCTGACATGTTTCCTTCTTTAACATCAGTGTGAGCTGTAAACACTCCCAGTACAACTCTGTTCCCTGAGAGGACTTTCCTTCAGCTGTCTCACCTCCCTCACCCCTCTCAGCTGTCTCATCTCTTTCATCTGTCTGAACTGTCTCACCAATTTCACCTCTCACATCTGTCTCACCACTGTCAGCTATCTCACCTCTCTTCACTTTCTCAACTGTCTCACCTCTCTCATCTGTCAGCTGTCTCACCTCTCTCAGCACTCTCAGCTGTCTCACCTTTCTCACCGCTCTCATCTGTCTGAACTGCCTCACCAATTTCACCTCTCACATCTGTCTCACCACTGTCAGCTGTCTCACTTCTCTCACCTGTCTCACCTCTCTTCAGTTTCTCAACTGTCTCACTTCTCTCACCTCTTACATCGGTCAGCTGTCTCATCTCTCTCAGCTGTCTCACCTTTCTCACCGCTCTCATCTGTCTGAACTGCCTCACCAATTTCACCTCTCACATCTGTCTCACCACTGTCAGCTGTCTCACTTCTCTCACCTGTCTCACTTCTCTTTAGTTTCTCAACTGTCTCACCTCTTACATTGGTCAGCTGTCTCACCGCTCTCAGCTGTCTCACCTCTTTCAGTTGTCTCACCTCTTTCATCTGTCTGAACTGTCTCACCAATTTCACCTCTCACATCTGTCTCACCACTGTCAGCTGTCTCACCTCTCTTCACTTTCTCAACTGTCTCACCTCTCTCATCTGTCAGCTATCTCACCTCTCTTACAGCTCTCAGCTGTCTCACCTTACTCACCTCTCTCACCTGCCTCACCTCTCTCAGCTGTCTCACCTCTTTCATCTGTCTGAACTGTCTCACCAATTTCACCTCTCACATCTGTTTCACCACTGTCAGCTGTCTGACTTCTCTCACCTGTCTCACCTCTCTACACTTTCTCAACTGTCTCACCTCTCTACACTTTCTTGTCTCACCTCTCTCACCTGTCTCACCACTCTCAGCTGTCTGACCACTCTTACCTGTCTCACCTCTTTCAGCTGTCTCATCTGTCTCACCTCTCTCACCTGTCGCTGACTCTCTCTGGACGTTTTCCCTGGACTCTCAGTGGCCTGCAATGAAGTGGGATAACAGCTGTCTGTGATGCATTCCCATCTGAACACACACACACACACACACACACACACACACACACACACACACACACACACACACACACACACACACCGTTATTCCCGTGTGAGTTTTATGGGAAACACACTGAGGGAACAGAAGTCCGATGGGAAGCAGGTTGGTTTACTGGACTATCTTCTCAGTCCCACATGGACACTACTGTAAATTCTGACGATAAACAGTTGTTGTGTTGCCATAGCGACCGACCACCTGTGTGTGCGTCCTGTAGTGCGAGCGCTCCCTGTTTACTCACTGCATCCACCAGCCATACGGAATGTCCCTCTACTCCATGTTTATGGCTTACTGTAACCTTTTACCCTGCGTTTCGAGAGATAACACTCCAGGTGCACGGGTCACACTTCACCTTCAGCACCAAAGGTCAAAGGTCATTGTGGAGAATTTTAATCTTACTGATTAATTTAACCTTAATTAAGATTAATCTTACTTTAATCTTACTGCACGGATTATATATATATTCGTGTATAATCATACATGATCAAAGCGTCAAACTCAACAGGCAGACAGAGAGAGGCAGACAGACAGACAGAGAGAGACAGACAGACAGACAGATACAGAAAGAGAAAGACAGACAGACAGATACAGAAAGAGACAGACAGAAAGACAGACAGACAGAGAGGCAGCTAGATAGATACAGAGAGACAGATACAGAAAGAGAAAGACAGACAGACAGATACAGAAAGAGACAGACAGACAGATACAGAAAGAGACAGACAGAGAGGCAGCTAGATAGATACAGAGAGAGACAGACAGACAGATACAGAAAGAGAAAGACAGACAGACAGATACAGAAAGAGACAGACAGATACAGAAAGAGACAGACAGACAGACAGACAGACAGACAGACAGAGAGGCAGCTAGATAGATACAGAAAGAGAAAGACAGACAGACAGATACAGAAAGAGAAAGACAGACAGACAGATACAGAAAGGCAGACAGATACAGAAAGAGACAGACAGACAGAGAGGCAGCTAGATACAGAGAGAGACAGACAGATACAGAAAGAGAAAGACAGACAGACAGATACAGAAAGAGACAGACAGACAGACAGACAGATACAGAAAGAGACAGACAGACAGATACAGAAAGAGACAGACAGACAGATACAGAAAGAGACAGACAGACAGACAGATACAGAAAGAGACAGACAGACAGACAGACAGATACAGAAAGAGACAGACAGACAGATACAGAAAGAGACAGACAGACAGAGAGGCAGCTAGATAGATACAGAGAGAGACAGACAGACAGATACAGAAAGAGACAGACAGACAGAGAAAGAGAGACAGACAGGCATATAGATAGACAGTGAGAGACAGACAGACAGAGAGAGGCAGACAGACAGATACAGAAAGAGACAGACAGAGAAGCATATAGATAGAGACAGACAGATAAACAGTGACAGACAGACAGAAGGGCAGATAGATAGATAGATAGATAGATAGATAGATAGATAGATAGATAGATAGATAGATAGACACAGACAGACAGGTAGAGAGAGGGAGAGAGAGAAGCAGACAGGCAGATAGATAGATACAGAGAGAGAGAGAGAGAGAGAGGCAGACAGACAGGGGGCAGGCACATAGATAGATATACAGTGAGAGACAGACAGACAGGCAAGGAGAGAGAGGCAGACAAACAGAGAGAGACAGACAGACAGGTCAGTAGATGGACAGAGAAAGAAAAAATGACAAACAAAAAACATTCAGACAGACACTACACTACACACACACACACACACACACACACACACACACACACACACACACACACACACATGCGCAAACAATCCAGAAGAGCACACAATTCTGCCATCTACTGATTGTACATGACAGTGCTAGAACTCTCCACATGGCCACATTAGCATATGAGCCATGCCATGAAGTGGTTAGCGCTGAAGTGTGTGTGTGTGTGTGTGTGTGTGTGTGTGTAGGAAGTGTAGACCAGGCCACATTTTGAACCCATATGTTTTAATATGTTGTTGATTGAGTTGCTGAATCCGTCTGTAAGCCGGTGTATTTTATACCCTTTACGGTTTACAGTGCTGTGTTGAGGATCGTAATGCCTCAGAGCTCAGAATGAATCAATCATTACTGTGAGAAACTTCATTACCGTGAGAAACTTCATTACTGTGAGAAACTGTTCATCTGAAAAGGCTGTGGAAGTCACCAGGAATGTAAAGAAAGCAGAAGCAGAGGAATAAGCGTGCACTGCCAAGTCATAATGAAGGGAAATATGCACACTGGAATGGGGTTAGCTTGCTTGTGTGACGCACACGTGTGAGTACATGTACACACAGCTACACCGAGCCAAGTCCAAACATGGCTTCAGAGTACAGCTTTCTCTACTCTAACTCCTCTGCCTGAACTCACGGGTCAGCCGATCATGATACTTCAAGAGAATTTTTCACAATGTCTTGATATACAGCTGGCGGTAAACAATTTTTAGACCTATAATAAGTGTAAAAATACAAAATGTACAAAACGTGTCCTCTACGATTACTGATATTTGAGAGGAGGAATGAAATAATGTTGGCATATGACTGGTCTGAGGAATCATCGTTTGGATTTGTCCATATTGGAGTTGAGAATGTATCAACTCGCATGTTGCGTTGTTGCTTGTCGCAGTCGCTGAAATCGCAGCTCCATGTTGCATAAGTAGAAATCGAATAGTCACTTGTCGCTTTGTTGCATCAGGAAAGGGGGCGGGGCAAAGTCTGAAGCCTACAGCACGAGTCCTGGAGTGTTGATACAGTACATGATGTTCCACTCCAACCTCATGATGATGATGATGTTGTGTTTGTTGAGTAAAAC
Source organism: Neoarius graeffei (assembly GCF_027579695.1). NCBI lineage: Eukaryota > Metazoa > Chordata > Actinopteri > Siluriformes > Ariidae > Neoarius > Neoarius graeffei. Next base: position 93,897,958 of record NC_083574.1, on the reverse strand, counting down.
CTTCTGGCACTGAGGAGAGCGCTGATTAGTCTGGCTAACGCGACTTCAAAGCTCTGCGAGCATTTGGTCTGGCAAAGATATTAAGCCCAACCGTTTCCCAAAGGCGTGGTTGACCCGCCTCCCTGAAATGCCTCAGTTTGCTACTGGTCGAAGCCAGAAAAGGCTGTGACGAAGCTTAAACCAATCACATCACTCTTTCCTCTGACGTATGTGACGCGACGGAAACTGCTTGAGTAACAGGAAGAAGATAAATACCTCCAGGGCTGCTCTTTGCTCCGTTTTCAGTGAGAACTTCCTGTCGAATGCTTTCAATACAGCATCTACCACTGTGTCAAAGGCTTGCCGCTGCTCCATGTTCGTAATGTTTCTAGTGAATGAAGCGCTTCCGGCATAGATTCTGTAAACAATCTATGGCTTCCGGTCGCAGTTCTACTACGTCACTGCCTTGAACACGCCTCTACCCAGGGCTGTTGGAGATGCTCAAAGTTGATTGGCTCCCGATTTTTCGGGAGCTTGGAAGAGCTGGAGATAGCTTGCCTGGCCAGACTAAGCTCGCAACAGGCCCTCGTGTTGCGTCACACTTAGGATGGGCGGGCCCAGGCTAAGCGCTGATAGCTCACCAGGTTCGTTATTAGGAGTCGTAGAGTAACGAGGTGCGATTGTGAGAAACTAAAAAAAAAAAAAGAAAAGCTCACTACTCAGCTACGTAAGAGAACGCAAACACAAAAGTAACATGCACTGTCATTTATAATCATGTGCATTTACTGAAGCTAACAGGCTAATGGTTAGAGAAGTGTCTTTGGGACCAGAAGACTGCCGGTTCGATTCCCTGGAGCAGCAGGAATGGCTGAAATGCCCTTGAGCAAGGCACCTAACCCCTAACTGCTCCCCAGGCTGGTCTGGGCACGTTGTACGTCACTCTGGATAAGAGCATCTACTAAATGTCTGTAATGTAAATGTACAGTAAAGAGCAAATCCAGAAAGGCCTCGATGGAAATATTCCCTCCTGAGAAACCTTTGACACGACAATCAGGGTTTCCTTGTAGCACCTGAACTCGCCTCCGTCTCTCCACAGCCTGCATGTTATCAAGCCCACACAAACACAAATACTACCCACATCCACACAATGGGACATTGCCTATACCAGTATTTCCCAATCATCATCCCGGAGTCCCCTTACAGTACATGCTAGTGTTTACCCTATAATGTCACAAGGTGTGTTTTTCCATGATACGTTACAGAAAAAACATAACTGGTCCGAACAGGATCCAGTGGCACACTGCAACTCTGCTATAACGAACTTCTTGCTTGGGCGACGTCCAATTAGTTAGTTATCCCGGAAAGTTCGTAATACTAAAATGGACCCACTTGGCACACCAAACACTCACGTTATATGTGGGGTTTTATGCGCATTCTCCTGATCACAGATTTCTCCTTCCGAGTCACTATCGCAGTTCACTGACTGAGTTAAAGGATCACGAACGGTGGCGATGATTGATTTCTTTGTCTTTTATGAAAATTACGGAGGTTACTGGTTTGGACATCTCATGTCAATGTCCAAACACTGATTTGCAATGTTTACTAAATCATCACCATGTGCTGCCGATGATGTCATTTATGTCACATTACAGGACTGGGCAGGGCGGGGGATGTAAAAACACCGCTGGTGCGCTTTAATTAGCTGTTAAGTTTGGCAGTCAAATCAATCAAGACAAAGTCCATCTCACGCCAGAATCTGGTCTTCCCAGGCAGTCTCCTGTCCCAGTACTAACCAACTCTTTAAGGCGTATGGGTGCGGCGCTGATCTCCATTTCGATATGCGGCCTCTTGCCTATACAGCTAGGGTTACAGTGGGAGGCTAGTCCTCTGGTAACCGCAAGAGTTTGACTCCCCACTTGCATCTGTACTGCAGCCTCACGGTAGTAGGTACCATGTTTATGATGGTCTTTGGTAGAACTCGCGATCTCCTAGTTGAGAGGTGGACACGCTAACCACTAGGCCAACTTGCGGTAAGTTTAGCAGTATGAGCAATCATTTAATCCTTTTATTGCTCCTTTGATCACCATTCTCGATAATTGTTAGTGATCGACACCTAAGCAAGTCTCGTTAAGCCTTTGTTTTATGGCGTTAACATGTATTGTTAACCTGACTCTGGACTTAATTACTTATTGTTTGTCTCTGGTGTGAAGAGGAATGCATGGCTCAGTGTGTATGTAAGCAGGCGTAAGATGATGCAATTGCACAAAGTGTGTTTGTTTACAAACAGGCAGGCAAACAGGTCAAAAACGTGATGTTCGTTCTTCAGGGTCGAAGATGACCATAACTTCAATTTGCTAGGTGACGGTTGTTGGTCCGGAGGTGACTGATGAGGCCAATCCAGACTTTGAAGGTACGCCCACATGTTGGGCACACGTGGGTAGGTGCTGTAAAGGTAAAACAGCAGTGGTTCAAAAACGTAAGACAAAGGCGGGGTCGTGAAACGGGCAATGGTCGAGCGAGGCACAAAAAGAATGGTGGAGACAAAGATGAAAAGGCAGAGTCCAAATACACAAAACAAAATCAGAACCAGAAAGGCAGTACGCAGATATAAGGCTTGGTAATGTGAGAAACTCGGTACAGCATGTATACTTCTCCAAGTCTGTGTGTTTAGAGTGTCCTTATAAGCGTGTGCTGTGATTGCGCTCTAATCTGGAACAGGTGCATGGTACAGTACTGTAATTAGTCCTAATGGTGCTGCACGCTCTGAGCGTCAACACTCATGGACGTGACACAGTAATGTTTTTTAAAATTCAGACTCATTGTCATTAAAGGTGGGGACACGAGCTTAATCCGTTATATGCAAAAGTTGGTAGTAAGAGTTTGTTATAGCGAGGTTGCAGTGTAGTAGTTAATCTTACACCAAATAGAGCTTCATTTATACTGAAAAATGTGCACACTGTAACCATCACAACACACTTCTGTACTCTATTTCTACTGAGTATCATAACTAACCAGCCTAGTTTGCACTGTAGATTAGCTTTTAGCTATTATTATTATTATTATTATTATAAATGCAAATGATTAGGCCAGTCTTGCCACTTGGTAGCCATCTTGGTCACACCTCCAGGCAGTAATTTGGGGTGAAATGAATGGGGAGTGAGCCTTAAGTGCACTTTCAATGGACATAAAAAACGCATGGTTAGAATCGGTAGTCAAAAACAAACAAACAAACAAACAAACAAAAATGCTAAAATAAAGTTTGGTGACGTTACCCCAAATTAACATTTAAAAAGCTTTTCCTGTCATTTCTACTGCACATGCTCAAGGTTGCGATCCTTCTACTACTGTGCACTTGTTTCCCAGTTTGGCAGTTGATTGGCTTTCTGGGGAAAGGGGCGGGACATGCACATACAACCTACAACCACCATCTTTGGAGTTACAAACTTTTTCCATAGATTTCTCTTCAGGATTTTTGAAATGGTTTATCTCCTTTTTTTACATTTTTTATTTTATAACGGCTCTGATGTCACGTCATGTCCAGGTGAACGTGGCAAAAATAGTCCCATTACAGGGTTCAAACTAGATCAAAATATCATTGTAGTGGCACCAGTTTTAACAGCCAGGGGTTCAGGGGCCACCTTAGGCCCCTGAAAGCTCATGGGTTCTACGTTCTTGGAGATGCATTCTAGTGCATTTCCTGGCACTTGCAGGCCTCCCTGAAAGTCGCTCTTTTTTGGTAATACAACCCCGATTCCAAACAAGTTGGGACAAAGTACAAATTGTAAATAAAAACGGAATGCAATGATGTGGAAGTTTCAAAATTCCATATTTTATTCAGAATAGAACATAGATGACATATCAAATGTTTAAACTGAGAAAATTTATCATTTAAAGAGAAAAATGAGGTGATTTTAAATTTCATGACAACAACACATCTCAAAAAAGTTGGGACAAGGCCATGTTTCCCACTGTGAGACATCCCCTTTTCTCTTTACAACAGTCTGTAAACGTCTGGGGACTGAGGAGACAAGTTGCTCAAGTTTAGGGATAGGAATGTTAACCCATTCTTGTCTAATGTAGGATTCTAGTTGCTCAACTGTCTTAGGTCTTTTTTGTCGTATCGTCCGTTTTATGATGCGCCAAATGTTTTCTATGGGTGAAAGATCTGGACTGCAGGCTGGCCAGTCAGTACCCGGACCCTTCTTCTACGCAGCCATGATGCTGTAATTGATGCAGTATGTGGTTTGGCATTGTCATGTTGGAAAATGCAAGGTCTTCCCTGAAAGAGACGTCGTCTGGATGGGAGCATATGTTGCTCTAGAACCTGGATATACCTTTCAGCATTGATGGTGTCTTTCCAGATGTGTAAGCTGCCCATGCCACACGCACTAATGCAACCCCATATCATCAGAAATGCAGGCTTCTGAACTGAGCGCTGATAACAACTTGGGTCGTCCTTCTCCTCTTTAGTCCGAATGACACGGCGTCCCTGATTTCCATAAAGAACTTCAAATTTTGATTCGTCTGACCACAGAACAGTTTTCCACTTTGCCACAGTCCATTTTAAATGAGCCTTGGCCCAGAGAAGACGTCTGCGCTTCTGGATCGTGTTTAGATACGGCTTCTTCTTTGAACTATAGAGTTTTAGCTGGCAACGGCGGATGGCACAGTGAATTGTGTTCACAGATAATGTTCTCTGGAAATATTCCTGAGCCCATTTTGTGATTTCCAATACAGAAGCATGCCTGTATGTGATGCAGTGCCGTCTAAGGGCCCGAAGATCACGGGCACCCAGTATGGTTTTCCGGCCTTGACCCTTACGCACAGAGATTCTTCCAGATTCTCTGAATCTTTTGATGATATTATGCACTGTAGATGATGATATGTTCAAACTCTTTGCAATTTTACACTGTCGAACTCCTTTCTGATATTGCTCCACTATTTGTCGGCGCAGAATTAGGGGGATTGGTAATCCTCTTCCCATCTTTACTTCTGAGAGCCGCTGCCACTCCAAGATGCTCTTTTTATACCCAGTCATGTTAATGACCTATTGCCAATTGACCTAATGAGTTGCAATTTGGTCCTCCAGCTGTTTCTTTTTTGTACCTTTAACTTTTCCAGCCTCTTATTGCCCCGTCCCAACTTTTTTGAGATGTGTTGCTGTCATGAAATTTCAAATGAGCCAATATTTGGCATGAAATTTCAAAATGTCTCACTTTCGACATTTGATATGTTGTCTATGTTCTATTGTGAATACAATAACAGTTTTTGAGATTTGTAAATTATTGCATTCCGTTTTTATTTACAATTTGTATTTTGTCCCAAGTTTTTTGGAATCGGGGTTGTATTAACGAGTATTTTTTTTTCCAAAAGTTGCTGTGATTGCTTTTGATTGAAGACTTATTATAATTAATATTCAACAATATTAGTGGCATATTTATGGAATAAGAATAAAACAACCAGTTGATGTTCACCAAGTGTCAGCTGTATTTTCAGCTTCAGCCGTTCAATTACAATACATGATGATCCAGATCGAACTCGGGGACCGGTGCGTATTACGTACATGGTGCGTAAGCGCCTCTTAACACGGATGGCACTTTACTGCGAACACAGCATGAGGAAGGAGGTAAACCGGACTAGCATGATTAGTGATGATCTCCACATGGAACTCGGGCAGCTGTGCACTGGGCGCTTACGTGGACAGGAAGTCCCAATGTAGAACGTTCACATGAAGGCGTGCCGTCACCCCTGTGTCAGGATAACAAGAGAAAATTAAACAAAATACCACATTTTCAAGATTGAGAAGTCTTTTTATTAGTGTAGCGGCAACTTTTACAGGCGTGTCAGCAATATCGTGGGCGTAGCGGTAAGGAAACATTGCGTATCATTCCGATATGCTGAAAAGATCAAGTTAGAGCCCTGCATTATCGCTCGCTTGCTTCCAATTCGCACCCTATTTGGTCAGAAAATCAAAAAAAGCACTTGACGTCACGCTGTTTTACCAAAGATGAACATTTTCCCAAACTTTGCGTGGTGTAAAGAGGCCAAACTGTTTCTTTACTGTGAACAGTTCGTTTACTGAGTCACAGATCTTTCCTTTTTGACCACATTTCTCAGAGGTGTTGAGTGGAAAGTTCCGGTGATATGTGTGTGACCCAGCAGTGCTGCATTTTATGACAGATTACCTCAACCAGAGCACGGATTAATGCTCTTGTAAACTGGATTAAAACCAAACCAAACCAAACAAAAAAGATACCGTAACCTACGATGGAGGTGACTTGCTACTACTCAGCTACCAACAATCAGACGTTCAGACAGACATTCAAGGACGTTGTTGTGAATCTGTAACAAAAACATGCCTTTGTGTTTATAATAAGAGCCTTGGAGCAGATTTGCGATATCTGTTTAACTTAAGGGACGGCGTGTCCTTGCTAATTTCTGGTTTCATGCGCTATCTGGCTGTGTGAAACTCTGTTAAGACGTGTTATAATTATTGTAAGTATTACTGTACTGCTTCTTAACTCATAAGACAGACACTCTCGTATCTTCGTTGTCCCACACACTGGGGTGGAATTCACATTACAGCTCGCCTCAGAGCTTTCCGGAAGTCTGTATGATTTATCAGCCCTTTCACAAGGCCCCTATGTGACAGATGAGATATGCATCATGGCTGCTGGTGACGTGTTATTGTTGTACCCAGTGCTACAAAGAGGCCACCAGTCACAGCAGGCATATAAGGAACCTAGTTTCATTATTGTTCATGCACCTTGGTTGACTTGCCCCCGCGTTTTCCTTTTTGGGTACTCTCCAAGGAGGCCATCAGTACTTTATGAGCTCCAGTGAAGGGCGTTAGATGATGGGTGGAGTTAAATGCACACTCAGGATAATAACACAAAATGGTGGACAATACCAGGAAACACTAAACAGGAGCAATAAAATGGGCGATGAAGATGTTTAACAGGTGTGTGTAAGATGTAAGAGGAGCATCTGGACAGTCAACCAGGAAAATCCTGTCAATTCTGGAAATGTTCGTAATTATGCTAAGTTCACTCCTTAGCTTTAAATCATAGAATTCTATTAGCATAGAATACACCAGTGACGGCTGGTAATCTTTCAAACAGGGGAGGCTGGTCGGTTACGATATTTCCAGATTTTAAAAGAAAAAACACATCAATTTTGCCCATACTCTTGCCTCTGATCTGGCTGATTGTTGGCAGGGTCACAAACTGTGAAATAACAGGTTCTTTTGGCCCATTAGCCTACTGTCCAATATATATGATGGTGGTGTTGGGGGGGAGGGGTATATTTTAACATTTTATATTTTAAAATTGTGGCATGTTGTTTAAAAATTGACCTCGGCTGTGTTTTTGTTTAAAAATGTTTTCCAAATTGTAGCGGTGTTTAATTCATATCCAGAAAAACATATATTCCAATATAATATACTCAGCATAAACATTTTAAATAGATTCTATATTTTTGGTCCATCCATGACATATTACTAAAGTAGCCTATTTACTGTTGTTGATGTGGGTCACTTGCTGTTAGCCAATTCACTTTCTCGTACCAGGAGAGCTGAAAGGAACGAGTATTATTCCCTACCTTTTTCACCAAGTCAGTTTGAGGCGTTGGTCTACCCTGCTCTTTAATTTTTTCCTCGAAAGGAAGACTGGCAAATGGCTTCGCCAAAATTAAATCAGCAATGCTCAGCATCCGTGCGCAGCTTTCTTGCTAGCTGACTAGCCCCCTCAAGTTCAAGTTCAGTCACTCAAATAAACGACATTTCTGGAACTAAGATAGCAAACTTGACAACACTATATTTACACTTTATTTACAATGAAAATATATACAAACTAAAAAAGCTGGTAGAAACCGTATGTAATGAATGAAATCGAAATGTAAGCCGATCTCTTACAACCACAGCACTTGCGAATCCGCATGGGACTGAACTGATGTTGCCAGATACTGCTGACGTTATCCAGCCCAAAATATGTTCAAAACCCGCCAAAATGCACTTAAAACCGCCCAATTGGGAGGTAAATCGCCCAATCTGGCAACACTGTCCGCTGCCTGTCTATATTTGAAACGAGCTGTCAATCAAAGAAAATATCCGGCCGCTTTCACCAATCGCCAGTCTCCTCGCGGAAACTGCCATGTCCCTCCCATGTGAGGCTCGGAGTCCGTGGGTGGGCATTTTCGCAGTATTTGTCCAATAACCATCTTGCATTTTGAGATTGAAAAGCGCAGAGCTCCCAAATGCCGTTGAAGTCCATTGAGGCTGGGAGTCCGTGAGACTCCGTGGGCGGGCGTTTTCGCAGTATTTGTCCAATAATCGTCTTGCATTTTGAGATTGACAAGCACATAGCTCCCAATCCACTGAAGCTGGGCTGCATCGCACTGTCACGAGGGGGAAAAACTCACGCACACATTAGGCGAACTGGGGAAAGTTATAACGGAATGATTTCGCACTGTAGTTGGGTTGAGCACATATATTTCTATGATTCTGGATCTGAAATAGCAATGTTATAAGGTCGGCTATAATATAAGCCTAGAGCAATTCATCCTACACGATGTTTGTCATTTTTAGAGGAGGCTGAGCCTCCCTCGTTGTCTTAGAGCAATCGCCCGTGGAATACACTCACCGGCCACTTTAATAGGAACTTGTTCTTGATTCTAAGATCCTTGTTCTTCACAGGAATGGAACCCAATGTGTTCTTCTGCTTTCTGTTGCATGCTGAGATGCTTTTCTGCTCACCACGGTTGTAAAGAGTGATTATATGAGTTACTATATCCTTGAACCAATCTGGCCATTTTCCTCGTATCAGCAAGGCGTTTGTTTCCACCCACAGAACTGTCGCTGCCTCATTCGCTTGATGTTTTTTGTTTTTCGCACCATTCTGTGTAAACTCTAGACACTGTTGTTTGTGTGTGAAAACCCCAGGAGATCAGCAGTTTCTGAAATACTCAAACTAGTTAATTCCATCTGGCTCAAACCAACACCCATGCCACAGTGAAGGAAAGTCACACTTAGTTTGAGATCATAATTTTTCCCATTCTGATGTGTGAACATTGTTAACATTAACTTGAAGCTCTTGATTTGATGCATCGTGCTGCTGTCGAGGGATCGGCTGATTAGAGAACTGCATCAAACAGCAGGTAGATGGATGGATGTTCCCAATAAAGTGGCCGGCAAAAAGTCTGGAAACACCTTATAATTTTAGATGAAAATTTAAAATGCATACATTGCAGCCCTGAAACGAGTGTCCTTTAACAAGGACATAGGACACAATAATAAAGGACACTCGTTTCAGGGCTGCAAGGTACACATTTTAGAGACCGGTGATTTGAAAGAGGAGTAAAAGAAGCCATCTTCGTCAACCTGGAACGACCATCACTGGACAGACGAGGTGGTCTGAGACACCACTTATCAGCCACCTACAATGCAATCCTTGGCACACTTCCCAGAAAACTGAATACACATCCACACCAAGACTCAGCTGACTTCAATCAGTGCGTTTACAGTGGTGCTTGAAAGTTTGTGAACCCTTTAGAATTTTCTATATTTCTGCATATATATGACCTAAAACATCATCAGATTTTCACACAAGTCCTAAAAGTAGATAAAGAGAACCCAGTTAAACAAATGAGACAAAAATATTATACTTGGTCATTTATTTATTGAGGAAAATGATCCAATATTACATATCTGTGAGTGGCAAAAGTATGTGAACCTCTAGGATTAGCAGTTAATTTGAAGGTGAAATTAGAGTCAGGTGTTTTCAATCAATGGGATGACCATCAGGTGTGAGCGGGCACCCTGTTTTATTTAAAGAACAGGGATCTATCAAAGTCTGATCTTCACAACACATGTTTGTGGAAGTGTATCATGGTACGAACAAAGGAGATTTCTGAGGACCTCAGAAAAAGCGTTGTTGATGCTCATCAGGCTGGAAAAGGTTACAAAACCATCTCTAAAGAGTTTGGACTCCACCAACCCACAGTCAGACAGATTGTGTACAAATGGAGGAAATTCAAGATCATTGTTACCCTCCCCAGGAGTGGTCGACCAACAAAGATCGCCCCAAGAGCAAGGCGTGTAATAGTCGGCGAGGTCACAAAGGACCCCATGGTAACTTCTAAGCAACTGAAGACTTCTCTCACATTGGCTAATGTTAATGTTCATGAGTCCACCATCAGGAGAACACTGAACAACAATGGTGTGCATGGCAGGGTTGCCAGGAGAAAGCCACTGCTCTCCAAAAAGAACATTGCTGCTCGTCTGCAGTTTGCTAAAGATCACATGGACAAGCCAGACGGCTATTGTAAAAATGTTTTGTGAACGGATGAGACCAAAATAGAACTTTTTGGTTTAAATGAGAAGCGTTATGTTTGGAGAAAGGAAAACACTGCATTCCAGCATTAGAACCTTATCCCATCTGTGAAACATGGTGGTGGTAGTATCATGGTTTGGGCCTGTTTTGCTGCATCTGGGCCAGGACGGCTTACCATCATTGATGGAACAATGAATTCTGAATTATACCAGCGAATTCTAAAGGAAAATGTCAGGACATCTGTCCATGAACTGAATCTCAAGAGAAGGTGGGTCATGCAGCAAGACAACAACCCTAAGCACACAAGTCATTCTACCAAAGAATGGTTAAAGGAGAATAAAGTGAATGTTTTGGAATGGCCAAGTCAAAGTCCTGACCTTAATCCAATGGAAATGTTGTGGAAGGACCTGAAGTGAGCAGTTCATGTGAGGAAACCCACCAACATCCCAGAGTTGAAGCTGTTCTGTACGGAGGAACGGGCTAAAATTCCTCCAAGCCGGTGTGCAGGACTGATGAACAGTTACCAGAAACGTTTAGTTGCAGTTATTGCTGCACAAGGGGGTCACACCAGATACTGAAAGCAAAGGTTCACATACTTTTGCCACTCACAGATATGTAATATTGGATCATTTTCCTCAAGAAATAAATGACCAAGTATACTATTTTTGTCTCGTTTGTTTATCTAGGTTCTCTTTATCTACTTTTAGGACTTGTGTGAAAATCTGATGATGTTTTAGGTCATATTTATGCAGAAATATAGAAAATTCTAAAGGGTTCACAAACTTTCAAGCACCACTGTACATGCACATCCAAATCGAGCTACTGTCGGTAATCAAGCTAAGGGTCCCAGCAGGGGTGCCAGAGAAATCCAATCCTACATGCACACAAGGAAATCAAGCTATTGTGTGAGGTACATTATGCACCCGAGCCACAGGTGGCGCTACACCCCCCATCGTGTTGGTACACTTCTGGTTGTTGTCATGAAGAAGAGCTATTCAAGAGTATAAACAAAGTTATCAGTTCCGTGTTCACAAGAAGAACGACGACGAGGACAACAACATCGAGATATATATATATATATTCAACTCCTTAAGCTGAATGAGCATGAACTCTATCTCCTCATTGCTCCAGAAGTGCATGTTTCTACTACTGTTGTCATGCCGACCGAGGCTGTTGTGTTTCCTGCTTGTGGTCTCGTCACTCGTCACTTCCGGAAGGGGCAGTGCTGAAGTAAGTAGCTTGACTACATAGCTCGATAGGGTTTACATGCACTAAGTAGCTCGGCTACAATCACATAATCTAGGTCGCGTAGCTCGATTACGAGAAATCCAGTTTGGTTCGATTTCAGCTGAGCTAAGGTGTTTCCATGGCATTTAGAACTTCAATTTCAGTCGAGCTATGGCAGAAATTCGATTTTCTCTATGTGCATGTAAACGCACTGACTGACTCGCATGATGGCAGAAAGAGCCAACGACCTACAGATCACCCTAATGACCCTCTAGGCTGATAACACCATTCACACCTGGCCCCCAGTGACCCTGACACCTACAGGATGACTCAACTACCCAGGTGACCTCAATGACTCTCCATAGGGTTGCTTTTGATCCACTAGAGGATAAATACCTGGAACTCCCCACCAGTCAGACAGAACTGATGAGAGGTGAAACGTCTTCAAAAATTCCAAAGAAGTCCAGTTGCCTTCTTTAGCACCTACAGTTTATTAAGGCTTAATTAGTCCGTAACATCATTATTAATTGCAATTACGCAAATTTGGGTAGAAGCTATCTATATGCACCCCAGGTAGACCTACCTTCCTGCCAAAAAGAATAAAAATCAGTGAAGAGTTGAGAGCGAAGATGCGATTTTCGTGAAATGTGGACGACGCTGGATGGCCAACGGACAACACATGATGGCATAAACTCATCGCCTGTCTGTCAGATGAGCTCATAAACCAATATTTCTATTAGAAAATGTTTGTTCAGCAGGGATTTGGGATTTAGACGAAAAACAAAGAACTTTGGTGAACGTCATGGACATTTTTGTGAACGCCAATTTAACCTCCAACAAGCAGAGTTTTTATCACTATTCATCAGAGTAAATGAATGACTCTTGTATTATTATCTGTTCCTGCCAATGACATAGGCAATAAATAATACACTTCCAACTCAAACTGAGAGACTGGTGAGGGAGTGTGAAATCAGTCAATCAACGAGATGGCGGTGGTTTCCTCCAAATCATACAGAGAATCATGACGCACTGGTCATTTTTCAGTTGCTCAGTCAGTATAAGCACTAATATGCAACACTTTTAATATTAAAACACACACACGCAATAAGTTACAAGAAGAACAAATATTAATAACTGGCGAATTTTTCTTGCTCAGCTATATACGAAAGGATACACACTGTCAGAAATAGGGGTACAGTAGGAGTCCAGTTCTTTCCCTCAAGGCACAATCTACACTAATGTACCCCCCCCCCCCCACCACCCCCAGGGCTCATTACTGGACCTCAAGGTAACCATAGCTACCTTTTTAGGGTCAAAAAGGTACATATGTTCCCATTAACCAAATAAAGAGTACAAATAAGTACCTGAGAGGGTACTGATCCAGTGACAAGCCACTGCACCCCTAAAGGTACTTTATTTTATGTACTCTATCTTCTGAAAGTGTACAGTAGCATTGAGTTCATGCTAAAAGATAGAGTTAATAAATAAAGTTAAACAGAACTGAAATTTGTGATTTAATGTCTTGGAAAGTTGCAGAAAAGACAGAAATGACAAATCTCAGTCATTATATGAGTCATGACTGAGACTGAAACACAAAAACAAGTCATATTAATCCAAATCTTGAGTGGGAGAGGAGAGATAGAAGGAGAAAGAAAAGAAAAGAAAGAAATATAAAAATAAATGAATAAAAAGGAGAGACTGGAGAAAGAAATACAGTCATTACATTTAGCAGACGCTCTTATCCAGAGCAACGTTCAACATACCCAGGGAGCAGCTGGGGGTTAGATGCCTTGCTCAAGGGCACTTCAGCCATTCCTGTTGGTCCAGGGAGTCAAACCAATGACCTTTTGGTCCTAAAGCTGCTTCTCTAACCTTTAAGCCATGGCTTCCCCGTGTACCGTATGTACGTATGTGTGGGCTTATTAACAAATGCCAAACGAAATACAAAACCAAACCAAATACAGGAAACAAGGAGAGAAGAAATACATAAAGATAATTTATACAGGGATAGACAAAGATAAACACTGGGAGGAAATTTTCCAGAGAATGACTGGAATTATACTCGGACAAAAAGTGGAGCAGAGCTCCATACTTAAGAGAATATGGTAAAGCATCAACCTAATTTTTGATGGCTTTTGTGACCGTATGACGGGCGTACATACGAACTACATCCAACACCACCACCACAGGGAACCCGATCGTAAGTGCACGGCAGTGTATCTCATAAACACTTGACCACTGGACAATGAAATTTGTATCTTTATTTTCACAAGATAGATGGGGTTTTATCCAGCACTTATTTTTAATTCACTTTTTATCAAATAATGTGGGATTATTTACTCATGCATTTTGCAGAAAATATTCACAACAGTCTCATATAAAACTAGTTAGGCCATGGTTAGTTCATACAAAACTAATTCATTAATGGTTAGAGAAGCAGCTTTGGGACCAAAAGGTCACCGGTTTGATTCCCTGGACCAGCAGGAATGGCTGAAGTTCCCTTGAGCAAGGCACCTAACCCCCAACTGCTCACTGGGCTGCTCATTGCTGTGGGTGTGTCAGGGTCTTGTTGTACATCGCTCTGGATAACAGCGCCTACTGAATGCCTGTAATGTAGTTAAAACAATTTTATAAGTCCACTAGCTTGTTGGACATGTGACAGTTTGTGTCATGTAAGGGCGATAGATGGATGTAAGCGCAGGAAGAGATTTACTGAAAACACGCTAGCAAATACAACGGAGACAAATGGAAGCAGAGTCGAATACCAGGTAGTGGTGGAGCGAGGCACAGACAGGATATCAGTGGGAATACAATACTCACAGTCCAAAAACACAAACGGTCAAAACCAGAAAAGGGACACAACATACAAAGCTTTCGCAAAGTCTGTGTGTTACTCAGAGTCCTTATATAAATGTCTGTGCTGTGATTGAGCTCTAATCAGGAACAGGTGCAGGGGAATTAGTCTTAATGGTGCTGATTGTGTGGATGTGAGAGATGTAACCAGATGACTGTTTGACGTATCGAGTGTGATATCGGATGGTAACACTACAGTAGTGATGTAAAGTGAAAGCGCTGGTTCACTACTGTCCACCAGGCACTCAGCAGAGTCACACCATAATAAATGTCGTGATGTTGCTTGTGGCGCATGGCATGCAGTGTCAAAGAAAGGAATAAATATGTATTGTAACTGCGATGCATATCTCATTATTGACATCACAAGACAATGCAGTCATTTATTGAGGTGAAAAACATGACACGACACAATTCGATAGTTCATTCATAGTGCTATAATATTATTATTATTGCCTCGCCCACGACGGAGTAAGCAGGGGGAGGTATTGTAATCAGTGCGGTTTGTTTGTGTGTCTGTCTGTTAACAATCTAGCGTCTAGACAGTTGCACCAATTGACTTCAATTTTCAGTGTAGGTGGGCAATGGTCCGTAGATTACCCAATTAAATTTTGGGGGTACTCGGGTCCACCGGGCGGCACGGTGGTGTAGTGGTTAGCGCTGTCGCCTCACAGCAAGAAGGTCCGGGTTCGAGCCCCGTGGCCGGCGAGGGCCTTTCTGTGCGGAGTTTGCATGTTCTCCCCGTGTCCGCGTGGGTTTCCTCCGGGTGCTCCGGTTTCCCCCACAGTCCAAAGACATGCAGGTTAGGTTAACTGGTGACTCTAAATTGACCGTAGGTGTGAATGTGAGTGTGAATGGTTGTCTGTGTCTATGTGTCAGCCCTGTGATGACCTGGCGACTTGTCCAGGGTGTACCCCGCCTTTCGCCCGTAGTCAGCTGGGATAGGCTCCAGCTTGCCTGCGACCCTGTAGAAGGATAAAGCGGCTACAGATAATGAGATGAGATGAGATGGGTACTCGGGTCAAGGTGAAGGTCAAGGTCACCGGAAAGGTCAACCTTTCGGTCAAAATAACATATTTTCCATCGTAACTCAAAAACGGTTGCAGATAGACAGATGTTTACTATTATAAGCATATAGGAACTCCCATATGGCCTTTCATTTGGCACCATGATCTTTGACCTTGAGTAACCCTGAAAGGTCAAACTCAAGGTCATGGATTTTCAGAGGTCTGTAACATGAAAACGGTTGATGGTAGACAGATATTTACCCTTATCAACTTATAGGAAGTGCCATATGGGCTTTCATGTGGCACCATGACCTTTGACCTTGAATGACTTTGAAATGTCAAACTCAAGGTCATGGATGTCCACCATAGGACTATAACCTGAGAGCTGATGATTGAGAAATATTACCATTATCAACATATACAGTCTCTTGCAAAAGTATTCATCCCCCTTTGTGTTTGTCCTGTTTTGTTGCATTACAAGCTGGTATTAAAATGGATTTTTGGAGGATTAGCACCATTTGATTTACACAACATGCCGACCACTTTAAAGGTGAAGGTTGTTGTTTTATTGTGACACAAACAATAATTAAGATGAAAAGACAGAAATCTGGAGTGTGCATAGGTATTCAACCCCAAAGTCAATACTTTGTAAAGCCACCTTTTGCTGCAATTCCAACTGCAAGTCTCTTGGGGTATGTCTCTATTAGCTTAGCACATCTAGCCACTGGGATTTTTGCCCATTCCTCAAAGCAAAACTGCTCCAACTCCTTCAAGTTAGATGGGTTGCGTTGGTGTACAGCAATCTTCAAGTTATGCCACAGATTCTCAATTGGATTGAGGTCCGGGCTTTGATTAGGCCATTCCAAGACATTTAAATGTTTCCCTTTAAACCACTCCAGTGTAGCTTTAGCAGTATGTTTAGGGTCATTGTCCTGCTGGAACGTGAACCTTCGTCCCAGTCTCAAACCTCTGGCTGACTCGAACAGGTTTTCCTCCAGAATTGCCCTGTATTTAGTGTCATTCATCTTTCCTTCAGTCCTGACCAGCTTTCCTGTCCCTGCAGATGAAAAATATCCCCACAGCATGATGCTGCCACCACCATGCTTCATTGTAGAAATGGTGTTCTCAGGGTGTTGGGTTTGCGCCACATATGGCATTTCCCATGATGGCCAAAAAGATCAATTTTAGTCTCATTTAACCAGAGAATCTTCTTCCATGTGTTTGGGGAGTCTGCCACATGCTGTTGGGTAAACTCCAAACGTGTTTTCTTCAGCAATGGCTTTTTTTTCTGGCCACTCTTCCATAAAGCACCTCCCACTCTGTGGATTGTATGGCTTAAAGTGGTCCGATGGACAGATACTGTACTCCCATCTCCGCTGTGGATCTTTTCAGCTCCTTCAGTGTTATCTTTGGTGTTTTTGTTGTATTTCTGATTAATGCCGTCCTTGCCCGGTCTGTGAGTTTTGGTGGGTGGGAGGCCTTCTTTTGTCAGGTTTGTAGTGGTGACATGTTCTTTCCATTTTGCTACAATGGATTTAATGGAGCTCCCTGGGATATTCAAAGTTTGGGATATTTTTTATAACCCAACCCTGATCTATGCTTCTCCACAACTTTGTCTCTGACCTGTTTGGAGGCTCCTTGGTTTTCATTTTGCTTGCTTAGTAGTGTTGCAGAGTCAGGGTCCTTCCAGAACAGGTTGATTTATTTATACAGACATCATGTGACAGATCATGTGACACTTTGATTGCACACAGGTGGATCTTAATCAACTAATTATGTGACTTATGAAGTGAATTGGTTGGAGCAGCACTTATTTAGAGGTTTCATATGAAAGGGGGCGAATACTTATGCACACTCCAGATTACTGTTTTTTTTTCATCTTAATTATTGTTTGTGTCACAATAAAACAACAATGTGCACCTTTAGAAGAAGAAGAAACCTTTATTCATCACATGCACACTTCAAGCACAGTGAAATTCATCCTCTGCATTTAACCCATCTGAAGCAGTGAACACACACACACACACTCAGAGCAGTGGGCAGCCACACCAGAGCGCCCGGGGAGCAGTCAGGGGTTCGGTACCTTGCTCAAGGGCACTTCAGCCCAAGGCCTCCCCACGTCAACCTAACTGCATGTCTTTGGACTGTGGGGGAAACCGGAGCACCCGGAGGAAACCTACGTAGACACGGGGAGAACATGCAAACTCCACACAGAAAGGCCCTCGCCGACCGCTAGGTTCGAACCCGGAACTTTCTTGCTGTGAGGCGACCGTACTAACCACTACGCCACTGTGTACAGTAAATCAAATGGGGGATGAATACTTTTGCAAGGCACTGTAGAGGTATAAAATAAGTGCTGCTGGGCGAGGTTTTTCTATTCAGGAGGATTTTGTGGCCTTGCAAATATTTTTCTCATAAACTCATTAAGAGGTCTGCTTTGAGGCAGTGAATAAATATGTATCTATATTATTAAGTATGTTATATATTAAACAAACTAACACCCCGCTCAAACTCTCCATCCTTCTTTTTCAGATCTATTTTCAGACCAGTCGCTTGCCATGATTTTCCTTCGAAGCTCTCGGTTGTGCAAGTTTCCCACTGAGTTGTTTTTGTGTTTCAAGTGGCCACATCGAGCTTGTTTTTCCACCTCCCGCGTCCTCACACACAGAGCTGACGCTACAGCAAAACACGGTGACCTTTCAGAGGAAGACAGACGAATAAGCCTTCCTCAGCTGCCAAACTGTCAACATCTTGTGTTTTTTATTCACTTTCTTTTTTACTTTTTTTTTTTTTTTGCGAGGAGCTCTTGGCAGGCCGTGATGACCTTCATGTTTATAAGCAAACTGTATGGAGTGTTGAGAAGGAAAGATCCTCCTTCATTAACAGGAAGTGGCACGAACGTGTGGGCAACCTAATGAGGGTATAACATGTCATGGCTTTACATTTTACAAACCAAACGTTCGTTAATGATGGATAAATTCCAGGCAGCCCCTCTTTCCTGTCTCGTTTCGACACCGCGTTGGAGATGAGGTCATGTGGAAAAGCTCGACATGGCCTGCATCTCACTTCAAACGGGAGAAAGAAGGAAGGAGAGATAAGGAGATCAGAGAGAGAGAGGAAGCTCACTGAGAGCACAGATATCATTTCTGAAAATAAAGTCAGCCTGGTTTGTGTGACCTGACACACACACACAGGTTATTTTTCACATAATCTGCCCACAAAATGTAAACACGGCTGTGGTGTCATTTAAAAACAAGAGTGTTTTTTTCTCATATCCTTCCTCCACAATCACATTTATCTCGTCCTTTAAACACACACACACACACACACACACACACACACACACACACACACACACACACACACACATCACCATGTGACCATTACTGCTTTCTACAATATATATCATTTTATATTGTTGTTATGAACAGCCGTGTCTGACAGCAGGCTTCCTAAATAGATAACATGTCCGCTCTCTCGACTGAAAATAATCAGCAACAGGCTCACGTGATGAAGCAAAGCTCCTGTTACCTCCCTGAACTTGATTATTTTCCTCTAACAGAACGTCCTGAAGTGGCGCATTCCTCGTCCTCGTATACTGCAACGCTTCACCAAAAAAATAAACATTTTTTATTCATTAAACTGTGACACGTCATTTTGTTTTTCATTAATCGACATGTCGCTTGTCTGGTTAGGTAAACTAGTTAGTTCTCATAGCTAGAAACAGTTGTTCCTTCACCAGCCTCTGTCTTGAAGATAATAATAATTAAAAAAAAGTTTATTTCATGACCATGACAGTGTATTAAGGCTATTGTAGGTTAAAGAAATGTAGAGCTGAGGGAGGAGGTAATATTCTGAGAAAAAAAAAAAAACTTACGACAAAAAAAAAAAAAAATCGGATATTTTCTGAGACAACAATCACATGCTTCCTGGCTGCAGTGCATTCTGAGAAATGGAGTTGAAAATCTCTTCGTGCTTTATTCTTTTTTTTTTAGTATAAATACACAGGTGATTATAGAAAATCGTGCCTGCTGATCAGACTATTTATTGATAATCACCTCGAGTGACTCAGCAAAATGGCAGCCAATCGCTTCGTCACCGTAGCGTAAGTGAGGAAGAATTACACATTATGAAAGAAAGTGCTGGTCCTAAAAGCATTAAAGATGCTCCGAAGTTTTAGCCTAGTAAACTAGACCCACCCGCCTAGCGGCCAAAAATATTTTTGCCTTGCGAATGGGTCTAGCCTCGCACCATATAAACAAAAACACCCCGGGCATCAAATCATGCCCGCCAATCACAACGCAAGGTTTTTGTTTGGATTCTTTGGGCGGGCTTTTGCAGGAGTGACGACAAGGCTGTGCGACGCTGGAGAAAGCGCAGCAGGAAAGATGGCTACCGCTAGTGAACAGCGCGTGTTTGACTCCGCTTTGGAATCAGTTTTAGAAGAATTAGACTTGGAGTTTTCGTTGAAACATGAGCAGGAAGAGGCTCTCCGCTCATTCCTTTTCAAGAAGGACGTTTTCGCTGTTTTGCCGATCGGCTATGGCAAAAGTCTGATCTACCAGCTGGCTCCGCTCGTAGCCAAAAGGATGGGGCTAGTTTGTGCAGTATGAAGAATTAATAAACAGCTTTGAAACATTACTTTTTGATTGTTTCTTATTTTCCCGTTATTTTAAATTTAAGGGAAATTATTTCACCAAACACCACTAAATAAAAAGTCTCAAAAACAGTTTAAGCAAACCCTTGAAAAACACTTGGAAAAAAAAATGAGTGTATGTGGTACAGACTCCAAACTTGTGGTCATTATCTCCAAACTTCTTAATATCTAGAACCTGTTTATTAATTAATACGCATTTTGAAAAATTATTTATTTCAAGGTCTCCCCCACTGCTTTCTGTCGCTCTGACTACGTCACAGTCACTGTTGCGCTGATTGGTCAGAGCGTTGGCCTATACGCACAGAGACAGTTTGAAAGACAGCGGTTTGTTCCTCCTACCCCCGTCGGAAATGTCTACGGATCGAGGCCAGACTAAATATTCACATTTAGTCTGGCTTGCCAGGCTACCGAAGTTTGTAAAACTATTCAAAGGTAAGGTGGGATTGTGATTTATTTTATCGATTTAAAAACAAAGTATTTTATGTGACTCGGCGTGGATAAGTGACGCAAGTCTGTGCCGCAAAGCTATTTTGAAGTTTGAAATAAATTATTTTAAATATTTTTTAAATAATCACCTGTGTATTTATACCAAAACAATTCTCTGTCTCAGGCTCAGTGAATATTGGTGAACAATAACCTTGACTTTGTCTCACCGATCTTCACTTCACCTTCAGCAAATAATTGTTAAATAATATGTGATCGAGGAGGAAACACTGTGTTTCCTGTAACTCTCAGGTGTGATGACGCTAAACCAGTGTTGGAGTTGAGTCATGAAACCTCAAGTCTGAGTTCAGTCTCGAGTCCCCAGTGTTCAAGTCTTGTTCAAGAACAAGACTCCACCCGCACCATGTGACGGTGTCTGTTGCTGCCTTTATGTGAAAGTGTCTCTGCTACTGTGTTGGACGAACATTCCTGCTCAACTGCCCCATTTTAGTTAACAGGCTACAGATAAAAAGCTTGTTCATCGCTCAGCAAGCCCCGCCCACTATCAACAGGGCAAATAACATGAGAGAGGGTTAACACTAGTGAGTTCACTGCTCAGCAAGCAAGCCCCTCCCACTATTAACAGAGCAATGAACATAGCGTGTCACTTCCTTCTCTGGGTGGAGTCTTGCCAAATGACGATTGAAGTTCGAGGTTGTCCCCGTCGTCTCCTCGATAGTTCTTCTACATATGGAACACATAGCAGGGCATTTTTTCCCACTGCACAAGAAGTCCGTATAAGCAAAGCGGACAATCCTAGGGGTGTCTCTCCAGGCATTTGAGTGTCATTAACGTTAAATTGTTCCTGAACATGACGTATAAACAGGTGAATGTGCATTCTCTTGCATGAAATTAGTATAAAAATTAATGTAGATATAAATATCTCATCTCATCTCATTATCTCTAGCCGCTTTATCCTTCTACAGGGTCGCAGGCAAGCTGGAGCCTATCCCAGCTGACTACGGGCGAAAGGCGGGGTACACCCTGGACAAGTCGCCAGGTCATCACAGGGCTGACACATAGACACAGACAACCATTCACACTCACATTCACACCTACGGTCAATTTAGAGTCACCAGTTAACCTAACCTGCATGTCTTTGGACTGTGGGGGAAACCGGAGCACCCAGAGGAAACCCACGCAGACACCATGCAAACTCCGCACAGAAAGGCCCTCGCCGGCCCTGGGGCTCGAACCCAGGACCTTCTTGCTGTGAGGCGACAGCGCTAACCACTACACCACCGTGCCGCCCCAGATATAAATATCTTACGCCAAATT
The DNA here is from genome assembly GCF_027579695.1 of Neoarius graeffei. Taxonomy (NCBI): domain Eukaryota; kingdom Metazoa; phylum Chordata; class Actinopteri; order Siluriformes; family Ariidae; genus Neoarius; species Neoarius graeffei. The sequence goes on along the minus strand of NC_083574.1, from coordinate 93,876,149 downwards.
ATTATGGCATGTTACAAAAAATAAAGAAAAAATCCGAGTCCTCGTCTCCAATTAACAAGTCCAAATGCAGCTCATGTACGAGTCCGAGGCCTTAAAATTACGAGTCGGACTCAAGCCTGCACTGATCCAAGTGATCTGGTTCCTTGAAAATAAAAAAACAGGAGGTTTTCTTTTCTCATAAATTTATGACTGTTTAATCTTAGAATTGATGCAATTTATTTCTTGCAAATTTATGACCATATTCTCAGAGAATGTCTTCGATTTACCTCATAAATTTACAACTTTACTCACAGAAATTGTTTTTTTTTCTTTGAATATTACCCCTCTTTCAATTACCATCAATAGTTCATTCTTTTTTTTTAACCTACAGTGGCCCTAATACACCGTTGTATCTTACCGACAAACTCCAAAGCATAAACCTTTCTATCCTGAAGACTTAAAGTTACAGCTTTACCTCAGACCTTTACAAAGTGTGAACACTGCAGACTCTTTCCATACACGCTGAAACAAACATAAAGAAAATATCACCATACACTGGATCAGTTCCCTCTAAAGTACGTACTGTATTTGTACCCTTTATATACTGCTTGGGAACATATATGTACCTTTTCGACCCTAAGAAGGTACAAATAGTTACCTTGAGGTCCAATAATGAGCCCCAGAGGGTACATTAGTGTTGATTGTACCTTGGGGGACAGAAATGGACTCCTACTGTACCCCTATTTCTAACAGTGTATCAGTGGTTACAGTGGTGCTTGAAAGTTTGTGAACCCTTTAGAATTTTCTATATTTCTGCATAAATATGACCTAAAACATCATCAGATTTTCACACAAGTCCTAAAAGTAGATAAAGAGAACCCAGTTAAACAAATGAGACAAAAATATTATACTCGGGCATTTATTTATTGAGGAAAAATATCCAATATTACAGATCTGTGAGTGGCAAAAGTATGTGAACCTCTAGGATTAGTAGTTAATTTGAAGGTGAAATTCGAGTCAGGTGTTTTCAATCAATGGGATGACAATCAGGTGTGAGTGGGCACCCTGTTTTATTTAAAGAACAGGGATCTATCAAAGTCTGATCTTCACAACACATGTTTGTGGAAGTGTATCATGGCACGAACAAAGGAGATATCTGAGGACCTCAGAAAAAGCGTTGTTGATGCTCATCAGGCTGGAAAAGGTTACAAAACCATCTCTAAAGAGTTTGGACTCCACCAATCCACAGTCAGACAGATTGTGTACAAATGGAGGAAATTCAAGACCATTGTTACCCTCCCCAGGAGTGGTTGACCAACAAAGATCATTCCACAAGAGCAAGGCATGTAATATTTGGCAAGGTCACAAAGGACCCCAGGGTAACTTCTAAGCAACTGAAGGCCTCTCTCACATTGGCTAATGTTAATGTTCATGAGTCCACCATCAGGAGAACACTGAACAGCAATGGTGTGCATGGCAGGGCTGCAAGGAGAAAGCCACTGCTCTCCAAAAAGAACATTGCTGCTCATCTGCAGTTTGCTAAAAATCAGATGGACAAGCCAGAAGGCTATTGGAAAAATGTTTTGTGGATGGATGAGACCAAAATAGAACCCTTTGGTTTAAATGAGAAGCGTTATGTTTGGAGAAAGGAAAACACTGCATTCCAGCATAAGAACCTTATCCCATCTGTGAAACATGGTGGTGGTAGTATCATGGTTTGGGCCTGTTTTGCTGCATCTGGGCCAGGACGGCTTGCCATCATTGATGGAACAATGAATTCTGAATTATACCAGTGAATTCTAAAGGAAAATATCAGGACATCTGTCCATGAACTGAATCTCAAGAGAAGGTGGGTCATGCAGCAAGACAACGACCCTAAGCACACAAGTCGTTCTACCAAAGAATGGTTAAAGAAGAATAAAGTGAATGTTTTGGAATGGCCAAGTCAAAGTCCTGACCTTAATCCAATGGAAATGTTGTGGAAGGACCTGAAGCGAGCAGTTCATGTGAGGAAACCCACCAACATCCCAGAGTTGAAGCTGTTCTGTATGGAGGAATGGGCTAAAATTCCTCCAAGCCGGTGTGCAGGACTGATCAACAGTTACCGCAAACGTTTAGTTGCAGTTCTTGCTGCACAAGGGGGTCACACCAGATACTGAAAGCAAAGGTTCACATACTTTTGCCACTCACAGATATGTAATATTGGATCATTTTCCTCAATAAATAAATGACCAAGTATACTATTTTTGTCTCATTTGTTTAACTGGGTTCTCTTTATCTACTTTTAGGACTTGTGTGAAAATCTGATGATGTTTTAGGTCATATTTATACAGAAATATAGAAAATTCTAAAGGGTTCACAAACTTTCAAGCACCACTGTATATATGACATTAAGCCCTTTTATATAAAGCATTCACCATAAACATCCTGTTGAACGAGGTGTTGCTATAGAAACAATAATATATTCAAACTACTGTCACTATTGTAACATTTCCTGACCAGTCAGAACGCGATAAATAATGATACAGTGCCCAGAAACGAGATGGTTTGTGGATGAGTTGTGATCTTTGAGATTTGGAAACTGAGGGAATTGAGCATATTAGCTCATCTGGCCGACAGGTGATGAGTTTATGCCATCATGTGTTGCCCGTTGTCATCCAGATTTCACGAAAATCGCTTCTTTTTCAATTCTTCACTGATTTTTATTTTTTTAGCAGGAAGGTAGGTCTGCCTGGGGTGCATATACGTAGATAGCTTCTACCCAAATTTGCATAACTGCAATTAATAATGAAGATATGGAGTAATTAATCAATCCCTAATGAGCAGTTTCTACACAAATCACTTCTTCTCCCTCAGTTCTTCACCAATTTAGATTTTTTCTGGTATGAAGGTAGGGTGCATATAACTTCTACACAGATTTGCTGAATTACAATTATTAATGAAGTTATGGACTAATTAAGCCTTAATGCCTTAACCAGTTCAACAAGAATCACTTTTTCTCGGTCAATTCCTCACCATTTTGGATTCTTTCTGGTAAATAGATCGGTATTCCTAGGGTGGATATAGTGTCTATATATAGCTTGTATATAGTGTATATACTGTAGCTTGCAACATTTATTGCACCCATAACAAACAGAACAAGTATCCCGAGGCTGCTCACATCATTTCCGGGGACTTTAATCATTCTGATCTGAAAGCAGTCCTCCCCAAATTCCATCAGCACATAAAGTGTACAACCAGGGGAGAAAAAACACTGGACAAGTTGTACACAAACATCAGACGGGCCTACAGGGTTAAACCCCTAGCTCACCTTGGCCAGTCTGATCACATGTCCCTGCTTCTGATCCCTGCATACACCCCCCTCCGGAAACAAGCTCCCATTATGACCTGGACTGTTAGCACATGGCCTGAGGACGCCTCCCTCCAGCTACAAGACTGCTTCCAAAGAACCGACTGGGAGATTTTTGCTCACCAAGACCTGGAGAACCACACTACAGCAGTCCTGGATTACATCAGGTTCTGCACAGACAATGTCACCAGGGACAAACGTATAAGGATTTATCCCAACAGGAAGCCCTGGATGACAAAGGAAGTCTGGAGCCTGATGAAAGCCAGGAACACTGCTTTCAGGATAAGGCAATCTACAGTGCACCTAGAGCCAACCTGAAAAGAGGCATCCATGAGGCCAAGGCAACATACAGAAGGAGGATAGAGGACCAGCTCAGGAGCAACAACACCAGGCAGGTGTGGCAAGGTGTCCAGCACATCACCAGTTACAGATCCAGCAACCCCCCACCCAGGGAGGGAGACTCTTCTCTGGTAGAGGAGCTGAATATCTTCTTTGCCTGCTTTGAGGTGACACCAACAGCAGCTCCATCACAGCCACCTGTCCACAGCAGCCTCCCACTCATGGTAGAGGAGTGTGAGGTGAGGCAGGTGATGAGGAAGGTGAACCCAAGGAAGGCTGCAGGACCCGACAGTGTGATGGGACGGGTGCTGAAAGACTGTGTGGATCAACTGGCTGGAGTCTTCACAAGGATTTTTAACCAGTCCCTGTCTCAGGCCATTGTCCCATCCTGCCTTAAGTCCTCAACCATTGTACCACTGGCAAAAAAACTAACATCAACACCCTGAATGACTACCACCCAGTGGTACTTACACCTGTCATCATGAAGTACTTTGAGAAACTGGTGCAAAGTCATATCCTTGCCTGCCTGCCTGCCTGCCTGCCTGCCTGCTGAGCTGGACCCCCTTCAATTTGCTTACAAAGCAAAGAGATCCATGGAAGATGCTGTATGCACAGCACTTCACGCTGCACTAACCCACTTGGAGCAGCAGGGGAGCTACGCCAGAATGCTCTTTGTGGACTTCAGCTCGGCGTTTAACACCATCCTTCCACAACGACTGGTGTCCAAGCTGGCGGACCTTGAGGTTCCACCACTCACCTACAGCTGGATATTGGACTTTCTGTCAGGCCGGTCCCAGAGGGTTAGGCTGGGTTCCCACACCTCCACTGCTCTCAGCCTGAACACCAGCTCGCCACAGGGTTGTGTACTTAGCCCACTCCTTTACACCCTCTACACGTATGACTGTGTCTCCTCCCACCTTAGCAACAAGATTGTAAAGTTCACAGATGACACGACTGTGGTCAGACTCATCTCGGGTGAGAAGGGTGAGCTAGCATACAGGGACGAGGTGGAGCGGATGTCAGAGTGGTGCAAAGTCCACAATCTGCTCCTCAATACCACCAAAACAAAGGAGCTGGTTATTGACTTTAGGAAAAACAAAGCTGACATCCAGCCACTCATCATCAACGGGGCCTGTATGGAGAGGGTCCTGGTGTTCAGGTTTCTCGGCATTGAGCTGGAGAGCGACCTAACCTGGAGTGCCAACACCAAGGAGCTGCTGAAGAAGGTGCAGCAGAGACTGTACTTTCTGAGAATCCTCAGAAAGAACTGTCTCCCCCAAAATCTGCTCCGGGCCTTCTATCACTGCTCCATAGAGAGTGTGCTCACGTACGGACTGTGTGTATGGTACGGCAGCTGCACATCCTCAGAGAAGAAGGCGCTCCACAGGGTCGTTAGGGCAGCAGAGAAAACAACAGGTTGCCCTCTCCCCACCCTGGAACAGATTTACACCTCCAGATGCCGCAGGAAAGCAATGGACATTTCAAAAGACTCTTCACACCCTGGTCATTGTCTCTTCCAGCTTTTGCCATCAGGCAAGAGATACAGAGCAATGAAAACCAGGATAAACCGCCTAAAAAACAGTTTTTATCCCAAAGCAATCATGGCTTTAAACTCAAATGTGCAATCGAACTATTCTTGGCCAATGTGCAATTTGTGCAATATATATATATATATATATATATATATATATATATATATATATATATATATATATATATATATATATATATATATATGGGTGTATATTTCTTCTTATCAGTGCAATCTGTGTACATACAGAACCAAAACAATTCTGTTCGTACTATTTTCAGTGCAATCCGTGTACATATAGAACCATACAATAGTTTTCTGTTTACATTCTGTTTATACCATTTTACCAGTGCAACTCTGTATACTTTACTATTTATTTTTACACTTTATTTGTTCTCCACCCCTTTTCTTTCTTTCTTTCTTTCTTTCTTTCTTTCTTTCTTTCTTTCTTTCTTTCTTTCTATAACTCATAATGAGTCAACAGCACCTTCAATTTCATTGTACCTTTGGAAAAGTGACAATGACAATAAAGACTTATCATAAGGTGGCCCACTTTAGATCATTCCTTCTGGACTAGATGGGGCCCAAGTGAGCTATATCGTCATTCACGGTCTCCTTTGTAGTTACGCTCGGGTAAATTCCAAATCCGTAATGAATTACAGCACCAGTCAAAAGTTTGTACACCCCTACTCTACTCATCCATCGTTTTTTCTGTATTGTGACTGTTTTCACTGTTGTAGAACAACACTGGAGACATCAAAACTATGAAATGACATCTGGGACATATATGGGAAACAAAAACAATGTGTAAACAAAGCAAAATGTTTGATATTTTAGATTCTTCGGCGTATCCAGTGTTTACCTCGATGATGCTTTGCACACTATTGGCGTTATCTTAACCAGCTTCATGAGGTCATCATGTGGAACGCTTTTCAATTAAGAGGTGTGCCTCATCAACAGTTAATTAGTGGATGAGTTTTTCTGCCTTCGTAATGCATTTGAAATCATCAAACAGTAAATTGTAAATTAAAAAAGATACAAATAATAAACTAGCCCCATTCCATCCACAACTGACTGTTGTAACCCATATTACTGTATATCAAGAACCAAACAACTACGCAATGTCTTCAGACCGATCGCCCTTACTAGCATTTTATGTAAATGTATGGAAAGAGCAGTACTGGGGCGTCTGGCAAATTTACATTTGTTAGATAGTCTACAGTTTGCATATAAATCAGAAAGAAGTACTGAGAATGCTACCTTAACTTTAATTCGCATGGTCTGTAAACACATCCAGCACTCTGAGGCTTATGCCAGAATTTTATTTATTGATTTTAGTTCAGCTTTTAACACTGTTAGGACTGATATTTTATTAAATCGATTGCTAAAACTTGATACCAACGGCCACCTTCTGTTATGGATCAAGGATTTTTTAACTGACCATCCTCAACGGGTGTTTGTACAGGGTAACATATCTGATGAGGCTATTTTGAATACAGGGGTGCCTCAGGGCTGCGTCTTGTCTCCTGTTTTGTTTTCTCTTGTCTCATCTCTCGTCTCGTCTTCTTCCGCTTATCCGGGACCGGGTCGCGGAGGCAGCAGTCTAAGCATGGAAGCCCAAACTTCCCTTTCCCCAGACACCTCGGCCAGCTCCTCGGGAAGAACACCGAGGCGTGCCCAGGCCAGCCGAGAGACATAGTCCCTCCAGTGTGTCCTGGGTCTTCCCCGGGGCCTCCTCCCGGGGGGACATGCCTGGAACACCTCCCCAGGGAGGCGTCCAGGAGGCATCCGAAAAAGATGCCCAAGCCACCTCAGCTGGTTCCTCTCGATGTGGAGGAGCAGCGGCTCTACTCCGAGCTCCTCCCGAGTGACTGTGCTTCTCACCCTATCTCTAAGGGAGCGCCCAGCCACCCTGCGAAGGAAACTCATTTCAGCCGCTTGTATCCACGATCTTGTTCTTTCTGTCATTACCCAAAGCTCATGACCATAGGTGAGAGTCGGAACGTAGATCGACCGGTAAATTGAGAGCTTCGCCTTTTGGCTCAGCTCCTTCTTCACCACGACGGACCGGTAAAGCGACCGCATCACTGCGGAGGCTGCACCGATCCGCCTGTCGATCTCACGCTCCATCCTTCCCTCACTCGTGAACAAGATCCCGAGATACTTAAACTCCTCCACTTGAGGCAGGACTTCTCCACCAACCTGGAGAGGGCAAGCCACCCTTTTCCGGTCGAGAACCATGGCCTCGGACTTGGAGGTGCTGATTCTCATCCCAACCGCTTCACACTCGACTGCAAACCGCCCCAGTGCATGCTGAAGGTCCTGGTTTGAAGAAGCCAACAGGACAACATCATCCGCAAAAAGCAGAGATGAAATCCTGTGGTTCCCAAACAGGATTCCTTCCGGCCCCTGGCTGCGCCTAGAAATTCTGTCCATAAAAATTATGAACAGAACCGGTGACAAAGGGCAGCCCTGCTGGAGTCCAACATGCACTGGGAACAGGTCTGACTTACTGCCGGCAATGCGAACCAGACTCCTGCTCCGTTCATACAGGGACCGGACAGCCCTTAGCAAAGAGCCCCGAACCCCATACTCCCGAAGCACCCCCCACAGAATACCACGAGGGACACGGTCGAATGCCTTCTCCAGATCCACAAAGCACATGTGGACTGGTTGGGCAAACTCCCATGAACCCTCGAGCACCCTATGAAGGGTATAGAGCTGGTCCAATGTTCCGCGACCAGGACAAAAACCGCATTGTTCCTCCTGGATCCGAGGTTTGACTATTGGTCGAATTCTCCTCTCCAGTACCCTGGAGTAAACTTTCCCTGGGAGGCTGAGAAGTGTGATTGGAGCACACTCTCCGGTCCCCTTTCTTAAAAAGAGGGACCACCACCCCAGTCTGCCACTCCAGAGGCACCGTCCCCGACCGCCACGCGATGTTGCAGAGGCTTGCAAGACAGCCCCACAACATCCAGAGACTTGAGATACTCAGGGCGGATCTCATCCACCCCCGGTGCCTTGCCACCGAGGAGCTTGCAAACCACCTCAGTGACTTCGGCTTGGGTAATGGACGAGTCCACCTCTGAGTCATCAGCCTCAGTCTCCTCAGTGGAAGACATGACGGTGGGATTGAGGAGATCCTCAAAGTATTCCTTCCACTGCCCGACAATGTCCCCAGTCGAGGTCAACAGCTCCCCACCCGCACTGTAAACAGTGTTGGCAGAGTACTGCTTCCCCCTCCTGAGGCGCCGGACGGTTTGCCAGAATTTCTTCGAGGCCGACCGATAGTCCTTCTCCATGGCCTCCCCGAACTCCTCCCAGTTCCGAGTTTTTGCCTCTGCAACTGCCCGAGCTGCAGCACGCCTGGCCTGCCGATACCTGTCAGCTGCCTCAGGAGTCCTGGAGGTCAACATGGCCCAATAGGACTCCTTCTTCAGCTTGACGGCATCCCTTACTTCCGGTGTCCACCACCGGGTTCGGGGATTGCCGCCACGACAGGCACCGGAGACCTTGCGGCCACAGCTCCGAACAGCTGCGTCCACAATGGAGGTAGAGAACATAGTCCACTCAGACTCAATGTCCCCCACCTCCCTCGGAAGCTGGGAAAAGCTCTCCCGGAGGTGGGAGTTAAAGACCTCCCCAACAGAGTGCTCGGCCAGACGTTCCCAGCAGACCCTCACCATACGTTTGGGCCTGCCAGGTCTGTCCAGCTTCCTCCTCCGCCAGCGGATCCAACTCACCACCAGGTGGTGATCAGTTGACAGCTCAGCCCCTCTCTTCACCCGAGTGTCCAAGACATAGGGCCGGAGATCAGATGAAACGACTACAAAGTTGATCATCGACCTCCGACCTAAGGTGTCCTGGTGCCACGTGCACTTATGGACACCCCTATGCTCGAACATGGTGTTCGTTATGGACAAACCGTGACTAGCACAGAAGTCCAATAACAAAACACCACTCGGGTTCAGATCGGGGAGGCCGTTCCTCCCAACCACGCCCCTCCAGGTGTCACTGTCGTCTCCCACGTGAGCATTGAAGTCCCCCAGTAGCACAATGGAGTCCCCAGTCTGAGCACCCCTCAGTACCTCTCCCAGGGACTCCAAGAAGGCCGGATACTCTATACTGCTATTTGGCCCGTAGGCACAAACAACAGCAAGAGCCCTCTCCCCAATCCGAAGGCACAGAGAGGCGACCCTCTCATTCACTGGGGTAAACTCCAACACATGGCGGCTGAGCTGGGGAGCTATAAGCAAGCCCACACCAGCCCGCCGCCGCTCACCACGGGCAACTCCAGAGAAGTGGAAAGTCCAGCCCCTCTCGAGGAGCTGGGTTCCAGAGCCCAAGCTGTGCGTGGAGGTGAGCCCGACTATCTCTAGCCGGTACCTCTCAACCTCCCGCACATGTTTTGTTTTCCATGTCCATAAATGAAATGCAGATTTGTAACAGTAATTTCAGCCTGTTTAAATATGCTGATGACATGGCAGTGATTGGTCTAATGGTCAGAGGAAATGGAGAGCTAGAGAGGGCCTACGTTGAGCATATTGACCGCCTTGTGGCATGGTGTGGGGAGAGTGCTCTGCTCCTAAACTCTGACAAGACCAAAGAACTTGTTGTCAGCACTAGGGGAGGGTGACCTTCATGTCAGCCAGTCACTATTGGGGGCCAACATGTTGAGATTGTGAGCAGTTTTAAATACTTAGGAACTATCCTGGATAGTAACTTTAGTTTTAAGGAACATACAGATTACATGTTTAAAAAGGCAAGCCAAAGATTGTTTCTTATAAGGAAATTCAATAGTTTTGACATAAGCAAAGGAATTCTGAGGATGGTCTATATTAGTCGGTTGGAGAGTGTTATCACGTACAATATCACATGCTGCCAGCTGGTATGAGAATCTTGGGGCTAGGAGCAAAACCAAGCTCACAAAAATAATTAACACAGACAGTAAGATCAGACAGGCCCCTCAGAGGCAGCATTGTACAGAATTGTACATAACTCAGACAAAGGGAAAAGCTTTGCAAATAGTTCAAGATTCATCACATCCACTTCACCATGAATTTGAAAAACTCCCCTCAGGAAGACGATACAGGGTACCCTCAACAACAAGAAATACTTATAAGAAATTGTTTATACCATCTTCCATTATTTTACTAAATAAATAACTAGGTGCCAACTTCCCCTTGTACAATGACACTGCTGGGACTTATGGATTTATTATACAACCCCGATTCCAAAAAAGTTGGGACAAAGTACAAATTGTAAATAAAAATGGAATGCAATAATTTACAAATCTCAAAAACTGATATTGTATTCACAATAGAACATAGACAACATATCAAATGTCGAAAGTGAGACATTTTGAAATTTCATGCCAAATATTGGCTCATTTGAAATTTCATGACAGCAACACATCTCAAAAAAGTTGGGACAGGGGCAATAAGAGGCTGGAAAAGTTAAAGGTACAAAAAAGGAACAGCTGGAGGACCAAATTGCAACTCATTAGGTCAATTGGCAATAGGTCATTAACATGACTGGGTATAAAAAGAGCATCTTGGAGTGGCAGCGGCTCTCAGAAGTAAAGATGGGAAGAGGATCACCAATCCCCCTAATTCTGCGCCGACAAATAGTGGAGCAATATCAGAAAGGAGTTCGACAGGGTAAAATTGCAAAGAGTTTGAACATATCATCATCTACAGTGCATAATATCATCAAAAGATTCAGAGAATCTGGAAGAATCTCTGTGCATAAGGGTCAAGGCCGGAAAACCATACCGGGTGCCCGTGATCTTCGGGCCCTTAGACGGCACTGCATCACATACAGGCATGCTTCTGTATTGGAAATCACAAAATGGGCTCAGGAAGATTTCCAGAGAACATTATCTGTGAACACAATTCACAGTGCCATCCGCCGTTGCCAGCTAAAACTCTATAGTTCAAAGAAGAAGCCGTATCTAAACATGATCCAGAAGCGCAGACGTCTTCTCTGGGCCAAGGCTCATTTAAAATGGACTGTGGCAAAGTGGAAAACTGTTCTGTGGTCAGACGAATCAAAATTTGAAGTTCTTTATGGAAATCAGGGACGCTGTGTCATTCGGACTAAAGAGGAGACGGACGACCCGAGTTGTTATCAGCACTCAGTTCAGAAGCCTGCATCTCTGATGGTATGGGGTTGCATTAGTGCGTGTGGCATGGGCAGCTTACACATCTGGAAAGACACCATCAATGCTGAAAGGTATATCCAGGTTCTAGAGCAACATATGCTCCCATCCAGACGACGTCTCTTTCAGGGAAGACCTTGCATTTTCCAACATGACAATGCCAAACCACATACTGCATCAATTACAGCATCATGGCTGCGTAGAAGAAGGGTCCGGGTACTGAACTGGCCAGCCTGCAGTCCAGATCTTTCACACATTTGGCGCATCATAAAACGGAAGATACGACAAAAAAGACCTAAGACAGTTGAGCAACTAGAATCCTACATTAGACAAGAATGGGTTAACATTCCTATCCCTAAACTTGAGCAACTTGTCTCCTCAGTCCCCAGACGTTTACAGACTGTTGTAAAGAGAAAAGGGGATGTCTCACAGTGGGAAACATGGCCTTGTCCCAACTTTTTTGAGATGTGTTGTTGTCATGAAATTTAAAATCACCTAATTTTTCTCTTTAAATGATACATTTTCTCAGTTTAAACATTTGATATGTCATCTATGTTCTATTCTGAATAAAATATGGAATTTTTAAACTTCCACATCATTGCATTCCGTTTTTATTTACAATTTGTACTTTGTCCCAACTTTTTTGGAATCGGGGTTGTAGCGTTTCTATTTATAATGTTATTTATATTGGGCCACTTGATCTTGGGGTCTGTAAGCCCGTGGGGTGAGAAGCTCTTGTGTGTCTGTTGTACTGCTGTGAAGTCTTGTGTATATGCATTATATGTTTTTATGTTTTGTGGAGCGAAAGATGAATTTCCACAATGTGGACAACAAAGACTTCTATTCTATTCTGAAGAGAAATGACATCCATCATTACTTTAAGACATGAAAAAGTGACTTTTAATGAATAAAAATAAAGAACAAACATTGAATGAGAACTCGAAGGTGTGTCCAGATGTTTGGTCCTGTATAATGACTACAATACTTGCACTGATGATAATGAGTGACAGTAGGAGTGAAACGTCGGGCCTCCCGTCCCCTCGCTGAGCTCATAAACAGATCAGGAACCATAAACCTGTAGAAAGGGCTGAAATTTTTCAGCCGATGCATTTATTCTGGCTACTGGTGGACATTTTTGCCTTTACGCGCTAATCCCATCATTTAGCTAGTTTCAAAAATCACATTTCCAAGGCTTTTTTCTCCTTTTGTTGCAGGAACAGAACACTTCCTACCCATTTTATCCCCGCACATGAGAACAGTCTCTCCTCTCGTGTCATTTGACCTCCATGGTCACAGTGTTCTCCAGTGGCTTCAATATAATCTGCATAAAAATGTCAACACTTCGCACAATCTGCAGGCTTGCTGAGATCATTTATACACCACTCATCGTATACTCATATTTCATCTCCATAATTACTTTTAATTCATTTTCCTGGCAGCTGTATCAAACCTCTCCCTTATGTCTAGTCATCAGAGGAGCTCACTCGGAGATCCACCTGCACTGCTGTTCTCATAGCCAGTGTGATCCAGCAGGACTCTCAGGCCAATGCATGTCTTTTTTGGCAGACGTGGAATTCCAGGTGCTTTACCTTAAACATGAACTCTACCCTCGGCTCTTTAATGAATCTCTGCCTCTTTAGCGTTCACGCTCAGCATTCCACGATTACCATTTCTGTCCCAATGATATTCCAGTTATAGCACTGATATTCGCAGTATTAGCATGGGAATGACTCCATTGATCTTTTGCCATTTGATTTCAGGCTTCTGTTTACTTTTTTCTGGCCCGGAAATTAATCTCCACCCCAATCCAAGCCCGACCCCTTTTCCTCATGAGAGGCAGTTTTATGGCAAAGAAAGTGTTTTCATTTTAATTAAACCTCACCTCACAGGCAGGAGGTGGAAGATGCTAACATGACATACCGCCCCTTTAATATACAATATATTATTTATACACCCACCAGCCACTTTAATAGGAACTTGTTCTTGATTCTAAGATTCCTGTTCTTGGCTGGAGGAGCTGGTGGAACCCAATGTGCTCTTCTCCTGTTGCATGCTGAGATACTTTTCTGCTCACCACGGTTGTAAAGAGTGATTATATGAGTTACTATATCCTTAAACCAATCTGTGGTGGGTTTCCCAAAAGCCTCTTAACACTCAGAGCATCTTAACTTGGACAGAGAGTGTTCATTATGCTGCTCGCTGTACCATTTAACAAGGTTCTTTGTGCTACGATGCTTTTGGGAAACCCACCCCTGCCCATTTTCCTCTGACCTCTCATATCAACCAGGCGTTTGTTTCCACCCACAGAACTGTCACTCACTCACTCATTGAGTGTTTTTTGTTTTTTGCACCATTCTGTGTAAACTCTAGAGACTGTTATTTGTGTGTGAAAACCCCAGGAGATCAGATCAGCAGTTTCTGAAATACTCAAACCAGTCCAGTCTGTCTGGCTCAAACCAACACCCATGCCACAAAAGAGGTGGACAAAGCACTCAACTTCATTACTTAAGTCAAAGTCCAGATCCCGCTGGTCAAATGTTACTCCAAGACAAGTGAAAGTTGTCCAGTCAAATTTTTACTTAAGTTAAAGTACTGACGTACTTGATTTTAAAAATACTTAAGTATTAAAAGTACATTTTCTGTCAACGCATCCTTGTATTATTGCCACAACGCTTACAAAACCTAACGCCTCTGAAGCAACCGACTGGATTTACTGGAAGCTCCACCTGACATGCTAGCAAACTCTTTTCAAACTCAAAATCATATTGGGTAGCTAACGCTACTAGAAAAGAAAGATTTCTACATTGTTTATTTGGCAAGATTATGCTAAAACATTTCTGAAAGGACTTCAGATAAGTTAACGTTATTCATCTTAGCGTAGCTCTGTTTTTACATGCTAACTAACAGTGTCCAAGTTAACTAGCTGTGTGTTAGCGTTAGCCGTGGACAAGGCTACGGCAACTTGGTGGGCAAATCCATAGAAACTCATTTGACGAACCAGACTGCATAGCTATTGCAACGTTATCGCTAGCTCTAAAGGCACTTCGTTGCAAGCTTTCTCTTGGAATAAAACATTTATAGACCTCAATATGCTTCCGCAGGTTGGACGGCAAGGTTTTGTAGGCTGTGATGTGGTTCGTTTTAGGCAAACAATTTAAACAAAATAAATCTTTAATCCTTTCAGAAAACCGAAATATGGGTTCATGGGCCATGAGTGCGTACGTTCCGCAGAAGAACCGCCTCCTTCCATTCTGCCATCAACTGATCGTGTTAAATAACGCTGCTGAGAAATCAGTGATCTTGATTTGATACAGTCTATGGACGTAACTTGACCCTTGTGATTACTGATCGGCTCTCAGTGTCACCTGTGAAAAAACAATCACGTTTTAGAAAAGAAAAAAACCCCAAACATCTACACTACCGTTCAAAAGTTTGGGGTCACTTTGAAATGTCCTTATTTTTGAAAGAAAAGCACTGTTCTTTTCAATGAAGATCACTTTAAACTAATCAGAAATCCACTCTATACATTGCTAATGTGGTAAATGACTATTCTAGCTGCAAATGTCTGGTTTTTGGTGCAATATCTCCATAGGTGTATAGAGGCCCATTTCCAGCAACTATCACTCCAGTGTTCTAATGGTACAATGTGTTTGCTCATTGCCTCAGAAGGCTAATGGATGATTAGAAAACCCTTGTACAATCATGTTAGCACAGCTGAAAACAGTTGAGCTCTTTAGAGAAGCTATAAAACTGACCTTCCTTTGAGCAGATTGAGTTTCTGGAGCATCACATTTGTGGGGTCGATTAAATGCTCAAAATGGCCAGAAAAATGTCTCATCTCATCTCATCTCATTATCTCTAGCTGCTTTATCCTGTTCTACAGGGTCGCAGGCAAGCTGGAGCCTATCCCAGCTGACTACGGGCGAAAGGCGGGGTACACCCTGGACAAGTCGCCAGGTCGTCACAGGGCTGACACATAGACACAGACAACCATTCACACTCACATTCACACCTACGGTCAATTTAGAGTCACCAGTTAACCTAACCTGCATGTCTTTGGACTGTGGGGGAAACCGGAGCACCCGGAGGAAACCCACACGGACACGGGGAGAACATGCAAACTCCGCACAGAAAGGCCCTCGCCAGCCACGGGGCTCGAACCCGGACCTTCTTGCTGTGAGGCGACAGCGCTAACCACTACACCACCGTGCCACCTAAAAGTGTGACTTTTCATGGAAAACACAAAATTGTCTGGGTGACCCCAAACTTTTGAACGTTAGTGTACTTTCAAAGTTGCTTCATAGTAACGAGTAACGAGGGCCTTGATAGAAATGTAGTGGAGTGAAAAGTATGATATTTGCCTTTCAGATGTAGTGAAGTGAAAGTCGTAAGTTTCCAAAAAAAGTAATACTCAAGTAAAGTACAGATACTGGGCGGCACGGTGGTGTAGTGGTTAGCGCTGTCGCCTCACAGCAAGAAGGTCCGGGTTCGAGCCCCGTGGCCGGCGAGGGCCTTTCTGTGCGGAGTTTGCATGTTGTCTGCGTGGGTTTCCTCCGGGTGCTCTGGTTTCTCCCACAGTCCAAAGACATGCAGGTTAGGTTAACTGGTGACTCTAAATTGACCGTAGGTGTGAATGTGAGTGTGAATGGTTGTCTGTGTCTATGTGTCAGCCCTGTGATGACCTGGCGACTTGTCCAGGGTGTACCCCGCCTTTCACCCGTAGTCAGCTGGGATAGGCTCCAGCTCGCCTGCGACCCTGTAGAAGGATAAAGCGGCTACAGATAATGAGATGAGATGAGTACAGATACTCAAAAAGTGTACTTAAGTACAGTACTCAAGTAAATGTACTTCGTTACTGTCCACGTCTGCACCACAGTGAAAGAAAGTCACACTTTGAGATCACAATTTTTCCCGTTCTGATGTTTGAGCATTGTGAACATGAACTGAAGCTCTGAACGGATTGGCTGATTTGAGAACTGCATCAAACATCACATAGATGGATGGGTGTTCCTAATAAAGTGGTCGGCGAGAAATGCTGGCTGGCTGAACAGTTACAGTATGCTGATTTGAAGCACCGAGTTTAAGAAAGAAGGTAAACTTAGGGCCGGTTTAGCGGTTAAGATTTTGGCTGAGCATGACCAAGCTATTACGGTTGGGTGCTTGAGTGAGACCAAAAACCCTCAAGTGCATTTCTTTGGGTTAAATCATCAACCAAATGAGCAAATAGAAGTCAGTGGGATGTTTTGGAGTTCAAGGCTTGAAATGATTCCAAATGATGTCAGAAAATAGTTTGCTCTGTCCGTCTGTTCCTGTTCTTTACTGACACTCTGTTTAAAGCTAGACGGCCTTTCGATTTCATAAAATCGGTGAAATTTAGTTCCGTCTGAAACGTGGTGATTGTGATATATGTTTATTTCTGTAATATCTCACAAAATATCAGGCCATTCTGTGGCTGGGAAGTTATTTAATTTGAGGGCATTAAAGCAAATAATGTGCATGAAATCACGCAGTCAAGCAGACAGAGGAAGTCCGTGTGTGTGCGCATGCGCAGGTTTACCTTCTTCTTCTTCTTTTGGGTTTTACGGCAGCTGGCATCCACAGTGTCGCATTACTGCCATCTACAGGTTTACCTTTGAGCGTGCACTGACAGTTACACTGACATTCTGTCGCTAAACGAACAGCTGATCACACCGAGGTGCTCGCTGAGCGCCCATATTTATTAGTTTCCTTTCCTTCGTATATAACATAACGTCTTCTCGCTTTCTTTCCGTTGCTGTAGTCGGTCTTTCACATTTCACATTTCGCACACTCACGCCCTCCATTTTTCTCTCCTGTTTCAAATTTGTATCCCACAATGCCTTGTGCGAACGGGGAAAGCCCAGCACGTGATGTGATGCATGTTGTAGTATCTTGTATTGGGTCATGGTCTCATCATCTCATCTCATCATCTCTAGCCGCTTTATCCTTCTACAGGGTCGCAGGCAAGCTGGAGCCTATCCCAGCTGACTATGGGCGAAAGGCGGGGTACACCCTGGACAAGTCGCCAGGTCATCACAGGGCTGACACATAGACACAGACAACCATTCACACTCACACCTACGGTCAATTTAGAGTCACCAGTTAACCTAACCTGCATGTCTTTGGACTGTGGGGGAAACCGGAGCACCCGGAGGAAACCCACGCGGACACGGGGAGAACATGCAAACTCCGCACAGAAAGGCCCTCGCCGGCCATGGGGCTCGAACCCAGGACCTTCTTGCTGTGAGGCGACAGCGCTAACCACTACACCACCGTGCCGCCCTGGGTCATGGTGAAGCAGGAAAAAATAGCGGGGAATTTAGGAATTCAGTAGCTTTCAATTCACTAAACAAAAATAATTGAGTGTCGGGGAAAATTCTTTTTATGACCTACACTTGAAAAATCTGAAAGGCCGTCGAGCTTTCAACTTAAATTCTGTGGAAAAAACATTGAAGGTTTTTTTTTTGTTTTTTTTGCTTTTTTTCAAATTGGCCAGATGGTGAGAGTTTGGACAGTTCATCATGTTACAGGTTTTTCCTTGCGGTTTAAAAATATAAAATATTTGTTAAAAATGTGGGCGTGTCCTTGCATGAGAATTAAACTTATTTCATTCCTTCTTGAGAATGGATCTGTTTTGTCGAGTCAGGTTTTGGGTAAACGGACATTTTTCTACCTCTGTACAAGCATTGTGTGTTCATATACAGTAGTTCATACGGTACAAGTTAAGCTAGGGGTTTTATTTTTGTTCCAGGTCTCCTCACGATGTCCCAAGTCTCCCTGAAGAAAAAAGACAGATACAGTGAAGTCTGAAGGCCAGTATATGCAGGGGCGCAGATACGTTTTTTGAACTGGGGGGGACAAAGCTGCCAGCAAACCAACCCCACCCCCACCCCCAACATGTGTTGTGCGAGGAATATACTCTGATGCCCTCAGGGCGGCGACATTACTCAGCTAAGACAAAAAAAACATCAAAATTGTAAACCAGTGCATCCTGACTTTCTAACTATGCCTGTGTGTTGCGTGAGCGGCAGTCAGTCAACAACTCTTCGCAAAGTTTCCTTATGAAACAATATGCTCGCTGAAATTATGGCAGGGAACACCAGATTAAACATTAAAACTGCCTTCTGAGCACTGTATCTACAGGCTGCCACCGAAAGAAGGAGGCTACCAGAAAGGCATCTCTACTCCGTACGATTTTACTTTCACTACGACATTACTTTGAACAGACTATCAAAAAATTGCAAGGTGATATGATAAAGTAAGGCACAGTTTACTTACAGTCGTTGTTTTTTGAAAAAACGATGCAATCGTTTTCTGCCTTTTCGGTTTGGCACCCTTCATCATGCTGTGTTGGGGTCCTGAACTAGGAGCTGTCCCCGATATGCCTGCCAAACTTGTTGTGGGTAACCATAGCAACCAAGCTCGAGCTCGCAACCTGTGCAGTCTGCGCAGCTCAACCAACCGAATATCAGTCTTTGTTTTGTTTTATGTGAGTTGTTGCAACTATGTATGTACTGCTGTGCACCTCAATAAACCAAATGGTAATTAGTCTTTTGATTTTTCCATGAGGTTTGCCTTATGCAAAGAAAGACAGCATAGACGTTTTTTCCTCCCTATAAGTGGGGGGGACCGAACGAGGTGAATTTAAATCTGGGTGGGACGAATCCCACCCGTCCCCCCCTCTATCTGCGCCCGTGAGTATATGTGACGAGCTGAGAAAGTAATGTTGGGGTAAGACGGTATAGTAAATCCTCTCTAATGCAATACAAATGTTACACGACCTGCAAAGAATTTCACACCATATAAAAGATGAAAATGTGTCCCAAGTCTCCCTGCTCTCCCCTCCGATACACACTGTATCAGTTCATTTAGCTTTCCCTCTGTTTCAAATAAATATTAAGAGAATGTAATAATAAACAAAGCATTTTATTTTAAAATTAAAATTCTGTGTTTCAAATTCAGTAGCTTTTGGTCCATTAAACAAAAATAATTGGGTGTCGGGGAAAATTCTTTTTATGACCTACATTTGAAGAATCTCAAAGGCAGTCTGGCTTTAAGGTCTGAGAGCATTGCTTTTCTGAGCTTCATGAGGTTTCTCTTCATGCGTGGCTTTGAGTGCTGATTGTTGACACGTCAGTTTTCACCTTTGGGTTTTCCCCTGAAGAGAAAAAGAAATATTGCAGCGGTTAAAGCCACAAGGAAATGCACAGCGAGACAGAATAACAACCTGTCCTTACGCTGTCTCAGCAGGCCTGCTGGCGATGGGAGCTTTGTCTTTTCCGCTATTAAACTAATAGGAAGTCTGAGCATGCCAGACCATCGCTGATGTTTTTATTCCTTCACAGGGTGGAGAAAAAGACAAGCCTGGAAAAGAGATGCAGTAGATTTATTTGTTATGACTTATCAGGCTCTTCCCTCAGGCTAGGCGTGCACTGACAGCAGAGAGGATTCTCCTCTACTAAGCTCTGCATGTCCACTGAAATAGCACAAGCATTAAAGGTCATAGGCAACGGTCGGAGGTGACACGTAGAATATCAGCTTTATTGTCTAGAAGAACGACCCAAAAAGCGAATTCAATCTTCCTAGTGTCTAATTTGCAGCCTAAAATTGAATAAAACGGTTAAAATATACCGTTTTGCCCAGTTTCTGAAGGTTTGTTTACATCTCACTTATGCGCACTTTCACCGGACCATCGTCGTGACGTTATTTAAGCACACGTGTACGGACTTTGGTCATGAGAGGTTGTGTAAAATGTCTGAAAGCGAGAGCGATTTTGAAGTAGGAACTCTCCAAATTGAATATCGAGAGGTGAAACCGTATATGTATGAACCTATGGCCGTTGCGAAGCAATCGGTGAATGTGGCTCACTGGTTTGACCGTGCGGCCTCGGAATCGGACAGCGACTCGGCCGACTCTGATCGCGGTGACCCCGGACCTCAACAAGACTCGCGCCCAAACGATTTATCCTGGTAGTGATGATAAATTCCTACTTTTGTCGTAATACTAAATAAGAGCCCTTTTGAAGAATAATTAAACCGCCTTCCCTAGTGGATATAGGGAACGATTACTGGACAGTGCGCCGGTAGGCCACATTAGCCTGCCATCCGCGGCATTATACTATTTATAGCCGACTCTAAGCGAGGAAATATCCCTTTGTCTCATTTCCACAATGATTGTACAGGATCCCTCAGGATTCTTGACTTGTCCATTCCAAGCAAAAGTAAAAATGTTTACCTCCAATCTTCTCCTTTTTGCTTGAGCGTTGCTGCTCCGTTTCTTCTTTGACTGCTTGATTTTGTTTCACGCGCACAATCCACTCTCTCCGCCTCGTCTCCTCATCTCATCTCATTATCTCTAGCCGCTTTATCCTTCTACAGGGTCGCAGGCAAGCTGGAGCCTATCCCAGCTGACTACGGGCGAAAGGCGGGGTACACCCTGGACAAGTCGCCAGGTCATCACAGGGCTGACACATAGACACAGACAACCACTCACACTCACATTCACACCTACGGTCAATTTAGAGTCACCAGTTAACCTAACCTGCATGTCTTTGGACTGTGGGGGAAACCGGAGCACCTGGAGGAAACCCACGCGGACACGGGGAGAACATGCAAACTCCGCACAGAAAGGCCCTCGCCGGCCATGGGGCTCGAACCCAGGACCTTCTTGCTGTGAGGCGACAGCGCTAACCACTACACCACCGTGCCGCCCGCCTCGTCTCCTTTTTCGGAAAAAGCCTACTTGTTCCGCCTCTTCTCCTGTTTCAGAAAAAGCCAATCCACACTCTCTGCCTCTTCTCCTCTCTCGGAAAAAGGTAAAAACTTCTTTCTGAACTGGTCCTGTTGTTACAGTTCACTGCACAACAATAAGGCATGTTTTTTTTTTTTTAAATTCCCGAACGCACGTCTGCACTCAAGCCGAACGGCAATGTAAGTAAACGGAAGTGGACTCAACTCAAGCGGTTTGTTTGGCTTAAATGACGTCACGCACCGAGTGGTCACGAAAATAGCCGAACAGAAATTCGCCGCGATCCGCACTAATTTATTTTAATTATTACTTATTAACAATACTTCTTGGAACCAGAAGAAAATTACAGAGGGTTTTTTAACATATAAAGTTTCAAATGTGCATAAAATTAAAACCGTTGCCTCTGAGCTTTCAATCAGACATCTATTCCGTGTCAGGATTACAGTCATTATGAGCCGTACAACCATTCGCGCTTTTGTCTAACTTGACTTGACATCTGATGTCACATTATAAACAAACACGCCTATCGCTTCTGGCGGCACGGTGGTGTAGTGGTGAGCACTGTCGCATCACAGCAAGAAGGTTCTGGGTTCATGCCCAGCAGCTGGCGAGGGCCTTTCTGTGTGGAGTTTGCATGTTCTCCCCGTGTCCGCGTGGGTTTCCTCCAGGTGCTCCGGTTTCCCCCACAGTCCAAAGACATGCAGGTTAGGTTAACTGGTGACTCTAAATTGAGCGTAGGTGTGAATGTGGGTGTGAATGGTTGTCTGTGTCTATGTGTCAGCCCTGTGATGACCTGGCGACTTGTCCAGGGTGTACCCCGCCTTTCGCCCGTAGTCAGCTGGGATAGGCTCCAGCTTGCCTGCAACCTTGTAGAACAGGATAAGTGGCTACAGATGAGGGATGGACTGTCGCTTCCACAGTGTACAGATTAAGGAAAATTCCACCTTGAACAACTTTCTTAGTTTACGCTACTTTTATACTGTAGATATGTTACTCTGTTTACATGTTGGTTGTTTCCTAGACGACCTACAATCCTGAGATATAGACATCGCTAAAGCATCTGCTCAAGATCAGCTATAACGTTTCGGCTAATCTTTGTGTCCACATGACGTCAGGCTTATTTGCCAAACCGGAGTCCACCATGTTGGATGATAACAATAACCAAGAACCAGCGCTTCACGTGTGAGCTGCTGCAACGCTTCGTGATATATATTTTTTTTATTTCATTGCCTTTGAAGAAAGACAGTGCCTCCTTTGTGTGCTGATATAATCGCGGTAATAATGCTACTCATGACAAAGGGAAACGGTTCTTCAGAAATAATTCCCAAAGTAATTACAGTGTCTTGCAAAAGTATTCATCCCCCTTGGTTTTTTGTTGCATTACAACCTGGAATTAAAATGGATTTTTGGAGGGTTAGCACCATTTGATTTACACAACATGCCTACAACTTTAAAGGTGCACACTGTTTTTTTTTTATTGTGACACAAACAATAATTAAGATGAAAAAACAGAAATCTGGAGTGTGCATAGGTATTCACCCCCTCAAAGTCAATACTTTGTAAAGCCACCTTTTGCTGCAATTACAGCTGCAAGTCTCTTGGGGTATGTCTCTATTAGCTTAGCACATCTAGCCACTGGGATTTTGGCCCATTCCTCAAGGCAAAACCGCTCCAACTCCTTCAAGTTAAATGGGTTGCGTTGGTGTACAGCAATCTTCAAGTTATGCCACAGATTCTCAATTGGATTGAGGTCTGGGCTTTGATTAGGCCATTCCAAGACATTTAAATGTTTCCCTTTAAACCGCTCCAGTGTAGCTTTAGCAGCATGTTTAGGGTCATTGTCCTGCTGGAATGTGAACCTTCGTCCCAGTCTCAAACCTCTGGCTGACTCAAACAGGTTTTCCTCCAGAATTGCCCTGTATTTAGTGCCATCCATCTTTCCTTCCGTCCTGACCAGCTTTCCTGTCCCTGCAGATGAAAAATATCCCCGCAGCATGATGCTGCCACCACCATGCTTCACTGTAGGAATGGTGATCTCAGGGTGTTGGGTTTGTGCCACCATGATATTCTCCATGATGGCCAAAAAGATCAATTTTAGTCTCATGTGACCAGAGAATCTTCTTCCATGTGTTTGGGGAGTCTGCCACATGCTGTTGGGCAAACTCCAAACATGTTTTCTTATTTTGTTCTTTAAGGAATGGCTTTTTTCTGGCCACTCTTCCATAAAGCCCCACTCTGTGGAATGTATGGCTTAAAATGTTCCTATGGACAGATACTCCCATCTCCGCTGTGGATCTTTGCAGCTCCTTCAGTGTTCTCTTTGGTGTCTTTGTTGCATCTCTGATTAATGCCCTCCTTGCCTGGTCTGTGAGTTTTGGTGGATGGCCTTCTCTTGTCAGGTTTGTAGTGGTGACATGTTCTTTTCATTTTGCTATAATGGATTTAATGGTGCTCCGTGGGATATTCAAAGTTTGGGATATTTTTTATAACCCAACCCTGATCTATACTTCTCCACAACTTTGACTCTGACCTGTTTGGAGGCTCCTTGGTTTTCATGTTGCTTGCTTAGTAGTGTTGCAGAGTCAGGGTCCTTCCAGAACAGGCTGATTTATATATACAGACATCATGTGACAGATCATGTGACACTTTGATTGCACACAGGTGGATCTTAATCAACTAATTATGTGACTTATGAAGTGAATTGGTTGGACCAGCTCTTATTTAGAGGTTTCATATGAAAGGGGGTGAATACTTATGCACACTCCAGATTTCTGTTTTTTCATGTTGATTATTGTTTGTGTCACAATAAAACAACAATGTGCACCTTTAAAGTGGTCGGCATGTTGTGTAAATCAAATGGCGCAAACGATCCAAAAATCCATTTTAATTCCAGCTTGTAATGCGACAAAACAGGACAAACAACAAGGGGGATGAATACTTTTGCAAGACACTGTAAAAACAGCATCAAAACAGATGAACTGTCCAGAGAACGCCGTGCATACGCTGTGGTTCAAAAAAAATAAATTGTAGTGACTTAACTGAGGAAAAATAATTAAGCCCGCACGTACGTGTGTGTGTGTGGTGACCATGTTATATCTGGTAAGAGTTCACTGCTAATTAAAGCTGTGTTTTCTGCTGATTAAATTGAACTTTTGAGCTTTAGCGTGTACACACTTTTATTTGCTTCTCACCTTGCAGGAGCACCGGCAAACCTAGAGTACGTGATAAAACAAATCCACCAACACTCACATTAGGACATAATGATTAGGGTCAAGACGAAAACTCATCTCGCAGTATCAAGAAGAAGCAACAGGAGAAATGAAAGATCTGCCAAGAAAGCCAGATTAGAAGCAACGCGAGAAACCTTAGCAAGTTTGGATACATAAGGAGAACAATGTGGGTCAACTTCTCCAGGTGAGATATTAGCAATGCTGCTCCAGTAACTTTGGTTTACTTATGCACTTTTTTTTGTAGAACGAGATATTTCACGCTGATATCAGGGTATTCAGTTGGTGGTAACGAGGCTAAATCCTCTGTATAATCGGACGGCTTTAACATATACGGATAAAGGACAACAGAGACTTCACTTTTTAAAAAAACTGGTTTCATTTCAGGTTGACAACAGAATAGCTAAGATGTTCTACAGTGCCTTTGTGGAGAGTGTTCTAACCTTTGGGATTCTTTGTTGGTTTGGCAATGCAACAGAGGCGCAAAAAGGTAGACTTAGGAAACTGGTAACAACGTCTAGTAAGCTGATGGGCACAAATCAGAAAAGTCTGGAATTCATATACAGGGAACGATCACTTGGTAAAATTGATACAATTTTAACAGATGAAAGACATCCATTATTTTATACTTTTGAGCTGCTGCCATCAGGCAGCAGATTCCGATACCCCGTTATTTTTAAAAACAGGACGAAGCAATCTTTTATCCCACAAGCCATTAGCCTTTTTAACAAATATGTGAAACAAAAATGTAGATCTTAATTTGCGTCCACCTGTTCAGCTGGCCTGAGCAGGTATGCTATTTTTATAGCTTTACCATTTATTTTTTTACCACCCTTGCAGCTTTGTACAGCTCTTATGCTATGGGAATGCTATGGATAAACTGGGATTGTTGACTGATTGTTGATGGCTGACACTTGTCCAATGTCTTGTCATGTATTGGGATAAATGTGGCGTCTTGGGTATATGTGTAGCAACAAAATGGGGTTTGTGAGTGTTTGCTTGTTTTGATTGGTTTTTCATGTCTAACGTTTCATGTTCTGAAGGAAATTTCCCCTACGGGGGACAATAAAGTTTTACTACTACTACTACTACTACTACTACTACTACTAAAAGCCACAAATTTCAACTTCTCTGAATCTTGACTTGGCAGAGGACTTCAGAGAATCATAATATTTCAAGAAAGTTGGAAACGCATCACAGTTATTATTCGTACGAGATGGCATTTTGGATTTGTACGTATATCATCCTACATGGCGGCGGATGAATATGTCACACTTTTCTGGGACTTTGAATCCAATCCAACGTTCGTTCTGTTTCCTCTACTTTCAGCACACAACCTCGAACTTCTCACTGCACCAACGAAAATCAATCTCATCTTATTTCATGTAAAGTTTTCCCTGAATCATCTTCTAAATGGGGCGGCACGGTGGTGTAGTGGTTAGCGCTGTCGCCTCACAGCAAGAAGGTCCTGGGTTCGAGCCCCGGGGCCGGCGAGGGCCTTTCTGTGTGGAGTTTGCATGTTCTCCCCGTGTCCGCGTGGGTTTCCTCCGGGTGCTCCGGTTTCCCCCACAGTACAAAGACATGCAGGTTAGGTTAACTGGTGACTCTAAATTGAGCGTAGGTGTGAGTGTGAATGGTTGTCTGTGTCTATGTGTCAGCCCTGTGATGACCTGGCGACTTGTCCAGGGTGTACCCCGCCTTTCGCCCGTAGTCAGCTGGGATAGGCTCCAGCTTGCCTGCGACCCTGTAGAAGGATAAAGCGGCTAGAGATAATGAGATGAGATCTTCTAAATGACACAAGCTGTAAGCTACCTGTTATATCAGTTTGTAGGCGATAAAGATCTTAACGTTAATTGAACATTTCTTGCTCGCCGTGAGGGTTGGGAGTGTTGACAAAACACTTTCAAAGTGAGTACATTATCCCATCTGTCTTGGGAGTGCATGGAAATATTCAGAGACTCCAGCCTCTGTTCATTTTATTCTCCTGAACAAAGTGTTTGTTCTCTTAGGCCTCCTGTTGACTCGAGGCCTTTGCCATTATCCTCATGTTTTCTACTTTTACAGTCCCTCTGAGTTCTTTTCGCATTATCATGACCATTAATTCAGTTCTGGTGTGATCTCATGATCTGGAAGAAAAAGAAGAAGAAAGCTCTCGGTTCCAAACAAACTTCCAGGTAAATGTGTCTTGTGCGCCCCCTGGTGGTGGTCAAGAATACAGTAACAATAATGACGTCATGTTATTTATATTCTTATTAAAACAAGTGTTAAATAACTTACATGAATGGACGAATCATTAAACAGTCATAGAAAAAGATATAATGATAATCAGAGAAACTAGTCGTACAAAAACCAGACGTTATGAATTTTATCATTTTGATGAACACGTATCACACTCATATCTGAAAATAGGGCAAAAATAAACCCAATTTCGATGTTTGTTTTTAAATCATCTGCATCTGAAGATCTTTTGTATGAACTGGAGCCTGCTCAACATCCCAACATTGGTGCCATTTGTGAACACAAATGAACATCAATCCACACAGCCACACCCTAAAATCTAGTGGGCAGCCTTCCCAGAAGAGAAGAGAAGAGAAGAGAAGAGAAGAGAAGAGAAGAGAAGAGAAGAGAAGAGAAGAGAAGAGAAGAGAAGAGAAGAGAAGAGAAGAGAAGAGAAGAGAAGAGAAGAGAAGAGAAGAGAAGAGAAGAGAAGAGAAGAGAAGAGAAGAGAAGAGAAGAGAAGAGAAGAGAAGAGAAGAGAAGAGAAGAGAAGAGAAGATTGGAGCTCAATATAGCAGAGAAGAGGAATAAATCTGGAATGAGATGTTCACCAAGGACCAAGGTGGGATGGTCAGGGGTGCATATACTTTTGACAAAGAGAAGAGAAGAGAGGAGAAGAGAAGATTGGAGCTCATTATAACAGAGAAGACGAATAAATCTGGAATGAGATGTTCACCAAGGACCAAGGTGGAATGGTCAGGGGTGCACATACTTTTGACGAAGAGAAGAGAAGAGTGGAGCTCATTATAACAGGGAATAGGAATAAATCTGGAATGAGACGTTCACCAAGGACCAAGGTGGAATGGTCAGGGGTGCACATACTTTTGATGAAGAGAAGAGTAGAGAAGAGAAGAGTGGAGCTCATTATAACAGAGAAGAGGAATAAATCTGGAATGAGATGTTCACCAAGGACCAAGGTGGGACGGTCAGGGGTGCACATACTTTTGATGAAGAGAAGAGAAGAGTGGAGCTCATTATAACAGAGAAGAGGAATAAATCTGGAATGAGACGTTCACCAAGGACCAAGGTGGAATGGTCAGGGATGCACATACTTTTGATGAAGAGAAGAGTAGAGAAGAGTGGAGCTCATTATAACAAAGAAGAGGAATAAATCTGGAATGAGATGTTCACCAAGGACCAAGGTGGGATGGTCAGGGGTGCACATACTTTTGACGAAGAGAAGAGAAGAGTGGAGCTCATTATAACAGAAAAAAGGAATAAATCTGGAATGAGATGTTCACCAAAGACCAAGGTGGGACGGTCAGGGATGCACATACTTTTGATGAAGAGAAGAGAAGAGAAGAGAAGAGAAGAGAAGAGAAGAGAAGAGAAGAGAAGAGAAGAGAAGAGAAGAGAAGAGTGGAGCTCATTATAACAGAAGAGGAATAAATCTGGAATGAGATGTTCACCAAGGACCAAGGTGGAATGATCAGGGTGCACATACTTTTGATGAAGAGAAGAGAAGAGAAGAGAAGAGAAGAGAAGAGAAGAGAAGAGAAGAGAAGAGTGGAGCTCATTATAACAGAGAAGAGGAATAAATCTGGAATGAGATGTTCACCAAGGACCAAGGTGGAATGGTCAGGGGTGCACGTACTTTTGACAAAGAGAAGAGTGGAGCTCATTACAACAGAGAAAATGAATAAATCTGGAATGAGATGTTCACCAAGGACCAAGGTGGAATGGTCAGGGGTGCACATACTTTTGATGAAGAGAAGAGAAGAGAAGAGAAGAGAAGAGTGGAGCTCATTACAACAGAGAAAATGAATAAATCTGGAATGAGACGTTCACCAAGGACCAAGGTGGAATGGTCAGGGGTGCACATACTTTTGATGAAGAGAAGAGAAGAGAAGAGAAGAGAAGAGAAGAGAAGAGAAGAGAAGAGAAGAGAAGAGTGGAGCTCATTATAACAGAGAAGAGGAATAAATCTGGAATGAGATGTTCACCAAGGACCAAGGTGGAATGATCAGGGTGCACATACTTTTGATGAAGAGAAGAGAAGAGAAGAGAAGAGAAGAGAAGAGAAGAGAAGAGAAGAGAAGAGAAGAGTGGAGCTCATTATAACAGAGAAGAGGAATAAATCTGGAATGAGATGTTCACCAAGGACCAAGGTGGAATGGTCAGGGGTGCACGTACTTTTGACAAAGAGAAGAGTGGAGCTCATTACAACAGAGAAAATGAATAAATCTGGAATGAGACATGTCTGTGAAGATTCTCAGTCATCCAGGTCATAGTAAACTATGGGTGGTAAAAGAGAGCAACTGGACTTGCTTGAAGATTCTTGAAGACGTTTCACCTCTCATCCGAAAGGCTTCTTCAGTTCTGTCTGACTGGTAGGGAGTATCAGGTATTTATCCTCTCATGGATGAAAAGCAACCCTAAGGTGTCGTTGAGTGTGACCCAACCCAGACACAAACAGGACAACGTAGTGTATGCAATTCAGTGCAGGGAGGAATGCACGGACTCGTATGTTGGGGAAACAAAACAACCGCTTCACAGGCGCATGGCTCAACACAGGAGAGCCGGTTCCTCAGGCCAGGACTCTGCTGTCTATCTTCATCTTAACAACAAAGGACACTCATTTCAGGATCACAACGTACGCATTTTAGCCAGAGAGGATCGTTGGTATGAGCGAGGAGTTAAAGAAGCCATTTTTGTCAACCTGGAACGGCCATCACTGAACAGAGGTGGGGGTCTAAGGCTACGTTTACATTAGACCGTATCTGTCTCATTTTCTTCGCGGATGCACTGTCCGTTTACATTAAACCGCCTGGAAATGCTGGGAAACGGGAATCCGCCAGCGTCCACGTATTCAATCCAGATCGTGTCAGCTCCGGTGCTGTGTAAACATTCAGAATACGCGGATACGCTGTGCTGAGCTCTAGCTGGCGTCTCATTGGACAACGTCACTGTGACATCCACCTTCCTGATTCGCTGGCGTTGGTCATGTGACGCGACTGCTGAAAAACGGCGCGGACTTCCGCCTTGTATCACCTTTCATTAAAGAGTATAAAAGTATGAAAATACTGCAAATACTGATGCAAATACTGCCCATTGTGTAGTTATGATTGTCTTTAGGCTTGCCATCCTTCCACTTGCGAGTGGTAAGTGATCTGCGCTGGGATCACACACACAGCGGCTCAGTCCCGAATCGTGGCTCGTGCACTTCACTCGCGCGCTCTGTGAGCTGCGCAAGGCCGGAGTGCGCACCCTCCAGAGGGCACTCGCTGTTCAGGTCAGAGTGATTTGGAGCGCAGGATGCCTGCGGAGCCGAGCGTATCCGTGTATTGGTGTTGCTGTGTGCACGCAAATCGTGTATTGGTGTTGCTGTGTGCACACTAATCGTTTTAAAAACGTTAATCTGATGATCCGCTGATACGGTCTAATGTAAACATGGGCTAAGACACCATTTATGAGCCACCTACAATGCAGTCCCTTGGCACACTTCCCAGACAACTGAATTCACACCAAAACCCAGCTGTTTTCAGTGACTCACAGGAGGACAGAGAGAACCAACAACCCACTGATCACCCCAACAACTCTCTAGGCCGTTCACACCCAGCCCCCAGTCACCCACACCAACAGGATGATTCAACGACACCTTAGGGTTGCTTTTCATCCATGAGAGGATAAATACCTGATACTCCCTATTAGTCAGACAGAACTGAAGAAGCCTTTCGGATGAGAGGTGAAACGTCTTCAAGAATCTTCAAGCAAGTCCAGTTGCTCTCTTTTACCACCCACAGTCTGGAATGAGACGTTCACCAAGGACCAAGGTGGAATGGTCAGGGTGCACATACTTTTGATGAAGAGAAGAGAAGAAAAGAGTGGAGCTCATTATAACAGAGAAGAGGAATAAATCTGGAATGAGACGTTCACCAAGGACCAAGGTGGGATGGTCAGGGGTGCATATACTTTTGGGCATTTAGCATATGAAAAGTGTGTCATGATGTTATTATGTTAGGGAAGAATTATATTTAACATTATGCAAATATATGTGAGTTCCTTGACATTTTAATTTAATGTCAGTGTCTTTTCGTGTCCTCTTAAAGTCAACCAAAACCTAAAAATAAACGCCATTTGCTGATCATGGCGAGCGCCCTGATGTGCTCCTAGCACATTTAAATTAAAAATAAAACTTTATAACAACAATCTGTCTATTTTAAAAGTTATGATTTTGCTAAAAAAGGCTTACCTGGGCGTGGCCATTTGCACTGAAACCAGATATCTGCTTGCGTTTCCCTTAGTAACACACAGCCATCAAATAAAGGTTTCTAATTCTAAAAAAAATAATAACAATAATAAAAAGGAGTGCAGCTCCTAACTGCTCTCGTGTGTGTGTGAGTGTGTGTGTGTTCATATTCACTGCTTCAGATGAATTAAATACAGAAAAAGAACCTCACTGTGCTGTAATGAATATGAGACAAATAAAGGCTTCTATTTCTAAAAATCTACTCAGAAATGTTCTGTAAACATGTGATTTTTACAGGCATCAAAATCTGCAAATCAACAGGCTTCACGTCTATGAAGTTTAAATCTCACTCGGCTAGATAACGCATACGCAGTACTGACACACATACGAGTAAACAATATCCGTTGTCAAAGCACAAACACGTTTTTTGCCGTCTGAAAATATCAATTTTCTCAGTGAATAAAAATAAACAGAAGCATGTCACATAAAAATACAAGAAAATGTTACATTTCTTGAAAGAAAAAAACAACAACGACACTGTGAGTAGCCGGTGATAGAGCGTTGATAGGCAGCAAACAGCTTCTTGAAGGCTGGGTATGGGTCTATTTACGTGTGTGTGTGTGTTCACTGCCAGTGTTGGGCAAGTTACTTCAAAACTGTTTGGCATTATTTATTACTTGTTGCTGTCATTTTAAAGTAATTAGTTACATGACAATATTACTGTATTTAAAATGTAAGGCATTACACTACTATTACATTACTTTTAAGTTACTCTCACCAAAATAACTGGAAGTATGGATTTGTCAAGTCAAGTCAAGTCAACTTTATTGTCAAATATGCTATACATGCTCGACATACAGCACAGATGAAATATCAGTCCTCTCTGACCCACAGTGCAAACAGGCAATGCAATAAATAAAAATAGAATAAAAATAGAATAATTGAAAAAACAAACAATATAAACAGTATAAACACTCTAGATAGGAACTAGACAGACTAAACACTCAAACAATATAAACAGAATAAATAAACAGTATAAACACTAGATAAGAACAGGACAGACTAAACACTCAGACAATATAAACAGAATAAATAAACAGTATAAACACTAGATAAGAACAGGACAGACTAAACACTCAAACAATATAAACAATAAATAAACAGTATAAACACTAGATAAGAACAGGACAGACTAAACACTCAGACAATATAAACAGTATAAAACACTCTAGATATGAACTAGACTAAACACTCAAACAATATAAACAGAATAAATAAACAGTATAAACACTAGATAAGAACAGGACAGACTAAACACTCAAACAATATAAACAGAATAAATAAACAGTATAAACACTAGATAAGAACAGGACAGACTAAACACTCAGACAATATAAACAGTATAAAACACTCTAGATATGAACTAGACTAAACACTCAAACAATATAAACAGTATAAATAAACAGTATAAACACTAGATAAGAACAGGACAGACTAAACACTCAGACAATATAAACAGTATAAAACACTCTAGATATGAACTAGACTAAACACTCAAACAATATAAACAGTATAAATAAACAGTATAAACACTAGATAAGAACAGGACAGACTAAACACTCAGACAATATAAACAGTATAAAACACTCTAGATATGAACTAGACTAAACACTCAAACAATATAAACATAATAAATAAACAGTATAAACACTAGATAAGAACAGTACAGACTAAACACTCAAACAATATAAACAGTATAAAACACTCTAGATATGAACTAGACTAAACACTCAAACAATATAAACAGAATAAATAAACAGTATAAACACTAGATAAGAACAGGACAGACTAAACACTCAGACAATATAAACAGTATAAAACACTCTAGATATGAACTAGACTAAACACTCAAACAATATAAACAGAATAAATAAACAGTATAGACACTAGATAAGAACAGGACAGACTAAACACTCAGACAATATAAACAGTATAAAACACTCTAGATATGAACTAGACTAAACACTCAAACAATATAAACAAAATAAATAAACAGTATAAACACTAGATAAGAACAGGACAGACTAAACACTCAAACAATATAAACAGTATAAATAAACAGTATAAACACTAGATAAGAACAGGACAGACTAAACACTCAGACAATATAAACAGTATAAAACACTCTAGATATGAACTAGACTAAACACTCAAACAATATAAACAGAATAAATAAACAGTATAAACACTAGATAAGAACAGGACAGACTAAACACTCAAACAATATAAACAGTATAAATAAACAGTATAAACACTAGATAAGAACAGGACAGACTAAACACTCAGACAATATAAACAGTATAAAACACTCTAGATATGAACTAGACTAAACACTCAAACAATATAAACAGAATAAATAAACGGTATAAACACTAGATAAGAACAGGGCAGACTAAACACTCAAACAATATAAACAGTATAAATAAACAGTATAAACACTAGATAAGAAACAGGACAGACTAAATACTCAGACAATATAAACAGTATAAATAACAGTATAAACACTAGATAAGAACAGGACAGACTAAACACTCAGACAATATAAACAGTATAAAACACTCTAGATATGAACTAGACTAAACACTCAAACAATATAAACAGTATAAATAAACAGTATAAACACTAGATAAGAACAGGACAGACTAAACACTCAGACAATATAAACAGTATTAAACACTCTAGATATGAACTAGACTAAACACTCAAACAATATAAACAGAATAAATAAACGGTATAAACACTAGATAAGAACAGGACAGACTAAACACTCAAACAATATAAACAGAATAAATAAACAGTATAAACACTAGATAAGAACAGGACAGACTAAACACTCAGACAATATAAACAGTATAAAACACTCTAGATATGAACTAGACTAAACACTCAAACAATATAAACAGTATAAATAAACAGTATAAACACTAGATAAGAACAGGACAGACTAAACACTCAAACAGACAATATAAACAGTATAAAACACTCTAGATATGAACTAGACTAAACACTCAAACAATATAAACAGAATAAATAAACAGTATAAACACTAGATAAGAACAGGACAGACTAAACACTCAAACAATATAAACAGAATAAATAAACAGTATAAACACTAGATAAGAACAGGACAGACTAAACACTCAGACAATATAAACAGTATAAAACACTCTAGATATGAACTAGACTAAACACTCAAACAATATAAACAGTATAAATAAACAGTATAAACACTAGATAAGAACAGGACAGACTAAACACTCAGACAATATAAACAGTATAAAACACTCTAGATATGAACTAGACTAAACACTCAAACAATATAAACAGTATAAATAAACAGTATAAACACTAGATAAGAACAGGACAGACTAAACACTCAGACAATATAAACAGTATAAAACACTCTAGATATGAACTAGACTAAACACTCAAACAATATAAACATAATAAATAAACAGTATAAACACTAGATAAGAACAGTACAGACTAAACACTCAAACAATATAAACAGTATAAAACACTCTAGATATGAACTAGACTAAACACTCAAACAATATAAACAGAATAAATAAACAGTATAAACACTAGATAAGAACAGGACAGACTAAACACTCAGACAATATAAACAGTATAAAACACTCTAGATATGAACTAGACTAAACACTCAAACAATATAAACAGAATAAATAAACAGTATAAACACTAGATAAGAACAGGACAGACTAAACACTCAAACAATATAAACAGTATAAATAAACAGTATAAACACTAGATAAGAACAGGACAGACTAAACACTCAGACAATATAAACAGTATAAAACACTCTAGATATGAACTAGACTAAACACTCAAACAATATAAACAGAATAAATAAACGGTATAAACACTAGATAAGAACAGGGCAGACTAAACACTCAAACAATATAAACAGTATAAATAAACAGTATAAACACTAGATAAGAAACAGGACAGACTAAATACTCAGACAATATAAACAGTATAAATAACAGTATAAACACTAGATAAGAACAGGACAGACTAAACACTCAGACAATATAAACAGTATAAAACACTCTAGATATGAACTAGACTAAACACTCAAACAATATAAACAGTATAAATAAACAGTATAAACACTAGATAAGAACAGGACAGACTAAACACTCAGACAATATAAACAGTATTAAACACTCTAGATATGAACTAGACTAAACACTCAAACAATATAAACAGAATAAATAAACGGTATAAACACTAGATAAGAACAGGACAGACTAAACACTCAAACAATATAAACAGAATAAATAAACAGTATAAACACTAGATAAGAACAGGACAGACTAAACACTCAAACAGACAATATAAACAGTATAAAACACTCTAGATATGAACTAGACTAAACACTCAAACAATATAAACAGTATAAATAAACAGTATAAACACTAGATAAGAACAGGACAGACTAAACACTCAAACAGACAATATAAACAGTATAAAACACTCTAGATATGAACTAGACTAAACACTCAAACAATATAAACAGAATAAATAAACAGTATAAACACTAGATAAGAACAGGACAGACTAAACACTCAAACAATATAAACAGAATAAATAAACAGTATAAACACTAGATAAGAACAGGACAGACTAAACACTCAGACAGACAATATAAACAGTATAAAACACTCTAGATATGAACTAGACTAAACACACACACACACACACACACACACACACACACACACACATGTAAATTGGTACAAATAACCAAACAGTCAAGGGCACTTGAGGTATAGCAGGTAAACATGAAACATGAAATAAGCAGAATAAACAAACTAGCAGCTGTTAAGTTGAGGTAGTGCGGAATAGTGCAAATGGGCGAGGTAAAGTGAGATGTGCGGTCCCTGAGTTCAGTGTGTTAATGAACGATGAGATGTATGTATATATGTGTGTGTGTGTGTGTTTGGCAATCTAAATGTAGCTCAAGCCGCTCAATTAGCTCATCACACATCCAGTGGAAGGTGATGTGGTATCTGACTGAGCTAGGCTTATGGTTAAAAACACTAGAATATAATAGCCACAGTGAC
This sequence comes from Neoarius graeffei, assembly GCF_027579695.1. Taxonomy (NCBI): domain Eukaryota; kingdom Metazoa; phylum Chordata; class Actinopteri; order Siluriformes; family Ariidae; genus Neoarius; species Neoarius graeffei. The sequence goes on along the minus strand of NC_083574.1, from coordinate 93,840,183 downwards.
GGCTCATGGCACAATACAAGGAACAATCATCGCAAGAACAGACAAAAGGTGAAAGTCTGGCAAATTGTGATAGAAATACTGTAACTTTAGACCTATTCATATTAACATTAATTGAACTGTATTGTATTGTAATGTCTAAAGATATGACAGGATACAAAATTAGCATTTCTATGCCTTTATTGTTTTCAAGTTTACAGCATTAAGCATAGTTTCCCATCTCATCTCATTATCTCTAGCCGCTTTATCCTGTTCTACAGGGTCACAGGAAAGCTGGAGCCTATCCCAGCTGACTACGGGCGAAAGGCGGGGTACACCCTGGACAAGTCGCCAGGTCATCACAGGGCTGACACATAGACACAGACAACCATTCACACTCACATTCACACCTACGCTCAATTTAGAGTCACCAGTTAACCTAACCTGCATGTCTTTGGACTGTGGGGGAAACCGGAGCACCCGGAGGAAACCCACGCGGACACGGGGAGAACATGCAAACTCCACACAGAAAGGCCCTCGCCGGCCACGGGGCTCGAACCTGGACCTTCTTGCTGTGAGGCGACAGCGCTAACCACTACACCACCGTGCCGCCTAAGCATAGTTTATGCTTCATTAAAAAAAAAAAGATTAGCCCTAAGGGATATGACTCCATTTCAGAAATTTAACAAAAATGAACATATTATGGCAAATCGTAGCCTACAATAAAACTGGCCTGAAAAAAACCCACAAGCCTTTTAAATCACAGCTAGACGATGACTATTAGCTATATGAGGCTACCCAGTCACATTTCGAAAAACAGAATTAGAAATAAAATCAAAGAGCTTTTAATGATATTGAAGTGCTTAGGCATATTAGCCCTCGAAGGAAAGGCAGCTCAATCACTTTAGTCTGACTTCCGACCAGAAAAAAAACTCAGTTATACAGGACAAAAATGTGAACAAACTGTCAGCATATCTTCAACAACATACTCCGCCACAAGTCTCCTAACCTCCTGAGGCTGAAGGAGCATCTCAGAGCGGCAGAACGTTAATTTTGGCTGCTTTGTGATTTTATCGCCACTCTCATCCTCCGCTTGCTTCCTTGCTAACTTCATGTTACTATGGCAGCTCTGGAAATGTTTAGTTAAATTACTGGTGCTATTTCGGGAAGTGAACAGTTCTTTAGGTTTAGCACACAAAGTGCATTTGACTACGATGTTCTTCACATCCTTATTTTTCACAAACTTAAAGTATGCCCATCTGGAGAATGTGCTATCCGACGTTAGATCAGCTGCAGGTTCACTCATCTTTCTCTCCTGTCTGACTAGCCTAAAGGAAAAGGAAGTGAAACATTTTGCGCGGACGTTTCACCTCTGCTGATCTCGCGGTGATTTTGGCAAATTTGTATGAAGGAAAAAAAACCCACCACTTCATTCCAGGTTAAAAATGCATTGTAACACGCGTTACTGACATTTGTACCGAATAAAATATTACCAAATTTTTTTCTGTAATGCCTTACATTACCGCGTTACTGCAAAAAGCAATGCATTACAGTAATTCGTTACTTTTGTAACGCGTGACTCCCAACACTGTTCACTGCTTCAATGATCGGGTTTATTTTTACACCTGAGCTCTTGACACTCAGCATCTTCAGGGTTGTTCACAACAATTTAGAAGCAAAGTATCCACTAGATCTCAGCCTTGGTAAGTCATGTAGCGTGTAAATGACATCACAATCTCAGATTCTCTTGCATTATTTAGACTCAGAGCACGATATTTGAACCTCCATGATATGGCAGCGTTCAGGGATGTAGTTGGTTTTTCTTTGAATATAAAATCTGTACATGGTATACAGCAGGGGCGATTTCTCAGAGACAACAAGGGAAGCAGAGCTTCCCCTAAAATTCTCTCCCCAAACTGCGGCGTCTACGACGTTGAATTCTCATTAAAACAATAACTTGCATAACATAATATATGCCCAAGATTGTATTTATGTTCATAACTATCCTGTAACTTATTTGAGTGATGTCTGACGAACTTGCAGTTCGCGACGAGAATCACCTTTGCTGCCAGGCTGTAACCTTTCTTATTTGGACTGGCAGCAGTGTTGCCAGATTGGGCAGTTTTAAGTGCATTTTGGCGGGTTTTGAACATATTTTGGGATGGAAAACGTCAGCAGTATCTGGCAACACTGACTGGCAGCCGGGTATCCGTTGCAGTCTACGAGACGGCTCTGAACAGCCAATTTCGGCTAGTTGTTATTGGTTAAAATCAACAAAATCGTCACTTCCAGGGAAGCCGGGCTTCTCTGGGACTAAACGAGACAGTGGGAGGGACAAGAAGCCGGGCTGATAAAGGATTATTGGAGGTAGTGTTTGAAAGACATGAGGAGGGCGGTACTTCGGCGAGGAACACGGAAGTATGATCAGTCAGTCCCTAGCGGATGTCGAGAAAGTGCAGTCGTGTGCTAAAGTGCTGTTCGAATTTATTTTCATATAAACGGTTCTTCTCATTGATGTCTCTGTACATTACTCTGTAAATAAATGTAAATATTACTCATGCTCCGTTAACTTTCATCCATTCTATCAGTTTGATCATTCGCGAATTCACTCGTTTATTTCATTTGTAGTTCAATCTGGTTGTAGGCTAGCTTGAGCCTTATTGGGATCTGCAGTGCTAGCTGCTAACAGAAATTGGTGAAGTCTCTGGAAAGCACAACCAGCTGGTATGACAGGGTCACAGACCATTTTCTGGAAAAGGAGCGGAGGGCAGAATTTGTGTATAAATAGTGTTCATGTTCATGAATCTGAAGTGTGTATATTGTTCAGTAATGTTAAGAGAATGGTGGGCTCTGTGTTATAGGTTATACCTGGGTATGATATTCAAGGTTGTGTGTGTTGCATAGCCTACCTGGTTATGAATTTCCAGACTGTGTTGCAGAAGATGTTCAAGGATGTGTTGCACAGCTGGGTGTTGTGTTAAAGACTCTGTGTTGCATATCAGGGTATGATGTTCAAGGCTCTTCGTTGAATAGCCAGTGATTTTTGGAAGTTTGATATTTTTGATTAAGGATATGAGGCACTAGCCTGGCAAGCCAGACTATAACATGAAATGTACAAGCAAAAATACTTTCTGCCACTAGGTAGGGTTGTCTAGTTCACTATGCTAATGGGGCACACCTTTCTATTCTTTGATATCCGGCCTACAGGTTTTACGATGAATGCGTAAAATGGGCTTCCCCTGTTTTAAAAACCAGCAGCCGCCACTGATTCTGACCTAGGCTATGTTGAGGTCACATATCTACTTTTTAAGTTCATGCTATAGTGCATACAATTTTAGAGATATAGCCTACATGTGCATATGCATTCTTCTTGGTGTTCTCACAAACAGGTGAAATAAATCAGTTTAAATTTGGCCTATGGACATAGCCTGGCCTATTCTCAGCCATTACAAAATCTGTTGTCTGACCATAATTTAACTGATCTGTATACCACTATGCTACTAGATAACAAAATGCCTGTTTGTTTTATTTCATGTGAGATGTTGATAAATGTGAGCTTCAACAAAATGATAAGAGCACCTCTCTGACTGTCACGTTTACGTAAAAAAAAAAAAAGGTGTCAGTGCACGAGCATGGTCGCGCGCAAAAGTGTCCCGGTTTCAGACTAGGGAAATCTGGTCACCCTAGAAACAAACAAAAAATAAAAATAAAAAATGCAATCATCAAAACATCGTCATAAACAGAATAGCGTAGCCTAGGGCCTAGGCTACACTATTCTGTTTATGACGATGTTTTGATGATTGCATTTTTTATTTTTATTTTTTGTTTGTTTTTATATCTTCTTTACTGTTCAGAATCAATCAATCAATCAATCAATCAATCAAAAAAAAAAGTTTACTAAATGGTTCCTTATGTGTTGCTGAATAGTCTGGATGACTTCAGTATTAATTTACAATGTAGGAAAAAAATAAAAAAGAAAAACATCAAATTTGAAGGTGTTTCCAAACTTTTGACTGGTACTATATATATATATATATATATATCATCTCATCTCATCTCATTATCTCTAGCCGCTTTATCCTTCTACAGGGTCGCAGGCAAGCTGGAGCCTATCCCAGCTGACTACGGGCGAAAGGCGGGGTACACCCTGGACAAGCCGCCAGGTCATCACAGGGCTGACACATAGACACAGACAACCATTCACACTCACATTCACACCTACGCTCAATTTAGAGTCACCAGTTAACCTAACCTGCATGTCTTTGGACTGTGGGGGAAACCGGAGCACCCGGAGGAAACCCACGCGGACACGGGGAGAACATGCAAACTCCACACAGAAAGGCCCTCGCCGGCCCCGGGGCTCGAACCCAGGACCTTCTTGCTGTGAGGCGACAGCGCTAACCACTACACCACCGTGCCACCCTCTCTCTCTCTCTCTCTCTCTATATATATATATATCTGAGTGATTCCACGCTTATGGGTACTGAAATGGGGACATGAACTTATTCACCTAAAACCATTTCTTTTTTTACCATCAGGTCACAAAACATGTTATCTTTAATGAATGATATGTTAACAGATAACTTTAATTTTCTGAGATGTAATAAAAACATATTTCTATGCCAAAGTCAAGCCTACGAGTTCCAAAATGATGTCTGTTCCATTACTTCTGTTACGATTGTCCATCTCGCGTCTGTTACAAATTAATTACAATCTAGCTATATACCATGTTAATTTTATTGAAAGAATGTGTATGTTTATTCTACTACACATGTTTATTAATTATATTTGCTAAAACATCACCTTCCTATGTTTCAAAAAGTAATTCTACATTGTTAAAATTGAGAATATATATGTCCACAACACTTCTGTTACGTTCTGACTTTGGCATATAAATATGTTTTTATTACATCTCAGAAAATTAAAGTTATCTTTTAACATATCATTCATTAAAGATTACATGTTTTGTGACCTGATGGTAAAAAAAAAAAAAGAAATGGTTTTAGGTGAATTTTTAAAAATAAGTTCATGTCCCCATTTCAGTACCCATAAGCGTGGAATCACTCATATATATATATATATATATATTTTTTTTTTTTTAAACAAACAAAAAAAAAGTTAAAAAAAGTTATCCTTCGTGAACTTCCGCTTCCGGTTGTGCGTTGTGCGCTGCTGACGCGTTTCCGTGTTAGAGCTGACGCGGCGTTAGAGTGGTTCCGCTATCAGCGAGCAGTGACGTGTCAGTTCCCTTCAGCAGCAGCAGCAGTCAGAACCGGACACAGACCCGGAGGGAGCCGGAGCAGAAATAATGGCACCTAAAGGCGGTAATAAGCAGCAGTCCGAGGAGGATTTACTTCTGCAGGACTTCAGCAGGAACCTTTCTGCTAAATCCACCGCACTGTTTTACGGAAACGCGCTCATTGTGTCCGCCATCCCCATCTGTAAGTGTGGGCGAGCTAACAGGCTAACTACTGCAGCAACGCCATGCTAATCACTGCTAGTTTATTTTTGTTATAATTATTCTTAAAATAACTTGGTGGCATAGTAGCTTATATTCCTTTTTTTTTATTTCTTACATACTTGCCAACTTTTCAAAATTCTCATGAGGGAGAAAAGTGTGTGAAAGACATTATATATTTTCAATTGGACGAGGCTATGAATTGTTGATAGGTTTCATGCATCAGGCCTGAGAGAGCTCAGAGTGAAAAATCTGAAATAATACTCGTCTTGAATTTTAATATAATAACAATGAAAGGGAAGTCTTAAATCAGGTTTTGAGCTGAAAAATCTCTGTATACATACAGAAGAGACCCACAGAAAATAACACAAGTGATGCTTTAGAAGAAAGCTTATCATTTCTTAAACTAGTCACAGCGAAAAGTATTATTGGATTGCATCAAGTGTGTTATAACCCCGATTCCAAAAAAGTTGGGACAAGGCCATGTTTCCCACTGTGAGACATCCCCTTTTCTCTTTACAACAGTCTGTAAACGTCTGGGGACTGAGGAGACAAGTTGCTCAAGTTTAGGGATAGGAATGTTAACCCATTCTTGTCTAATGTAGGATTCTAGTTGCTCAACTGTCTTGGGTCTTTTTTGTCGTATCTTCCGTTTTATGATGCGCCAAATGTGTGAAAGATCAGGACTGCAGGCTGGCCAGTTCAGTACCCGGACCCTTCTTCTACGCAGCCATGATGCTGTAATTGATGCAGTATGTGGTTTGGCATTGTCATGTTGGAAAATGCAAGGTCTTCCCTGAAAGAGACGTCGTCTGGATGGGAGCATATGTTGCTCTAGAACCTGGATATACCTTTCAGCATTGATGGGGTCTTTCCAGATGTGTAAGCTGCCCATGCCACACGCACTAATGCAACCCCATACCATCAGAGATGCAGGCTTCTGAACTGAGCGCTGATAACAACTTGGGTCGTCCTTCTCCTCTTTAGTCCGAATGACACGGCGTCCCTGATTTCCATAAAGACCTTCAAATTTTGATTCGTCTGACCACAGAACAGTTTTCCACTTTGCCACAGTCCATTTTAAATGAGCCTTGGCCCAGAGAAGACGTCTGCGCTTCTGGATCATGTTTAGATACGGCTTCTTCTTTGAACTATAGAGTTTTAGCTGGCAACGGCGGATGGCACGGTGAATTGTGTTCACAGATAATGTTCTCTGGAAATATTCCTGAGCCCATTTTGTGATTTCCAGTACAGAAGCATGCCTGTATGTGATGCAGTGCCGTCTAAGGGCCCGAAGATCACGGGCACCCAGTATGGTTTTCCGGCCTTGACCCTTACGCACAGAGATTCGTCCAGATTCTCTGAATCTTTTGATGATCTTATGCACTGTAGATGATGATATGTTCAAACTCTTTGCAATTTTACACTGTCGAACTCCTTTCTGATATTGCTCCACTATTGGTCGGTGCAGAATTAGGGGGATTGGTGATCCTCTTCCCATCTTTACTTCTGAGAGCTGCTGCCACTCCAAGATGCTCTTTTTATACCCAGTCATGTTAATGACCTATTGCCAATTGACCTAATGAGTTGCAATTTGGTCCTCCAGCTGTTCCTTTTTTGTACCTTTAACTTTTCCAGCCTCTTATTGCCCCTGTCCCAACTTTTTTGAGATGTGTTGCTGTCATGAAATTTCAAATGAGCCAATATTTGGCATGAAATTTCAAAATGTCTCACTTTCGACATTTGATATGTTGTCTATGTTCTATTGTGAATACAATATCAGTTTTTGAGATTTGTAAATTATTGCATTCCGTTTTTATTTACAATTTGTACTTTGTCCCAACTTTTTTGGGATCGGGGTTGTAATATCATCTCAGCTCATTATCTGTAGCCGCTTTATCCTGTTCTACAGGGTCGCAGGCAAGCTGGAGCCTATCCCAGCTGACTATGGGTGAAAGGCGGGGCTCGAACCGGTACCGCACTGTCTTGGTACTACTAAAATGCATCTCTCTCACTAAACACTTTCCAACAGAATTTCGGTGGTATAATGGTTAGCACAGCAAGAAGGTTCTGGGTTCGAACCCAGTGGCTGGCGAGGGCCTTTCTGTGTGGAGTTTGCATGTTCTCCCTGTGTCCGTGTGGGTTTCCTCCGGGTGCTCCGGTTTCTCCCACAGTACAAAGACATGCAGTTAGGTTAACGTGGGGCGGTCTTGGTCTGAAGTGCCCTTGAGCAAGGTACCGAACCCCTGACTGCTCCCCGGGCGCTCTGGTGTGGCTGCCCACTGCTCTGGGTGTGTGCGTGCATGTGTGTGTTCACTGCTTCAGATGGGTTAAATGCAGAGGATGAATTTCACTGTGCTTGAAGTGTGCATGTGACAAAGGTTTCTTCTAGAAATCTATCAAAATCCTATCGGAATGCATCAAAGGAATTTGCTCATTTGCAAACTTTGACTGAAAGTTTTCAAACAAAATGTAAAAATGGCTCTATAAATACTATCAAAATATACTCCGCAAAGGAATTCACTCGAATGCCAAATTTTAGTCCGACCAAAATACGCTCACTAATAATCTTTCACTTAAAACTCTATCAAAATCACTTTCCAGGTAATTCGCTTGTAAACTTTTAAACATAAATTCAAAATAGCACTAAGACACTTCCACACTATTCAGATACACTCAGCAAACACATTCTCTGTCATGCAAAATTTCACTAAACACTTTAGAAGTTGTACAGTTTGTTTCTGAAATGCTATGGAAGACTAGTTTAATTTCACACTCAAATGTCCATTATATTCTGATTTAAGGTATCTTTATCTTTAAAATGTGTAACTGGCTGGTTGAACGTTTGCTTATCCATGGAAATTCATTCTCCCATCCAACCTGGTATTTGCATTCATATTTTTGCCGTGTGGTATTGGGTTTAGTGGCCATGATGAATGACTGCTTGTAAAAAATGTCGGACAGCCTGGGGGAATCCTACGTTACGGAAGTGACCGTCGTTCTGTTCGTTGATTGGTTAAAAATCAGTTGACGTCAGCAGTGTTTCTCATACGATTCTGATTGGACATAATCGGGAGTATTTTTAACTTGGCGGTAGGGATTTCACAAAACCGGGAGATTATCCAGTTTTTAACAAATACGATCGGGAGACGGAGGCTAAAATCAGGAGCCTCCCGCCGAAATCGGGAGGGTTGGCAAGTATGTATTTAGCAAAGTGAATTATAACTAGCTAGTCAGCGCACGTGTTGTTCAAATCCATATATGGGCACATTATTAAGTGCAGAATGACTATTCTGATAAAAGATGTGTATATTTGTTAATTGATAAAAAAAAATCAGTAATAGTCATATCTAACTTTAGTTGTGACTGAGTTTCAAACTTTTTTTTTCAATTTTAAGCTTTTATATGTTTGATATTTTATATAAAGTGTTGAAGCATCAGTTGGCACTAGGGCTGTAACGATACACCCAACTCACGATTCGATTCGTATCGCGATTTTTGACCCACGATTCGATACGCCCACGATTTTTAAAAAAATGTTTTTTTAAAGTAGTAAATTTGACTTATTAACATTTACTTACTTACATTAACTATTTAATAACAAATAATTCAGACCACTGCAGAGAATGAGTAATATGTATGCAAAAATGAACAAATGTATATCCAAAGATTGTTTTATTTCTCAAAATAATACTGTTGAGCCGGAAGCTCTGGTTTTTTCGGTTCTGAAAAAGTCATTTTTCCAAATCGTGTAAATCCGTTAAGATTTTTTTTTGGGGGGGGGTGGCTCTCTCACTGTCTCACTCTCATAGGGCCAATGATTTTCTGTGATCGCAGAAAACAGATGGAAATTAGGGAATTTTTATGGTGAAACATTGCTCGCGTGTCAAAATGTAACTGCCGCAGAAGGCTTCCGCCCAAGCAGACATGCCTTCAGTGTTGCCAGATATTGCTAACGTTTTCCACCCCAAAATATGTTCAAAACCAGCCAAAAAGCACCTAAACCCACCCAATCTGGCAACACTGCATGCCTTTCCGGTCAAGTGATTGTGATTGGCTTGTGGCACACCTAGCCAGCCAATGAGCTGCTTGTTTACAGATTCGCTCCCCGCGTCGCAACCAGAATGGCGACCGCTTAAAAGAAATGAATGCTCTGCCAGTGGCGAGTGTGGACGTTGCGTGACTCGCAGAAGATTGTCGATATAAAAAAATAAAAGTAATTTAAGTAAGTTTAAAATGTAATTTAAATAAAAAGTATTCATAAATTGAAGTTTGGAAGCGCCTCTGTTTTTGGGCTGAGGAGAAGTTTGAAAGGGTGTACCGTGATTCTGCCTTCTTGTATCGCCATATGGATCGTGGCTCTGCGTATCGCGATTTCGATACGCATATCGTTACAGCCCTAGTTGGCACCAATATTTTAGGACAAATCCCTCGTATCCTTCATATTTTAGGAGCATCTTTGAGAAGTGTGTGTTAAAGTGCATATCCTGGACCAATTTCTTTTTTTTTTTAATATGAAAGAATGTCCCTTTACACACACATCCAGAAGGGTAATTTTGCACAAGGCCGTCTGTCTACAGCAGAAAAAAATAAAATAACAAAACGCGTCTGGAAAAATCCCAAGACAGTCTGGAGCCAGATTCGTGACGTTACCTGCGGAAGCGCCAGCAGGCTGCGTGAGCTTTGTACGGTTTCAGTGCACAGCCTGTGTAGACCAAGCGCTCCCATTTCTCTCTCATTGTCCGGTCTTTTGGGAAACGATGAGTACTAGTCCCATCAAGATTGGTGTTGCTACTGTACACCCTCCTACGCTACATCTGTTAACCATTTTAATAATTACGCGATAGTGTTGAAGAAATTTGCAGAAAACCACCAGGTCGTTTTCTCATAAACAAACCAGCGCTGACGTAGGATTCGGAGGGAGGCGTCCCGCACGCGACGTCACGAAAATCAATGTTTCCTGGGAAATTCAAATGCCAAGTTTTTTCAAACGTGGACCAATTTGCCTCAAATGGCTCAATTTCAACTGAATTTTTCTGGTATTGCGCAAGGTAAAAAAAATTGTGCAAAATGTGACACAGATTTGACCAAAGTTTCCTATAAAATAGGAGAATTACATTTGCTCTTGCTCCTGAATTTACCCGCGATATACACTTTAACGTTCCTTAAAAATCAGACATATATTCAGATCTGATCATTAAAGTATTTATTTATTCTCGGCTGCACAAAGTCAGTAAACAGTATGTTTGTTGCTGCACAGCAAACCGAACAGGATGCTGAACTTCAAGATCTTTTTATAATATCCGATCTTTCATTTTAATAATATTTCCCCCCACCCCGACTCCTAGGGCTTTTCTGGAGGATCTGGCACATGGACCTGGTGCAGTCAGCGGTTCTGTATGCCGTCATGACTCTAGTCAGCACATATCTGGTGGCGTTCGCTTACAAGAACGTCAAGTTCGTCCTCAAGCACAAGTAAGGAGCCTCCTGTAGTTGCTCTTTAGTATTATTTACAACAGCTGCATGTTTAGAACTCTTCTCTGTATTAAAAGCACAGATTCTCAGCTCCTGTCCTGCGTTCTCCTGCTCTAACGCACATCATTTAGCTCATCTCCAGGATCTGTGCGTTCTGAAGGATTGTTTGAGGTGTGGTGGTGGTGTTTGGTAGAGCTGTTGGACCATTTATTATTTTAAATATATGATTTACAAATCTAGTTAATAACGCTCAAAATACAATACTGATGATCTGTAATCGTACTAAAATGCCTAAATGCGTTTTGTGATATTTTCAGAGACTCCCATTGTGATCCCACGGGTGATAATTAACCCTAGCTCTAGATCTCGTGATCTGTAGTTTCAGCGTATACAGTTATGTGCAAAATAATAGCAGTCGAACATCACTAATGTGTTTAATTACTGATTTTGGCCGAAAAGATAATACAACATGGGGAAAAAATAGGTGTAGCCGAGTGATGGGCAACCAACAGTCATGACATGTACTCTGCTAATTGGGTGTAATTGACTCATTTAATGAAAGGGGCGTGTTCAAATTAAGAGCAGTGTGGAGTTCAATTATACCCTGTCCACACTAGGGATTTTGTACCGATACGAAACTACTTTCGTACCGCAACACCTGTCCACACTAGCAACTATACCGGTACGAAACCCACAAATATATGGGTTTCGTACCGGTACAGTATCGGTACTGTTGCGCTTCGCTGTAGTGTGGACAGATGAAGCAGCTCTGTATCGATACAAATATAATGCGCAAGCGCAATGAACCATTCCTACGTCTTCCGGGTTATTCATACAATACAATACGCACGTGCTTTCCAGCTGTAAATAAAACGTCAAAATGGCTCAAAACAACCGTGGAGCTACATGGAGCAAAGAAAGGGGGGAGAAAGAGGGAGGGAGCAAAGAAAGGGGGGAGAAAGAGGGAGGAAGAGAAGGAAAGGGGGGAGAAAGAGGGAGGAAGAGAAGGAAAGGGGGGAGAAAGAGGGAGGAAGAGAAGGAAAGGGGGGAGAAAGAGGGAGGAAGAGAAGGAAAGGGGGGAGAAAGAGGGAGGAAGAGAAGGAAAGGGGGGAGAAAGAGGGAGGAAGAGAAGGAAAGGGGGGAGAAAGAGGGAGGAAGAGAAGGAAAGGGGGGAGAAAGAGGGAGGAAGAGAAGGAAAGGGGGGAGAAAGAGGGAGGAAGAGAAGGAAAGGGGGGAGAAAGAGGGAGGAAGAGAAGGAAAGGGGGGAGAAAGAGGGAGGAAGAGAAGGAAAGGGGGGAGAAAGAGGGAGGAAGAGAAGGAAAGGGGGGAGAAAGAGGGAGGAAGAGAAGGAAAGGGGGGAGAAAGAGGGAGGAAGAGAAGGAAAGGGGGGAGAAAGAGGGAGGAAGAGAAGGAAAGGGGGGAGAAAGAGGGAGGAAGAGAAGGAAAGGGGGGAGAAAGAGGGAGGAAGAGGGAGAGAAGGGGAGATTCGTTTTCTTTGTTTCTTTCTCAACTGCCTCGCGCGTTTTATACGATTTGACTGAATAAATGACCACCAGAAATACAGGCTGTACATTGACAACAAAAAGCACAAGCACGTCGTTTCATCCGCCATATTCTCGGAAGGAAGTTACTCGGTAACCACAGAAACATTTCGCGCACGCGCATTTCAACTACCGTGAAAGAAAACCGCAAACATTTCTCGCTAGTGTGGACAGATGCACTAAACTGTACCGCTATACTTTGTATCGATACAGTTACACCACTATCGTACCAGTATAAGTGTGAACACCGCATTAGTGAGGTCATTCATTCTGTGAAGAAACGGGTGTCAATTATGGCCCTTATTTAAAGAAGGAGGGCAGCAAACGTTGTACCGGCTGGGTTTAGCCCTTGCTCAGTGAGTAAAATGGGTCGTTCCAGGCGTTGTACCGAAGGAGAAAGAACTTCGATCAAGAAGTTGATTGGAGGGGGGAAAGCATAAGTGCAGAAAATAATTGGCTGCTCAGCTAAAATGATCTCAAATGCTTTAAAATGGCAAACAAAACCCGAAACACGTCGTAGGAAAAGAAATACCATCCGCGTAGATCATAGAATAACAAGAACAGCAAAGAAGCATCCAACGATCAGCTCCAGGGAAATCAAAGTAGATCTTGAGTTACCTGTGAGTACTGCAGCAATCAGAAGACGCCCATGTGAAGCCAAACTGTTTGCAAGAAACCCTCGTAAAGTGCCATCGCTGGAAGGTTGAAAAGGTTAGTTTGCCAAAGAACACATTGACTGGCCTAAAGAGAAGTGGCACAACATCCTATGGACAGAAGATTGTTCTTATTGGGTCGAAAGGCCACGGACAGTTTGTGAAACGACCCATAAACGCTGAATTCAAGCCAGAGTACACTGTTGCCCCTTTTCCACCAAAGCAGTTCCAGGGCTGGTTCGGGGCCAGTGCTTAGTTTGGAACCGGGTTTTCTGTTTCCACTGACAAAGAACTGGCTCTGGGGCCAGAAAAACCGGTTCCAGGCTAGCACCAACTCTCTGCTGGGCCAGAGGAAAGAACCACTTATGTCAGCGGGGGGGAGTTGTTAAGACCAACAACAATAAAGGCCAATTTATGCTGACAACCCAGTCCTTGCAGATGGCGTCTGCGTAGCCCCCTCCCCTTCCCCCCTTCGCAGACGCTCTGCGCACACCTTCCAAAAATTGTGACCACCGCAGAAGCCTCGCAGACAAGAGGGCTCTGATTGGTCCACTCTACATCCGCTGTATACGCACTTCTGCTTCCCTACTTTCCCGGTTTGTTTTGTTTTCACGACCGCCATTTTTAAAAACACGAGCGAAGATGGAGCAGCATGAAGAGCGGTTGATCGAGGAAGTACGTACATCTATACGACTCCAGTTCTAGTCATTATAAGTAACCGGAGGATAAACACTCCACTAACCACACCCACCAACTACTCCTAGCGATTTCGCGACTTCGCGCCCCCTTGCGTTGTGGCGGTGAATAACATCGCGCACACCTATTACTCCCCGCTCAACAGTAAATTACAACTGTCTGCGAAAAGCTATCTGCAAAAGCCTTGTTGCAAGAGCATGCAGAGGCCTTAAGACCGCGAAAGGTCGCCATTTTTAAGCGACGAGAAGCAGCAGCTGTACAAACGCGAAGTCAGCCATTATTATTATTATTATTATTATTATTGTTGCTGCTTCTTCTGTGTTGTTTTTGCTTCGACATTCGCGCCAAGGTTTATGCAAACGTAGCGACGTAACTGACGTATACAGCGACGTAATGATGTGGCTTCCCTTAGCACCGCGAGCTATGGAAAAGCAAACTGGTTCTCAGCTGGCTCGCAAGTTGAACGAGTTGTGAACCAGCACCAGCGCTGGCCCTGAACCAGCCCTGGAACTGATTTGGTGGATAAAGGGGTATGTGAAGACTGTAAAACCTAGAGGTGCAAGCATAATGGTTTGGGGATGTTTCTCATACTTTGGAGTCGGGCCCATTTATCGCCTGGACCAGCTTGAATAGATCAGAATACTGGAAGAGGTCATGTTGCCTTATGTGGAAGAAGAAATGCCCTTGAAATGGGTGTTTCAGCAGGACAACGACCCCAAACACTCCAGCAAGCGGGCAACACCCTGGTTCCAGACCAACACAACTGATGTTATGAAGTGGCCAGCCTGATCTCCAGACCGCAATCCGATTGAGAATTTGTGGCGTGATGTCAAAAATGCTGTTTTTGGTGCAAAATCCAAGGATGCAGAAGAGCTGTGGAATGTTAGTCTGGGTAATGCGACAAAGCTCTACGAGCTATTGGTCTGGCCAAGATATTAAGCCCAACCATTTCCCAGAGCCCGTGGTTGACCCGCCTCCCTGAAATGCCTCAGTTTGCTACTGGTCGAAGCCAGAAAAGGCTGTGACGAAGCTTAAACCAATCACATCACTCTTTCCTCTGACGTATGTGACGCGACGGGGCTAACTGGTAGATTAAACTCTTAGCGAAGCCGGTCAGGAGCAAGGCGAAAACGTCCTTCCTTTCAATAAATACCTCCAGGGCTGCTCTTTGCTCTGTTTTCAATGAGAACTTCCCGTTGAATGCTTTCAATACAGCATCTATGCGTAATAGATGCGGAAGCGTGAATGAAGCGCTTCCGACATAGATTCTGTAAACAATCTATGGCTTCCGGTCGCAGTTCTACTACGTCAGTGCCTTGAACACACCTCTACCCAGGGCCGTTGGAGATGCTCAAAGTTGATTGGTTCCCGATTTTTCGGGAGCTTGGAAGAGCTGTAGATAGCTTGCCTGGCCAAACTAAGCTCGCAACAGGCCCTCGTGTTGCGTCACGCTTAGGATGGGCGGGCCCAGGCTAGTGGAATGTAGTCCAGTCAGCTCGGGCTGGAATCTCTCTTCGCAGGTGTCCGATGTTGCTTGACTCCATGCCATACAGATGCAAAGCAGTGATCAGAAATCAAGGTTATACAACTAAATATCAGTTCAGTGATTAACAGAAAAGCTAAATCTGTAAACAAATTTCAGTTTATGCTGTAAATATTCGAGTTTGTAAATGAATGTTCATGTTTTCATTTGGAATTGAATGTGCAGTGCTCCCAGTGCCTATGTGTACATGGAAATAAATGCTATTATGAGGATTGAGCTTTTTCTCAGTTGTTTTAAACACACTGCTGCTATTTTGCACATAAGTGTACACACAAAAACGGTGCTACAGTGCTGCTGTGTTAAACTGGTGTTCTGTATAACTCCTCCCCCCACAGGGTCGCTCAGAAACGTGAAGATGCCGTTTCCAAGGAGGTAACCCGCAAACTGTCGGAGGCCGATAACCGTAAGATGTCTCGCAAAGAGAAGGACGAGAGGTAAGATCCAAAACGCTGATGTCGCTGATCGGTGAAATTGATCAAAACGGAGGAGGTGATGTAATTACAGTGGGGCAAAAAAGTATTTAGTCAGCCACCAATTGTGCAAGTTCTCCCACTTAAAAAGATGAGAGAGGCCTGTAATTTTCATCATAGGTACACTTCAACTATGAGAGACAGAATGGGGGGAAAGAATCCAGGAAATCACATTGTAGGATTTTTAATGAATTAATTGGTAAATTCCTCGGTAAAATAAGTACTTGGTCACCTACAAACAAGCAAGATTTCTGGCTCTCACAGACCTGTAACTTCTTCTTTAAGAGGCTCCTCTGTCCTCCACTCGTTACCTGTATTAATGGCACCTGTTTGAACTCGTTATCAGTATAAAAGACACCTGTCCACAACCTCAAACAGTCACACTCCAAACTCCACTATGGCCAAGACCAAAGAGCTGTCAAAGGACACCAGAAACAAAATTGTAGACCTGCACCAGGCTGGGAAGACTGAATCTGCAATAGGTAAGCAGCTTGGTGTGAAGAAATCAACTGTGGGAGCAATTATTAGAAAATGGAAGACATACAAGACCACTGATAATCTCCCTCGATCTGGGGCTCCACGCAAGATCTCACCCCGTGGGGTCAAAATGATCACAAGAACGGTGAGCAAAAATCCCAGAACCACACGGGGGGACCGAGTGAATGACCTGCAGAGAGCTGGGACCAAAGTAACAAAGGCTACCATCAGTAACGCACTACGCCGCCAGGGACTCAAATCCTGCAGTGCTAGACTTGTCCCCCCCTGCTTAAGCCAGTACATGTCCAGGCCCGTCTGAAGTTTGCTAGAGCGCATTTGGATGATCCAGAAGAGGATTGGGAGAATGTCATATGGTCAGATGAAACCAAAATAGAACTTTTTGGTAAAAACTCAACTTGTCGTGTTTGGAGGAGAAAGAATGCTGAGTTGCATCCAAAGAACACCATACCTACTGTGAAGCATGGGGGTGGAAGCATCATGCTTTGGGGCTGTTTTTCTGCAAAGGGACCAGGACGACTGATCCGTGTAAAGGAAAGAATGAATGGGGCCATGTATCGTGAGATTTTTGAGTGAAAACCTCCTTCCATCAGCAAGGGCACTGAAGATGAAACGTGGCTGGGTCTTTCAGCATGACAATGATCCCAAACACACCGCCCGGGCAACGAAGGAGTGGCTTCGTAAGAAGCATTTCAAGGTCCTGGAGTGGCCTAGCCAGTCTCCAGATCTCAACCCCATAGAAAATCTTTGGAGGGAGTTGAAAGTCCGTGTTGCCCAGCGACAGCCCCAAAACATCACTGCTCTAGAGGAGATCTGCATGGAGGAATGGGCCAAAATACCAGCAACAGTGTGTGAAAACCTTGTGAAGACTCTCAGAAAACGTTTGACCTCTGTCATTGCCAACAAAGGGTATATAACAAAGTATTGAGATGAACTTTTGTTATTGACCAAATACTTATTTTCCACCATAATTTAAAAATCAGACAGTGTGATTTTCTGGATTTTTTTTTTTTTTCTCATTCTGTCTCATAGTTGAAGTGATGAAAATTACAGGCCTCTCTCATCTTTTTAAGTGGGAGAACTTGCACAATTGGTGACTGACTAAATACTTTTTTGCCCCACTGTATTCCTTCATGCTCAGACCAGATTTTTTTTTTTTTTTGGTGGATTTCTTGCTACTGTATTCAGGATTTTGGGGGGTTTTTTGGGTGAAATTATTTTTTTATTTCCCTATCCCTGTTAGGATTTTCTTGTTAGCAATATTGACAGAGCTGCCCTTCTAGTACTATCCTGCAGTAGGATTGTTTAGTTTTTTCCACTTATTAAATAACAAACAGCATTATTTTGTTCTTTTCGAGTCATCGGGGCACAAAAGTATGAACCAGAACCCCAAAAGTACAGAACACGTCATCCTTTTGACCACCAGGTGTCACTCGTGAAGCCATCTCACACCACACGTATCCGTTTAAATTTGCCCCGAGAAAAGTATCTCCTCACTTTTCTCCCCCCTTTCATTACGTCCTTATTTTCTCCACTTTACTCCCATTCCTTACACATCTTTATAGCGCTCCTCTTCATGGCTCTTTTTACTACTATAATTATCAGTTTATCTTTCTCTTTCGTATATTTATTCCTTTCAATTAACTCAGTCATTCATTCTTATTCCGACACAAAGGCTGTGCAATACTTCCTTTCACTTCATTCTCACAGTCACGTCTTAACAGTATTTATCGGTCGCATAATTCGTGACTGTGAAAATGAAGCGAAAATGGAAAACAACGTGAGAAAATCCCGTTTCAACAACTGTCCTAAACAGAAAGGAAGTATTGTGCAGCCTTTGTGTTGGTATAATACAGACAGAAAGAAAAGAAGAACCCTCTGAAAGAGAAAGATGCAGTGTATATGAGGAAAAACTGAAATTTCTCAAGAAATAATAGGAATAAAAGAGCCCTTCAAAAAAACCGATCAGAGATTGAACTGGGAAGGGAAAAAATTATAACAGTGAAGAGGAGCGCTATAAAGATATTTAAGGAATGGGGGTAAAGTGGAGAAAATAAGGACGTAATGAAGGGGGGGGGGGGGGGGAGTCAGGAGATACTTTTCTTGGGGGAAATTTGATCGGATACGATGGTCTCGCACACAAACCAAATACACGTGATGAGTGGGAAGATGGCGGCCAGATGGCTTCACACTGACGAGCCGATGAGCTCTACAGGTTGTGTATATAGTGCTCAGTGGTTTCCCCGTAGGGGTTGGGTTTGTTTATTGGAGGGGTGGTGGTGCTGAATGAGGATGGTCACCTGCAGGACCGACCCCTCCCCCCCACAGCTCCGATTGCAGTGAATTTGGACCTGAACAAAGAAAGTCGTCCATATTTAAATTTTCACATTTATTTTAGAACAGTTTTTATAATCATGGATGCAAACGGCGCGCCTTTTGGCGGATGCTGCCTTTTTCACGGCTGTCTGGAGGACTTGTGTGAATCGCGCAGATCCGATGAAGTTTTTTTTTTGGGGGGGGGGGGGGGGGGCGGCGTTGGAGTGTCTGATTTATAATTTCATCAAAGTAAATTCTGTATTAAAATTACTAAATAAGCAAATGCCGTTACAGTCCATGAAACATAGGAAGTACAAGTATGAGAAGAAAACAGTAAATCAGAAAGCTGCGCACGTAAAGCCAATTGGCTGCGCGCCATTATCTGCTGCTGGCTGCACTTCACTGCATGCGCAAGGATTTCCATCAGTCCAACGCAAGTTATGCAAGTTACGTAATTGGCTTTACTCCAATGCCCCCCCCCCCCCGGAAAAAAAAAAACTCATCGGATCTGCACGATTCACACAAGTCCCCCAGACAGCTGTGAAAAAGGCGGCATCCGCCAAAAGGCGTGCCATTTGCATCCATGTATAATAGAACTGCACTCATTTTTTCCAGACCTTAAGGTATGTGGGTGGGTGGGTGGGTGGGCGGGCATCCTTCCCTCCCAGTATAATGGTAGGGGAAACACTGAACTGTCATTATCAGCACTGACTGACTGGAGAAATGAGAGAAACTCGTGAAAAAATTGAACATGGAGTGTAAGGGAAGAGTGATGAGATAATGTAAAGAGAGAGAGATGAAAACGCCATGTAATCACCATCCAGTTGATGAAACCTCAACTGAAATTTGAGCTTCGAAGTTGTAAGGTTCACTTGTGGCTGTTGGTTGAAGGTGTTTCTGTTGTTCCAGGATTCTGTGGAAGAAGAACGAGGTGGCGGATTATGAGGCCACAACGTTTTCCATCTTCTACAACAACACTCTGTTCCTCGTGCTGGTCATCATCGCCTCCTTCTTCCTCCTGAAGAACTTCAACCCAACAGTGTAAGAGTCTCTCTCTCTCTCTCTCTCTCTCTCTCTCTCTCTCTCTCTCTCTCTCTCCACCCTTCTGTCTTTTCTCAGGCTGCCAGTGTGGTCCCCCCCCCCCCCCCCCCCCCCCCAAAAAAAAACCGTTGCTCGCCCATGTTAAAAATAAATCAGCTCGCTGAAGATGAGTGAGTGTTGTTTTCTTTCCTACAGGAACTACATTCTGTCCATCAGCGCCTCGTCTGGTCTCATCGCTCTGCTGTCCACGGGCTCAAAGTGAGAGAGAGAATGAAAACTAAAGCATGGAAGAAGAAAAAGGATGAACAAATGAAAGACTGTGTGGAGGTGTTTGGTGAACAGGGTGCAGGAGACTTTATCAGAGGACTTTCATGAAATTCATGATCCGTGTGATGCCGAGGGTCGTTTCTGACTCTCTCACTTTTTATACCAATAAATGACCTTTAACCCTGATCATTAACCCCGCCTCTCTTGCTTTTTCTTTCATTCTTATGAAATTACTGTATGGCTGGGAAACAAAGCTCGTCATGTTGCTGAGAACCTGCTGTGCTTTGGTTCCAGCTCCACCTCGAACTGTTAATCACTGACACTGGAGACTCCTTACTTCGACATGTTACAGGAAACATCATGGTAGCAAAAGTTAATTGTGATGTCTGACCAATCAGATTTGAGAGTTTTCATTCTTTTGAATGCTGAGGTATAAAATGTGTAGCTGAATGAATATGACTTTGTTTAAGGAAAAATGATCATATTTAAAATACAATTATTGGATCAGAACATCAGGAATCAAAACGGTGATTTAGCATTCGTGTTTTTATTTCAAGCATATAACTGATCTACGTTGTGTGTGTGTGTGTGTGTGTGTGTGTGTGTGTGCAGAAATCGCTGTCCATCCAGGGGTAAAGTGATGCACGTGACTTAATACTATTAAGTTATTCCTCGAAATCGAGTCGTATGTGGACTGATGGTTGTCTATAAGCTGTGTACGACGGGATTGAGTGGAATAACTTTTATTCTCTTCATATTCACTGGGTTATGAGAAACTGAGCACACTTATTTTTTGTAAATTTGATAACTTTATACGAAACCTATGGCAAAATAACTTCCGCTTAGAATGTAAACAAACCAGCAAAATGACAGAGCAATTTGTGAAAAATGCGATAATTCTTGGGGGGGAAAAATAACCCCAAACGTTCTTCCCATCAAATACTTTCATTCAGTATCTTGTTGCTTTTTTTTTTGGTATTTTTGAGGTTTTGTTTGAGTAGTTTTTATTTCGTCCTTGGTTGGTTCAGCAACACGCTCCGCCATTTTGTTTTAATCCACTCACGGTAGGTATATGAGCTGATATCCTAGTAGTAGCCAATCAGAGCGTACGATTGCTCATATCCGGTGAATGTGGATAAAATAACTACTATTACTACTATAGCAAACATCATCTGTACAATTCTATAATTCACACAGGATCTCATTTCCTCGTTCACACACGAGTGTTTATGGACTTGGATGACGAATTCCTACAGCGGGGAAAATAAGTATTGAACACGTCAACATTTTTCTCAGTAAATACATTTCTGATGGAGCTATCGATTGTGAAATTTTTACCGATGTCTGGTGACAACCCAAGTAATTCACACGTACAAAGAAATCAAAACATCTCATTCTCATTATCTCTAGCCGCTTTATCCTTCTACAGGGTCGCAGGCAAGCTGGAGCCTATCCCAGCTAACTACGGGCGAAAGGCGGGGTACACCCTGGACAAGTCGCCAGGTCATCACAGGGCTGACACATAGACACAGACAACCATTCACACTCACATTCACACCTACGGTCAATTTAGAGTCACCAGTTAACCTAACCTGCATGTCTTTGGACTGTGGGGGAAACCGGAGCACCCGGAGGAAACCCACGCGGACACGGGGAGAACATGCAAACTCCACACAGAAAGGCCCTCGCCGGCCACGGGGCTCGAACCCGGACCTTCTTGCTGTGAGGCGACAGCGCTAACCACTACACCACCGTGCCGCCCGAAATCAAAACATGTATGTCCGTAAATTAAGTGTAATAAAGTGGAATGACATGGAATAAGTATTAAATATGCTTACTGAAATGTATTTAATACTTAGTAGAAAAGCCTTTGTTGGTAATAGCTTCAAGACGCCTCCTGTATGGAGAAACTACTCCCATGCATTGCTTAGGTGTGATTTTGGCCCGTTCTTCTACACAAGTCTTGAAGGTTCCAGGGGCCTCTTCTATGAACTCTGATCTTCAGTTCTTTCCATGGATTTTCAATTGGTTTCAAGTCAGGTGATTGACTGGGCCGTTCAAGCAGCTTTATTTTCTTTCTCTGAAACCAACTGAGAGTTTCCTTGACTGATCATTGTCTTGCTGAAATGTCCACCATCGTTTCATCTTCAGCATCCTGGTAGATGGCAGCAGATTCTTATCAAGAATGTCTCAGTACGTTTCTCCATTCATCCTTCCTTCAATTATATGAAGTCTGCCAGTACCATATGCTGAAATACAGCCCCAACCATGATGTTTCCACCTTCAAACGTCACTGGTGGTATGGTGTTTTTGGGGTGATGTGCAGTGCCATTTCTTCTCCAAACATAGTAGACATCCAAAGAGTTCAATTTTGGTCTTATCTGACCACACTATATTTTCCCAGTATTTCATAGGCTTGTCCAAATGTTGTGCAGCAAACTTTAAACGAGCTTGAACATGCTTTTACTTCAGCAGTGGAGTCTTGCGTGGTGAGCGTGCATAGACACCATGGCAGTTGGTTGAGTGCATTACTTATTGCGTTCTTTGAAATAACTGGACCTGCTAATTCCAGGTATTTCTGAAGCTCTCCGCGAGTGCTCGTTGGCTCTTGGACAACTCTTCTGATTATTCGTTTGACTCTTCGGTCAGAAATTTTGTGAGGAGCTCCTGGTCATGGCTGGTTTATGGTGAAATGATGTTCTTTCCACTTCTGGATGGAGGAGGTAGAGGTAACCCAGCGCAAGCAAGCAGCTATCCACTCCTGCAGCCATGATGGCGCTGGTCACGCACCCGCTTGTCACACTGGGGGTGAAAACAGCAACCGCGGGAAGAGGGGGGAGGAATACGAAGGAGTCTAACAGCAGTGACCTCTGGGGGGGGGGATTGTTTTCCCAGCGATGGCCTTGGCCAAGGCCAGTGCTGGCTAGGAGAGCCGAAAACAGATAAGATTGCTTGGTCTTGGGACGAGCAGCCGCATTCCTTTACATGCCTACTCTGATAGTCCAGACTGGGCCCCCAAATTCATTTCCCTCTGCAAAGCCGAAAGCTTCTCCAAGACGATGTCCATATTGCAGTTCAAGTTCTGAATAGCCACAGTCTGAGTGCCGACAGCTCTGCTCACCGGTTCAATCATGTCGGGCAGCTTTATGGGGCTTTGAACAGCTGTCACCGTTTTCTGATTTCCTTGATAAACCAGGGCAATGCCTAATCTAATCAGCAAAAGTCCTGTAATCATGGTTCCGAATAGGTAGATGTCTTCGATGTCCTCCACAGAAAGAACCGCCAGGCACATGACCCACCACTTCTCCCACGCGTCCATCGTGTAGCCAGCTGCGAACGTTCCGGCAGGACAGGCTGGTTCCCCCGAACCCAGGCTTATCATCGAGAAGATTGTGTCAATTGCGTGAAGAGACCAGTTTATCAATTCCGTGGTTTTTAGTTTGGAGAGCAGTGCGGAGAGAGTCTCTCAGAAGCATAGACACGAGACAGCAGAAGCAGGAAAGATGAGGGAAGGGAGAGACAGAGAATGTGACCGCCTTCCACGAGAGCATGGAGAAGCAGCCCAGTGGCTGACGGGGGGCCTTTCTGTGCGGAGTTTGCATGTTCTCCCCGTGTCCGCGTGGGTTTCCTCTGGGTGCTCTGGTTTCCCCCACAGTCCAAAGACATGCAGGTTAGGTTAAGTGGTGGCTCTAAATTGACCGTAGGTGTGAATGTGAGTGTGAATGGTTGTTTGTCTCTATGTATCAGCCCTGCGATGATCTGGCGACTTGTCCAGGGTGTACCCTGCCTTTCACCCATAGTCAGCTGGGATAGGCTCCAGCTTGCCCCCGACCCTGCACAGGATAAGCGGTTACAGATAATGGATGGAGATACTTCTTGTGTGACACCTTGGTAGTGAGAAACCTTTTTTATAGGCCATCAGTGAGGACTAAACCAGCAGATATTAATTTGCACTGATGGGACACAGGATTGCTTTCTAAATACTGACAGATTTCAGCTGGTTTCTTGGCTTTCTATGCCTTTTTGCACCTCCTTTACTTCGTGTTCAATACTTATTCCTTGTGTCATTCTACTTTATTTAATTTATGGACATACAGTGGTGCTTGAAAGTTTGTGAACCCTTTAGAATTTTCTATATTTCTGCATAAATATGACCTAAAACATCATCAGATTTTCACACAAGTCCTAAAAGTAGATAAAGAGAACCCAGTTAAACAAATGAGACAAAAATATTATACTTGGTCATTTATTTATTGAGGAAAATGATCCAATATTATATGTGTGAGTGGCAAAAGTATGTGAACCTTTGCTTTCAGTATCTGGTGTGACCCCCTTGTGCAGCAATAACTGCAACTAAACGTTTGTGGTAACTGTTGATCAGTCCTGCACACCGGCTTGGAGGAATTTTAGCCCATTCCTCTGTACAGAACAGCTTCAACTCTGGGATGTTGGTGGGTTTCCTCACATGAACTGCTCGCTTCAGGTCCTTCCACAAAATTTCCATTGGATTAAGGTCAGGACTTTGACTTGGCCATTCCAAATAAACATTCACTTTATTCTTCTTTCACCATTCTTTGGTAGAACGACTTGTGTGCTTAGGGTCGTTGTCTTGCTGCATGACCCACCTTCTCTTGAGACTCAGTTCATGGACAGATGTCCTGACATTTTCCTTTAGAATTCGCTGGTATAATTCAGAATTCATTGTTCCATCAATGATGGCAAGCTGTCCTGGCCCAGGTGCAGCAAAACAGGCCCAAACCATGATACTACCACCACCATGTTTCACAGATGGGATGAGGTTCTTATGCTGGAATGCAGTGTTTTCCTTCCTGCAAACATAACACTTCTCATTTAAACCAAAAAGTTCTATTTTGGTCTCATCTGTCCACAAAACATTTTTCCAATAGCCTTCTGGCTTGTCCATGTGATTTTTTTTTAGCAAACTGCAGACAAGCAGCAATGTTCTTTTTGGAGAGCAGTGGCTTTCTCCTTGCAACCCTGCCATGCACACAATTGTTGTTCAGTGTTCTCCTGATGATGGACTCATGAACATTAACATTAGCCAATGTGAGAGAGGCCTTCAGTTGCTTAGAAGTTACCCTGGGGTCCTTTGTGACCTCGCCGACTATTGTACGTCTTCCTCTGAGAGTGATCTTTGTTGGTTGACCACTCCTGAGGAGGGCAGCAATGGTCTTGAATTTCCTCCATTTGTACACAATCTGTCTGACTGTGGATTGGTGGAGTCCAAACTCTTTAGAGATGGTTTTGTCACCTTTTCCAGCCTGATGAGCATCAACAACGCTTTTTCTGAGGTCCTCAGAAATCTCCTTTGTTCGTGCCATGATACACTTCCACAAACATGTGTTGTGAAGATCAGACTTTGATAGATCCCTGTTCTTTAAATAAAACAGGGTGCCCACTCACACCTGATTGTCATCCCATTGATTGAAAACACCTGACTTGAATTTCACCTTCAAATTAACTGCTAATCCTAGAGGTTCACATACTTTTGCCACTCACAGATATGTAATATTGGATCATTTTCCTCAATAAATAAATGCCCAAGTATAATATTTTTGTCTCATTTGTTTAACTGGGTACTCTTTATCTACTTTTAGGACTTGTGTGAAAATCCCATTTATAACCTCATCTACTGATGGAAAAGCAAAATTACTGCCAGCAATTCACCAGGAAATGAATTCTCACTTTGGCAGCATCATCCATCCATCAATCTCAGCCTCATCACATGAGGTAAAAGTCACGTGAGGCAGTAATCCTCAATCCTCATTGTTGTCTCTTCATATCATGATTAGCTGGTGAATATGGACATTTCTGTAGGGTTGGATTAATTTCTTGCTATTGGGGTTTTATTTAGTCATTAAAACATTTTATCAGCAGTGTCACTGAGGTCATCTCACAGTGTTCATTTCAGAAACTGCTGATCTCCTGGGGTTTCCACACAAAACAGCCTCGAGAGTTTACACAGAACGGTGCAAAAAAACAAAAAACATCGAGTGAGTTGAGTGTGGGGCGGCACGGTGGTGTAGTGGTTAGCGCTGTCGCCTCACAGCAAGAAGGTCCTGGGTTCGAGGCCCGGGGCCGGCGAGGGCCTTTCTGTGTGGAGTTTGCATGTTCTCCCTGTGTCCGCGTGGGTTTCCTCCGGGTGCTCCGGTTTCCCCCACAGTCCAAAGACATGCAGGTTAGGTTAACTGGTGACTCTAAATTGAGCGTAGGTGTGAATGTGAGTGTGAATGGTTGTCTGTGTCTATGTGTCAGCCCTGTGATGACCTGGCGACTTGTCCAGGGTGTACCCCGCCTTTCGCCCGTAGTCAGCTGGGATTGGCTCCAGCTTGCCTGCGACCCTGTAGAAGGATAAAGCGGCTAGAGATAATGAGATGAGTTGAGTGTGTGAGCAACAGTTCTGTGGGTGGAAACAAACGCCTTGCTGATGATTGAGGTTAGAGGAAAATGAACAGATTGGTTCAAGATTTTTGGAAGGATATAGTAACTCATGGTGGCACGGTGGTGTAGTGGTTAGCGCTGTCGCCTCACAGCAAGAAGGTCCGGGTTCGAGCCCTGTGGCCGGAGAGGGCCTTTCTGTGCGGAGTTTGCATGTTCTCCCCGTGTCCGCGTGGGTTTCCTCCGGGTGCTCCGGTTTCCCCCACAGTCCAAAGACATGCAGGTTAGGTTAACTGGTGACTCTAAATTGAGCGTAGGTGTGAATGTGAGTGTGAATGGTTGTCTGTGTCTATGTGTCAGCCCTGTGATGACCTGGTGACTTGTCCAGGGTGTACCCTGCCTTTCGCCCGTAGTCAGCTGGGATAGGCTCCAGCTTGCCTGCGACCCTGTAGAAGGATAAAGCAGCTAGAGATAATGAGATGAGATAGTAACTCATATAATCACTCTACAACTGTGGTGAGCAGAAAAAACACATTGGGTTCCAGTCCCGTGAAGAACAGGGATCTTAGAATCAAGAACAAGTTCCTATTAAAGTGGCCACAGAGTGTGTGTATTTTCATAAAAATTAATACATTCCTGCTCAAACACTGCACAGAAATGTTAGTTTTGGTGTCACCCTGTATGATGGTGTCAGATGGGCCACATCCCACAGTGACACCACTTTATTTTATAACCACGCCCCCTGTGTTCTGGACAGACTGGCTCAGAGTTTTGATGTGCAGGAGGATTGCGGATGTTAGATTTATTCGACTTGTATTTGTTTCACTCTGACATGTAGATATCCGCCAACTTTATCACTTAACTAACGATGATTTGGATGCCTTTAAGCACACCGACTGTTCCTGATAGCACTGCGTGGATTACATTTTACAGGAACGCACCAATGTGAGGTTTGGAAAGTGGCTTAAATGATAACATTTACATAACGTTTTGATGAAACGGGTTTTTTTTTTAATAGAGATATCAAAGTATACTTTTGTCAGTGACAGTGATATCTGATGGGTTGTCCTGTCCCCCCACCCACCCACCCACACACACACAAGAAAGTTTAAAATGACCAGAGTAACACAAATACACATTTTCCAGAAAAGTTCTGTTTTCTATCTATTATGACTTGCAAATAAGTAAATACTGTACACTGTGTCATAAAAATGATACATAATGTGAGACTTTAATAACCTGTAGCGATGTAGGAGAGAGAGAGACAGAGAGGCTGACAGAGAGGGGGAGAGACAGACAGGCTGACAGAGGGAAACAGACAGACAGACAGAGAGAGAGAGAAACAGACAGAGGGAGGGAGGGGTAGAGACAGACAGAGAGAGAGAGAGAGAGAGAGGAAGAAACGGAGAGAGACAGGCTGACAAAGAGGGTGAGAGAGAGGTAGAGACAGACAGACAGACAGGGAGAGAGAGACAGACAGACAGACAGACAGACAGATGGAGAGAGAGCGCCAGACAGACATGGAGTGTGTGTGTGTGTGAGAGAGAGAGAGAGAGAGAGAAACAGACAGACAGTGAGTGAGAGAGAGAATAAGACAGACAGACACACACACACACAGTGAGTAAGACAGACAGACATCGAGAATGTGTGTGTGCGTGCGTGAGAGAGAGAAAACAGACAGAGAGACAGACAGAGGGAGGGGTAGAGACAGACAGAGGAAGAGATGGAGAGAGAGAAAGACACACACACATTCCAACAGACAGACAGAGAGGGAGAAAGACACACACACAGAGTCCAACAGACAGACAGAGAGGGGGAGAGAAAGACAGACACACACACACAGAGTCCAACAGACAGACAGAGAGGGAGAGAGAAAGACAGACAGACAGAGAGGAAGAGAAAGACAGAGAGAGAGAGAGAGAGAGAGAGAAAGACACACACAGAGTCCAACAGAGAGGGAGAAAGACAGACAGACAGAGAGGAAGAGAGAGAAAGACACAGAGTCCAACAGAGAGGGAGAGAGAAAGACAGAGAGGGAAAGACAGACAGAGAGGGAGAGAGAGAGAGACAGACAGAGAGGGAGAGAGGAAAACAGAGAGAGAGAGAGAGAGCGAGCAGATTATGGCTTTCAGATTGCAGAGTGAGTTTGATAAGGAGAATCTCTACAGTGTGTCTGAATAAAACTCATCCTACTGAGGAATCAGTGGCTCTGTTTACATGGAAGAACTGGATCTCTAAAGTGCCGTTGTGTGGCTTCGGTTTTAACATCAATCATGAAGAAACTTTATTTATTTATTTTTTTTATTTTGGCGACTTGAAGCCATTTAACTCCATTTTGCAGTTTCCTCACGCGCTCTCCTTCTAGAACAACGATACTCTCGCGAGAACTCGTCAACAAATATGGCGGAGTGACATCACTAAAGTGCAGCTGTCCCGCGCTCGAGCGTGTCAGGGTTACCATAGCAACAAGAAGCGCGCGAGGCTTGTCAGGGCGTGTGTGTTAGCATGTTAGCCGAGTTTCCGAGTCGGGAGTCTGTACCGGGGTTTACAGCAAAGCCAGCTCCTCACAACCACTCCCACACAGTCTGCAGCAAATCACACCTCAGCAGCAGTCAAACAGCTTAATAACAATTAAAGAAAATACAGCAGACACTGCATCCGTTGAAAAGAATTTGCTCATGAACATGTAATTTTATTCTTTTTTTTTTTTTTTGGTAAAAACACACCTCAACAAATTGTTTTAATGTCCGGTTATTCTTATTATTTTTTAAATAATTTAAAATAAAAGTTGTTTATTTACAAGACGACGCTTTGTTGCACTATTGTCAAATGGCTCAAGTGCGCATGCGCAAACAATCATTACGTGCACTGTATAAGGATTATAGGGGAGAGCGGGGAGAGTTGTGACAGGGGAGACATGGGAAAGTTTGTATTCCTTTAAATTAATTTCAACCAATCAGCTTTTAGATATCAGAAGTTAGATGTTGCCCCTTAGAGTAACTGACTTCCTTTGGAGCCACGTGATTGGTCGATGCAGCAAGGTTTGGGCAGTTCAATATTTTATCTTCAAAGTATTTTCTCCTTCACCTCCACCTCCATTCTATAGTGTAGTGTACGCTGGTGAATTGGGAATTTGTTAGGAATTATAGTATGTAGGGGCGGCACGGTGGTGTAGTGGTTAGCGCTGTCGCCTCACAGCAAGAAGGTCCGGGTTCGAGCCCCGTAGCCGGCGAGGGCCTTTCTGTGTGGAGTTCGCATGCTGTCCGTGTGGGTTTCCTCCGGGTGCTCCGGTTTCCCCCACAGTCCAAAGACATGCAGGTTAGGTTAACTGGTGACTCTAAATTGAGCGTAGGTGTGAATGTGAGTGTGAATGGTTGTCTGTGTCAGCCCTGTGATGTCCTGGCGACTTGTCCAGGGTGTACCCCGCCTTTCGCCCGTAGTCAGCTGGGATAGGCTCTAGCTTGCCTGCGACCCTGTAGAACAGGATAAAGCGGCTAGAGATAATGAGATGAGATGAGATTATAGTATGTAGCCTAGAGTTACCTTTATACACTGCAACCACACTATAACAAATTCTTTTACAACAAACTTTCACATAAATCAAACTAAGTTCACATCCCCGCCTTTAGAGACAGAGTCGGAGTGTTAAAAAAACCCAGAAAACTCACTGAGCCATGCGCTCCTCTTCCCACCAGAGACCAACAATAAGTAATTAAGCACACGGTCAAGTTAAGCCTCGGTCACAACCGGCCGTACGTGCTCCTACGGCCGGTCTACGTGCAAAAAACGCAAAAAACGCACTGAGGACGCGCATGAAATGCACGGAGGGCACGCGTGTGACGTGCTGATTTTCGAGCCGTAGACCGGCCGCAGAGGTTCTTTGTCATGTCAAACGAACTCTATGGGCGCTTACGTTTTTTTCAGGTTGCAAGACAAACTTACGGCCAACGTGCGTCTTTCTCCACGAACAAAAAAAAACGCAGCGATTTGGGAAACACCAAAAATTGCACGGCCATAAAATCGTACGTCCGGTTGTGACCTAGGCTTTAACGATACATGTAAATGCCGTAAAATAAAGCCTTAATGAGCCTTGCTTAGGTGTCGATCATGAACAACTATCAAAAATGGTGATCACTGACTTTTAAAAAAAAATCCCTCAAAAAGACTTTATTTTATGAGCTAAAAGCAGTTTTACTCAAGTCTTTACTTCGTAACCATTGCCATCATGGCTCCTCGTAAACGTAAGATACTCTCCGTCTGTTAGAAAATGTAGGCGATAGATGGATGTAATCGCTGGAAGAGTTTTATTTAAAAGCACGCTGGCAAACAGATCGAAATCAGTGATCAAACAACAGAGTCGAGAAACAGGCGAGGTACAGACAGGATATCAAAGGTGGAGACAAAGAGCAAAATACAAAATAGAGACGGAAGCCAGAACATCAACACCGTGGTACAAAAGGCTTGGTAATGTGAGACACAAGGTACAGCGTGTATACTTCGCAAAGTCTGTGTGTCATAAGAGTCCTTAGAAGCGTATGCTGTGATTGCGCTCTAATTTGGAACAGGTGCATGGTACTGTAATTCGTCCTAATGACGCTGTGCATGTGTACGTGAGTCGCAGATCGAGGCGCGGAGCTGTGTGCGAACGTGACGCCATCGAAAACAAACTTCTGAAAGTGTGATGAGAAAGCAAAGGATTTTGTCGAAAGAATAAATTAAATTTCAATTTTTAAAGCAAAAGAAAAAAAAGAGAAATCGCTCCGAGACTTCGTCCGTAACTGTGATCAACATGACGGCTGAAAAGAAAGAAAGATGTGATAAGCAAATTATGACAAGTGTGACTTATTTCCTTTACTTTGTAAATATGTAAGTGAATTAAGCGTAAATATAAATTAAACACAGTTGGTCTTGTTTTACGTAAGAGTGAGTGTTTGATGTGACAAGTGGCTCCATTTCAGTATTACAAACTTTTCGGTGTAACAAACAATTTGGACGTCCAACAAGGAGCTTGTTATAGCGAGGTTGCAGTGTATAGAATTATTTATTGAACTTAAAGCTAGACGGCCTTTCGATTTCATAAAATTGGTGAAATTTAGTCCAGTCTGAAATGTGGTCATTGTGATATATGTTTATTTCTGTAATATCTCACAAAATATCAGGCCATTCTGTGGCTGGGAAGTTATTTAATTTAAGGGGATTAAAGTAAATAATGTGCATGAAATCGCTCACTTCACGCAGTCAAGCAGACAGAGGAAGTCCGTGTGCGCATGCGCAGGTTTACCTTCTTCTTCTTTTGGGTTTTACGGCAGCTGGCATCCACAGTGTCGCATTACTGCCATCTACAGGTTTACCTTTGAGCGTGCACTGACAGTTCCATCATTCTGTCGCTAAACGAACAGCTGATCACACCGAGGTGCTCGCTGACCGCCGATATTTATTACTTTGGTCCTGCGTTTCCTTTCCTTCATATATAACATAACGTCTTCTCTTCTCGCTTTCTTTCCATTACTGTAGTCGGTCTTTCACGTTTCACATTTCGCATGCTCACATCCTCCGTTTTTCTCTCCTGTTTCAAATTTGTATCCCACAATGCCTTGCGTGAACGGGGAAAGCCCAGCACGTGATGTGATGTGTGATGTAGTGTCTTGAATTGGGTCATGATGAAGCAGGAAAAAATAGCGGAGAATTTAGGGCAACGTGGCCCGAAATTCATTAATTGTTCTATTTAAAAAAATGAATAAAATTGGAAGTCTGTGATTCGAATTCAGTAGCTTTCGGTCCACTAAACAAAAATAATTGGGTGTCGGGGAAAATTCTTTTTATGACCTAAACTTAAAATCTGAAAGGTGGTCTAGCTTTAAACTTAAATTCTGTGGAAAAAAAAAAAACATTTAAGGATTTTTTTCCAAAATGGCCAGCTGGTGAGAGTTTGGACAGTTCATCATGTTACAGGTTTTTTCTTGCGGTTTAAAAATATAAAATATTTGTTAAAAATGTGGGCGTGTCCTTGCATGAGGATTAAACTTATTTCATTCCTTCTTGAGAATGGATCTGTTTTGTCGAGTCAGGTTTTGGGTAAACGGACATTTTTCTACCTCTGTACAAGCATTGTGTGTTCATATACAGTAGTTCATACGGTACAAGTTAAGCTAGGGGTTTTATTTTTGTTCCAGGTCTCCTCACGATGTCCCAAGTCTCCCTGCAAAAAAAAAAAAAAAGACAGATACAGTGAAGTCTGAAGGCCAGTATGGAGCACTTGCATGTGACGTCACAGCCGATCCAGATTGTGACAGACGCCATCTTGTCGGTCAAACGCCATATTCCGCCTTCTACTTCTACTTCTACCTTTTCTTCTGGAAAACCCTACTATATACAATTCTACTACAACGGCTGCGGCTACAAGCTCTCCCTACCTGTGCACGTTTTTTATGTTTTTTGTGTGTATTTTTGCGTGTTGTTCGTCTGTACCGGACTTCAATATCCACTACAACCGTATGGACTTACTGGACATTGGTTTCCAGCAGAAAATGACGGTTTGTAGCGATTTCCATCGCATGCACAACATTCCGGACGAGATAGCGAGACCAGCGGGGTCTCCGTGGATTGTTATCGGAAGCAAAGCTAAGGAGGCAGCGTCGGGAGAGGAAGCAAAAGCGAGGCTGCAGGCAGAGCCGGCCTGTTGACTAAGCTCAGAAAACAGCCACTCAAATCTCCACTGCCAAGCCTCTACCTCTCCAATTCCAGATCCATGGTAAACAAGACGGACGATTTGGAATTACAGCTGGAATTACCTTATTCTATTCTATAATCGGCTGGTCAGTGCTATACTCAATACTTAAGTGACTTACCCATCCAATGAGGATTCTTGTTTACAAGATGCCACATCTGAGTCGCTGACAAATCCTGAATTTCTGTAAAGATAACTGTCCAGAGATTTATAAGCATGCAGTGCTTCATCACTGAACAGCGAGGGAAAGTTAATGAGGTAATTATACACGTCCGGGTATTCCGCTGGCAGTTCAAAATCCGGTCGTGAAAACTCCGTCCGGTAATCGATAAGGGTCACTAATCTGTAGGTCGTTTATTTTAGACATATATCTAGTTATCTGTTCATTAGAAAAATGAGCCGTGTAGTCCGTCGGTTGAAATTGATCCATTCTGTACACGAGTGCAGCAGTATTCAGCGGTGTTTTTGACCGACAAGATGGCGGTTGTGTACTTTCCGGTCACGTGACTGCAAGATCTCTATATGTGACGAGCTGAGAAAGTAATGTTGGGGTAAGACGGTATAGTAAATCCTCTCTAATGCAATATGAATGTGACACGACCTGCAAAGAATTTCACACCATCTACAAAAGATGAAAATGTGTCCCAAGTCTCCCTGCTCTCCCCTACGATACACACTGTATCAGTTCATTTAGCTTTCCCTCTGTTTCAAATAAATATTAAGAGAATGTAATAACAAACAAAACATTTTCTTTTATTCCAATTTGACTATCGATCAGGTTATTAAAACAGCGGATTATTAGTTTTTATGTAAACGTAGCCAGTGAATCCAGTGAAGCTTCATTCAAAATAATAAAGGAACAAAAAAATATACCAACAGAAGCACAGCAGTTGAAGCTCTCGCTGTGTGCGCTGGTTGTTCAAGATGCACTATTTACATATTTAAAGTTAACTCTACAGTGCTGTATATGTGCAATATAATTTGATGGGTTTAAACCGAAAACATCGTCCTGATTAGCAAGCATCCCGGCTTTGTTCTTGCACTAATTTCTAATCGCTCAGAAGCCATACACTTTTGTGCCAAAAAGCGCAATGTGATCAGTGTCACGCTATTTAAAACAAAACAAAACAGGCTTTCTTTAATCAGATGCAGTTATGAATGCAGGCTTTCGTGAAACAGGCAAAGACCAGGATGGCTGCGTGGAACGGGACGCCTTGTTCCTGTTCATGTCATCGAAAGCAAGGCTGCAGTTCTCCTGTTCGGACAGCAGAGGGAGACGCGCTCCACACCTCCAGTCTCTACAATCTCCAGGTCTCCAGTATGTCCCTTGGCTCACAGCTCGCTGAGCAGAGGACATGTCCGGGTCGGGTCGGGACAGTTCCGAGGTCATCAGCAGCGCGGCTCTTGGAGCAGGACGCTTCCTTGCTACATGATGATTTGTGATTTCGTGCGTCCGACGGTAGCTGTCGTCATGGTGATGCATGGCTGTTGAATTAGTAAGGAGAAGGGGGCATGCGCAAACAGGACACGAGCAAGGAGGCGAGGCGAGGCGAGGCGAGGCTCTCTCCCAGACTCCTACAAGAGAGCAACCCCAGGAAGAGGAGGAGGAGGAGGAGGAGCAGGAGAGGTGTTCAGATCAGGAAACGCACCATGACCCAAACCTCTACGAGCGATAGTCCTTCTTACTGTACGGCCTGTTCCCGAGGATGTGGTCGATTTCAGTCACTATGTGGGACGTCATCTTGGGTAGAACCTGAGTGAGGAACAGGAGAACACTCGAGAATGACAGTGATGACATTTTCACTGTTAATTATTCGTCATACACGGAATTGTGATTAACACATTCATTGTCTGAATTGTAATTAAATAATAATGTTCATGTAATATTGCACAGACAAAGAGATCCATCATCACTGAACTTTTAAATCAGTATCTTAGGTTTCAGTTTTTCTGGAAAAAGTCTAAAAAACAAGAAAAGAAACCACTTGGGTGCAAGCTGTTACAGGAAAATAAACAACAACAACAAAGCTGAGCTACTCTTCCACCCTGGTAATGTGTGTGTGTGTCTTTCTCTACCTCTCTCTCTGTCTCTCTTTCTGTCTGTCTGTCCTCTCTCCATCTGTTTGTCTCTCTGTGTCTGTCTCTACCTCTCTCTCCCCCTCTGTTTGTTTCTCTATCTCTCTGTCTGTCTGTCTCTCTACCTCTTTCTCCCACTCTCTGTCTGTCTGTCTCTCTACCTCTTTCTCCCACTCTGTCTGTCTCTAAATCTTTCTCCCTCTGTCTGTCTGTCTGTCTGTCTCTACCTCTCTCTCCCTCTGTCTGTCTGTCTCTCTCTCTCCTCGTCTGTCTGTCTGTCTGTCTGTCTGTACCTATCTCTCTCCCCCTCTCTGTCTGTCTGTGTCTCTGTCTATCTCACTCTCCTTGTCTGTCTGTCTTTCTTTCTCCCCCTCTCTCTGTCTGTCTGTCTGTCTGTCTGTCTACTTCTCTCTCCCTCTGTCTGTCTGTCTCCCCCTCCCTCTGTCTGCTTATCTGTCTCTCCTCTCTCCATCTTTGTCTCTCTGTCTGTCTGTACCTCTCTTTCTCCTCCTCTCTGTCTGTCTGTCTCACTCTGTCTGTCTGTCTCTCTACCTCTTTCTCCCTCTGTCTGTCTGTCTGTACCTCTCTCTTACTCTCCCTCTGTCTGTCTGTCTGTCTGTCTGTCTGTCTGTGTGCGTGTGCTGACCTGAATGGCTCCCAGGTTTTCTGTTAGCTGTTCTGGGTTGGAGGTTCCTAAGAGAACCGAGCTCACTCCTTCGTTCCTCAGGCACCAGGCTGGATGAAACCAAACAAATGCACACACAGGATATTTTGTGAGTGAAATCAGAACGTGAACTGTGGACAGTAAAAGAATTTCACTGTGGAAACTGACTGCTGTATCTTTTATTGCATCGAGCCCTGCACTCTGAGAGTGAACACTAGGGGGTGCAAGAGAGCTAAACAAATGCAAGACGGGACAAAACGATACAGTCTGTTTCCTCAACCCTCATTCCATCTGTCTGCTCTTCAGAGCAAATCTGCCAGGCGTTTAAAGCAGAGAGACTGGATGCTTATATCCATTCAGAATGAGCAGATAAACTCTCCCAGGGTTCTCACGAGGAGATGTTCTACTCTGAATTATTCTCGGGGATGTTTTTACTTGTACGCAGGACTGCTGCTCGTGGTTCTTTGGATGGTTTTGAGTTCTCGCTTTACAAAACGGTTATGCTGTTTACAGGCAGTTTGATACATAGTGTGTATTGTCAGATAAGTATCATGATATGAATTTTTTCCCCGTCATATGACTCCATTGCTAATTGGTGGACTAATAGCCCTGACTAATATCTTCAGAAGGACGGAGCGACTCTCACCCACAGCCAGCTGTGGCAGGGTGCAGCCGAGCTTCTCGGCGATGTGAGCTAACTGCTTCAGCTTCGCC
This sequence comes from Neoarius graeffei, assembly GCF_027579695.1. Lineage (NCBI taxonomy): Eukaryota > Metazoa > Chordata > Actinopteri > Siluriformes > Ariidae > Neoarius > Neoarius graeffei. The sequence goes on along the minus strand of NC_083574.1, from coordinate 93,803,672 downwards.
TGCTGCTTCCTTCCGTCCTCACTCATGATCTTCTCCTTCAGCCACTGGTACGACTACAGCAGAGCAGAGAGAGAGAGAGAGAGAGACTTGTTAAATACATGTTAAATTAGCACTTTAACACCACGCTGTGAAGCGTTGAATGCGTATGCATCAACAGTGTATCTGATAACTACTGGATCCTTGATTCTGATTGGTCAGAAGCTGTTGATTAATCTTCTGTAACAGCAGCTCTGGAAGAAGTGCAGCTCCACACAGGACAAATCACAGGTTTATATTTTAACGTGCTTATACAGCCCAGAATCGGCAATAACAGAGTTGACATTTCCCACCATTTTGTGTCTTAACTCCAAATGCTAACCTCAAACCATCTTCCACATGGCATATATATATATAAACAAAAACAGAATTTTATGGAGTTTAATCATATTACTGTTTTTTTTTTTAACGAGAGAGATTCACTCCAATATCACAACAACAGAGTTGACGAATAATTAATCCACTGTTGGTATAAAATCCTCAACGTTTTGTTCAAGCTAATGAGAGAAGAAAAAACCCGTATGGGTTCCGGGTGAGAATTGGCCTAACGTATCCTCTGCATGTCGTAAAAGGCGACTAAAAGGGGTTGGCGTCAGGAAGGGCATCCAGCCGCAAAAGTCTAGCTTCAATTTCATGCTATGATCTGGAAAAGAATTGCGCAGGGTACAGCCCGAAGTACCCCGTGGGCACCCCTACCTGCTTATGACAAAAAGAATGCTGGGGACACCGATGGAAGAGTAGTGGGATATGACGGCTCCCAAAGGCCCGATGTGCTACCTGGAAGTCGGAAAGGAAAGGAGGGATGGAGATATGCTAAATGGAACGTAGGATCTATGATGGGTAGAGGAAGAGAGCTGGCAGATGAGATGTAGAAAAGGAACATTGATGTAATGTGTATCCAGGAAGCCAAGTGGGGAGGTAATGCTGTTAGAAAAATAGGAGGAGGATATAAACTGTACTACAGTGGAAAATTCAATAAAAGAAATGGAGTGGGGATTATACTGTCACAAAAGTGGAAAGAAAATGTACTGGAAGTGAAGATGGTCAATGACAGACTGATGTCAGTCAGACTGAAAGGTGGACTGGAGATGGTCACAGTAATATCAGCATACGGTCCACAGGCCGGATGTGAAGAGGAGGAGAAAGAAGCTTTCTTGATGGATCTGGAAGGTCTGATAGAGGAAGTGGCGGAAAATGAAAAGCTGGTAATTGGAGGTGATTTAAATGGACACGTGGGTAGGGAGAGCAATGGTTATGACGGAGTGCATGGTGGTCACGGCTATGGAGTGAGAAATGAAGAAGGGGAGAAAATCCTAGATTTGGCGCAGAGGCAGGAGTTGTTAGTGTGTAACACAAGGTGTAGAAAAAGAGATGACCACCTCATTACATATAGTAGTGGAGGAAGATGTAGCCAGCTGGACTATATCAAGGACTGTAAAGCAGTGGCGGCTGGTAGTCTTTCAAACAGGGGAGGCTGGTCGGTTACGATATTTCCAGATTTTAAAAGAAAAAAACACATCAATTTTGCCCATACTCTTGCCTCTGATCTGGCTGATTGTTGGCAGGGTCACAAACTGTGAAATAACAGGTTCTTTTGGCCCATTAGCCTACTGTCCAATATACATGATGGTGGTGTTGGGGGGGAGGGGTATATTTTAACATTTTATATTTTAAAATTGTGGCATGTTGTTTAAAAATTGATCATTATTGAAAGCAGCTCTTTGTCAGGAACCTCAGCAGTAACAGCAGAGTGTTCTGGAATAGGCACAAGCACTGACCTTGGGGAGCCAAACATAGAGCTGGGTGCCACACATTTCATTCAATGACACTTTCCCTATATTTTACTTATTTTGACTGAGAAATGTTTTGACAATTTTGATAACCCTTCACTTTTAATCCAGGTCTGTAGTGTGAAATGTTCTCGGCTGTGTTTTTGTTTAAAAATGTTTTCCAAATTGTAGCTGTGTTTAATTCATATCCAGAGAAATATATATTCCAATATAATATACTCAGCATAAACATTTTAAATAGATTCTATATTTTTGCTCCATCCATGACATATTACTAAAGTAGCCTATTTACTGTTGTTGATGTGGGTCACTTGCTGTTAGCCAATTCACTTTCTCGTACCAGGAGAGCTGAAAGGAACGAGTATTATTCCCTACCTTTTTCACCATGTCAATTTGAGGCGTTGGTCTACCCTGCTCTTTAATTTTAATTTTTTCCTCGAAAGGAAGACTGGCAAATGGCTTCGCCAAAATTAAATCAACAATGCTTGGCATCCGTGTGCAGCTTTCTTGCTAGCTGACTAGCCCCTTCAAGTTCAAGTTCAGTCACTCAAACGAAATTTCTGGAACTAAGATAGCAAACTTGACAACACTATATTTACACTTTATTTACAATGAAAATATATACAAACTAAAAAAGCTGGTAGAAACCGTATGTAATGAATGAAATCAAAATGTAAGCTGATCTCTTACAATACACCACAGCACTTGCGAATCCGCATGGGACTGAACCGAAATTCACCGCTGCCTGTCTATATTTGAAACGAGCTGTCGATCAAAGAAAATATCCGGCCGCTTTCACCAATCACCAGTCTCCTTGCGGAAACTGCCATGTCCCTCCCACTGTGAGGCTCGGAGTCTGGTGGGCGGGCGTTTTCGCAGTATTTGTCCAATAATCGTCTTGCATTTTGAGATTGAAAAGCGCAGAGCTCCCAAATGCCATTGAAGTCCACTGAGGCTGGGAGTCCGTGAGACTCCGTGGGCAGGCGTTTTCACAGTATTTGTCCAATAATCATCTTGCATTTTGATATTGAAAGCGCATAGCTCCCAAATGCCATTGAAGTGCACTGAGGCTGGGCTGCATCACGCTGTCACGAAGGGGAAAAATTCACGCACACATTAGGCGAACTGGGGAAAGTTATAACGGAATGATTTCGCACTATAGTTGGGTTGAGCACATATATTTCTATGATTCTGGATCTGAAATAGCAATGTTATAAGGTCGGCTATAACATAAGCCTAGCGCAATTCATCCTACACAATGTTCGTCATTTTTAGAGGAGGCTGAGCCTCCCTCGTTGTCTTAGAGCAATCACCCGTGCTGTAAAGTTATCCCAGGGAGTGACATTGTGAGCCAACACAGACTAGTGGTGCTTGACATGAGAAGCAAAGAAGAACAAAAGCGAAAAGTCCGGAAGATAGGAAGATTCAGAACATGGAAACTGAAGAATGTGGAAACAAAGTGTGAGTTTAATAAAGTGGTGGAAAAGTTGAGTGCAGGGAGGGAAAGAGAAGGTGATGCCGAGGGTATGTGGCAAAAGTTGAAGGAGACCTTGAGAAAAGCAAGTGAAGAGACATTAGGAAGAACAAAGCCTGGAAGAAAGAAACAGAGAGACTCATGGTGGTGGAATGAAGATGTGAGACAAGTTCTCAAAGAGAAGAAACTGGCTTCCAAAAAATGGCAGAAGTCAATGTTGGAGATTGATAGGATGGAGTACAGGTTGAAAAGGAGAGAAGCCAAGAAGATTATCGCTATCGCAAGAAAGCAGGGCACGCAGGAGCTGTATGACGAACTAGAGACCAAGGAAGGGGAGAATCGAATCTACAGGATCGCAAGAGCAAGACACAGAGAGCGTGAGGATACGGGAAACATCGATATCATCAAAGATAAAGAAGGAAAAATCTTATTCGAGGAGGAAAAGATTGGTGCCAGGTGGGCCAACTATTTTGAAGAACTCTTTAACGTAGAAAATGAGAGGGAAGAGACAGGAGAATCGCTCAAAGTGGAAGGACCAGTAAAAGGGATAGAGGTGGAAGAGGTGAGACAGGCATTAAAAGAAATGAAGAACAACAAAGCGCCAGGAAACAGCGAAGTGAATGCTGACATGTTGAAAGCAGGAGGTGAACAATGCCTGATATGGTTGACAGACATACTGGGAGAGGTATGGATGGAAGAGAACATCCCGGAGGATTGGAGGAAGAGTTTGATAGTGCACATTCTCAAGAAGAAGGGTGACATTCTGGAATGTGGTAATTATCGTGGAATTAAGTTATTGGAACATGGACTGAAACTATTGGAGAAAATATTAGACAAGCGAATCCGTGCAGTGGTAGAAATTGACCGTAAGCAGTTTGGCTTCATGCCAGGAAAGAGTACAATAGACGTGATCTTTATTGTCAGACAACTAGTAGAGAAAAGAATTGAAGGTAACCTGTCAGTATTCTATGGTTTTGTGGACCTTGAGAAGGCATACGACTGTGTTCCTAGGGAAGTAATGTACTGGTGCTTGCGAAGAAAAGGAATACCAGAGAAACTGGTCAGACTGGTCATGGAAACATATAAGGAGTCAAAGGCAGCGGTGAGAACAGCAGAGGGGATGTCAAGAGAGTTCGTGATCAGGGTAAGACTACACCAAGGCTCAGCATTAAGTCCCCTTTTGTTCGCGATTGCCATTGATGTACTGTCAGAGCATCTAATAGCTGAAAATCTGTGGGAGCTGCTTTTTGCAGACGATCTGGCAATTATGGCAGACAGTGCAGGTCAACTGCAGGACAGACTTGTGAGATGGCAGGAGAGTCTGGAAAGATACGGGTTGAAGGTGAATGCTAAAAAGACAGAGGTGTTAGTGTGCAGTAAGAAAGGAGATGAGAATGTTACCATCAGAGACAGACATGGAGAGGAATTGAAGCAGGTAAATTGTTTCAAATACCTGGGATCACTAGTCGCTGATAGAGGAGGGTGTGAAAAGGAGGTACAAGCAAGGGTGAGTGCCAGCTGGATGAAATGGAAGGAGATTAAGCCAGTTATAACTGACAAAAGGATGCCAATGAGACTGAAAGCAAAGGTCTATACAACTGTAGTCAGGCCAGTGTTGACTTATGGGTCAGAATGCTGGGGCTTAAAGAAGAAAGATCAAAGAAAACTACGAACAACAGAGATGAGCATGCTCCGAAAGATGCTGGGAGTGACACTGCATGACAGGATAAGAAATGAGGAAGTGAGAAGAAGAACATCAGTGATGGAAAGTGTAGTAACAGTAATAGAACAAAATAAACTCCGCTGGTATGGTCATATTTTAAGGAAAAAGAAGGAGGAGGTATGGGCGGCACAGTGGTGTAGTGGTTAGCGCTGTCGCCTCACAGCAAGAAGGTCCGGGTTCGAGCCCCGTGGCCGGTGAGGGCCTTTCTGTGTGGAGTTTGCATGTTCTCCCCGTGTCCCCGTGGGTTTCCTCCGGGTGCTCCGGTTTCCCCCACAGTCCAAAGACATGCAGATTAGGTTAACTAGTGACTCTAAATTGAGCGTAGGTGTGAATGTGAGTGTGAATGGTTGTCTGTGTCTATGTGTCAGCCCTGTGATGACCTGGCAACTTGTCCAGGGTGTACCCCGCCTTTCGCCCGCAGTCAGCTGGGATAGGCTCCAGCTTGCCTGCAACCCTGTAGAACAGGATAATGCAGCTAGAGATAATGAGATGAGAAGGAGGAGGTGGTGAAACAGGCATGGGAAGAGCCAGTGAGGGGAAAGAGGAGCAGAGGGCACCAGTTGAAGAGATGGAAAGATGGACTGAGTGAGAGACTGGAAGAACTAGGGTTGAACGAACAGGATGCCGAGGACAGGCAGAAATGGAGGAGGGGGATCGTGGCCACCGATCTCCAACCAGGGGAATAATAAGGTGTTGGCAAAGAAGAAGAAGAATGAGAGAAGAAACAGAACATGGCGGCAGCACGGTGGTGTAGTGGTTAGCACTGTCACCTCACAGCAAGAAGGTCCTGGGTGTGAGCCCAGTGTCTGACGGGGGCCTTTCTGTATGGAGTTTTCATATTCTCCCCCTGGGTTTCCTCCGGGTGCTCCGGTTTCCCCCACAGTCCAAAGACATGCAGGTTAGGCTAATTGACCGTAGGTGTGAATATGAGTGTGAACGGTTGTTTGTCTCTATGTGTTAGCCCTGCGATGACCTGGTGACTTGTCCAGGATGTACCCCACCTCTTGCCCATAGTCAGCTGGGATAGGCTCCAGCTTGCCTGTGACCCTGTACAAGATCAGTGCCTTTCTGAAGTTTCCCACCAGAGGAAGTGACGTCTCTCAGTGCAGGTGTCATTTTGTGGATTTTATGCGGTTTTATAACAGAGTTAACAGAGTTGACAAGAACATTCCCCCAAAACATACCCCAAAAAACAGACCGTTAGACTGAATCACTTCCTGTTTATTGGAGTTGAACGGATGAATCAGGAGTTGAAGGTGGCCGATAATGTGGGGGGAGGGGAGGGGGTCGTTTAGTTAATGTTTTATGGATAAATTGGGTCTAAAATGTACATTAAGCATCACTATTGGTGAAAGTTTGTCAGAGTTTGCATTATTGTTCAAAATGGATTCAATAAAGATTTCTTTTGTGGAAAATAACAAAAGGTTTATCATCTCGGAGACGCCAAATGGACCCTGAGTTCTAGAATGATCTGTATACAGTAGGAGATTCCGTAACGAGACATTTTTTATTTTCATTATTTACAGAAGGAGTTGACGCTTTATAACAACCAAAGCTAACGCTGTAACTTGACTTTTTCCAGCATCCTCAGGACTTTACAGGAGTTTACACTTTTCTCAGTAACGTGACAATCTGCATTCTTTCGTCTGTTTAACGTCAAGAAAAAGAGAAGCTGGCAAAGGAACGACTATTTATAGCTACCGTAATGTGACAAAGAACAGGAACTAATTAATATTATACACTATGCTACTACAAATGGATAAAAATATGACGTGCTTGTTAATTAATAAATAATTGATAACAATGGCAGAGATAACAGGATGTGCTTTTACAGGAGGAGTGTTTTATTCACTTATATTTGTCAAATTAAAGCACTCATTTGATTTCCTTTGAGTACCTTCATTGAAGCCCGAGAGGATTCTGGGATGCCGTTTTCATACTTTCCGGTGATGATTCCACAGGCAAGAGGGGACCATGTCATGGCACCTACGCCTACACACACACACACACACACTAATCAATTATAACATTAAAACCATTGACGGATGAAGTGAATAATGTTGATTATTTCATTATAGTGGCACTTGTCAAGGGTTGGGATATATATCAGGCAGCAAGAAAGAGAACAGTCAGTTCTTGAAGTTGATGTGTTGGAAGTGGCAAGTGTGTCCACCTCTCGATCAGGAGGTAACAAGTTCTATTTGCAGTCAGGTCATACCAAAGACCATCATAAAAATGGTACCTACTGCCATCTGGCAAGGCACGCTGCAATACAGATCTGAATGGGAAGTCAAACTCTCACGGTTACCAGAGGACCAGCCCCCCACTGTAACCCTAGCTGTATAATAGGCGAGAGACCGAGGGCTATAGATGTGGAGATCGGCGGCACCCAATGTGCCTTAAGGGCCTGGCCTGGTCAGTACTGGGACAGGAGACTGCCTGGGAAGACCAGCAGCCGGTTTCACTAAGTTAGACTATGACTTTAACTTAGACAGCGGGTATAGTCGGGCTTAGCATAGACGTCTAACAAATACTGTTGCACAAAGCAGTTAAGACTCCGACTATCTTAACCCTAGGCTGACACTTGCACGACTTTTGGCCACGATTTTGTCGTGGCAAGTCGTGCCATTTTGGGGCACGAACTGGGAGGCTCCTGCACTGTTCATGACTAGTTCACGCATAGTTCACGACGAGTTCACGAATGCGTGCCCGTCCACATTCACGAACTGGCACGACGAGTTCACGCATAGTTTGCGCATAGTTTACGCACTTCCCGCATTGGCACAACGAGTTTGCGCAATTCGGACGGTGTCGTGCCGACTTGGGCACGCCTGTGTCATGCACAACCTCATCCTCATCAGATACCCACACGCAATTTCAGAAGTGGACCGCGAAGATCCGGACACACATGATCTGATCCCTGGTGGATGGAGGACTGACTGACACCTGCAGGGGCTGCTGCCTCTAACCGGCCATCATACCCAGAAGGACGCAAAGGATCAGCGAGACTACCTGTCACATTACTACATGTCCCCTGCTGGTGCTGTCCCTTGGCAAGAAAGAATGGTAGTAGCTTCATGAGCTGCATCCACAGTTGTTCCATTTCTGAAATAAAAGAAACGAAACTCTCCCCCCCCAAAAAAAAAGTCATGAAGGAATAGAAAATAAAAGACATTAAAGAAAAAAGCAAGAAAAAAAATTGCGAATGGCGAGAAGTGTCCGGGAAGCCCTATATATACCCCCGCACCGACGCGAGCGCCACTGTCATGCAGTAGTCGTGAACTGCTCGTGCCATGCGCAAACTGTTCGTGAAGTGCGTAAACTACTCGTGAACTGCTCGTGCCATCAATGCGTGACTGTGTCAGTGGGAAGGCACGGCCACGCTGCGACACGCACCAATTCATGAACATGTCGTGAACTACTCGTGAACTCGATGTGAGCTGTTCGTGAACTATTCGTGGCAGTTCGTGACAGTCGTGGCATGGCGCGCACTTCCACGCACTGGCACGCATCCTCCCGCATCGTCCCGACGAGTTCACGACGTGATCACGAACAGTTTGCGCATAGTTCACGACCTGGTCGCGAAATTTTGTCGTGACCAAAATTTTGAACATTTCAAAATTCTCGTCCCGACATGGCACGCAGTCACGACGGGTTTACGCACACTTCACGCCAGTTTACGACTAGTTTGCGCACTGGCACGACTCGAGTCGTGCCAATGCGTGCCACGGAATCGTGCAAGTGTCAGCCTAGCCTTTGTCATACTATGCTGCAAAGGATTGTGGGTATTTTAAGACTCTTTTCAAAACAAAAAAAAATGGCGGACAGTGGTCGTTCAGTGCCGTTTAGCCACTCGGAATATCTGGCTATATTAGAGGAATTTAATTCCTACAAAGACGTTTTATTAGGCAAATTCAGCAAAGAATGTAGCAATAAGAAAAAAACATGAAGTGTGGGGAAAAAATAACGTCGTCTGTGAATAGCGTTACTCCATCTGCGAGATGTTGCTGCCGTGCAGAAACGGTTTAAAAATATGGTCCAAGAAGCAAAAAAAGACATTTTCAAACGTAAAAACACCCCCACTGGAGGAGGGGGTTTGAAGAAACTAAAAGTGACCGCCGAAATGGTCATCAACATTTATGGCGATGAGTCGCCCTTATTCTGGGGAGTGAAAGGAGGAAAGGAGAGCGGAGTAACCGGCTTCGCCAGACCCAGCAGCAACTCCCTTAGCAACGTTGCTAGCAACGTTGAAGCTGAGGCTCCTTCACCCTCGGAGTTGTCATCACCCAGTACCTGCGCGGATGTGACACTACACGAAGAGCCTACCGATCAGGAGGAAATTACAGGTAGAGTCTTGTTTAAGTTATAAACATTGTCAAGTGGGGTTTTATTGTCATTTCAGCATAAACAGTAGGGGAGATTATGTTCCCACAGCACTGAGCTAAGCTACAGTTACCTTGCGATGGTGAAATAGCTATTCCACTCGGTTGATACCAAGGTCTGTTACTAAACGATGGAACATAGGTTTGACCCATAGACTATACAGTCGTTGGTTTGACCAACATAGATTTAAATTCTGCTACAGTAGGTAGTACACGTAAAGAAAGATGTTTGGAACAAGCTGACCTAAATACTATGTTGTGGTGTGACTACAGTTTCTAATAATGAAAACCTTGGTCTGATTTTTTTTTTTTAAGTTTCCTTGATCCCTGAACCGGTTGTGGAGGACTCCCAGACATCTGCCACCAGAACCACCACCATGGCCATGGTGCTTGACAAGCAATACAACAACCTTCATCTGGAGGAGAAAAAACTCCTTCTGGAGATTGAGGTCTTGCAGCTCCAAAAGGAAAGACTGCAACTTAAATTGAAGAGACTCGCACAGATGGAGGAGTGATGTAGTAATGTGTGTGTGTGTGTGTGTGAGTGTATGAGAGAGAGAGAGAGAGAGATAAGTGATGAGTGGTGATGTAATTATATGCATAAATGAATTGATATATTTATATTATTTATATACAGTGCTCAGCGTAAATGAGTGCACCCCCTTTGAAAAGTAATATTTTAAACAATATCTCAATGAACACAAACAATTTCCAAAATGTTGACAAGACAAAGTTTGATATAACATCTGTTTAACTTATAACGAGAAAAAGTAAGGTTAATAATATAAACTTAGATTACACATTTTTCAGTTTTACTCAAATTAGGGTGGTGCAAAAATGAGTACACCGCACAACAAAAACTACTACATCTAGTACTTTGTATGGCCTCCATGATTTTTAATGACAGCACCAAGTCTTCTAGGCATGGAATGAACAAGTTGGCGACATTCTGCAACATCAATCTTTTTCCATTCTTCAACAATGACCTCTTTTAGTGACTGGACGCTGGATGGAGAGTGATGCTCAACTTGTCTCTTCAGAATTCCCCATAGGTGTTCGATTGGGTTCAGATCAGGAGACGTACTTGGCCATTGAATCACTTTCACCCTGTTCTTCTTCAGAAATCCAACAGTGGCCTTAGATGTGTGTTTAGTCATGTTGGAAAAGTGCATGACGACCAAGGGCATGGAGTGATGGTAGCATCTTCTCCTTCAGTATAGAGCAATACATCTGTGAATTCATGATGCCATCAATGAAATGCAGCTCCCCGACACCAGCAGCACTCATGCAGCCCCACATAAGGACACTGCCACCACCATGTTTCACTGTAGGCACCATGCATTTTTCTTTGTATTCCTCACCTTTGTGACGCCATACAGTTTTGAAGCCATCAGTTCCAAAAACATTTATCTTGGTCTCATCACTCCAGAGTATAGAGTCCCAGTAGTCTTCATCTTTGTCAGCATGGGCCCTGGCAAACTCTAGGCGGGCTTTTTTGTGCCTGGGCTTTAGGAGAGGCTTCTTTCGTGGACGGCATCCATGCATGCCATTCTTCTGCAGCGTACACCGTATTGTGTCACGGGAAATAGTAACCCCAGTTTGGCTTTCTACTTCTTTAGATAACTGCAGTGAACTTGCATGCTGATTTTCTTCAACCCTTCTCATCAGAAGACACTCCTGTCGAGGTGATAACTTCCATGGACAACCTGGATGTCTCTGTGGGATGGTTGCAGTTCCATCTTTCTTAAATTTTTGTACCACTTTTGCTACAGTATTCTGACTGATAAGTAAAGCTTTGCTGATCTTCTTGTAGCCTTCACCTTTGTGGTGTAAAGAAATTATTTTCTTTGGGGAATTCTGAAGAGACAAGTTGAGCATCACTCTCCATCCAGCGTCCAGTCATTAAAGAGGTCGTTGTTGAAGAATGGAAAAAGATTGATGTTGCAAAATGTCACCAACTTGTTCATTCCATGCCTAGAAGACTTGGTGCTGTCATTAAAAATCATGGAGGCCATACAAAGTACTAGATGTAGTAGTTTTTGTTGTGCGGTGTACTCATTTTTGCACCACCCTAATTTGAGTAAAACTGAAAAATGTGTAATCTAAGTTATATTATTAACCTTACTTTTTCCCGTTATAAGTTAAACAGATGTTATATTAAACTTTGTCTGTTCAACATTTTGGAAATTGTTTGTGTTCATTGAGATATTGTTTAAAATGTTTCTTTTCAAAGGGGGTGCACTCATTTACGCTGAGCACTGTATATTTATATTATTTAGAAGTAATAAAATGAATAAGCTGGCATTACACTGTTTGTTCTTTATTGAATACTTTATAGTTAGATTATAATAGCCTAAATTTGTGTATTACATACTTGCAATGTACTTCACTGCCTTAACATTTCAAGCTTTCTTAGACCCATATTAGACTGGGGGGAGGGTGTCTTACTTTTTAAGCCTAAAATTAGACTTAAAAAATTAGTCTTAACGTTTGTGAAACTGTCTTACTTGCATTAGACTGGTCTATAAAGAAACTTAAGACCAATCTTAACCCATAGACCAGTCTAAACTACTTTAGTGAAACCGGCTGCAGGTCCTGGCAAGGAAGAACTTTGACTATGATGCTATACCTAGGAGGTTTTCTGACACTAAGCTCCATTAAGCTGAGACTAGAAACACTGAGCTGAAATGTTTCGAGGATCTTGTGTGTGGAACCATCTTATGTTCTTCACCAAGGCATTTCGCATGAAAAACTATACAGGGAGTGCAGAATTATTAGGCAAATGAGTATGTTGACCACATTACCCTCTCTATGCATGTTGGCCTACTCCAAGCTGCATAGGCTTGAAAGCCTCCTACCAATTAAGCATACCAGGTGATGTGCATCTCTGTAATGAAAAGGGGTGTGGTCTAATGACATCAACACCCTATATCAGGTGTACAAAATTATGAGGCAACTTCCTTTCCTTTGGCAAAATGGGTCAGAAGAGGGATTTGACGGACTCAGAAAAGTCAAAAATAGTGACATATATTGCAAAGGGATGGAGCACTCTTAAAATTGCCCAGCTTTTGAAGCGTGACCATCGAACAATCAAGCGCTTCATTCAAAATAGTCAACAGGGTCGCAAGAAGCGCGTTGAAAAAAAAAGGCGCAAACTAACTGCCTGTGAACTGAGGAAAGTCAAGCGTGAAGCTGCCAAGATGCCACTCGCCACCAGTTTTGCCATATTTCAGAGCTGCAACATCACTGGAGTGTCAAAAAGCACAAGGTGTGCAATACTCAGGGACACGGCCAAGGTAACAAAGGCTGAAAAACGACCACCACTGAACAAGACACACAAGATGAAACGTCAAGACTGGGCCAAGAAGTATCACAAGACTGATTTTTCTAAGGTCTTATGGACAGATGAAATGAGAGTGAGTCTTGATGGGCCAGATGGATGGGCTCGTGGCTGGATCAGCAAAGGGCAGAGAGCTCCAGTCCGACTCAGACGCCAGCAAGGTGGAGGTGGGGTACTGGTATGGGCTGGTATCATCAAAGATGAGCTTGTGGGACCTTTTCGGGTTGAGGATGGCGTCAAGCTCAACTCCCAGTCCTATTGTCAGTTTTTGGAAGACACCTTCTTCAAGCAGTGGTACAGGAAGAAGTCAGCATCCTTCAAGAAAAACATGATTTTCATGCAGGACAATGCTCCATCACACGCATCCAAGTACTCCACAGCATGGCTGGCCAGAAAGGGTCTAAAGGAAGAAAGATTAATGACGTGGCCTCCTTGTTCACCTGATCTGAACCCCATAGAAAACCTGTGGTCCCTCATCAAATGTGAGATCTACAAGGAGGGGAAACAGTACACATCTCTGAACAGTGTCTGGGAGGCTGTGGTTGCTGCTGCACGCAATGTTGATCGCAAACAGATCAAAACACTGACCGAATCCATGGATGGCAGGCTTTTGAGTGTCCTTGTAAAGAAAGGCGGCTATATTAGTCACTGATTTGGTTTTTTTTGTTTTGTTTTTGAATGCCAGCAATGTATATTAGTGAATGTTGAGTTGTTATATTGGTTTCCCTGGTGAAAATAAATGAGTGAAATGGGTATATGTTTGTTTTTTGTTAAGTTGCCTAATAATTATGCACAGTTATAGTCACCTGCACACACAGATATCCTCCCAAGATAGCTAAAACTAAGAAAGCCCGACTCCAACTTCCAAAAATACTCAGCTTTGATATTTATGAGTCTTTTGGGTTCATCAAGAACATAGTTGTTTTTCAATAATAAAACTAATCCTCAAAAATACAACTTGCCTAATAATTCTGCACTCCCTGTAGACTCGCCATTAAGTTGTAAAACCCTTAAAAATGTCATGAAATACAAGCGGGTCTGTCCTCTTTTGAGAAGCCTGTATTGGGCAGCTATTCAGAAGTCTGTGTTCAAACAAAGAAAAGTCCTTTTACAATGATTTTAATAGGAGCCGCCATTTTGTTTTGTGGCGGTCCCAGGGTTGGTCCCTTGTAGTGGGACAAAGCTTTAAAAAACTGTTGGTGGAAGTTCAGAGGTCAGTGCGTGTTCCGGACCCACTCAAGGGCCTGGCTTGTTTTATACAGTAAAGGTGTTTCAAGATAACTTCTTTCATGTAAGTGTATTTTAGCTACTTTTGAGGTTCAGGTTTCCACAGCAGAGGAGCTACTGCAGCACAAACTGCTGAAAAAGTGAATGCCGGCTAAAACAGAAAGGTGTCCGCATTAACAGTTTCAGCAGTTTGTGCTATAGTAGCTCTTCTGTGGAATTGGCTAGCCTTCGTGCGCCATCTGAATCAATGAGCCTTTGACACCCATGATCCTGTTGCCGGTTCACCGGTTGTCCTTTGGATCCTTGGACCACTTTTGGTAGGTACTAACCACTGCATACCGGGAACACCCCATGAGATGTGCCATTTTGGAGAAGCCCAGACCCAGTCATCTAGCCATCACGATTTGTCAAAGTCGCTCAGATCCTTACATTTGCCCATTTTTCCTGCTTCCAACACATCAACTTCAAGAACTGACTGTTCTCTTTCTTGCTGCCTGATATACCCCACCCCTTGACAGGTGCCACTGTAATGAGATAATCAACGTTATTCACTTCACTTGAGAGTGCGGTGAAATATGAGCGAGACGGAAAACAAGATCAAAACAGAGAGATGAAGAGAAGATAGATTTATTCAGAAGATAGAAACCCGGATGAATTTGCAGTTTGGACACCAGACAGAGAGAGATTAGAAGGAGAAAAAGGAAAGAGGAGATGAATGAATGAATGACACCTGCCTATCTTGTGGTAGAGCTCAGGAAGCTGCACCTCCACTTTTTCCCTCTGAAAGAGGTGATACTCTGCTTGTTCACACACCGGGGGGATCAGGTTGAACTGCCTCGCCACCGAGTACGCTTCCTGTGCACAGGGAGAAAGAGAGAGAGAGAAAAAATTGGACCAATAATTGTCAATGCCTCTGCAATCTTTTCTCCACTTTTTTCAAGCATATGTTCCATCCAGCTGGTGGCTGCTAATTGCTTTCCAGTAATATACATTTCTGCAAGTTTATCACTGAAGCATCGCCCGCTGGGATCCGATGCAGGAGTGTGTGCCCATGTAGGAGAGATGCTATTTGACGTGACTCTAAAAAAGCCTGGCTGATCACTCGAGTACAAATTACATGTCATTACCGCATCTGCCTCTCTAGACTGCGCCAAGTGCACCGAGCACAACGGCCCCATTGAACCCTCCATTTATTAACCCGTGAATTAATGGCGCTGGCGAAATTACAGTAGTCTCCTCTCAAACAGCTCCCCCTGACAGCGAAACATGCTGTTGTTCTAGCATGAGCGCACACACATAGTATTAGCATGCATCCAGATAACAAAAGGAGTGTTGCTAAAAACACATTAACACCAGAGCCGTCTCCGTGCCCCTTTATTCCTCACGTCAAATCACTTTTTTTTAAGAAGACAAAACAATTTGTCCTCCTCCTTCTCCTACTTTTCTTCCTCCCAGGCGAGTTGACAACAAACTACTGACCACTTGGCTGAAGATTCGAGTCAGTACTCTGACTAAGTATGCAAGAATTATTTAGAAATCACATTTAAATATAAAACAAAGTGCGTTCGCTCAACAAAGTGCTGCGCATTGAATAAAGTAGTACGAGGAATAAAATAATCCCCTACTGTATATATCTGGACAAGAACCTCACTACATGGACGATGTGCAATATCCTGTTAAGCCCGCTTTATCCTGTTCTACAGGGTCGCAGGCGAGCTGGAGCCTATCCCAGCTGACTACGGGCGAAAGGCGGGGTACACCCTGGACAAGTTGCCAGGTCATCACAGGGCTGACACATAGACACAGACAACCATTCACACTCACATTCACACCTACGCTCAATTTAGAGTCACCAGTTAACCTAACCTGCATGTCTTTGGACTGTGGGGGAAACCGGAGCACCCGGAGGAAACCCACGCGGACACGGGGAGAACATGCAAACTCCGCACAGAAAGGCCCTCGCCGGCCACGGGGCTCGAACCCGGACCTTGTTGCTGTGAGGCGACAGCGTTAACCACTACACCACCGTGCCGCCCTTGCTCTAAATCCTTTATTGTGCAATATCTCATCTCATCTCATTATCTGTAACCGCTTTATCCTGTTCTACAGGGTCGCAGGCAAGCTGGAGCCTATCCCAGCTGACTACGGGCGAAAGGCGGGGTACACCCTGGACAAGTCGCCAGGTCATCACAGGGCTGACACATAGACACAGACAACCATTCACACTCACATTCACACCTACGCTCAATTTAGAGTCACCAGTTAACCTAACCTGCATGTCTTTGGACTGTGGGGGAAACCGGAGCACCCGGAGGAAACCCACGCGGACACGGGGAGAACATGCAAACTCCGCACAGAAAGGCCCTCGCCAGCCACGGGGCTCGAACCCAGGACCTTCTTGCTGTGAGGCGACAGCGCTAACCACTACACCACCGTGACGCCTGTTGTGCAATATTTTTAATATATATAACATAGTTAGAATTTTCTATTCCATAGAACATTATTTTATTAAAGTTTTTTTCTTTTTTTTTTAAGTTGTACTGCCTTTCAGATTTTTCAAGTGTAGGTCATAAAAAAAAAGACCTTTCCCTGACACCCAATTATTTTTGTTTAGTGGACCGAAAGCTACTGGATTCGAATCATGGACTTCCAATTTTATTCGTTTTCTTTTTTTAAACAGAACAAGTAATGAATTTATCTCCACATGGCCCTAAATTCTCCGCTATTTTTTCCTGCTTCACCATGACGCAATTCAAGATACTACGGTACATCATGCATCACATCACGTGGTGGGCTTTCCCTGTTCGCGCAAGGCATTGTGGGATACAAATTTGAAACAGGAGAAAAAAATCGAGGGCGTGAGCATGCAAAATGTGAAACGTGAAAGACCGACTACAGTAACGGAAAGAAAGCGAGAAGAAAAGACGTTATGTTATATACGAAGGAAAGGAAATGCAGGATCAAAGTAATAAATATGGGCGCTCAGCGAGCACCTCGGTGTGATCAGCTGTTCGTTTAGCGACAGAATGATGGAACTGTCAGTGCACGCTCAAAGGTAAACCTGTAGATGGCAGTAATGCGACACTGTGGATGCCAGCTGCCGTAAAACCCAAAAGAAGAAGAAGAAGAAGGTAAACCTGCGCATGCGCACACACACGGACTTCCTCTGCCTGCTTGACTGCATGAAGAAGTGAGCGATTTCATGCACGTTATTTGCTTTAATGCCCTCAAATTAAATAATTTCCCAGCCACAGAATGGCCTGATATTTTGTGAGATATTACAGAAATAAACATATATCACAATGACCACATTTCAGACAGAACTAAATTTCACCGATTTTAAGAAATCGAAAGTCCGTCTAGCTTTAAGCATCTAATTGTAAATTTGATATTGTTGGTTACCGGATTATGTGCAATAGTTATATGTGGCAGTTATATTAATGTGAGCCAATGGAACAATATTTTCTTCAAATGTGCATTCTGAATGTGCAGGTGAATGACAAAGTTATCTATCTATCTATCTATCTATCTATCTATCTATCTATCTATCTATCTATCTATCTATCTATCTATCTAATAGTAGGAATAGTATTGTAAGTAAAGACATAAAACATAGAACAGTAAAACGATACATAAAACACGCACATAAATCACAACGCGTCTTGAGCTGGATCAAATACCAATATTTATTCTAGGCACATTCACTGGATGTGAGCAATCGCGCATTCTGATTGGCTACTCTGCTACTAGGATATCAGCTCATATACCATGAGTAGAGAAAAACAAAATGGCGGAGCGTGTTGCTGAACCAACCGAGGACGAAATAAAAACTCTACTCGAAAACAAAACCCACCAAAACACAAAAAAAAAACCCAAACAAACAAAGCAACAAAACATGGAATGAAAGTATTTGATGGTAAGAATGTATTTTATTTTTTATTTTTCAAGAATTATTCTCGCATTTTTCACAAATTGTTCCTGTCATTTCACCGGTTTGTTTACATTCAAAGCAGAAATGATTTTGTCGGATGTTTTCAATAAAAGTTTTTCATTCTCATCTCATTATCTGTAGCCGCTTTATCCTGTTCTACAGGGTCGCAGGCAAGCTGGAGCCTATCCCAGCTGACTACGGGCGAAAGGCGGGGTACACCCTGGACAAGTCGCCAGGTCATCACAGGGCTGACACATAGACACAGACAACCATTCACACTCACATTCACACCTACGCTCAATTTAGAGTCACCAGTTAACCTAACCTGCATGTCTTTGGACTGTGGGGGAAACCGGAGCACCCGGAGGAAACCCACGCGGACACGGGGAGAACATGCAAACTCCGCACAGAAAGGCCCTCGCCGGCCACGGGGCTCGAACCCGGACCTTCTTGCTGTGAGGCGACAGCGCTAACCACTACACCACCGTGCCGCCCGATAAAAGTTTTTATTTATCGAATTTGCAAAAAAAAAAGCTCCGTTTCTCAAAATCCAGTGAAGGTGGATAGAATAAAACAGTTATTCCACTCAATCTCGTTGTACACAGATTATAGCCAACAGCTCATGTACGACTCGATTTCGTGGAATAACTGTTAAATGTACATGGATACGTTTTAAGGCGGGATTTGAATTGTAAAACGGAGGGGGCGTGTCTGATATCTGATGGTAAGCTTGGCCTAAAGGCCAATTTATGCTGACAACCCAGTCCTCGCAGACGGTGTCGCAGATAGCATCTGCGTAGCCCCCCCACTTTCACAGACGCTCTACGTGCACCTCCCAAAAATTGTGACCACCGCAGAAGCCTCGCAGACAGCGTCGCAGACAAGAGGGCTCTGATTGGTCCACTCTACATCCGCTGTACACGCACTTCCGCTTCCCTACTTTCCCAGTTTGGTTTGTTTTCACGACCGGCATTTTTAAAAACACGAGCGAAGATGGAGCAGCACGAAGAGCGGTTGATCAAGGAAGTACGTACATCTATACGACTCCAGTTCTAGTCATTATAAAAAAAAAAGTTCTAGTCATTATAAGTAACCGGAGGATAAACACTCCACTAACCACACCCACCAACTTCTCCTGGCGACTTCGCGCCCCCTTGCGTTGTGGCGGTGAATAACATCGCGCACGCCTATTCCCCCGCTCAACAATAAATTACAACTGTCTGCGAAAAGCTATCTGCGAAAGCCTTGTCGCAAGAGCATGCAGAGGCCTTAAGGCTATACGTAAATCCAAAATGCCTGATCAGCCCTGAGTTTTAATCATGACCTTGGAACCAATTCCAACAAGACAAGATTAAGAGTGAGACCGTTAATGAATTGTAAAAGGAACAGGATTCTGGATTTCAGGATCTCTAATCGAGATAATATACACATCTGGATCCTTGAATTTAAAAAAAAAAGTGAAGGCATGGAGGATGACAGAAGGATGTGTGAAGATCTTCCTGCTCACCATAATCTCCATGGCTGTCCATCGGGACGTCCCCCAGTACATCGCCATCCCCTGGTTGATCACATGGGTCATCGCCCTCACGATCTCTAGCGAGAGAGAGAAAGAAGAAAAATCAATGAGGATCAGAGATTTGGCTTTCGGAAACAATCCGAGGTCATAAACGTATATGGAATGGATAAAAGATACTTTACTCAAGGAAAAGTAGAAAGGACGCGATAGCTCCCGTCCTCATTATTCAAAACTTATAAAACAGCACTTGATCCCTTGCACACACACACACACACACAATACTGTGCAAAAGTCTTAGCCCCCCTATTTTTTTCCATCCAAACTTTGTTATATATTTCTATTTTATGACTTCTACATTATCATTACCATTCTTCTACATTAGAGTTCCAAATGTTCATTTTGTTTTCCGGCACAAAATTAAATGTTACAGAAAAAAAAAGGTTTGTATCTGAGCAGCATATTCCACAAGAGAGCACTTTTCAGATTAAAAAAGAAAACATAATGAAGGCTACTGGAAAATTTTTGGTGCAAAATGAAGAAGCGAGTGTGACAAAGTGTCCAGAAGAACCGTGGCTGGTTCTGTAAGACGCTCAGTAAAACCTACAGCTCATTTCCGCATAAAACTGCACTCACTGGACCTCAGACTACTATTTTTTTTAAGCAAAGGGTCGTCTGACACCAAATATGGACTTTGTTTCATTTATTATGGCTCACTGATGACTGTTTATAGCATTTTTTAATGTTGAAACATTTCATTTCATTATTTTTTAAGCCATTTTTCATCATCATCATCATCATCATCTGTCATCCGGCGACTTGGTAAGATATTCTATCCCAGACCCGCCGGTTGAGCATAGCTGCTCTGAGTTGTTCTTCCTTCAACCCCGTCTCTCGCTCGAGGACCGTTTTCAGGGTGGTACCGTACGTGGTCAACCGACTTTGCGCTTCGCCTCAGGCTCCCACAAGAGAACTTGTGCGGCAGGTTGATCATGATGAAACACAGGGCCGCACAATGCCACACGGCATTTGGCGATTATGGTCGAGAGGCGTGGTAGGGAACCGTACAGGCAGTCGTTTGTCCAATGGTCCTGCCAGCTGATGTTGAACACTCTGCGGAGCATGCAGGTGTACGTGCCATCCAAGGATTGCTCTTGTGCTCTCGTTAGAGACCAAGACTCGGGCCCGTAGAGAAGAATGGATTCGACTGAGGCCTTGAACACTCTGACCTTTGTGTCTCTAGACAGCGGGGCAGCCCACACCTTGATTAGAGAATTTAGGGCGCCCCAGGCTTTGGCCTTTCTGGAGTTGATGTCATGAGCAGTGTTCATCCAACTGCCAAGGTATTTGAAGTCGTCCACCTTCTCGATAGTAGAGTTGTCAAGCGCGTGGAGAGATTGGTCCGTAGAGGAATTTACAGTATATGCATCCATTTGGTTTTGCATGCGTTCAACTGAAGGCCAAATGATTTAGCAGCCAGTTCTACTCAGTGGAGAAGATCCTCGCCCGAATTCACAGAGTCCTCGAGAAGAGCAATGTCATCAGCGAAGTCGAGATCGGATAGATGGACAGCAGGGTGGCGAGAACTTCTACAGCGTTTAAGCCATTTTTAGTCGACAGCATTTCTTTACATGTGCCGAGACTTTTTCACAGGCATGCTTTTTTCAAAACAGTAACTCCTGCGTACTCCATAGTGCACATACTACATTTGCAATTTAGATTTGCTGAATTAATAAATATATAATGCCGATGTTTTTGTTAAAAAGTGTTTTATTTTCATTTAACAAAAGGAATAGTTAAGTTGATGATATGAAAATAAATGCTGCATTTTTTGGGGAATAAAATTATCTTCTTTTAATTTTTTTTTCAAAAATATCGTGAATCAAACTGAATCGTGAATTGGGTGAATCCTTACGTGCCTACTGATAACCACTGTTCCTCAATGACCAATCACTGGAATATCATCTATTATTTTCTCGTCTCGTCTCGTCTCGTCTCGTCTTCTTCCGCTTATCCAGGACCGGGTCGCGGAGGCAGCAGTCTAAGCATGGAAGCCCAAACTTCCCTTTCCCCAGACACCTCGGCCAGCTCCTCGGGAAGAACACCGAGGCGTTCCCAGGCCAGCCGAGAGACATAGTCCCTCCAGCGTGTCCTGGGTCTTCCCCGGGGCCTCCTCCCGGGGGGACATGCCTGGAACACCTCCCCAGGGAGGCGTCCAGGAGGCATCCGAAAAAGATGCCCGAGCCACCTCAGCTGGTTCCTCTCGATGTGGAGATTATTTTCTATTATTATTATTTTCTATTCTGATAAATATATAGAGGATATTACACGGTTGCGTGAAAATAAACTTCATATCTTTGCGCCACCGTGTAATGTTCTTTATATTATATGGACACATGCAAAAAAACCCCCCCAAAAAACGCAAGTTGATCAAAAGAATTTTAATTTTGAACCGGTTCACCATTTTGACAACACGCGTCTGTCTAGTCAGTGGGAAAACGTTGGGAATGACATCACTGGAGTGAAATATCAGGAATTATTATCCACACAGACACTTTTTCAATGGAACCAAAACATGTGTTCGATTCTTTCTAGCAGGTTTCATTCGTTTGGTTTGACACCATGCAATATTGTTAGCGTATCGCTTATCCTACGTGTATTACGTCACTCTACCCAATGGAGAATGAGCGTTGAATATGGGTTACGATATTGCATGGTTGTCAAGACAACATGACGTCACACATCAGAGATGTAAAACTTCCGTGCTAGTGAGTGACTGGGACAATTTGTAAACAAACATGGCTGCCAGGTTTGCTTCGCTTTGCTAAATACAGAAGATTTTGAGATAATTTTGACAGAGAAAGACACGTTGAACATCCAAAAGGAATGTGTATGTGGAATAATAATAATAATGGGGGCGGCACGGTGGTGTAGTGGTTAGCGCTGTTGCCTCACAGCAAGAAGGTCCTGGGTTCGAGCCCCGTGGCCGGCGAGGGCCTTTCTGTGCGGAGTTTGCATGTTCTCCCCGTGTCCGCGTGGGTTTCCTCCGGGTGCTCCGGTTTCCCCCACAGTCCAAAGACATGCAGGTTAGGTTAACTGGCGACTCTAAATTGAGCGTAGGTGTGAATGTGAGTGTGAATGGTTGTCTGTGTCTATGTGTCAGCCCTGTGACGACCTGGCGACTTGTCCAGGGTGTACCCCGCCTTTCGCCCGTAGTCAGCTGGGATAGGCTCCAGCTTGCCTGCGACCCTGCAGAACAGGATAAAGCAGCTAGAGATAATGAGATGAGATGAGATGAGATGAGATGTTCCAGTGTTGGTTCTCCATGTCCCAGATGGAGCTCGGATGGAAAAATATGAGTGGTGTATTTCCCAGTAAAACACTCGCGTCTATATAATCTATTCAATTATATTCCATGTGAACATCTTCCTTCTTCACGAGTTGATATGCCATTGATCATGATGAAGAACTAGTATGCAAATTAGTCTCTGATGTCACATAGTCACTTTTAGTGCTCCCTTTAGCTATTTTCCCCTGAAAAGAGTTGGCAACACAAAGGCACGCCTCTGTTTTATTCAAACTCCGCCCCCCACCCCTACACCCATGCGTAACGCTCACTTAACTCCTGAATTAACGCTTACGTCTGTAGTTACAGTCCATCAGCGGTCTGAATGCTGATGAGACCAATTTCAGGATTAAATCCTCAGTGCATGCACTTAACTCACTCTGAAAGAGTGAAATGGATTGTGACAGTCCTGCAGCACTGCTGAGACGCGAACCGCAGATCTGTAGCTGTAAGAAAAATGCTGCACTGCAGACTCAGTGGTGCTTTAAACATATTCACCCCTGAGGGGACAGGGCTGTAAGGGTTGATGTTTTAACTTGAGGTAACAGTCCTGAAGGAAGCAGGTGAAGGTGTGTGTGTGTGTGTGTGTAGACTCCGAAGTGACAAAGGACACAAGTGTATGTACTACTGAGGACCAAATGTCCCAACAAGAGTAGTAAAATCAGACAATTTTGACCTTGTGAGGACATTTGGATGGTCCCCACAAGGAAATTACTGTTGTATTTTTTAAAGGAAAAAAAAAAGCCAAAAAGTTTCCTTGTCATTACCGAGGTTAAGGTCAGGGTGAGGTTGAGGTGCGGCACAGCATTAATTAACCGCAATAATAATTATGTCAGTGGAAGGTCCTCACAAAGATAGTGAGACAAATGTGTGTGTGTGTGTGTGTGTTTGGACATCACTGAATCCTGGACATCCATCGGGACTGCAGGAGGCTTTTCATACCCACACACACACACACACAGGGTGTAAATCCGCAGCTCTTGGACGTTCAATGCAGCACAAAAGTACTGCACTGCTTCCTGCTCGCGCATACCAGAGAGGCAGAGAGACAATGATGCAAACAAATTAAAGGCAGAGAAATGCTGAAAAAGAGGAAGTCATGTGACGCGTTGCTTCTTTCATGCAAATGAGAGTAAATATTTCCCTCTCTCTCATTCTCTCTCTCTCATTCTCACTCTTTTCTCTCTCTCATTCTTCTCTCTCTGTCTCAGTCTCCCTCCCTGTCTCTCATTCTTCTCTCTCTCTCTTTGTGTCTCTGTCTCTTTTGGTCACATTCTCCTCTCTCTCTCTTTCTCTCTCTGTGTCTCTGTCTCCTTCAGTCTCATTCGCCTCTCTCTCTCTCTCTGTCTCTCATTCTTCTCTCTTTCTCTCTCTCTGTCTCATTCTTCTGTCTTTCTCTGTCTTGCTTTCCCTTTCTCTGTTTCTGTCACTCTCAGTCTCATTCTCCTCTCTCTCTCCTTCTTCTCCCTCTCTCTCTGTGTCTCCGTCTCTCTCAGTCTTATTCTCCTCTCTCTCTCAGTCTCCCTCCCTGTCTCTCATTCTTCTCTCTCTCTTTGTGTCTCTGTCTCTTTTGGTCACATTCTCCTCTCTCTCTCTCTCTCTCAGTCTCATTCTTCTCTCTGTCTCCTTCAGTCTCATTCGCCTCTCTCTCTCTGTCTCTCATTCTTCTCTCTTTCTCTCTCTCTATGTCTCATTCTTCTGTCTTTCTCTGTCTTGCTTTCTCTCTCTCTGTGTCTCTGTCTCTCTCTCCCTGTCTCTCATTCTTCTCTCTCTCTGTGTCTCTGTCTCTCTTGGTCACATTCTCCTCTCTCTATATATATATCTCTCTCAGTCTCATTCTTCTCTATCTATCTATCTATCTATCTATCTATCTATCTATCTATCTATCTATCTATCTATCTATCTATCTAAAATTCTTCTCTCTTTCTCTCTCTTGCTCTCTCTCTCTCTGTCACTCTCAGTCTCATTCTCCTCTCTCTTTCTCTCTCCCCTTCTTCTCCCTCTCTCTCTGTCTCTTTCAGTCTTCTTCTTCTCTCTCTCTCTCTCTCTCTCTCTCAGTGTCCCTCCCTGTCTCTCATTCTTCTCTCTCTTTGTGTCTCTCTCTCTCTTGGTCACATTCTCCTCTCTCTCTCTCTCTCTCTCTCTCTCTCTGGTTATTCATCCTTTCAGATTCCATCACATTGGATAAAATAAGACCATCTGTCAAATGAGTGATTCCAAGTAAAAATGGTAGATCGATGAAGAAAAGGAAAAGGAGCAGTCATTCACTGCAAAGATATCCGAAGCAATATGGCTTTTCAAAACAGAATTATCCATGACAAAGACCTTAAATCACTAATAAACGCTAATCGTGACAAACTCAGCTTTCACAAGCTGCACTCAGAGCATATTAGAAATATTCGTGATCTTCTTGTACAACCCCAATTCCAAAAAAGTTGGGACGCTGTGTAAACTGTCAATAAAAACAGAATGTGATGATTTACAAATCATGGAAACTCTGTATTTCATTGAAAATAGTACAAAGACAACAAATCCAATGTTGATACTGAGAAATTTTATTGTTTTTTGAAAAATATATGCTCATTTTGAATTTGATGTCAGCAAAACGTTTCAACAAAAATTAGGACAGGGGCGTGTTTACCACTGTGTTGCATCACCTCTACTTTTAACAACACTCTGTAAACATTTGGGCACTGAGGAAACCAATTGCTGTAGTTTTGAAAGAGAAATGTCATCCCATTCTTGCCTGATAATTTATAATTTCAGTTGCTCAAGGGTCTCCTTTGTCATATTTTGCGCTTCGTAATGCACCAAATGTTTTAAATGGGAGACAGGTCTGGACTGCAGCATGCCAGTTTAGCACCCAGACTCTTTTACTATGGAGCCATGCAGTTGTAATAAGTGCAGAAAGCAGTTTGGCGTTGTCTTGCTGACAGAAGGAAGGCCTTCCCTGAAAAAGATTTTGTCTGGATGGCAGCATATTGCTCTGAAACTTATATATATATATATATATATATATATCATTCAGCATTAATGATGCCTTCCCAGATGTACAAGCTACCCATGTCATGTGCACTAATGCACCCTCATAGCGTCACAGATGCTGCTTTTGAATTGTGCGCTGATAACAAGCCGGATGGTCCCTCTCCTCTTTAGCCTGGAGGATGTGGTGTCCATGATTTCTAAAAATAATTTCTATGTTTGATTCGTCAGGCCTCGGGAAAGTTTTCCACTTCACCTGAGTCCATCGTAAAAGAGCTCGAACCCAGAGATGGTGGTGGTGTTTCTGGATATTGTTTCTATCTGGTTTTATCTTGCATTTGTGGATGCAGTTGTTATGTCCCCGAGAATTAAGTCCAGGGACTGGGGGAGGTAACAAAGTACGTCAACCGAGAGAAGAAGAAAAAACAAAATAGAGGGGAAATGGAAATACATGAGTAAGTGAGTTTATTTATAAAACAAACAAAAAAAATAAAGGGGTCAAAACAAAATGGAAAGCAAAACCCAAAACCACTCCCTATGAAGCAGTGGTGGCTGGTAGTCTTTCAAACAGGGGAGGCTGGTGGGTTATGATATTTCCAGATTTTAAAAGAAAAAACACATCAATTTTGCCCATACTCTTGCCTCTGATCTGGCTGATTGTTGGCAGGGTCACACACTGTGAAATAACAGGTTCTTTTGGCCCATTAGCCTACTGTCCAATATACATGATGGTGGTGTTGGGGGGGGTATATTTTAACATTTTATATTTTAAAATTGTGGCATGTTGTTTAAAAATTGATCATTATTGAAAGCAGCTCTTTGTCAGGAACCTCAGCAGTAGAGCCGGGTGCCACACATTTCATTCAATGACACTTTCCCTATATTTTACTTATTTTGACTGAGAAATGTTTTATTGACAATTTTGATAACCCTTCACTTTTAATCCAGGTCTGTAGTGTGAAATGTTTTCGGCTGTGTTTTTGTTTAAAAATGTTTTCCAAATTGTAGCTGTGTTTAATTCATATCCAGAAAAATATATATTCCAATATAATATACTCAGCATAAACATTTTAAATAGATTCTATATTTTTGGTCCATCCATGACATATTACTAAAGTAGCCTATTTACTGTTGTTGATGTGGGTCACTTGCTGTTAGCCAATTCACTTTCTCGTACCAGGAGAGCTGAAAGGAACGAGTATTATTCCCGACCTTTTTCACCAAGTCAGTTTGAGGCGTTGGTCTACCCTGCTCTTTAATTTTAATTTTTTCCTCGAAAGGAAGACTGGCAAATGGCTTCGCCAAAATTAAATCAGCAATGCTTGGCATCCGTGTGCAGCTTTCTTGCTAGCTGACTAGCCCCCTCAAGTTCAAGTTCAGTCACTCAAATAAACGAAATTTCTGGAACTAAGATAGCAAACTTGACAACACTATATTTACACTTTATTTACAATGAAAATATATACAAACTAAAAAAGCTGGTAGAAACCGTATGTAATGAATGAAATCGAAATGTAAGCTGATCTCTTACAATACACCACAGCACTTGCGAATCCGCATGGGACTGAACTGAAATTCACCGCTGCCTGTCTATAGTTGAAACGAGCTGTCAATCAAAGAAAATATCCGGCCGCTTTCACCAATCACCAGTCTCCTCGCGGAAACTGCCATGCCCCTCCCATGTGAGGCTCGGAGTCTGTGGGCAGGCATTTTCGCAGTATTTGTCCAATAACTGTCTTGCCTTTTGAGATTGAAAGCGCAGAGCTCCCAATGCCATTGAAGTCCACTGAGGCTGGGCTGCATCGCGCTGTCACGAGGGGCAAAAACTCACGCACACATTAGGTGAACTGGGGAAAGTTATAACGGAATGATTTCGCACTGTAGTTGGGTTGAGCACATATATTTCTATGATTCGATGTTCATCATTTTTAGAGGAGGCTGAGCCTCCCTCGTTGTCTTAGAGCAATCGCCCGTGCTATGAAGTCAAGGTTGCGCACCTAGGCGCACCGCGACACCACTGTTAACACACACACACACATACGTACAGCGTAATCACTGTTGACTGAAATCAAATTTCAGTTATCCACACAGCATAACTGCTGTAATCCAAAAAACACACACAGAGTGATCTCTGTAATACAAGGTTAAATTGCGCATGCATGCGTACACACAGCATCCACACTGCTGTCTTGCCAACGGCCCCGTCCGTAGGTTTCGCCAGCTCTTTTAAAACAGCCGCTTCCGGTGAACAATTAAGCACCGGCGCAGCTAACCACTCACAGCAACGGTGGAGGGTGGTACCTGGAGAGAGACATAATAAAACACACCCCCAACACCACAGCCGTAACAGCAGTAATGAAGTGTTTTCACAGATGATGGTTTTCTGAAGTGTTCCTGAGCCCATACAGTGATTTCCACTACAGACACGTGTCTGCTTTTAATGCAGTGTCTCCTGAGGGCCTGAAGATCACAGGCATCCAATGTCAGTTTTCAGCCTTGTCTCTCGCATACAGAGATTTCTCCAGAATCTTTTAATGATATTATGGACCACAGATGATGTTATCAACAAATTCTTTGCAGTTTTACATTGAAAATGTTTCTTTATTCTTAAATTATTGCACTGTTTGCCCACACAGTCTTTCACAGAGCGGTGAACCCCGCCCCATCTTTACTTCTGAGAGACTCCGCCTCTCTGGGATGCTCTTTTTATACCCAATCATCTTACTGACCTGTTGACAATTACCCAAATTATTTATTTATTTATTTTTAGTATTACACAACTTTTTTTTAAAGTCTTTTGTTGCCCCGTCCCAACTTTTTTTAAACGTGTTGCTGATATCAAATTAAAAATGAGCACATATTTTTCAAAAAGCAGTAAAATTTCTCAGTTTCAACATTTGATACGTTGTCTTTGTATCATTTTCAATGATATATTGGGTTGCCATGATTTGCAAATTATTGCATTCTGTTTTTACGTATGTACAGTTTACACAGCATCCCAACTTTTTGGAATTGGCATTATATGAAAATACAGGGTGCCTCAGACTTTTGCACAGAACTGTATGTATAGTTTTAGATGAGACTTTTAACAGGAATGATGCAACAGTACTGTATATCAGGAATCAGGACGAGATCTGTGAAATTATTTTGAGGCTCATATGCAAACCAAGGTTGAAATACGTAATCGTTACCAGGATACCAGGAAAGACACACTGCTGCTTTCTGAAGTGATTTATACTGCGTGTTTTCTGAGTAAGATGACAAGCAGTGCTGTGAGTCACCCTGAAATGAAGAGTCATTCACAGTACCTCACAGTCAGAGTGTCAGTTCGCTCGGACGTTTTAACTGCGCACATCAAAATGCACCAGCTTGAAGATACTACATCCTGTCATTGTGTCTGAAACTACAGCCAAAAATCAGCCCTGGTATTTCCAGTGTCGTTTCATGCAGAGCTGTAAATGCCACACCAACTCCGAAGGCTTTCCCTTTCAGCAAGGCTAGCTAAGGTTAGAAGAAGAAGCCTTTCTTTGTCACATGTACACTCAAACACAGTGAAATTCCTCCTCTGCATTTAACCTACGGTATCTGAAGCAGTGAACACACACACATATACCCAGAGCAGTGAGCAGCTATGCTACAGCACCCAGAGAGCAGTTAGATGCCTTGCTAAAAGGCACTTCAGCCATGATACAGAGGGAGGGGAAAGTACTGTTCATTCACTCAACTCCCCTCACGTTTTTCCTGCCGATATCAGGAATCAAACTGGCAACCCTTTGGGCCCAAAGCTGCTTCTCTAAGCTTCAGGTCATGGCTGCCCCCATTAGCTGGCTACCATAATCATTGTACTGTGATTACTGTGAACTGATGTTGTAAAGTGAACACATTGGTGGTCAGATCAGGATTTCACAAACACACTGCTGTGGGATCACAGTACAGCACTAAACAGCTAATGGTAATGAGCTAACAGGGTAATGGTAGCATGCTAGCTTAATAGACATTACATTGCATTCATGGTATTTTGCAGACGCTCTTATCCAGACTGATGTACAACATACCCAGAGCAGCAGCAGTTGGGGGTTAGGTGCCTTGCTCAAGGGCCCTTCAACCATTCATGCTAGTCCAGAGAATGGAACCAGTGACCTTTTGGTCTGAAAGGTTCCAAAGCTCCTTCTATAACCATTAGGCCATGGCGTCCTCCATGGCTTTCGCCTGGTTGGTACTCATTGAGCATAAGAGATTACTGTCTTAAACATTGTGAATTGATAAATGTTACATTTCTGCCCATCCATCCATCCATCCATCCATCCATCCATCCATCCATCCATCCATCCATCTAATCTTCTCGAACATATCCTAACCTTCTAAATAGGTTCTACCTCAAAAGAAATAATCTCTCATCGCGTTTTCCATAGAATCTATTTGGATTCCCATACACTAGCAGTTATTGCCCTTGGGAAAGAGGACATATAGTCGTTATTGCCCGTCACTGAGGAGACGTAGACTCAGCCCTAGTGGAAGTCTCCAGTGAGGAGTGCTGATTGCGAGGTCCCATACAATTGAAACTCCCAGGCCAGTGGGGGAGGGGATTCCCTGTTGAGGCTGCACACAGTGTGTTAGCGTGAGCATGTAGTCTATAGGAAATGAATAGTGTGTTGGATTAGCACTAATCCGATGTTTTGGAAAATCAGAAATGTTGTCTTGGACCCCTCTGGGGTGTCACCAATCCATGTGCAAAGTATGAAGTATGTGTGTCCAGCTGTGCCAATTTGCATAGGTGAACATACAGACAAGATGGACCAATGTTTTAGATTCCTCAGTTGAACAGTCCCCACCCCCAAAGAGTATATTGTGTACTTTCCATGATGCAAGATTATACCTTGGTTCTGTCTAAATTCTTCATGTAGGATTCATCAGAACCTCATCTCATCTCATTATCTGTAGCCGCTTTATCCTGTTCTACAGGGTCGCAGGCAAGCTGGAGCCTATCCCAGCTGACTACGGGCGAAAGGCGGGGTAAACCCTGGACAAGTCGCCAGGTCATCACAGGACTGACACATAGACACAGACAACCATTCACACTCACATTCACACCTACGGTCAATTTAGAGCCACCAGTTAACCTAACCTGCATGTCTTTGGACTGTGGGGGAAACCGGAGCACCCGGAGGAAACCCACGGGGAGAACATGCAAACTCCACACAGAAAGGCCCTCGCCGGCCACGGGGCTCGAACCCGGACCTTCTTGCTGTGAGGCGACAGCGCTAACCACTACACCACCGTGCCGCCTCATCAGAACCTCTCTTTCAGAAAAGCTAAAAATCATTACCCGAGGTTCACCTGTCCACCACGTTCCTGGTCTTGTAGATTCTCTATTTGCATACTTGACGATGATTGATTCATGTTATGATGCAATAACACTCACCAGTCCTGAACTGTTCGAATGGGATTTTCAGCAAACCTGTTGAAACCTGCAGTCAAGTCAAGGTCCCTCTTACACTAGAATCTGGTAAACTATGGGTGGTAAAAGAGAGCAACTGGACTTACTTGAAGATTCTTGAAGACGTTTCACCTCTCATCCGTAAGGCTTCTTCAGTTCTGTCTGACTACCTGTTAGTTAGACAGAACTGAAGTCTTTTGGATGAGAGGTGAAACATCTTCAAGAATCTTCAAGTAAGTCCAGTTGCTCTCTTTTACCACCCACAGTTTACTATGACCTGGATGACTGAGAATCTTCACAGGCTAGAATCTAATCTTCTCAGGCATTCTCCTGTCCCAGGACAACTCTTTAAGGTGTATGGGTGTGGCACCGATCTCAGTTTCGATAGCCTTCGGCCTCTCACCTATACAGCTAGGGTTACAGTGGGGGGGCTAGTCCTCTGGTAACCACGAGAGTTTGACTTCCCACTCACATCTGTATTGCAGCATGTCTTGCAGTCAGTACCATTTTTATGATGGTCATTGGTATGACCCGACCACAAGTAGAACTTGCGGTCTCCCGATTGAGAGGCAAATACACTAACCACCAGGCCAACTCACAGTCTGAAACAGTGCAGTGCAGTAATTCCCTTTTTTACCCTTCAGCACACTATTAAAAAAAAAAAAAACACCTGAAAGGATTTAACCAGAGAAAAGTTTGATAAAGTTTAGGGTGACTTTAAAGCAACACTGCGGTCAGCATTTATATGGTATTTCAGCTAAGATCTAAGATATGTACTTTATGTACATAATGCACCCTGGATAGGATGAATTTCGATCAATCTGCACCAGAGCGTGGCTCAGCCTGATTAAGATGCAGGAGGACACTGTGCTGACTCAGTGCTATTCATTAAATAGTTTGATATTAATATTACCTCCTTTAGGGAGGACACTGTGTGGTTCAGAGTGCTGTGCGGTTTGGGGACAGATATGATAAAAACAATGAGGAGATTTATGAACCTACTGTACCTCAGGACAATACAACTGTTTTTTGTTTGTGGAAATAACAGGGATCAAGGCTTAAATATGCAAATTATAATATAGTAGAAGAGACCCTGGGGCGGCATGGTGGTGTAGTGGTTAGCACTATTGCCTCCCAGCAAGAAGGTTCTGGGTTTGAACTTCATGACTGATGAGGGGCCTTTCTGTGTGGAGTTGCATGTTCTCCCTGTGTCTGTATGGGTTTCCTCTGGTTTCCCCGACAGTCCAAATATATGCAGTTAGGCTAACTGGCTAATCCTAATTGTCCATTGATCAAGCTTAGAAAGGGATGGGGTTCACCAAGTTTAAATGCCCTAGACACACCAATGATGGACTGTTATGATGTAATCAGTGGTGCCCCTATGGCCCTTGCTGGCTATGGGAAGAAGATAAGATAAGAACACTGTAATCTTGAAGAAGTGTCCTCACTTATTCAAAGGGCTGTTTGAAGGTTTTCCGATTTTGGTTGAGTTCTTTCTGTGTTTGTATGGTTTGTTCTTTGTGAGAATGTTTTGCTGATTTTGCCTCTTTGTCCA
Organism: Neoarius graeffei; assembly: GCF_027579695.1. NCBI lineage: Eukaryota > Metazoa > Chordata > Actinopteri > Siluriformes > Ariidae > Neoarius > Neoarius graeffei. The sequence goes on along the minus strand of NC_083574.1, from coordinate 93,770,936 downwards.
CTGATTGTGGTGTAGCTCCTGACCCAGTTTTGGGTGTTGGTTTCCTCAAGCCTTGGTCCGCCATGGGTGATACGTGCTTTGCTCGATATGGACGGTGGTTTGCTTGTTGCTCTCTTCAACATCAAGGTTGCCGAATGCTTTGCGCAGCTTTGTTTCTGTGCTTGATTTGTGGATCTGTGATGCAGGGTGTTCCATGTGCTGTTGTGATGGCTGTGCAGGTCACCTTCATGCACCTTTTGGTGGGACTGTGGGCAGCTACACCAGTAGAATTACATCCTGACCTCTTTTGGTGGACTTCCCCCCATTTGTTTTGTGATTGCAAAGTGACCTTGGGTATGAGAAAGGTGCTCTACAAGTTGAACTTTCTTCTTCTTCTTCTTCTTCTTCTTCTTCTTCTTCTTCTTATCTCATAGCCCACCTGGATCTATTTTATTGGTATCTTATTTTCTTGTTTAAGTGTTGAGAAGGATGATGTGTTACACTTTTCACTCCAGAGTAACTCATTTGCTATAGAGAACACACATTGGTTTTGGCTTGGGGAATTAAAGCCTAGAAGGAAAGCACATAAAAGCTCAAAGCAATGGAAAGAAATGCTGCACAAGCTGGTCCAACACCATCCAGCATCTTGGTTTGCAAAGCTTGGTATTGAGAAGCTTCTCCCTTTTCAGACAGCAAAATTCAGCCTGAAACCTTAGATAAGAAGAAAACTATGTTGCTATACCAAAAGAGCTGCTTTCCATTCTCCATGCAGTACAACACTGTGTAATAGAACAGAAATGATATTAAAATATATAAATAAATAGAATAAAAAGTACTAGGTAAAGTGCATAAAATGCTGCAAGCAAAAAAAAAAAAATGCAATAAAAAGACAAATGGGGGGTGAAGGAGTGATGCGGAGAGATTGAATGGCATGCTATCCCCTAAGGTTCATTCCGTTAAGCACTCTGAAGGCTAAAGTGAGTTAGCCATGTCTCAGCACAGATCTTATTACAGCACCAACCCAAACAGATCAGTCACTTTCCATTTCTCCAGCTCCTCATACTTACACACACACACACACACACACACACACACTCTCTCCCTCTCTCCTGACACTCTCTTTCACATCTCTTTTCCATCTTTTTTTCCATCATCCAGCTCGTGTCACATGTCAGGTTGGTGCATTCGCTGTTCTCTGCTCTCTGTGGCTCAGCGGTTCGAGTAATGGGGTTATAAAGCAGTGCAGCACTTTGTGAGAACCAGCATGAAAGTGTGACTGAAGGGTCAAGCCATTAAAGTGCCTGCACCCCAAGGACCGCACCAACTCCACCGAGAGGCCGCGTTACCATGACACTATCATCGGAGTGGTCAGAAATCAGACTGATGTGGACCTTATTCAACCCTTTCCAACTGGTTCCTCAGTAAAAGTCAGCTAACTCATTCTCCTCACCCTCCATCGGTGTGTTGCCGTCAGGACGGTTGGCGAAGACCACGTCCACGTACTCCAGCTGCATTCTCTGTAGGGAGCCTTTAAGACCTGGAAAGAAAATTCACCTGAGTGAATAGACAGAAATGTGAATGTTGCGAATACTGATTAATAATACAGGGTTAGAGGCAGTTAGCCTTTTAAAGTTCTGCTTTTGAATTTGCTCAAGACATTGTGACAAGCTAAATGTCTCAAACCTTTTCAGGAACTTGTTCAAAAGCACAAGATTTTTTATTTTTTTTAGAACCTCATGAACTATTGGTGTGTTTCCACCTTCGAAACCTTTTAAGAAACCCATGAATTTCTTTAGGGACCTCAGGAAATATGCCACCAAAGGAACCTTTTTGGAAACTTATGAGCTTGTTCAGGAACCCAGGGACATTGTTAGACATCCAGAAATATTTCCAGGAATTATTGGACTTTTGGTACAGTTCCACCAGAGGAGCTTTTTCAGAACCTCAGGAACCAGGTTTTTATCATTATTATCATGATGATTGTTTAAATAGAAATTTCAGAACTTGCAGTGTGCGCCACCAGAATAACCTTTTTTAGGAATCCAGGAACTTGCTCAAGACTACAGGATTGTTTTTAGAAACTAAAGCAGTTTTTCCACCAAAGAGACTTTTTCCAATAACTAAGGAATTTTATTTAGAAACTTAGGAACTTTTGGGGGCGGCACGGTGGTGTAGTGGTTAGCGCTGTCGCCTCACAGCAAGAAGGTCCTGGGTTCGAGCCCCGGGGCCGGCGAGGGCCTTTCTGTGTGGAGTTTGCATGTTCTCCCCGTGTCCGCATGGGTTTCCTCCGGGTGCTCCGGTTTCCCCCACAGTCCAAAGACATGCAGGTTAGGTTAACTGGTGACTCTAAATTGACCGTAGGTGTGAATGTGAGTGCGAATGGTTGTCTGTGTCTATGTGTCAGCCCTGTGATGACCTGGCGACTTGTCCAGGGTGTACCCCGCCTTTCGCCCATAGTCAGCTGGGATAGGCTCCAGCTTGCCTGCGACCCTGTAGAAGGATAAAGCGGCTAGAGATAATGAGATGAGATGAGATGAACTTTTGGTGTATTTCCAGCAAAGAAACTATTTCAGAAATGTATGAACTGGTACAGGAACCTAGGAACTTTTTTGGCATGTTGTTTCCATGAAAGGATTTTTTTTCAGGAACAAAGGGACTTGTTCAAGAACCCAGGAACAATTTTTAGAAACTCAGGAACTTTTTGTGAGTTTCTACAAATGGAATCTTTACAGAATCCCATGAACTTGTTCAAGAACTGAGGAATAGTTTTGAGAAACCATGGACCTTTTGGTATATTTCCACCAAAGTAACATATTCAGGAAAGGAACCATTCTTGGAACATAGGAAGTTATTTCAGACATCAGAATGTTTTGCTAGAAACTCAGAAACTTCTGGTATGTATCCACCAAAGGAAATTTGTCAGAAATGTATGAACTTTTTCAGGGACATGGGAACTTTTTTTTAAGGAATTCAGTAACTTTTGGTGTGTTTCCACCTAAGAAACCTTTCCACAGGTAGAGTTATGTGATGGGTAGGATACACACATACAATGGAGATACGGATAGACATGGGTTCAGATGTGTTTCTGAGCTGTGGTGAGTTGTGCTGTCTGGTGGAAAGGCTAGAACAGAAAGCTCCATCTGACAACCTAGAGTTCATCTTTGAGTTCCTCAAGGTTAATCTTTAAAGATGATCTAGAACCCAAGAACAGCGGGTTTCCATTTGAAAAAAAGGTTGAACCCCTTTAAAAATCTGGAACCATTATTTGTCTTTGGAGGAATCATCAAAACTACAACAAAAAATTTGCAACTAATACCAAGTTTGAGCTTTGCTAATTGGTCAAAAACTCAAGCTACACAAAAATGACCAATCAACACACTCCTCCAGGAATTAGGGAACTAGTTACAGAACCAGTCAGTTCTTCAGAAACGTCTGGAAACTTGGTGGAAATGCTCCTTTTGTGTTTGGTGTGATGAGCCTGTTGTATATGGTCATAAAGTATGCAAACATAGTGAACTTCCTCTTGGGAAAACATTGAGAATGTTATATATTTAACCGATGACTGAAATCAAGTGCAGAGCAGAAAGCAGGACTCATTAGCACTGCTCTAACTGGCCCCTGGAGTTTGGGAATGATGCGCAACATTAGCACGCTCCCTGGGTGAATGGTTTTATGAGCTTTTCCCAAGGAAGCAGCAGTTCTCAGTGTGTAAGACTCTTTACATCTAAAGCTGTGCTGTAGGAAGCTCATTTCTGACAGTATGCTGCTGGAACTCCATGTACGGTAGCCTGCATCCATTAGCTTCAACTACCGAGCCATCCACAGCGATACTGTATATCTGAAGCATGGGAATATAATTGACCAATTTTTTCTCTTGAAATTACTTCTTAAAGCCACTATGAAGAACAAACTGTGCTGTGGAAGTGGAGAGTCAGTGAACTTGTCACATTTTTTTTGGTTCGCTTTGGTTTAAATTACTCAACCAAAAGGAGTTCTGTGTTACAACTGATGCATTTGTATCATTTATATCAGGCAAAATCAAATTTAAATGATATACATTCATGAATCCATGTGATACACCTCGAATTACAATCCATGACTTGATATCCATTACAAAGCTGTATTATCATTGATTGATGAAACAGAGCTTATCAAGATGTTCTCGTTTTTTGTCACGATCGCTACACTATAGTATGAAATATGGATATTTTGGTTTAACCATAATTCTAGAACATCTTCATGACTAAGCTCTTTGCACAAACACTTATGCATTTGATTTAATACTACTCTTGCGTTAACAGTTCATTCATGATACTCGCAATAGCAGGATCTGATAGTCTGTGCAAAGCCCAATATTTGCAAAGCCCCTTCAAGCAAGCTGGAGAAAGGCTTCAGACCTTATATATGCTTCATGGTTAATTCACAGCTAGGAAGTTAGCAAGCTAATGTTACCCCACTGCAAAGTAGGTTGTGCTCTTGCTAACAGTGTGTTCAGTAGAAAGTGGATAAAACCCATGATATTGGTTTCGAGACACTCTACCAAGAAATTATTACATGTGATTTTCATTGAGGGCGGCATGGTGGTGTAGTGGTTAGCACTGTCACCTCACAGCAAGAAGGCTCTGGGTTCAAGCCCAGTGGCTGACAGGGGCCTTTGTGTGGAGTTTGCCTGTTCTCCCAGTGTCTGCGTGGCTTTCCTCTGGGTGCTCTGGTTTCCCCCACAATCCAAAGACATGCAGGTTAGGTTAATTGGTGGCTCTAAATTGAATGTAGGTGTGAATGTGAGTGTGAATGGTTGTCTGTGTCTATTGCCGCTTTTCCACTACAAACGCGGCTGAGTTGGGCTGAGCTGTGCCGTGCTGAGTTGGGCTGAGTGGGGCTGTTGGAGTTGCATTTCAACTACAACCACGCTGAACCGTGCTGGCTGGAAGTGGGTGGACACATTGGGTGGAGTTAGCGAAAGTGGGTGGACGTCACGTGATGTCGTTAGCCGGTGCAAACAGTGACATCAGTGACCTTTTAAGCGGTAGTCTCACGACCCAGATAGTAAACAATAAACATGGAGTCGTTAGTGTTGCTGGTCTTGGTGCTGTGGCTTGTTGTCACCGACAACGCCAACAGATACTGGCAAGAGCGTATAGATGAGGCGAGGCGCATAAGGCTTCAGAAATTCTCGTAATTCGTAATTCTCCTTCTTCCGGGTTTGCGGTGTTTACAGATCCCAGCGTGCTCGCGGGGCGTGTGTGGGCGTGTGAGGACACTCCTTCTCACCAATCAGTGCACAGGGGAGTGTCTGCTCATGCCCCTAGCCCCACTCGGCTCGGTTTGGCTCACTTCAGCCCCACTCCAAAACCGTGCGAGTTTTGGGTGCTAAGCAGGGCTGAAGTGAGCTGAGTCGTGCTGCTCTGAGGTAGTCGAAACGCGAGTCGTGTCGGGCTGAAGCGAGCTGAAGTGAGCTGAAAAAGGGTAGTGGAAAAGGGCCATATGTGTCAGCCCTGCGATGATCTGGCGACTTGTCCAGGGTGTACCCCGCCACTTGCCCATAGTCAGCTGGGATAGGCTCCAGCTTGCCTGCGACCCTGCACAGGATAAGCGGTTACAGATAATGGATGGATGGATTTTCATTGAGTTTTTTTTTAACCACCATAATAACCTACAGTACCGCGAGTTGGCCAAGTTCAGGGTTCTCCAAAATATCTGAAGTAGCTGGCTGAAAAGATGTAGTTAAGGCTAATGCTAATGCTCTAGGGTGGGTCTGGGGGCATGTCCCCCTCAGAAAAATTTGAAATTTATATGCTTTCTGGTGGCTTCTGGTGCATTCTCAGCTAATAAATGACTAACCGTTTCCCTGCAAAATACTTGCAAAATATGTATGAAATGTCCCTCCAGATGTTTGTGTGCTTGGCTTTCTCAGTTACCCTCTGTAGTAGTAAGCTGCCTGGCTCTGTAACATAACTACATACACTACTGCGTGGTCACATGTTCTGGCTCAGCCAATCAGACTGCGAGAATCAATCAACAAATATGGTGTCGCTTCTGGTCATGACCCAAATCGAAGACAATTTCGTGGTGGAATAATTGGAATTGCAGCAAATTATGGACAGCAAAGATGATATAAATCCTTTAACAGTGAAAGGCAAGTTTTTTTCCTGGGATTGAGTAGCCGGTGCAGACCGTCTGTGTAGCTGGAGAAAACCACTGGTTGCTGGTGCTTCTGGACATCTTTGGCTTAACGGTTAGCATGTCTACTTCTCGACTGAGAGCTTGTGAGTTCTACTTTCAGTTGGGTCATACCAAAGACCATCGTAAAATGGTATCTACTGGCATCTGGTGAGGTTCCACAAAACAGATGTGAGCATGGAATCAACCTCTTGCGGGGACCAGAGCAGTGGTTGCGTTAGACTTTTTCATTGTCCGTCATTTTGACGGACAGGGTCGTAAAAATTCCGTCATTGTCCATTATTATCTGTTATTTTATTTTAACTTTTAAATGACAATGTATATAGGCAATAAATGCTATATATTTAATAACTTGTGTTTTCATGGACTCATTTTCATTTAAAAATTAATTCACAGAACAAGCTTGTATTATTTAATCATTTATGTATTTATGATGCAAAAAGATGAACAGAGATTCTGACGTTCGGTCACTTGTGAACCCATTTTCCCTCCGCTAAAAACATTGCGGCTGTTGTGCCTTAACGGGCATATGAACAATGTTATTTTACAACGTAGCAAGACAATTGCAGTTAAAATATGAACAGTCCACTACAACGGTTTAAGTGACGATCTAATTTGACCTGTTTGCGTGAGCTCAAACCTTCCTTCTGGCCCGCATGGATTTAAATTGGGAGCTCGCTTGTGCATAATCAAAGTCGTCAATGGAGACTGCTGCCGAGGCAATTGTCATTAAATTTTGCATCTTTGCCTCGGACAGATGACTTCTCATTGACGTTTTAATTTTATTCTGAAGGCTGAACCCGCGCTCTGCTGCGACACTGGAGACTGGAATAACCAGCGCCACTTCAGCCAAAGTTCTGAAGTCGGGAAACATTTCTCCCAGGGAAGTGATCAGAAGCCGGCAAGAGCCTCTGAAAGTTGGATTTCCCGACCCTGCTAGTACTCTCTTCATAGGGAGGAAATCCTGCAGCATGCGGTCTTTCTGCACCAGTGGTGTAGCTGCACCCCGCGGTGACCCGTAGTGGGCTGACACGGAAGGTCTTAAATAAAACGAAGTTATGTTTAAATGTTAGTTTGTCTACCCGTGCTCTCATTAAAATGATAGTTTAGCAGATATTCGAGCAGTGATGTTCCTAAGCTTGCTGGGGAAGAATACAATAAATCGACATTTGTTTCATTTTAAAAACAAGAAAACAACTAGCCTAAATGAGCGCTATTGTACAGGCAGGGAAACGACACAAACAACCCAATGCATCTCTTTTTTTAATAGCAAAAATGACGTGTCTTCTGCAGAGAAGGGAAACATTAATACATCTCACTGTGCTAGTGGTTAGAAAAGTCAGAGCGCGGTCAGGAGCGCGATGGGCGGAACAGCCTTGCGCAGTGCCTACAGTGTATACATGAGTAGCCGATGCACTGAACATCAAGACTGCCGCAACGTCGGCTCAGATTGAAAGTGATGGCAGTGAAGACTATGTATATTGTATGTAAGAAAACTCTGCCACAACTTGCCAATCATTTCAACTGTGTGTTTCATTATGTTTTATTATTGTTATTATTAGGCTGTTATTGGTAATGGTAATGGTAAACATCCGTCAAAATGACCGACGGCCTTCAGATTTTTCCGTCATAGCTAAAAAAAATCCGTCAATGATGGACAATTGTCGGTTAACGCGACCTACGGACCAGAGCACACACCCCCTCCGCCCCCCCCCCCCACTGTGGTCCTGTCCACACGGCAACGGATTCAGGTGACTCCGATACAATTGCTTATCGTTTAGGCCTGGCGTCCACACGGCACCGGCGTTTTGGGTGCCCAAAACGCAATCTTTTTGAGAACGGGTTCCAGAGTGGAAAGATCTGGCAACGTTGCCATTGTGAAGTCGTCTGGATGAGTAGAACGTATTTGTTTACGATGACGTCACAACCACATGACTGTAAGTACTTCATGCCGGGTAGAAGTGTAATGAACTCGATGCGAGTTGTCAACAAATCCTATAACTTGGTTCATGAAACGCGCTTACAAAATATTTTCACTGTGAATTTTTGTGTAATGGTGCAAAGTGAGAGAGAGAGAGAGACTCTGCCCTTAGGGCAGAGTCAATCCCGCCAGCAAAAATAGGGAAAAAAAGGAGCGATCTCACCTCTTCAGATGTTGGTTTAAGTCCGACAATACATTCCTCAAAAAGGGCGTAGAAGAGCAAATTAATCCATCAACGTGTAGCATTCAATTTATTCCGGACCATTAAAGACGCCGCCTTCCGCGTAGAATCATACGTCATCCTCGCCGCCATATTGGATAGGTCAAAGCGGAGAATAAAGATTCATGTGCTGCATTTAACTGTACCAACAGGTTTACCATCCAAACAAGATCACATGGGATTACCTTTCACAGGTGAGAAACAACAAATTAATCCATCAACGTGTAGCATTCAATTTATTCCGGACCATTAAAGACGCCGCCTTCCGTGTAGAATCATACGTCATCCTCGCCGCCATATTGGATAGGTCAAAGCGGAGAATAAAGATTAGCTGCGTTTAACTGTACCAACAGGTTTGCCGTCCAAACGAGATCACATGGGATTACCTTTCACAGGTGAGACTGGAAAAATACTTTTCATTGTATTTGGTCATTATAATGTAATTTTACGAACAGATTTTCCTGACTTTGTGGCTAATATGAAGTCTCACGCATAATAGTTTATGCGCATGCGTCCTTACTTCTTCTATTGTTCTGGTGTCTCCGAAGGGACCGTCTTACAGCGCCCCTAGAGGTGTGGCATGTGTATTGCATCGTTTTCAGCAAGCGTTGCGTTGCCATATGGACCTGATATTTTACTGATCGTTGCCCATTTGGACGTGATATATTTTTAAATAACATCTCGTTACTGTTGTCGTGTGGATGTAGCCTGTAACCCTAGCTATTTAATAGGTGAGAGGCCGAGGGCTATAGAAACGGAGATCGGCCTCGCCCAAGGTGCCTTGTAGCATGGGAAGGACTTTGATTGAATAACCCACAGGAGTGCCCAGAATATTTAATGTTTCTTCCTCATGTTGAGAATATTTCCTACACCTCATGTTGATGTTGGTATGAAGGACAAGTCACGCTTTCACTGTACTGACTTATATAAACAATGCTACTGGAAAAAAAGGGTGACTATTTCAAAACAGAATGTGCCATAGCCTATCGGAATCCATCTTTATCCATATACAGTACAAGCATGGGGAAGCCATGGCCTAATGGTTAGAGAAGCAGCTTTGGGACCAAAAGGTTGCTGGTTTGATTCCCTGGACTAGCAGAAATGGCTGAAGTGCCCTTGAGCAAGGCACCTAACTGCTGCTCTGGGTATGTTGTACATTGCTCTGGATAAGACCATCTGCTAAATGCTATTAATGTAATGCATGGAATATAGTGCGAGTGCATTTTCTCTCTCGGCGCTTTCTCACAATTAGCATGCACAAAAACAGTACGCTAACAGTTAGTTTGGAAATGTGTACAGATGTCAGGTTCTTTTTAAAGTATAACTTCACCCCCAGCTCTGAGTGTAACTCCACCCATTAGGTGGAGAGGACGGGGTGTGGATATGTGAGGCAGGAGTACCAAAAGGTCGACTCTACATCAGCATCGACCTTGAAATGTTCAGGATGATTTTTAACCAGTAGATGGCGTTTTGAGCTGTTTTCAAACCCATAAATGCTAATTTTTTAAAATCTTTTGTCAATATTAACACCAGCACTATTGTGTTTCATCACAGTACAGTCACAGTGTTTAGTTTACAGATTAAAAAGCACATTTAAATCTGCACTACATCTTTAAATTACATAGGTTTTGAACGGGCGGCACGGTGGTGTAGTGGTTAACACTGTCGCCTCACAGCAAGAAGGTCCGGGTTCGAGCCCCGTGGCCGGCGAGGGCCTTTCTGTGTGGAGTTTGCATGTTCTCCCCGTGTCCGCGTGGGTTTCCTCCGGGTGCTCCGGTTTCCCCCACAGTCCAAAGACATGCAGGTTAGGTTAACTGGTGACTCGAAATTGGCCGTAGGTGTGAATGTGAGTGTGAATGGTTGTCTGTGTCTATGTGTCAGCCCTGTGATGACCTGGTGACTTGTCCAGGGTGTACCCCGCCTTTCACCCATAGTCAGCTGGGATAGGCTCCAGCTTGCCTGCGACCCTGTAGAACAGGACAAAGCGGCTACAGATAATGAGATGAGATGAGAAGTGTGGACAAATCCTGCTTTTTTCCCCCCGGACATGCACTTGTGAATAGATGTAGTGAAGTCACAGTTGCATGAGTGCATTTCGATAAAACAAAAGTGTGTTACAATTGTGCCGACTCACTCCTGGAGTAAATGTTTCATCTTCAGCTGACAGATGTAATCCCCGCCCTTCAGTGATTTCCAGGCTGCAGTATATCGCACACACTATGGGTGCTGAGTAAAGCAATTAGAAGTGACTCCGCCCTGCATTACACAACTTAAAGGAACAGTCCACCGTACTTCCATAATGAAATATGCTCTTATCTGAATTGAGACGAGCTGCTCCGTACCTCTCCGAGCTTTGCGCGACCTCCCAGTCAGTCAGACGCAGTCAGACGCACTGTCACTCCTGTTAGCAATGTAGCTAGGCTCAGCATGGCCAATGGTATTTTTTGGGGCTGTAGTTAGATGCGACCAAACTCTTCCACGTTTTTCCTGTTTACATAGGTTTATATGACCAGTGACATGAAACAAGTTCAGTTACACAAATTGAAACGTAGCGATTTTCTATGCTATGGAAAGTCCGCACTATAATGACAGGCGTACTAACACCTTCTGCGCGCTTCGGCAGCGCATTGATATCTGAGCTCAGTATCATCCATATCTGTCATTATAGTGCGGACTTTCCATAGCATAGAAAATCGCTACGTTTCAATTTGTGTAACTGAACTTGTTTCATATCACTGGTCATATAAACCTATGTAAACAGGAAAAACGCGGAAGAGTTTGGTCGCATCTAACTACAGCCCCAAAAAATACCATTGGCCATACTGAGCCTAGCTACATTGCTAACAGGAGTGACAGCGCGTCTGACTGCGTCTGACTGACTGGGAGGTCGCACAAAGCTCGGAGAGGTACGGAGCAGCTCGTCTCAATTCAGATAAGAGCATATTTCATTATGGAAATACGGTGGACTGTTCCTTTAAAGGTAGGAATATTCACAAAATGTGCACAATGTCTTGTAACAGATGCAGATTTTTGTTCTTTTTATTTTAACAGAACTTGCGAGAAATGATGAGTGAGTGTGTGCACTGATTCATCTTAGTCAAACACATTCACTTATTTGTAAGCATCTCATGGTGACGTGGCACTGAGCCACTGTTCCTGTGCGCGCGCGCGCACACACACACACACAGAGAGAGAGAGACGCAATTCTGTGTGTTTAAGACAGTGTGTGCATGCTTGAGTGGAGTGTAGAGTGTATATATATATATAATGTATGTGTGTGTGTGTATGTATGTATGTATGTATGTGTGTGCGTGTGTGTGTTTTCTGAGGTTTGAGGAGCCCAACATTTGAACTTTACTCAAGGGTGCAAAGTCATTTGACTTGCACCAGATGGACAGAGAGAGAGAGAGAGAGAGAGAGACAGAGAGAGAGAGAGAGAGAGAGAGAGACAGAGAGATGGGGGAGAGAGAGATGATATGAGAAATGGTGGAGAAAGAGACATGATATGAGAGATGGTAGAGAGAGATATGGGGAGAGAAATGGGGAGAGAGAGAGAGACATGGGGAGAGAGAGATGACATGAGAGATGGTAGAGCGAGAGATGGGGAGAGAGATATGGCGAGAGAGAGAGAAATGGGGAGAGAGAGAGATGACATGAGAGATGGAAGAGAGAGAGAGAGAGAGACATGATATGAGAGATGGTGGAGAAAGAGACATGATATGAGAGATGGTGGAGAGAGATATGGGGAGAGAAATGGGGAGAGAGAGAGACATGGGGAGAGAGAGGTGACATGAGAGATGGTAGAGCGAGAGATGGGGAGAGAGAGAGATGATGAGAGATGGTACAGTGAGAGATGGGGAGAGAGAGATGACGAGAGATGGTAGAGAGAGATATGGGGAGAGAGAGATGACATGAGAGATGGTAGAGGGAGAGATGGGGAGAGAGATATGGGGAGAGAAATGGGGAGAGAGAGATATGGTGAGAGAGACATGGAGAGAGAGAGAGATGTGGGGAGAGAAATGGGGAGAGGGAGAGAGAGAGAGATGGGGAGAGAGAGATGACATCAGAGATGGTAGAGAGAGGTACGGGGAGAGAAATGGGGAGTGAGAGAGAGATGGGAAGAGAGAGAGAGAGAGAGATGGGGAGAGAGATACGGGGCGAGAAATGGGGAGCGAGAGAGAGATGGGGAGAGAGATACGGGGAAAGAAATGGGGAGAGAGAGATGGGGAGAGAGAGAGATGACATGAGAGATGGTAGAGAGAGATATGGGGAGAGAAATGGAGAGAGAGAGAGAGAGCGCTATGTGATAGAGCTGCTGTGAGACAAGCACTCAGTCCCTACAGCACACACACACACACACACACACACACACACACCGAACTGTGCATGTCTGTCCACAGCACCTCTACTCTCTTATACACATAGGATTATGGGTAAAGACGATCATTTTGTGTGTGTGTGTGTGTGTGTGTGTGTGTGTGTTTTGAAAGACAAACTGTCATACATTACCTTCTATTATATGCTTTCTGGAAAGCCCTCTCTCAGTCTCAGCTCTGTGAACACACACACACACACACACACACACACACACACACACACACACACACACACAAAATCAGCTTGAACAAAAGTCATTCAGCTTCAACATCTGCACCATCCTTCTTGTTTCTTTGTACCTCTGTCTGTCTGTCTGTCTGTCTGTCTGCATTTATGACTTTGCTGATCTGTTCACTGCGGACCCGTCTGTCTGCCCTCTGAGAATTCCTCTCTCCCTCCTTCAGGCTGAAACTAATTCATTCCTTTCTTATAACGAAGTGCCTGCATATCAACACTCACACACACACGCATTCCTATTTATAACTGAGAATTCTGCAGGAAATAGAAAATTCCTTCCCGCTGTAACCTTATCATCACTTCCAGCCGAGACGCTCCACGAGGACTGTTTTGTCGTCTGCTAGACAAAGTGCTGCATCATCACCTGTGTGTGTGTGTGTGTGTGTGTGTGTGTGTGTGTGTGTGCGTGCATAGTGTGTATGATGTGGTGTGTGTCAGGAATCTCAGCAGAGGTAGAAAGTATAGAGTACGGTTACGTTAATAGATTTTTCAAGACTTGACAAAGAAGAAAAATCTTCACAATTATAAAAGATCAGTTACTCTAATCGATGCATATTTTGGAAGTCATATTCAAGTTAGGGCGGCACGGTGGTGTAGTAGTTAGCGCTGTCGCCTCACAGCAAGAAGGTCCTGGGTTCAAGCCCCGGGGCCAGCGAGGGCCTTTCTGTGTGGAGTTTGCATGTTCTCCCCGTGTCCGCGTGGGTTTCCTCCGGGTGCTCCGGTTTCCCCCACAGTCCAAAGACATGCAGGTTAGGTTAACTGGTGACTCTAAATTGACCGTAGGTGTGAATGTGAGTGTGAATGGTTGTCTGTGTCTATGTGTCAGCCCTGTGATGACCTGGCGACTTGTCCAGGGTGTACCCCGCCTTTCACCCATAGTCAGCTGGGATAGGCTCCAGCTCGCCTGCGACCCTGTAGAAGGATAAAGCGGCTAGAGATAATGAGATGAGATGAGATATTCAAGTTATTCTTGCACTGAATTACTTCTTTCTACGGACTATTAACCGACTATGTCAGCATAGTCGGTTTGGACACATCCATACACACCCAGTGTCCTTCAGCAAGGAAGGAGGAAGCTATGTTGATCAACCAGTGGTGAACCGTTACTATTAGAGCTGGGACTTCAGACACAACAGGGCAAAGGATTTAGCAAGGGATTAGCGGCAGGCTGCCAGGTCGCTCCGTTGTGTGTAGCTGTTGATTTTAAAAGTAACTCAGTAAATTACAGAGGGAAATGAATACTTAAGTCTGAGTGAAAAATACTGTAGCGAGCGTGCAGCGTGGAAGAAGAGTCTGGAGACAGAAATCTTAGTTTCTCAGTCGTTAGCCTGTGCTACTTGCTCTCGATAGATAGCACTGGCTTGACCGCTTTATTAGCATTCGCTAACACTACTGATGAATGCTACACCGGCTGGAAGGTGACTTCACTGCTGCGCTGACGGCTCCGACTTGCGGTTAAGCTCACGTTGGCCTTCAAGAAGGCCGAGGGTGATAAATTTTTGGTCCCACCCATTATAAATCAAAATCTGATCCGTTAATCAGTCATCTGTCACTTCCTACAAAACATACACTGCCATGGCCTTCTGTCCCGGCAATGAAATCCTAACCAATGAGTGAGCAGCTCTAAACTCTTCTCAGCCTAGACAACAAACAAAACAATCCCATTGGAGAACTCGATTTTAATGTTTTCAGGACAGCAACCCTTTCACTTCTGAAGATAGAAAATGAGGCTGAATTAGAAGAGAATAATTATCATGAAATTATGAAAGAAATTAAATATAACATTTGAAATGCTGATATGTTTGAGCTTCTCTGAAGGCCTAGAAGGCCCTGATGGTTCCCCTCTGTGATCAACACAAGAACATGGAATGTAAGAACAGGTTTTACCACACAAAACTTTTCTAAATGAAGCCCCAATTCTCCAAACACTCCTGAACTTGTTTAAATGTAAAGCAAATCCAGTTGTGTATAGACCCCTTCGCAGTAAACGTCATTCATACGTAAGCAGAAATTGCGTGCGCAGCCTGGACCCAAAAAAGACTCAGAAATGCCTAGTTGTTGTGTTGTCGGGCGTCAGAATCGTAGCGGTTAGAATGTTCAGAATTCCAGCAGGATCTCACCCATTCCAAAAAAAAATCGCCGACGTCTATGACTACAAGCCATCAAACGTGTAGACTGGGATGAAAGCACCATCAAAAATGCGCGGGTTCGCAGTGCCCACTTCATCACAGGTAAGATCAGGCTATTAATTAAATCTTTCTTTTTTATTCTTTCTAGTCTTCGTTTATTGATGTAGCAAAATACTTTGGTAACGTTTGTCTGATTAGCTGGGTCATAGTTACACAATGTAATGAATATTGTTAGCATGTTAACTTAGCTTTGCATGCAATTTTGTTTGTAGGAGAGGTCTTGCTTGACTCAAGCAGTCCAGATTTTGCGCCATCGTTATTTGTGTATGCCGAAAATCACAATTTTAAAGCAAGGATGGAAAGGTAAAATTGTGTGCCCTCACTCTAAATGCCAACTTACTGTACGTTGACTGCTCTAACCTAGCTCCCGCCCCGTTCAGTTTCATTTCTGCTCTCTGCCTCTCGCTTTTTACGCAGCTCTGATTTCTCTTAGCTGCACTCTTTACACTATCATTCCTTTCATACCATTCCCTCCTGCAAATTGCTGTTTAGTGTTGGTATTTGCTGTTGTAGCTAAAGCCACATTGCCATCACACCACTGGCATAATTTGATTAAAACAAAATGAATATGAATGTCCAATTGTTAATCAAGTTGTACATGCCCGCACATAACATAATCCTATGCGTCTAAAGACTTGTAGGCACGAAGTTTTTCGTGGGTGTACACTGAAGTCTTGTCAATAAGGTACGAGTATATATCTGGCCATTGTATACCAGGGAACTTACTAACATCGTCCGTCCACTCTTTAATTAAATGCGGATCCGGTAGGCGATGTCCACTTGTTAGAGTTAACTTATTTATGTAGCATTCTCGATCTTGTAACGACAATTGTTTGGCATAATCTGACAGCTCATAATGCCGGTCTATGGGCAGCGCCATTGTTTCTGGGTCCAGGCTGCGTGCGCATCCTGGCAACGGTCGGTTTGTTTACAAACATGCGAAGGGGTCTATACATTACAGTAAAACACGTAGCATTGTGTGCTCTAAATGGAATTATGCTCCAGAGTCTATGAGAGGCTCTGTAATATTTTTCTTCACTCAGTGACTCATGGCAGAGGAGCTCCAGACATCTTGAGGTCTGCATTGCTCTGATTTAAACCCCAAACAAGAATCCAAGAATCCCTGCAACATTCAGGTAAATGATTAATCCAAGAACAAAGTCTGTTAGATGAGATGTCAGGGAATATGAGGATATAAAACAAACAGAGATCCTTTCTGACTGCTCTTCCTTTGAAATATCTTCTTCACAATAACGCAGTCCTGTGCTTCACAAACATTTTGTAACCTGGGACCCATTTAACTATAAAATAAACTTCATGTGACCTGCCCAGGGTGAAGCCTGCTGGGACCTGAAGTCAGCTGGCTTGTCCGTGACCCTGACAGATAATATAGGATTATGTTATACCTCAGGGCGGCACGGTGGTGTAGTGGTTAGCGCTGTCGCCTCACAGCAAGAAGGTCCGGGTTCGAGCCCCGTGGCCGGCGAGGGCCTTTCTGTGTGGAGTTTGCATGTTCTCCCCGTGTCCGTGTGGGTTTCCTCCGGGTGCTCCGGTTTCCCCCACAGTCCAAAGACATGCAGGTTAGGTTAACTGGTGACTCTAAATTGACCGTAGGTGTGAATGTGAGTGTGAATGGTTGTCTGTGTCTATGTGTCAGCCCTGTGATGACCTGGCGACTTGTCCAGGGTGTACCCCGCCTTTCGCCAGTCGTCAGCTGGGATAGGCTCCAGCTTGCCTGCGACCCTGTAGAACAGGATAAAGCGGCTACAGATAATGAGATGAGATGAGATGAGATGTTATACCTCAAACTTGCTGTTTGGAGCATCAGAATGTGTTAGGATTTGTTCTTTTGGCTACAGTTATCTTATCTTTTGGGACAGGCTCTGTCTTACAAGGGTCAGACTGTAGAATGTTCCTTTGTTAGCTAGTTTAGAAAGACAATGCGATTCTATTATTTAGTATTATTTAGCATGAATTTTTGATATTATACTGTGAGCTGGCCTAGTGGCAAGTGTCCACCTCTCGATCAGGAGGTCACAAGTTCTATTTGCGGTCAGGTCATACCAAAGACCATCATAAAAATGGTACCTACTGCCATCTGGCAAGGCGCGCCACAATACAGATGTGAGTGGGGATTCAAACTCTCGCGGCTACCAGAGGACTAGCCCCCCACTGTAACCTTAGCTGTATAAGAAGCTGAGGGTTATAGAATCAGACTTTGACATGGTGATTTGTCAAGAATCGCAGATAGTTTTGTTAATTAAAGAACAACGTTCAAAATCTGTTCAATGTTCATGGATCCAGCACATTCAGAATATGAGTCTCAGTTGGGTTTTTTATGTCAGTTTGAAACACATGGCATCTCACCTGTTTACACTCCGCTCTGTACATTGTACACAAACCAACATGGAGCATTTTTGGTTCATCAGAGGATATGTTAGTGTTGTAGTCAAGACCACCTAAACCGAGACCAAGTCATGACCAAGACCAGCGTGTATCTAGACCAAGACAAGACCAAGACTTGAGGGGTTGAGATCAAGTCAAGACCAAGACCAAGGCAGGGCGAGACCGAGTCAAGACCAGGACCAGACCAGTGTGTGTGAAGGGGGTGGGGGAGGGGGAACATCCATGAACATGAAGAAAAAAATTCAAATTCGCAAGTCACATTATTGGTTGCATTTGAAACATGAAATTTTACATCCAATCACAGTAACGATGTTAACATATAAATCAGACAATGCACAGGCAATTTAGTGAAATCCCCACAGTTGTGGTCTTGACCAGTCTTGAAATAAAATCCCGAGTCCTCTATGTCTGAGACCGAGACAAGACCGAGTAAAAATGTGGTTGATTCTGAGACAAGACCAAGACCTTCATGTAACGATCTCTGGGCTTGTTTGGTTTTCCTGTTTTGTGTTGGCTCCTCCCACCTGAGGCCTGTCTCACCTGGTTCAGCCTCTATACAAGATCAGTTTGGCCGATACCAGAGAGAGGAAGGGGACAAGTAGCAGCTGTCCCTTTTGGGCCTTTTTGGTTTGTGGGTTTTTTGTTGCATTATTTTTTTTTACAGGGCACTGCACCTTGTGTTCTATTCATCCAGACGCTTTCCTTACACTGTTGATTACTGACTATCCATACTGACTCATTTGCTTATTTCATTTGCCTTTAACTTCTTCAATTTAAGTTGTTTATGTTTATTCCAATAAATCCTTGAGTTTTCTAATTTAAAGATGTGTGTCCTCTTTTGTTACAGTCTTGAGTCGGGTAGTAATAAAATGGGGGCTTGTCTGGGAATTGAACCCGGGACATCTCGCACTTCAAAAAAATCATAACACTTCAAAAAGTGGTCTTGAGACCGGTCTCAAGTACTACAACACTAGTATGTGTGGATGCATGTTAATGGAAATATTAGTGGAATATCCATTTTCATTAGCCATGGAAACAGTTTAGTAGGAATATTATCCTTTTCTAATTAAGGGCAAAAACCGGAATAATTTGTCCATGTAAATGTAGTGATGGTTTCAGAGTATCCCAGTATTAAAACACTGTTCGGACTTTGTTCCAGAGGACATAAGATCCTTCCCAAAATGGATTATTCGTCCACAGAAATGCCTGGAATTAATCCGAGTGACAGTGGGACCCGCCCTGTGATGACCTGGCGACCTGTCCAGGGTGTACTCCGCCTTTCGCCCGTAGTCAGCTGAGATAGGCTCCAGCTCGCCTGCGACCCTGTAGAACAGGATAAAGCGGCTACAGATAATGAGATGAGATGAGACAGTGGGACCCAGACCATGGAGATACAGATGGAGGAAGCGAGGCAACAGGGCAGGCTGCCGAGCGAGGCTGCACCGTGCTCCACACCAACCGGCCTTTACAAGCTTACTCCTCATCAATGCCCGCTCTCTTGTCAACAAAATGGACGACTTGAGACTCCGATTTGTGAATAACTGATGGGACAGCTGTATAACAATTTCGGAGACATGGCTGCACAGAAACATCCTAGATGCAGCTTTGGAACTACAGGGGCACGGCGTCTACAGAGCAGACCGTACATCAGAGGCCGGGAAGAAAAAAGGAGGAGGTGTGTGTGTTTATGTGAGACAATTTTTGCACTGATGTCACTGTTATGGAAAGACATTGTTGTATGGACTTGGAGTTTCTGGCACTAAAATGCAGGCCATTCCACCTCAGCCGTGAGCACAGCGCATTGTTTGTTTTTGCTGTGTATATTCACCTACGAGCTAATGCAAAGTTAGCCATGAGCAGGCTGCATGAGGCAATCAGTAAACAACAAAACAGACTACCAGGCAGTTTCATCATCGTGGCGGGGGATTTTAATCACACAAACCTGAAGTCTGCGTTACCCAAATTCTACAAAAACATCCACATGGGGACACAGACAGTAAGAGTTGGCAAAAACTCCTCAGAGGCCACCATCATGAACACTGGGGTCCCCCAGGGATGTGTGCTGAGTCCTCTGCTGTTCATACTGATGACCCATGACTGTTGTGCCAGACACAACTCGAACCACATCATCAAGTTTGCAGATGACACAACAGTGGTGGGCCTCATCAGCAACAACGACGACTCAGTCTACAGAGAGGAGGTACACCAACTCATCAACTGGCGTGACATCAACAATCTACACCTCACTGTCAATAAAACAAAGGAAATAACTGTGGACTTCAGGAAAAATCACATCACACACACCCCTCACTATCAATGGCAGTGCTGTGGAATCAGTGAAAAGCACCAAGTTCCTGGGGGTGCACATCACAGATGACCTGACATGGACAACTAACACCACCTCCCTTGTCAAGAAAGCACAGCAATGCCTCCACTTCCTACGAAGGATGAGGAGAGCCGACTTCCCCCCTTCTGCACTCACCACCTTCTACAGGGGTGCCATTGAGAGCATCCTCACCAGCAGTCTCTCAGTCTGGTGCGGCAGCTGCCCTGTTGCTGACCAGAAAGCCCTACAGAGGGTGGTGAGGACAGCAGAGATGATCACCAGATCAGCCCAACCATCCATCCAGGACCTATACCCATCCCGCTGCCGCAAAAGAGCCATCAACATCATCAAAGACCCCACCCACCCTGCTCACGAATTGTTTACCCTTCTACCATCTGGCAAGCGCTACAGCAGCATGCGTTGCAGGACTACCAGACTCAGCAACAGCTTTTTCCCACAGGCCATCAGACTGCTCAACTCACTCATGAAAACTCCAAGAACATAACCTCCCCACACACAAAAGACCAGCAAACTGTCAAAACAGTCAACTCAATGTCTACACAATGCTCTTTATATGCACATCTGCCAATATTCTTTTTTGCACAAGAACATACAAGTTTACAATACTTGTTTATCTCCATGCTGCTATTCTGCACTTTGCACGTACCATACTGCACCTTGTATTATTGTACCCTTGTAGTATTGCACTCCAGTAACATACCTCAAACTTGACTACATTTCTGGAACACTGTGAATATTCTGGGAACTGTATGCCCACTGTCTGTCTATATGTTGTGTTAATTTGTTTATCTGTTGATGTCTGTGTGCATTTTTATGTTTAGTTGTGTGTCAAATTTTTAATACTGCACATTTGGAGTTTGGGGAAATGCAATTTCAATCCTCTGTGTAATTAACTGTTACATGGTCTGATTGACAAGAAAGTTCACTTTGACTTTTGACTTTGACAGAATGGAAAAACACTGGATCAGGTTTACACCAACTTCAAAGGTGCCTACAAAGTCTGCCCAGCCCCCCACCTTTGACAATCAGACCACTTGGCTCCATTTTTAACACCTTCTTTTCAACCTCTCATCAGTAAAACAAAGAGCCAGGTCAGGACAGTTCAGATCTGGTCTGAGGAGACTATGGCCAAGTTTACATTAGACCGTATCTGTCTCGTTTTCTTCGCGGATGCACTGTCCGTTTACATTAAACCGCCTGGAAACGCCGGGAAACGGGAATCCGCCAGGGTCCACGTATTCAATCCAAATCGTGTCAGCTCCGGTGCTGTGTAAACATTGAGAATACGCGGATACGCTGTGCTGAGCTCTAGCTGGCGTCGTCATTGGACAACGTCACTGTGACATCCACCTTCCTGATTCGCTGGTGTTGGTCATGTGACGCGACTGCTGAAAAACGGCGCGGACTTCCGCCTTGTATCACCTTTCATTAAAGAGTATAAAAGTATGAAAATACTGCAAATACTGATGCAAATACTGCCCATTGTGTAGTTATGATTGTCTTTAGGCTTGCCATCCTTCCACTTGCAAGTGGTAAGTGACGCGCATGCCCGATATGCACTGAGATCACACACACAGCGGCTCAGTCCCAACTCACTGCTCGTGCACTATACTCACGCGCTCTGTGAGCTGCGCAGGGCCGGAGTGCGCACCCTCCAGAGGGCACTCGCTGTTCAGGGCGGAGTGATTTGGAGCGCAGGATGCCTGCGGAGCCGAGCGTATCCGTGTATTGGAGTTGCTATGTGCACGCGAATCGTGTATTGGCATTGCTGTGTGCACACTAATCGTTTTAAAAACGTTAATCTGATGATCCGCTGATACGGTCTAATGTAAACCCCACCTGAGACAGCACTGCAAGACTCAGTGCGTTTACATGCACATAGAGAAAATCGAATTTCTGCCGTAGCTCGACTGAAATCGAAGTTCTAAATGCCATGGATACACCTTAGCTCGGCTGAAATCGAAATGAACTGGATTTCTCGTAATCGAGCTACGCGACCTAGATTATGCGATTGTAGCCGAGCTACTTAGTGCATGTAACCCTATCGAGCTACGTAGTCGAGCTACTTACTTCCCTTCTGGAAGTGACGAGTGACAAGACCACAAGCGGGAAACACAACAGCCTCGGTCGGCATGACAACAGTAGTAGTAGCAAGCAGCAGAAGAGGTCAGGAGGAACAAGGAGACAAAAACAAAAACAATTGAACTTTTTGTGTGTTTATTAAGACATAAGTTAAATTGTAAGCAAAAAATGGACTTTAGAAAAATATACAATTGTGCAAAATAAGTTGTCTTACAAAACAGTGGTCTGCGCAGGACAGTTTGTAGCCAACAGGTGGCAATGACGTGGTGTGAATGTAAAGTAGAAATCACTCCTCTTCTTCATGATGACAACCGGAAGTGTACCAACATGATGGGGCGTGTAGCGCCACCTGTAGCTCGGGTGCACAATGTACCTCACACAATTGCTCGATTTCCTTGTGTGCATGTAGGATTGGATTTCTCTGGCACCCCTGCTGGGACCCTTAGCTCGATTACCGACAGTAGCTCGATTTGGATGTGCATGTAAACGCACTGACTGTTTTGAGGACACAAGGTGGAAGATCTTTGATCAGGAAGACACAAAACAATATGCTTCCATAGTAATGGACTATATCAGGTTCTGTGTTGAGACTTCCACCAAAACTAAAAACATCAGAGTGCCCCAAAACCAAAAGCCCTGGTTCAACAGCACTGTTCACAGTCTTCCGAAAGCCAGGAATGCGGCATTGCGATCAGGTGACCGGGAGACTTACAGGAGATCCAGAGCAGATCTGAGAAGGGGGATCACTGCTGCCAAAAACAAATATAAAATGCAAATTGAACAGCATTTCAAAGACAACAACACCCACAGCATGTGGCAGGGTATCAGAATAATTACTAACTGCAAACAGAACCCCTGCCCACCCTCTACAGTTGACCCCTCCCTCCCTGATCAGCTGAATGCCTTCTTCTCCCATTTTGACAACACCACCACCAACATGAATGAGCCATCCCCAGCATCCCTCACCCACAGTCAACATCCTTCACATATCTCCAGCCCCCCTCAGAAACAGAGACATCCAATGGTAATGCACCAGTACCAGGTTAAGCGAACCCTGCTCAACATCAATGGCAGGAAGGCGACTGGTCCAGACGGGGTCCCAGGACGTGCTCTAAAAGCATGTGCTCACCAACTGGCGGCTGTTTTCACTGACATATTCAACAAGTCACTGAAGGAGGCCATAGTCCCCTCCTGCATTAAAGCTGCAACCATCATCCCCGTCCCAAAGTGCTCAGCAGTCACATGCTTGAATGATTATCGGCCTGTTGCACTAACACCGATAATCATGAAATGCTTCGAAAGACTGGTGATGAACTCCATCAAAGCCTCTGTCCCTGCTGACCTGGACCAGTACCAGTTTGCCTACAAAACCAACAGGTGCACTGAGGATACCATCTCCCTCATGCTCCACACTGTACTGACTCACCTGGAGAACCCTGACACCTATGTGAGGATACTGTTCGTTGACTCCAGCTCGGCCTTCAACACTGTCAATCCGAGCAAGCTGGTCAACAAGCTGCTGTCTCTGGGCCTGGACCACGACCTCTGTAGCTGGATTAAGGACTTCCTCTCCAACAGACCACAGCATGTGAGACTTGGAGACCTCATCTCATCCAACACCTTAACACATCTTAAACACTGGCACCCCCCAAGGCTGTGTTCTTAGTCCACTCTTTTACTCACTCTTCACACAGGACTGTTCTCCCATTCATAACTCAAACCAAATATACAAGTTTGCAGATAACACAGCTGTGGTGGGGTTGATAACCAACAGTGATGAGGCAGCCTACAGAGAGGAAGTTCAGACCCTCACATCTTGGTGTCAGGACAATAACTTGCTCCTCAACACCAACAAAACAAAGGAGCTTGTCATGGACTTCAGAAAATGACCGGATAAAACAAATGCAAGCCTGGTGATCTCTGGAGAGGAAGTGGAACAGGTGGTGAGCTTCAAGTACCTCGGTGTTTACCTCTCAGAGGACCTGACATGGGGAGTGAACACCAGAGAGGTGGTGAAGAAGGCCCAGCAGAGACTCTTCTTCCTACAATCCTTAAGGAAAACTGGGCTCTCACAGAAGCTCCTTACCAATTTCTACCAGTGCACCATACAAAGTGTTCTGAGCTATGGATGCATAATGTGGTTCTCCAGCTGCACCTCAGAGGAGAGAAAAGATCTGCAGCGGATCATCAGGACTGCATCAAAAATTATTGGTACCTCTCTCCAATCCCTGGAACAGATCTCCTCTGCCAGGCTGAGAAACAGAGCCACAAAGATTAGGACTGACTGCACTCACCCCGGACAATGTCTTTTTGACACCCTTCCCTCTGGCAGGCTTAGGGGCATAAAGTCACAAACAGCAAGACACCAAAATAGCTTCTTCCCCAGGGCTGTAAAAACTCTGCTGGAGGCCTGATCCGGACTTGAACTCTCACTCTGCACCTTACTGTGCTTCATTGAATAATCACATACTGCAATTTATACTGCTGCTTATATGCAATTGTGCTGCTTTTTAAAAGGTTTTATATATATATATATATATATATATATATATATATATATATATATATATATAATCTCATTATCTCTAGCCGCTTTATCCTTCTACAGGGTCGCAGGCAAGCTGGAGCCTATCCCAGCTGACTACGGGCGAAAGGCGGGGTACACCCTGGACAAGTCGCCAGGTCATCACAGGGCTGACACATAGACACAGACAACCATTCACACTCACATTCACACCTATGGTCAATTTAGAGTCACCAGTTAACCTAACCTGCATGTCTTTGGACTGTGGGGGAAACCGGAGCACCCGGAGGAAACCCATGCGGACACGGGGAGAACATGCAAACTCCACACAGAAAGGCCCTCGCTGGCCCCGAACCCAGGACCTTCTTGCTGTGAGGCGACAGCGCTAACCACTACACCACCGTGCCACCCTATATATATATATATATATATATATATATATATATATATATATATATATATATATATAAAATTTTTATT
This sequence comes from Neoarius graeffei, assembly GCF_027579695.1. NCBI lineage: Eukaryota > Metazoa > Chordata > Actinopteri > Siluriformes > Ariidae > Neoarius > Neoarius graeffei. The sequence goes on along the minus strand of NC_083574.1, from coordinate 93,745,934 downwards.
CATTTATTGATATGCTGCTGTGATCTGAGCCCTCAAACAGTGTTTCATTGTATAGTAAATGTGCAATGACAATAAAGAATCTACAGTGCTCAGCATAAATGAGTACACCCCCTTTGAAAAGTAACATTTTAAACAATATCTTGATGAACACAAACAATTTCCAAAATGTTGACAAGACAAAGTTTAATATAACATCTGTTTAACTTATAATGTGAAAATAAGGTTAATAATATAACTTAGATTACACATTTTTCAGTTTTACTCAAATTAGGGTGGTGCAAAAATGAGTACACCCCACAACAAAAATTACTACATCTAGCACTTTGTATGGCCTCCATGATTTTTAATGACAGCACCAAGTCTTCTAGGCATGGAATGAACAAGTTGGCGACATTTTGCAACATCAATCTTTTTCCATTCTTCAACAATGACCTCTTTTAGTGACTGGATGCTGGATGGAGAGCGATGCTCAACTTGTCTCTTCAGAATTCCCCATAGGTGTTCGATTGGGTTCAGATCAGGAGACGTACTTGGCCATTGAATCACTTTCACCCTGTTCTTCTTCAGAAATCCAACAGTGGCCTTAGATGTGTGTTTAGTCATGTTGGAAAAGTGCACAACCACCAAGGGCACGGAGTGATGGTAGCATCTTCTCTTTCAATATGGAGCAATACATCTGTGAATTCATGATGCCATCAATGAAATGCAGCTCCCCGACACCAGCAGCACTCATGCAGCCCCACATAAGGACACTTCCACCACCATGTTTCACTGTAGGCACCATGCATTTTTCTTTGTATTCCTCACCTTTGTGACGCCATACAGTTTTGAAGCCATCAGTTCCAAAAACATTTATCTTGGTCTCATCACTCCAGAGTATAGAGTCCCAGTAGTCTTCATCTTTGTCAGCATGGGCCCTGGCAAACTCTAGGCGGGCTTTTTTGTGCCTGGGCTTTAGGAGAGGCTTCTTTCGTGGACGGCATCCATGCATGCCATTCCTCTGCAGCGTACGCCGTATTGTGTGACGGGAAATAGTCACCCCAGTTTGGCTTTCTACTTCTTTAGATAACTGCAGTGAACTTGCATGCCGATTTTCTCCAACCCTTCTCATCAGAAGACGCTCCTGTTGAGGTGTTAACTTCTGTGGATGACCTGGACGTCTCTGTGAGATGGTTGCAGTTCCATCTTTCTTAAATTTTTGTACCACTTTCGCTACAGTATTCTGACTGATAAGTAAAGCTTTGCTGATTTTCTTGTAGCCTTCACCTTTGTGGTGTAAAGAAATTATTTTCTTTGGGGAATTCTGAAGAGACAAGTTGAGCATCACTCTCCATCCAGCATCCAGTCACTAAAAGAGGTCGTTGTTGAAGAATGGAAAAAGATTGATGTTGCAAAATGTCGCCAACTTGTTCATTCCATGCCTAGAAGACTTGGTGCTGTCATTAAAAATCATGGAGGCCATACAAAGTACTAGATGTAGTAGTTTTTGTTGTGGGGTGTACTCATTTTTGCACCACCCTAATTTGAGTAAAACTGAAAAAAATGTGTAATCTAAGTTATATTATTAACCTTACTTTCACATTATAAGTTAAACAGATGTTATATTAAACTTTGTCTTGTCAACATTTTGGAAATTGTTTGTGTTCATTGAGATATTGTTTAAAATGTTACTTTTCAAAGGGGGTGTACTCATTTACGCTGTATCTATCTCGTAGGAATATTATCCTGTTCTGATTAAGGGCAAAAACCGGAATAATTTGTCCATGTAAATGTAGTGATTGTTTCAGAGTATCCCAGTATTAATCGACTGTTTAAAAACATATAAGCCAATGGTAAAAATCTTTGCAATAACAGCAAACAAAAGAAAAGAAAAAAGATCAAATCATATAATTGTTCTACTTTTTGGAAGACAAATTATGAGAATGTTTTGCCAGGTTATGAGAAAACATAGTGTTTGATAATGTTAAGAACCTGACTCCTGCTGACTCGACAAAACAAACACTCAAGTGTTCTTTTTGTTTTCTCCGTGCATGGAGACCTCAGCTTCTGCATCATCTCCAAACAATAACTTCACAAAGATACACGATCAAGACGTTAATATCGAAACACGCTCCCAAGATCCAATCTCACTGTTGCAGTGTTTACACTCCTCAGTGCTGGGATGAGCTTCTTTCTCAGCTCTCTATCTCATCTCTGACTTTATAAGTCTCCATGCAGCCTGCTCCTTGGCCAAACTTTTTTATTTATGAACCCTTTACACCAATAAAACAAACAAAAAAAAGTATGTTCAATTCTGCAGCTTTGGTAATTCAGATGTACTTAAAGTGTGTCTTACGTTCCTGAACCCTTTGTGATTGCTGAGTAGCTTCATTAGTTAGCATTAGTAAGTAATCAGATACATATGCTTGTATGAATGCTTCGTACTCTTGAAATTTGGCACAGTAATAGAGGGTAGTATCAGCTACTTATTGAGCAGTTTTAGTGTACACATCTCAAGCGCTCTAGCACCACCAACAGGGCAAACTTGGACGTACCTTTACAATAATAACTCAGAATTTTCGGTTCTTCTCCTACAAATTTTCTTCAGGCATCATAAAATTTGTATCTCTGCATCCTGACACCAACACGAACAAAACGTGTTGCTTGGATTTTCAAAATGCAGAACAGTTTGTCATCAAACAGGAAGTGAGATCATATCTCAGCGATAGTGCAGTCTCTTCAGCCCAAATATTGCATGTTAATAAAGAACCGAATGTTTAGTTGAGGCAGCATGGTGGTGTAGTGGTTAGCACTGTCGCCTCACAGCAAGAAGGTTCTGGGTTCGAGCCCAGTGGCCGATGGGGGCCTTTCTGTGTGGAGTTTGCATGTTGTCTGCGTGGGTTTCCTCGGGGTGCTCCGGTTTCCCCTACAGTCCAAAGACATGCAGGGCAGGTTAGGCTAATTGGTGGCTCGAAATTGACCAGAGGTGTGAATGTGAATGATTGTTTGTCTCTATGTGTCAGCCCTACGATGACCTGGCGACTTGTCCAGGGTGTACCCCGCCTCTCACCCATAGTCAGCTGGGATAGGCTTCAGCTGGGATAGGCTCCAGCTTGCCTGCGGCCCTGCACAAAACAAGCAGATACTGATAATGGATGGATGGATGGATGGATGGAGCAGCGGGGTGGTGTAGTGGTTAGCACTGTTGCCTCACAGCAAGAAGGTTCTGGGTTCAAGCCCAGGGGCCTTTCTGTGTGGAGTTTGCATGTTCTCCCTGTGTCTGCGTGGGTTTTGTCCGGGTGCTCCGGTTTCCCCCACAGTCCAAAGACATGCAGGTTAGGCTAATTGGTGGCTCTAAATTTTAATTCTAATGTTAAACTACTAATTAAACTACTTTCTTTCATCTCAGAAATATTGCTAAGATAAGAAATCTAATGTCACTACCTGACACGGAAAAACTAGTTCATGGTTTCGTTACCTCCAGGTTGGATTGTCATGCCTTACTGTCTGGATGTTCCAATAAGTGCATAAACAAGCTCCAGTTTGTTCAAAATGCAGCAGCAAGAGTCCTTACTAGAACTAGAAAATATGACCACATCACCCCTGTCTTATCCACACTGCATTGGCTCCCAATCAAATTTCGTATTGATTATAAAATACTACTATTGACTTTTAAAGCACTGAATGGTCTCGCACCACAGTACCTGAGCGAACTTCTGCTCCTCTATGACCCGCCATGCCTACTTAGATCAAAAGGTGCAGGCTATCTGCTGGTACCTCGTATAGTGAAGGCTACATCAGGGGGCAGAGCCTTTTCTTACAAAGCCCCACAGTTATGGAACAGCCTTCCAAGTAGTGTTCGGGAATCAGACACAGTCTCCGTGTTTAAGTCTAGGCTGAAAACATATCTGTTTAGTGAAGCCTTGTGTTAATGGTGTTTATGAGGTAAAGGAGTAGATCTGGAGGATCCTCAGACAGAGTGTTTTGGTAAACCGGGATGTATGGATGCTGTCGGTCCCCATTCACTTGCTCACTCGAGTTTGTTGATGGTGTAGTGGCTGCTGCTTTATGTCCCAGGGCTCCCTCATGCCTGTGTTACCTTCTGGCTCTCTCCTTTTAGTTATGCTGTCATAGTTAGTTGCCGGAGTCCCTGCTTGTACTCAGTGCAATATGTATACTGTTCCTACTTATTCAGGTGACACTGGGCATACCTAACAACCTGTGTTTTCTCTCCCCCCCCCAATCTGTCCCTCTGAGTTACATGTCGGTCCTGGGATCGAGATGCTGACCTCTTCTGCTCCTCGGACCTGCCTGATCCATCCTGGTGCCCTGTGTCTGGTTGGAGTCTCATCGCATTGCTCCTGTGGAGGACGGCCCCATGTGGACAGTTGAAAGTCGCACCTGGAAGATGCTCTGGACTCTTACAGTAATGCTTTTATGGCTGAGGACTACAGTTGACTTGCTAACTTTAGGACTGCAGTTGTCATGAACAGTTTTGCACTCAAGTTTCCATCAATGAAGAGTTTATAACATCAACGAAACTGACTTTATGTTAGGACTGTTAATGTTATAGTCATGTTGTCTGTTGTTGCCCAAATGAGGATGGGTTCCCTTTTGAGTCTGGTTCCTCTCGAGGTTTCTTCCTCATGTCGTCTGAGGGAGTTTTTCCTTGCCACCATCGCCACAGGCTTGCTCATTGAGGATAGATTCAGGATAAAATTAGCTCATGTTTTAAGTCATTCAAATTCTGTAAAGCTGCTTTGCGACAATGTTTATTGTTAAAAGCGCTATACAGATAAACTTGACTTGACTAAATTGACTGTAGGTGTGAATGGTTGGTTGTCTCTATGTGTCAGCCCTACAATGATTTGGCAACATGTCCAGGTTGTACCCCGCCTCTCACCCATAGTCAGCTGGGATAGGCTCCAGCTTGCCCTTGACCCTGCACAGGATAGGCAGTTACAGATAATGGATGGATGAATGAATGTTTAGTCTAAATTCACCTCTAGGGGGCAGTATAATTTACAAATAATTAAAATTACTCCTTAGCTGCTTAACTTTTTCCCCTGATGTAATGTGTTCTGGATGTAAGGAATTTCTGATATGCAAAACAGGAAGTGAGAAATTCCATTTGGAATTTTACCAAAGAAATGTGTATTCTTTTTTTATTCTTCTCCTAGAAATCTTTGTGAAATTTGACACAGTGTTAGATGTTAGATGATGCTGAACAAAACTTATTTCTCTGATTTTTAAGATGCAACGCAATTTGTCCGTAACATGTGAATGACTTTGATCACGCTATCGCTAAATAGGAAGTAAAGCCATACCTCCGCAACATCTTAACCTTTTGTCATGAAATTTACGAAGGCAGAAATCATGACTTAAGTACTATTATTTTTTTCGCGGTGCAGTTTCCATCAAATCCTGTGCTCTGATTGGCTGGCGAGCGGGTCCGTACCCTACAGTACAGACCCCGGTTACAGACCCCGGTTACGGACCTCTGGCGACTCACTCGTTCACAACAACAACAAACATAGTTGCATTTTTTTGTCAACATTTATCTTTTTTTAAAATAAGATTTATAAAATTATCAAAAATCTTATAAATGTTTGCCAGCATTTCTCAGGAGAATAGCATTAATTTTACAGCATGGATAGCGATAACGACAGTGTTCACAGCGAGAGCGAGTTTTACTACCCTGAGGAAGAAGAAACAAAAGAAAACATTTCAGGAGAAAGCTAAAAACCTGTAACTTGCTAACGCTGAGCAAAAACATGGCTGAATCCTGAATGAGTCAATTTTGTATAAATAGGGGACTACATAGGCGGCAAAATGTAGTTTTTTTCCTGCCATGGAAGTGCACTTGTTTACCGAGGAGGAAGCAATTTGCATTACAGCTGTGAATGAGGATTCAAAATAGCATTAATTTTACAGCATGGATAGCGATAATGACAGTCTTCACAACGAAAGCGAGTTTTACTACCCTGAGGAAGACAAAATAAAAACATTTCAGGAGAAAGCTAAAAACCTCTAACTTGCTAACGTCGAGCAAAAACATGGCTGAATCCTGAATGACTCAATTTTGTATAAATAGGGGACTACATAGGCAGCAAAACGTAGTTTCTTTTTCCCTGCCATGGAAGTGCACTTGTATACCGAGGAGGAAGCAATTTGCATTACAGCCATGAATGAGGATTCAAAATGGCGGCTCGACTCGGTTTTCCCTTGCGGGCGCTCTCGTTTTCTGTTAGAATTTGGTAAAGAAAAAAATAAATATATTATTTACCAGCTAAAGGTCGTCTGTATGGTGAAATACCATGACCGAGGTCTTGAAAGTACTGACCGAGGCCCTTGATCGGACTCGGTGTGCTGTTGCTTTATACATTATTCTGTGAAACTCTCTAGCGCCACCAACGGCTCAAAGTCTCAGGTAAATTTCCCATTCATTTCTATGGAGTTTTTGGAAAACTACACACGTCCCCCCTCTGCGTCTCCATAGCAACCCCTTAATGTCGTGAAATTTTGCACACTGTTTCTTCACACACTCAACGTTCGTCTCAGCAAGTTTCAAGTCACCGCCGTAAACTCTCTAGCGCCACCAACTGCTCAAACTCGCGGGTGCAGGTCGCCTGCACGTTTCTGCTTGTAACTTTTGAACCGTTGGTCCGATTTTCGAAAACTTGGTATCCCTGGACTCCTTGGGCCAGGACGAATCCAGCGCACCCTCTGACAAAATTTTCAACACTGGAAAGTTTTCCCGCAATTTTGCATTTTATGAAAATCACTTAAATTGCTTCTCATCCCTCAATTTTTGGCCCATTCCTCCCAAACTTGGTAGTTCACACCATTGGACTCAGCTGCAAAAGACATTTATCAAGGGCCTCGGTCAGTACTTTCAAGACCTCGGTCATGGTATTTCACGATACGGACCTCCCAGCTGGTAAATAACACATATATATCATCTTTGTAACGGTAATGTAGATTGCATATTTCTCCAATATTGCTGCAGCAATGGGACAAAAATCGTAAATACTATGGCTAACCCATGCTACTGTAAGACCAAGGGGCAGAGTTTTGCCTGACTGCATTTGTATTTGTTTGATTTTCTATAATTAAGTCTGTACTCAGATCCTATCCAGACTTAGTGTTATTAATGACCTAAACATGGGCGCAGTTATTGACCTGAAGCATGCTCATTAGAATATGATTTGAATCATAATTTGTTTAACTCAGAATTTTCTGGATGTTTACTATAACACATCGTTTCCTGGGAATTCAAGCACTTATTGTATTGATAAATTTAAATGACTGTAAGATTTCTACCCTTGTTGCCTACACTGTGAGACTTTATTAAACATTTTCCGTACCCAAAGGCAAGTGGGATTCAGTTCCCACATTAAGTCGCTGTCGAACAGCCTGGCAGCTGAACCGCGAAACGTAAATGTAACCCTGAGGCAGCTGTGTCACTGTTATGTCTGTTCCAAATTACACCTTAAAGCCAATATAATTAAGGATTTAATTAGAGGCTCATGTCATTAGAAAATGTAATTAAAGACAGAGTTTATTTAAATTACATTCGAACATAATTCCTGGGTCACACTAGAGGATAAATGACATGATTTTGAGGTTTATTTTCTCCCTGTGTGTCCTGACGATCTCACCTGGTCTTAAACAGCCATTTTCCCTGATTATCCTGTGTGTTAAATCTCATCTTAACCCGTCTAATCTACTCCAAGACACCACTGAGCTGAATTGTCATCAGCCACGATGCATCAAATCACGCAGATACAAATCAAGAGCTTCAGGTAACGTTCACAATGTTCAAACATCAGAAAGGGAAAAATTGTGATCTCAAACTAAGTGTGATTTTCTTTCACTGTGGCATGGGTGTTGATTTGAGCCAGATGATTATTTTTGGTTTGAGTATTTCAGAAACTGCTCCTGATCTCCTGAGGTTTTCACACACAACAGTCGCTAGAGTTTACACAGAATGGTGCGGAAAACAAAAAACCATCAAGTGAGTGAGCGACAGTTCTGTGGGAGGAAACAAACGCCTTGTTGATAAGAGAGGTCAGAGAAAAATGGACAGATTTGAGGTGGTTTGAGCTTTTTTTTTTTTTACCAGGAAGGATATTCTGACTCATAGCAACTCTTTACAACCGTGGTGAGCAGAAAAGCATCTCAGCAGAAAAGCAACACATTGGGTTCCACTCCTGGGAAGAACAGGGATCTTAGAATCAAGAACAGGTTCCTATTAAAGTGGCCAGTGAGTGTATAAATATAAAATGTGGGAGGTATGATAACTGTAGGATAAATGATTGTGTCAGGGATATATCTGACATCTTCAGCATGTGCTCTGTTTGTGTAAATGTTCCAGCGAGGTCTGCGTTGAACACAGTAGGACAGGACCAGCACTCGTCTCTAACAGACCTGTTCCACGTCACTGTTTGACAGATTTGAGATTTACAGGATGTGAGGTCGGTGTGCGGTTCACTTACTTTCCTCCCCAGTAGAGCTTGGTCGTAATCACTAAACTGGATCTCCTGGAGAGAAAAAGAGACAGACAGAATGAGCATGAGTGTCTGTGTTTAAAATATACAGGATATAACAGAGCCAGTATTCTAAAGAAGAATGAAACTGGTTAGTGGTGGTGGGGGCAATGGGTGGTGTGTGTTGCTGCATCACAGCTCCAGTGTCCCCGGTTCGATCCTGAGCTTGTGTTCCTGAGCTCTGTATGGAGTGTCATATGGGTGGCATGGTGTTGCAGTGGTTAGCACTGTTGCCCCACAGCAAGAAGGTTCTGGGTTTGAGCCCAGCAGCTGATGGTGACCTTTCTGTGTGGAGTTTGCATGTTCTCCAGTTATTGCTCCAGGTTCCAGTTCACATGTGGTTAGGTTAACATGGGGTGGCCTTGGGCTGAAGTGCTCTTGAGCAAGGAACCTAACCTCCAACTGCTCCCTGGGTGCTTTAGCATGGTTGCCCGCTGCTTCAGATGGGTTAAATGCAGAGAGGAATTTCACTGTGCTTAAGTATACATGTGATAAATAAAGTTCTTCTTCTTCTTCCCTATTTCCATGCAGGTTTCCTCCAGGTTCTCCAGTTTGATTTGAATGTGTGTGCTGTGATGTTTAGTGATGTACTGGTGTCCCTTCAAGGTAGCGTTCCTGCCCACTGTTCCAGGGATCATCTCTGGATCCACAGCAACCCTGACCAGAATAAAGCTCTTACTTAAAGCATGTGATTTTTAGTCACAGATCATGATGTGCAAGTAATAACACACTCTCTAGCAAACTCACTCATTCCTTCCAGCTTGCCCCACTTATGTGCATGGGGTCGCTGCTATTTGGACCCTAATAAGCCACATGTTGCATTAACTGGAGCATAATTTTACGCCAGATGCCCTTCCTGCCACAACCCTCCCATTTCCAGGCTTGGGAAACAACTATTCAGACCCAGTTAACCTAACCCCATGTCTTTGGACTGTGGGGGAAACCAGAGCACCTGGAGGAAACCCATGCAGACATGGTGAGAACAGGCAAACTGGGCTGCTTGTTGTGAGGCACCAGTGGTAACCATTGCACCACCACTCTCGAGCAAACTGTTTAAGGAAAATAATCAACATTGTTCTTTAATTAACAAAACTATCTGCGATCCTTGACAAATCACCAAGTCAAAGTCAAAGTCCTTCCGGTGCCAGGACCTGGTATCTCCAGGCAGTTTCCCGTCCCAGTACTAACCAGGCCCTTAAGACGCATTGGGTGGCACCAATCTCCACTTCTATAGCCCACAGCCTCTTAGACAGCTAGGGTTACAGTAGGGGCCTAGTCCTCTGGTAACTGTGAGAGTTTGACACCCCACTCACATCTATATTGCACTGTGCCTTGCCAGACAGCAGTAGGTACTATTTTTATGATGATCTTTGGTATGACCTGACTGCAAGTAGAACTCACGATCTCCCAGTCGAGAGGCGGGCACACTAACCACTCGGCCAGCTCACGGTATGACAAGTCACCATGGTATAACAAGAATAAAACAGGAAAGGAAAAACAGTACTGGTATGTTAGACCTCTTATACTAGGTATGTAATGATATATTGTGCAATGATACATTGCAATACAAATTTAAGACTATTTGAATCAATGAAATAAAAAATGAATAGCGATTATTACCAGGCTGTGTAGTCTCTTAGTTTTTCCTAGCTGTAACTGTGTTGCTTAGACAGAGAATAATAATCATACAACAGCAGGAATACACATGATTTCACTGTAGGCGGAAGTAACACAGCTCTAATATTGTGAAAACACACAAAAACAAACACGTCTAAAATGTGAAAGAGCTGTTGAGCGATTGAAAGATAAAGAAAAGCGAAGCAAATGGAGGCAGTACAAATACTCATAAAACATTATTAAGAAAAGGCTGACTTGTTATGAATTTTCTCATTTTTAACAAAAGGAATATTTTCATTAATAGGATATTTAACAGTTATTCCATGGAATCGAGTCGTACATGAGCTGATAGCTGAGGAGGCATGTAGCATCGAGTGGAATAACTGTTTTATTCTATCCACATTTACTGGATTTTGAGAAATAGAGCATTTTTATTTTTAGCAAAATTGATACATAAAAACTTTATACAAAGCGTCCGACAATATAATTTCTGCTTGGAATGTAAACAAACTGACAAAATGACAGGAGCAATTTGTGAAAAATGCAATAATAATAATAATTCTTGAAAAATATAAAAGATATGTTCTTACCATCAAATCCTTTTATTCCATATTTTGTTGCTTTTTTTGTATTTTTTGCGGTTTTGTTTTCAAGTACAGTTTTTATTTCATCCTCGGTTGGTTCAGTAACACGCGCTGCCATTTAGTTTTTCTCTACTCACAGTACAGTGGCATGCAAAAGTTTGGGTACCCTTACTGAAAATGTGTGTTACTGTGAATAGTTAAGTGAGCAGAAGATGAACTGATCACCAAAAGGCATAAAGGTAAAGACGACACATTTCTTTTCAGCGTTTTCTGAAAGATTTGTGTATTATTTTTGTTTTGTACAACTGGAGAGTGAAAAAAGAAAAGGAACACCATGCAAAAATTTGGGCACCCCAATACATTTGAGTTCTCAGGTAACTTTTACCAAGCTTCCAGACCTTAATTAGCTTATTGAGCTGTGGCTTGTTCAAATTCTTCATTAGGAAAGGTCAGATAATGCAGATTTCAAAGCTGTATAAATTCTCTGACTCCTCAAACTTGTCCCTAAAATCAACAGCCATGGGCTCCTCTAAGCAACTCCCTCGCATTCTGAATAAGAAAATAATTGATGCTCACAAAGCAGGAGAAGGCTACAAGAACGTAGCAAAGTGTTTTCAGGTAGCCGTTTCCTCAGATTGTAATGTTATTAAGAAATGGCAGTTAACAGAAACAGTGGAGATCAAGGTGAGGTCTGGAAGATGAAGAAAACTTTCTGGAAGAACTGCTTGTTGGATTGCTAGAAAGGCAAATAAAAACCCCTGTTTGACTGCAAAAGGCCTTCAGAAAGATTTAGCAGACCCTGGAGTGGTGGTGCACTGTTCTACTATGCAGTGACATCTGAACAAATATGACCTTCATGGAAGAGTCATCAGAAGAAAACCTTTCCTGCGTCCTAGCCACAAAATTCAGCATCTGAAGTTTGCAAATGAACATCTAAATAAGCCTGATGCATTTTGCAAACAAGTCCTGTGGACTGATGAAATCAAAATAGAACTTTTTGGCCACAATGTGCAAAGGCATGTTTGGAGAAAAAAGGGGGCCAAATTCCAGGAAAAGAACACCTCTCCAACTCTGAAGCATGGGTGTGGATCGATCATGCTTTGGGGTTGTGTTGCAGCCAGTGGCACAGGGCACATTTCATTGGTCGAGGGAAGCATGGATTCAAATAAATACCAGCAAACTCTGGAAGCAAACATCACACCATCTGTAAAAAAGTTGAAGTTAAAAAGAGGACGGGTCCTACAATAAGACGATGATCCAAAACACACCTCAAAATCTACAATGGAATACCTCAAGAGGCCCAAGCTGAAGGTTTTGCCCTGGACCTCACAGTCCCCTGACCTAAACATCACTGAAAATCTGTGGATAGATCTCAAAAGAGCAGTGCATGCAAGACAGCCCAAGAAACTTCTGCAAGGACGAATGTGTGAAAATCCCCCAGGTAAGAACTGAAAGATTATTAGCTGGCTACAAAAAAGTGTTTACAAGCTGTGATACTTGCCAGAGAGGGTGTTACTTACTAAGTACTGACCATGTCAGGTGCCCAAACTTTTGCTTCAGGTCCTTTTCATTTTTTGGTATTGATGGAAATAAAAATGTAATCTTGCGGAAAATATTAAATAAATGTGTAATATTTACCCTTATGCCTTTTGGTGATCAGTTCATCTTCTGCTGACTTAACTATTCAGAGTAACAGACATTTTCAGCAAGGGTGCCCAAACCTTTGCATGCCACTGTATATGAGCTGATATCCTAGTAGTAGGAGTAACCAATCAGAGTGCATGATTGCTCATATCAAGTGAATGTGGATAGAATAATATATTTTACTCCAATCTTTACACATGGTTAATAATTATTGTTGGCTTTAAAAAAAAAGAAAAAAAATTCATTAATTTTTTTTAAATTTAACAAAAAAGAATTAAGTTGATAAAGAACAGGAAAATAAACATTGCATTTTTTTAGTCATAAAACTTTCTTCATTTCATTTTTTTTCAAAAAAATATTGTGAATAGAATCGAATCATAAATTGGGTGAATTGTTACATGCTGATCCTATACCACAGCAATTTCTGAATGATTATAATTTTCCATGACTTCCGAAAACGACACATCGTAACTTTTATGTTTATAGTTACTTGTTTATATATATATATATATATATATATATATATATATATATATATATATATATATATATACGCTACCGTTCAAAAGTTTGGGGTCACTTTGAAATGTCCTTATTTTTGAAAGAAAAGCACTGTTCTTTTCAATGAAGATCACTTTAAACTAATCAGAAATCCACTCTATACATTGCTAATGTGGTAAATGACTATTCTAGCTGCAAATGTCTGGTTTTTGGTGCAATATCTCCATAGGTGTATTGAGGTATTTCACCCACGTGACCAAGTCATGTGATGCATCGTGAGGCTGCCATTTTGGACATCATGGCTTGAATCAGTTTGAATGCGAGGAAGGCGACAAACGAAAAACATAAAAGAAAAAGGAGCGAGATGCAGAAAACACCTTCACTATCCAGCGACGTAGGGCATTTACAGGGCGAGCAGAGGGAGAGGTATTTGCAAAAATTGAGGTTAGCAGGCTTAGAGAACGACGTTTACCTGCTTCCACCAGGATTGTTCACTGACGTATGGAAGTACACCAAGCCCTCGTCTTTACCTGACTTCGGCCCACATGATCTGTATACCTATGTCGTTAAAAACCCATCGCCATACACAGGTATTGATCTGAAAGCGTATAAGAGTTTGGATACCTACAAATATTTTGTGTCAGGCTGGGTAACATGCCTACATCAGCGGGTCGTCCCTGGAGCCGGTGGTCGCCATCTTATTACAGCTAAGGTTTGTTCACATTTTCATTTACTTTCGGTCCTCAGGATAAACAAAATGTTATTAAATGTCATTGAAATAACTTCTTAGTCTGTTGAGACATGGCCCGTTATAAATTTGCTGTTACCAGGCAATGACCAAGAACTGTATTATTAGGGTCGGTGTCTGTGTTGTAGCAGTGTACTAGCAGCTAGCTGTTAGCACTAGCCACTACTGTTAGCACTAGCCACTACTGTTAGCACTACTACTAGTATGCTACTGTAGCAATGTTTACGTTCAGTCATTTGGATGACTGTTAAAACCTTTCAGTCTCAAGTTTTTCCTTTACTGTATTTACTAGTTTACTGTAATTATGATCGGGCAGCTATTTACACCGGATCCAGTGTAAATAGCTGCTGGAGCCAACGTCCGAGGTTCCGGAGCGCGCTCCGGCTTGCTCATTAAGCCCTGTTTGTAGGACATTACCTCTCTGATCTGTCCTACAGTCTACCAACAGCAAAGGAACACAATGTTAGCTAGCGCGCTAACTCATTAAACTAGTAAATACAGTAAAGGAAAAACTTGAGACTGAAAGGTTTTAACAGTCATCCAAATGACTGAACGTAAACATTGCTACAGTAACATAATGACTATGTTGTTGACATTAGCTAGCTTGACATTCAAAATGGCAGACACCGGGGCGTCACGTGACCCTGTGACGTCAGGTGAAATACCTCAATAGAGGCCCATTTCCAGCAACTCTCACTCCAGTGTTCTAATGGTACAATGTGTTTGCTCATTGCCTCAGAAGGCTAATGGATGATTAGAAAACCCTTGTACAATCATGTTAGCACAGCTGAAAACAGTTGAGCTCTTTAGAGAAGCTATAAAACTGACCTTCCTTTGAGCAGATTGAGTTTCTGGAGCATCACATTTGTGGGGTCGATTAAATGCTCAAAATGGCCAGAAAAATGTCTTGACTATATTTTCTATTCATTTTACAACTTATGGTGGGAAATAAAAGTGTGACTTTTCATGGAAAACACAAAATTGTCTGGGTGACCCCAAACTTTTGAACGGTTGTGTGTGTATATGGGCGGCACGGTGGTGTAGTGGTTAGCGCTGTCGCCTCACAGCAAGAAGGTCCTGGGTTTGAGCCCCGGGGCCGGCGAGGGCCTTTCTGTGTGGAGTTTGCATGTTCTCCCCGTGTCCGCGTGGGTTTCCTCCGGGTGCTCCGGTTTCCCCCACAGTCCAAAGACATGCAGGTTAGGTTAACTGGTGACTCTAAATTGACCGTAGGTGTGAATGTGAGTGTGAATGGTTGTCTGTGTCTATGTGTCAGCCCTGTGATGACCTGGCGACTTGTCCAGGGTGTACCCCGCCTTTCGCCCGTAGTCAGCTGGGATAGGCTCCAGCTTGCCTGCGACCCTGTAGAAGGATAAAGCGGCTAGAGATGATGAGGTGTGTGTGTGTGTATATATATATATATATATATATATATATATATATATATATATATATATATAAAATTTACTATAACTATATTTTTTACAATTATATTCATATTTATGTTTAACTATATTTATATAATACTTGTTCATAGTGACTATATTTATCTGTTTATACCAAAAAACCACAATGTGTAAACAAATTGGGAGGTGGAGGAAACTAGAGGAAACTCATACAGGCACAAGAAGAACATAAGGAACTGAGAACAAACTTTACTCCAAGCTCAGGATCGAATCCCAGACTCTGAAGCTGAGAGATGACAACACTAGGCACCGGAATGAACTCAACATCATTATATCACTATAAATACCAATACAGTGGCAGTAAACACTCTGAAACACACTTAATAGCTGTGAGTTAATGCAGAATCTATGACCTTCTCGGCTGAAGCGTTAGCATTAATGCGTTCAGAGTAAATAATCCTCTGAGCTCGGTGTCTCTGAGCAGTTAAACAGGAAATCTGTTAGCTTCATTACAAAGTCGAATGTGTTGCTGTGGCATGAGGAGAGACTCAGCTGTGTGAGTTTTTCCACTTAGTGATCCGTGTGGAACTGTTTTGTGAAGTTGTTGTGACAGTAAACTCGGTGAGAGCGCGAGAGAACTACACAGATTAAGTCTTATTTTCTAACACACACATATAAGGACAACATCAAGGAACATGCGATATGTTTCACACTGAGAGCTTGATATAAAGCACATGGCCACTTGTTCACCCACAGGCATGTACACACACACACTGCACTCTAACAGATGGCGTCTGTGCAGTAATGGATTGTGTGTGTGAGACTCGGTGGCAGTGGCTCAGTGAGGTTGCTCTGGGTGTAAACGTACAACCAGCTGTAGAGTCACAACACCAAGAACACACTTCGTATTCCAGAGAGGAAGAGATCGAGGAGTGGAGATATGAAAACAGAGGACACTGGGATGAAATGAGGAAGGGGAGAAAGTCAAATGAGGATGAGAAATGAAGAAGGATTTACAGGGAAACAAGATTCATGAGGGAAACTGAAAGGAAGTTTACTTATCATTATAAATAAAGTGAGATAAAGATAATAAGGCTGTCTTTATGTGCACATGTACAATTTTTACACCATTTTTTCCACTTCTATCTATCTATCTATCTATCTATCTATCTATCTATCTATCTATCTATCTATCTATCTATCTATCTATCTATCTATATTTCAGGTATCAGGTGTTGGGTATCGGGTGTCGGGTGTCAAGTATTAGGTATCAGGTATTGGGCATCAGGTGTCAGTATTGGGTATCAGGTGTCAGGTATCAAGTATCAGATGTTGGGTATTGGGTATCAGGTGTCAGGTATCGAGCATCAGGTGTCAAGTATGAGGTATCGGGTATCAGGTGTCAGGTATTGGGTATCAGGTATCGAGTATCAAGTATCAGATGTTGGGTATTGGGTATCAGGTGTCAGGTATCGAGCATCAGGTGTCAGTATTGGGTATCAGGTGTCGGGTATCAAGTATCAGATGTTGGGTATTGGGTATCAGGTGTCAGGTATTGAGCATCAGGTGTCAAGTATGAGGTATCGGGTATCAGGTGTCAGGTATTGGGTATCAGGTATCAAGTATCAGATGTTGGGTATTGGGTATCAGGTGTCAGGTATCGAGCATCAGGTGTCAGTATTGGGTATCAGGTGTCAGGTATCAAGTATCAGATGTTGGGTATTGGGTATCAGGTGTCAGGTATTGAGCATCAGGTGTCAAGTATGAGGTATCGGGTATCAGGTGTCAGGTATTGGGTATCAGGTATCGAGTATCAGGTGTCAATTATCAGGTGTCAGGTATCAGGTGTTGGGTGTCAGGTATCAGATATCGAGTATCAGGTGTCAAGTATCAGATATCGGGTGTCAGGTGTCGGGTATCGAGTGTCAGGTGTCGGGTATTAGGGGTCAGGTCTCGAGTATCAGGTGTCAGGTATCAGGTGTCAGGTATCAGGTATTGGGTACCAGGGGTCTGGTATCGAATATCAGGTGTCGAGTATCAGATATCAGGTGTAGGGTATCGGGTATCAGGTGTCAGGTATTGGATATCAGGTGTTGGATATCGAGTATCAGGTGTCAAGTATTAGGTATCGGGTGTTAGGTATCAGGTGTTGGGTGTCAGCTCACGGGTATCAGGTGTCAGGTATTGGATACCAGGTGTCGGGTATCGAATATCAGGTGTCTAGTATCAGGTATGGGGTGTCAGGTATCAGGTGTCTGGTATTGGGTATCAGTTGTCGGGTGTCAGGTATTGGCTATTAGGTGTCAAGTATCGAGTATCAGGTGTCAAGTATTAGGTATCGGGTATTGAGAATCAGGTGTCAATTATTAGGTATTAGGTTGTCAGGTATCAGGTGTCAGGTCTCGGGTATCAGGTGTCAGGTATGGGGTATCAGGTGTCGGGTGTCAGGTGTCAGGTGTCGGGTATCGAGTGTCAGGTGTCAAGTATTAGGTATCGGGTGTCAGGTATCAGGTCTCAAGCGTCGGGTGTCAGGTGTCAGGTCATGGGTATCAGAGTCGGAGATGGATGAAGTGCAGATTAATAAGTTCAACACAGAAAAACACATGAACAGGAAGTCAACACGACAAACACGAGTTCAGTCAGAGGTCTACAGATGACTATTAACGTGACTCAGGTGCTCATGATCTTTTGTGACGTGCAGGGGCTGATGGGAAATGTAGTCTGGCGCCACGTTTGGCTCTAATACGACAGGTACAAAATTAATTTTGCGAAACTTTCCTCATTCCCATACAGTATTTCAAATCATCCATGAAAAATTATTTTTGTAGAAAATTTCTGACTCACAGAACTCAGTTTTTGGACATGAGCATTTCATTAGCACTGAATTAGGTTGTACTACAGCGTGGTAATTTCAGTGCATCTCTGGATCCTTTATCCTGAAATAAAATTGTTGTCAGTTCAGTGCTGAGTCACTCTTTTTGATTTTGTGCACAATATGAAGCTGTGTTCAGTTTTTTCACTCAAGAAACCGAACATGAAGTTGAAAATTGCACAGCGCTAATAAATGGTGCCCATGTGTGCTCATAAATATCTTTCTGGAATCTGATTGGTTTCGAGGACATTATGACGCATATCCAGGTAAATCCAATGCTTAAATGATCTGGTACATAAGGGATGTGATTGATTTTTTTTTTAATGGAGTAGAGGAAAGAGTCAATGAGAGAGAGAGAGAGAGAGAGAGAGAGAGAGCTAGCTAATAAACATCAATCCAGCAGTTTAATCCTCAGTGGAGGGATTAAGAAGACATATAGCACTCAGTCTCACATAAAATTCACAAAAAACCCTGAAATGCCAGAAAAACAAACCTGCATCCGAGTTCTTTCAGGGAATTGGATCTCTGCAGGTGCTTTGCTGCCTTACTGCAGATCGCACAAGGCCTTGTTTTACACTTTGCAAATGAGCTCATTTATAAAACATTTAGGTTGAAAAATATTTTGTCTGCAAAAGACCTGGGGATGTTGATGAGCCTGAGATAAACACCTCCATCCTGTGTGTACAGTCTTACACACACTCAGGATGAGGATCTTCAGGATCTCGAAATCTAGATGTTAACGGCATCAGTTACACATTGAACACTAACATCTCACACACACACACACACACACTGCAGAACGCTTAAGAAATCTCTGAGTTGCTGTGAGTCGAATCACTGCGTCGTCACACTTTTTACTGACAGTCTATTAGAAGGAAAAGTGATTTTAAAAAAGCGCAGTATGGAGCTGCATTGATTAAATAATTTAATCCAGCTTCAGCCATAGAGCGCTCAGTGATATTCACATGGTTTTATCTCTCTGATGAAGTAAAACTCAAGTGTCAGCTTTAAAAGAAATGCATTTAAAAAAATTAAAAAATTAAAATATGAAGAATAAAAAAAATTAAAATAAGTAAATTGCAAAATAGGGCAGCATGGTGGTGTAGTGGTTAGCGCTGTCGCCTCACAGCAAGAAGGTCCGGGTTCGAGCCCCGTGGCCGGCGAGGGCCTTTCTGTGCGGAGTTTGCATGTTCTCCCCGTGTCCGCGTGGGTTTCCTCCGGGTGCTCCGGTTTCCCCCACAGTCCAAAGACATGCAGGTTAGGTTAACTGGTGACTCTAAATTGACCGTAGGTGTGAATGTGAGTGTGAATGGTTGTCTGTGTCTATGTGTCAGCCCTGTGATGACCTGGCGACTTGTCCAGGGTGAACCCCGCCTTTCGCCCGTAGTCAGCTGGGATAGGCTCCAGCTTGCCTGTGACCCTGTAGAACAGGATAAAGCGGCTAGAGATAATGAGATGAAATGAGATGAGATGAAATTGCAAAATAATTAAAAACAAGTGTTGCCAGGCAAAATAAACCTTGCCTGGCAGCACTTATTTTATACCTATATGTTGATAATGGTAATATTTCTCAATCATCAGCTGTCAGGTTATAATCCGATGAAAATCCATGACCTTGAGTTTGACATTTCAAAGTCATTCAAGGTCAAGGCGGCAACTGAAAGCCCATATTGGACTTCTTATATGGTGATAATGGTAAACATCTGGCTATCATGAACCATTTTAAACGTGTAGCCCTTTGAAAACCCATGACCTTCAGTTTGATCTTTCAGGGTCACTCAAGGTCAAAGTTCATGGTACCAAATGAAAGCCCATATGGCACTTCCTATAAGTTGATAATGGTAAATATCTGTCTACCATCAACCGTTTTCAAGTTACAGCCCTCTGAAAATCCATGACCTTGAGTTTGACCTTTCAAGATCACTCAAGCATCATGGTGCCAAATGAAAGGCCATATGGGAGTTCCTGTATGCTCATAATAGTAAATATCTGTCTATCAGCAACCGTTTTTGAGTTATAATGGAAAATGTTATTTTTACCAAAAGGTTGACCTTTACGGTGACCTTGACCTTGACCTGATTTCCCCCAAAATTTAATCAGGTAATCTACAGACCATTGCCCACCCACCCTGAAAATTTGAAGTCAATTGGTGCAACCGTCGAGACGCTAGATTGCTAACAAACAAACAAACAAACACTGATTACAATATCTTGTCCTGTTTACTCCATCACGGGTGAGGTAATAATAATTAAAATGAATAATTAAATTAAAAATAATTTTAAAAATTAAAAAAATTAAAATAAAAAATCTTAATACTTTTTTTAAGCAGAAAATGGTCACTTTGATGAAGATATGTGATGTACTGATAGATGGAGCTGAAATAAAGAAAAAAAGGAAAATATTTGAACTGAAACAAACTATAAGGGTACATACGAAGAGGTCATTTTAAAATAATAGCTAAAGCCTGGCGCACACGGCCGACTTCTCATCGCAAGCGTATTGCGATTTTTGGACGCAAGTTTCCCCTCTCGGGTAGCTGCATGTGCGTGCTCTCTGCAATCAGCGGGTGAGATGAGGAGGGGTATGCAAGTCACGTGGAAATCATGTGACTACTTCACGGGCGGAGATTGGCTTAACCTTTGAAGGTGATCACTTCGTTATCGCAAAGACACGCACATGCGGCGATATCTCTGCGACAAGTCAGTGACTGGCAATTTTTTGTCACAGAATATCAAGCATGTTTGATACCTGCGATCTGTCGCAAGCAATAAAAAAAAAAATCACCGTCGCAAATATCTGCACACGAAGCAATTTTTTGCTTGCGTCAAAAAGTTGCACGACCAAGCGACGGAAAATTGCCTGTGTGCGCCGGGCTTAAGAGACAAAATGATTTAAACTTTTATTTACTTTCACTGTTGTAAACGTCCACTTTGGAGGTGATGCTTGGGATCATTGTCCTGCTGGAAGACTAAGATGATCCTTTGCTTTCACTATGCTACCACCTCTATGTTTCACAGTTGGGATGGTGTTCAGATACACTACCATTCAAAAGTTTGGGGTCTCCCAGACAATTTTGTGTTTTCCATGAAAAGTCACACTTTTATTTCCCACCATAAGTTGTAAAATGAATAGAAAATATAGTCGAGACATTTTTATAGCTTCTCTAAAGAGCTCAACTGTTTTCAGCTGTGCTAACATGATTGTACAAGGGTTTTCTAATCATCCATTAGCCTTCTGAGGCAATGAGCAAACACATTGTACCATTAGAACACTGGAGTGAGAGTTGCTGGAAATGGGCCTCTATACACCTATGGAGATATTGCACCAAAAACCAGACATTTGCAGCTAGAATAGTCATTTACCACATTAGCAATGTATAGAGTGGATTTCTGATTAGTTTAAAGTGATCTTCATTGAACAGAACAGTGCTTTTCTTTCAAAAATAAGGACATTTCAAAGTGACCCCAAACTTTTGAACGGTAGTATATAAAAGTCTCACCCTTTTTCCTCCATAAGTTCAGATTTGATTTTATCCAACTGGAGAACAAATCAGAACCTTTGAAAAGACGATGACATACATTACAATTTCTGTTTACTGGTGCATGTAGACGTTTGTCCCACTGGAATTCTGATAGTGAATTAAAGCTGAAATAAATCTGTCTCGATTTGATGGTTATAAAATGACTTGTGAAAAACTGAGATTTAATATCTTAAAGTGCGTATCACAGGTAAATTCAGGAGCGAGATCAATGTAATTCTCCTATTTTATATTAAACTTTGGTCAAATATCTGTCACATTCTGCATTCTCTGCAATTTTTTTTACCTTGCGCAATACCAGAAAAATTCAGTTGAAATCAAGCCATTTGAGTTGAATTGGTCCGCCTCTGAAAAAACTTGGCATTTGGATTTCCCGGCAAACACTGATTTTCGTGGCATCATGTGCGGGACACCTTCTTCTGAATCCTACGTCAGCGCTGGTTTGTTTGTGAGAAAACGACCTGGTGGTTTTCTGCAAATTTCTTCAACGTTATCGCGTAATTATTAAAATGGTTAACAGATGTATCGTTGGAGGGTGTACCAACACCAATCTTGATGGGATTAGTACTCATCGTTTCCCAAAAGACCGGACAATGAGAGAGAAATGGGAGCGCTTGGTGTACACAGGCTCTGCACTGAAACCGTGCAAAGCTCGCGCAGCCTGCTGGCGCTTCCGCAGGTGACGTCGCGAATCTGGCTCCAGACTCCCTTGGGATTTTTCCAGACGCGTTTTGTTATTTTATTTTTTTCTGCTGTAGACAGATGGCCTTGTGCAAAATTACCCTTCTGGATGAGTGTGTAAAGGGACGTACTTTCAGATTTAAAAAAAATTGGTCCAGAATATGCACTCTAAGCCTAGGTGTAGTATGTAAAAATTTGACTTTGAGTGTAATAGTATAAGTCTTTTAAAATTGATCTAAAATATACTGTAGGGTCAGCTTTTAAAAAAGCTATTATTAGCAGAAAATGCCACTTTGTTAAAAAATATACATAAATATCTCATTATCTGTAGCTGCTTTATCCTTCTACAGGGTCGCAGGCAAGCTGGAGCCTATCCCAGCTGACTACGGGCGAAAGGCGGGGTACACCCTGGACAAGTCGCCAGGTCATCACAGGGCTGACACATAGACACAGACAACCATTCACACTCACATTCACACCTACGCTCAATTTAGAGTCACCAGTTAACCTAATCTGCATGTCTTTGGACTGTGGGGGAAACCGGAGCACCCGGAGGAAACCCACGCGGACACGGGGAGAACATGCAAACTCCACACAGAAAGGCCCTCGCCGGCCACAGGGCTCGAACCCGGACCTTCTTGCTGTGAGGCGACAGCGCTAACCACTACACCACCATGCTGCCCATACATAAATATATAGATATAAATTTGAAAGAAAGGAAAAAGTAAAATAAAAATGTTGAAAGAATTTTGATGAAATGACAGAAACAAACAAACAAATAAACAAACAAAATGCATATATTTACTTATATGCAGATCATAAACAGCGTTTCCTGTTAGTTCAGCATCCAGTGGAGAAAAGTATGAAAAGGGCAAAAATAAAAGCTTTTATGTACAAAAGTTGCTGTATGTTCTACTGGACTTGTATTTCCAACAATTATTCATATTTGTTCTTCCTCACTCAGATATATCATGGTCTGTAAAAAAAAAAAGTTGTATACAGTACTGTAGAAAAATCTCAGGCACATGTAAAGAAATGCTATTGACCAAAAATGGCTTCAAAAATAATGAAATAAAATGTTTCAACATGAAAAAAAATACTATAAGCAGTAATCAGTAAGCCATAATACAACCCCGATTCCAAAAAAGTTGGGACAAAGTACAAATTGTAAATAAAAACGGAATGCAATAATTTACAAATCTCAAAAACTGATATTGTATTCACAATAGAACAGAGACAACATATCAAATGTCGAAAGTGAGACATTTTGAAATTTCATGCCAGATATTGGCTCATTTGAAATTTCATGACAGCAACACATCTCAAAAAAGTTGGGACAGGGGCAATAAGAGGCTGGAAAAGTTAAAGGTACAAAAAAGGAACAGCTGGAGGACCAAATTGCAACTCATTAGGTCAATTGGCAATAGGTCATTAACATGACTGGGTATAAAAAGAGCATCTTGGAGTGGCAGCGGCTCTCAGAAGTAAAGATGGGAAGAGGATCACCAATCCCCCTAATTCTGCGCCGACAAATAGTGGAGCAATATCAGAAAGGAGTTCGACAGTGTAAAATTGCAAAGAGTTTGAACATATCATCATCTACAATGCATAATATCATCAAAAGATTCAGAGAATCTGGAAGAATCTCTGTGCGTAAGGGTCAAGGCCGGAAAACCATACTGGGTGCCCGTGATCTTCGGGCCCTTAGACGGCACTGCATCACATACAGGCATGCTTCTGTATTGGAAATCACAAAATGGGCTCAGGAATATTTCCCGAGAACATTATCTGTGAACACAATTCACCGTGCCATCCGCCGTTGCCAGCTAAAACTCTATAGTTCAAAGAAGAAGCCGTATCTAAACACGATCCAGAAGCGCAGACGTCTTCTCTGGGCCAAGGCTCATTTAAAATGGACTGTGGCAAAGTGGAAAACTGTTCTGTGGTCAGATGAATCAAAATTTGAAGTTCTTTATGGACATCAGGGACACCGTGTCATTCGGACTAAAGAGGAGAAGGACGACCCAAGTTGTTATCAGCGCTCAGTTCAGAAGCCTGTATCTCTGATGGTATGGGGTTGCATTAGTGCGTGTGGCATGGGCAGCTTACACATCTGGAAAGACACCATCAATGCTGAAAGGTATATCCAGGTTCTAGAGCAACATACGGTATGCTCCCATCCAGACGACGTCTCTTTCAGGGAAGACCTTGCATTTTCCAACATGACAATGCCAAACCACATACTGCATCAATTACAGCATCATGGCTGTGTAGAAGAAGGGTCCGGGTACTGAACTGGCCAGCCTGCAGTCCAGATCTTTCACCCATAGAAAACATTTGGCGCATCATAAAACAGAAGACAGTTGAGCAACTAGAATCCTACATTAGACAAGAATGGGTTAACATTCCTATCCCTAAACTTGAGCAACTTGTCTCCTCAGTCCCCAGACGTTTACAGACTGTTGTAAAGAGAAAAGGGGATGTCTCACAGTGGGAAACATGGCCTTGTCCCAACTTTTTTGAGATGTGTTGTTGTCATGAATTTTAAAAATCACCTAATTTTTCTCTTTAAATGATACATTTTCTCAGTTTAAACATTTGATATGTCATCTATGTTCTATTCTGAATAAAATATGGAATTTTGAAACTTCCACATCATTGTATTCCGTTTTTATTTACAATTTGTACTTTGTCCCAACTTTTTTGGAATCGGGGTTGTAAATTAATATAACAAAGTCGATATTTGGCGTGAGACGACTCTTTGCTTTAGTCTGAGGTCCAGTGAGTGCAGTTTTATGCGGAAATGAGCTGCAGGTTTTACTGAGCATCTTACAGAACCAGCCACAGTTCTTCTGGACACTTTGACCGTCACACTCACTTCTTCATTTTGCACCAAAACCCAGCAGCCTTCATTATGTTTTCTTTTTTAATCTGAAAAATGCTCTTTTATGGCATATGCTGCTCAGATACAAACTTTTTTTTTCCTGTAATATTTTAATTTTGTGCTGGGAAAAAAAAACCCCAAACACTTGGAACTCTAAAATGTATTTGTAATATTTTGACTCAATAATGTAGAAATCAGAAAATAGAAATCTATAACAAAGTTTGCATGGAAAAAATAGGGGGGCTAAGACTTTTGCACAGTACTGTATATATGCATTAATCTTTGATACATTTATTAATTTACCTTTGCTATAAGCAGAGTTCTAAGGTGTAGTTTTCTGTGGTGAAACCAGTTTTGTCTCACACTGTGTGTATTTTGCCTCTCCTTCTCTTTCAGGTTTCCCTGTTTAACTGTTTGACCGAGTCGAGTAGCCAGGAAGTGGCATGGCACATCACACCCAAGTGGATTCAAGCTAAATCAAATTTACTCTCTCTCTCTCTCACACACACACACACACACAATACCTCCAGCACTTTTTCTTGATAATGTTTCCCAGGATGACTTCAGCTCTGTGGAAGACAGCAGGGAAGATCATTAGACCTCCTCACACCTTTTATTGTTATATACTACAGTACATATTCCAGTGCCTCTGGAGCAGTGAGAGTTACGGATCTGAGCCATGATTTGAACTCACAACCCTCTGATCATTAAACCACCACCTCTCCAACCTGAGTTCATTTCTCACTCACTTTCCTGCAGCGTAAACCTCGGCTGTGTCAAACAGGTTCACGCCGCTCTCATAGGCTATGGTCATCAGCTGCTCTGCTACCTACAACACACACACACACACACAGTGAGACATGAACAATGATATAAGGTTAAACCCTCACTCTTCAGTTTGTTCAGAAAGGAAGAAAACTTTGTGTCATGCTGTTACAGGAAAATAATCAATGAAGGACGGTTTCAACCCCGAATTTGATAATTTTCTGATAACAAGGCATCACAACTTGGTTTATTCCTTTTATACCACAGTAATTTGCCACTGACTTTTTTTTTTAAATTCAAGAACAATACATTGCACATTTATCCATTTATTGTTGCACTTGATGGTGTGAAACAAGTTAGTTCCTGTTCTTATTACATTATGTTGATCACTGCCCTGCCTTTCTGTCTCTCTGACACACACACACACACACACACACACACACACACAACCTCGGGTGTGTTGAGGTATCCTGAAGTGTGTTGAATGTTGAGGTGTGTTGGTGTGTTGAAATATGTTGAATGTTGAAGTGTGTTGAGGTGTGTTGAATGTTGAGGTGTATTGAAGGTTGAGCTGTGTTGAGGTGTGTTGAGGTGTGTTGGTGTGTTGAGGTGTGTTGAATGTTGAGCTGTATTGAAGGTAGAGCTGTGTTGAAGTGTTTTGGTGTGTTGGTGTGTTGAATGTTAGTGTGTTGAGGTATGTTGAATGTTGAGGTGTGTTGAAGTGTATTGAATGTTGAAGTGTGCTGAGGTGTTGAATGTTGAGGTGTGTTGAGGTGTGTTGAATGTTGAAGTGTGTTGAATGTTGAGGTGTATTGAAGGTTGAGCTGTGTTGAAGTGTTTTGGTGTGTTGAAGTGTGTTGGTGTGTTGAATGTTGAGGTGTGTTGAGGTGCATTGAATGTTGAAGTGTGTTGAGGTGCGTTGAATGTTGAAGTGCGCTGAGGTGTTGAATGTTGAGGTGTGTTGAGGTGCGTTGAATGTTGAGGTGTGTTGAGGTGTGTTGAATGTTGGTGTGTTGAATGTTAGTGTGTTGAGGTCTGTTGAAGGTTGAGGTGTGTTGAAGGTTGAGGTGTGTTGAATGTTGAAGTGTGCTGAGGTGTGTTGAATGTTGAGGTGTGTTGAATGTTGAAGTGTGTTGAATGTTGAAGTGTGTTGAAGTGTGTTGAATGTTGAAGTGTGTTGAATGTTGAAGTGTGCTGAGGTGTGTTGAATGTTGAGGTGTGTTGAATGTTGAGGTGTGTTGAACGTTGAGGTGTGTTGAATGCTGAAGTGTGTTGAATGCTGAAGTGTGTTGAATGCTGAAGTGTGCTGAGGTGTGTTGAATGTTGAAGTGTGTTGAGGTGTGTTGAATGCTGAAGTGTGTTGAATGTTGAAGTGTGCTGAGGTGTTGAATGTTGAGGTCTGTTGAATGTTGAGATGTGTTGAATGTTGAAGTGTGTTGAATGTTGAAGTGTCTTGAGGTATGTTGAATGTTGAAGTGTGTTGAAGTGTGTTGAATGTTGAAGTGTGTTGAGGTGTTGAATATTGCGGTGTGTTGAATGCTGAAGTGTGTTGAGGTGTGTTGAATGCTGAAGTGTGTTGAATGTTGAAGTGTGTTGAGGTGTGTTGAATGCTGAAGTGTGTTGAAGTGTGTTGAATGTTGAAGTGTGTTGAGGTGTTGAATGTTGAGGTGTGTTGAACGTTGAGGTGTGTTGAATGCTGAAGTGTGTTGAGGTGTGTTGAATGCTGAAGTGTGTTGAGGTGTGTTGAATGCTGAAGTATGTTGAGGTGTGTTGAATGTTGAAGTGTGCTGAGGTGTATTGAATGTTGAGGTGTGTTGAATGTTGAGGTGTGTTGAATGTTGAGGTGTGTTGAATGCTGAAGTGTGTTGAGGTGTGTTGAATGCTGAAGTATGTTGAGGTGTGTTGAATGTTGAAGTGTGCTGAGGTGTGTTGAATGTTGAAGTGTCTTGAGGTATGTTGAATGTTGAAGTGTGTTGAAGTGTGTTGAATGTTGAAGTGTGTTGAGGTGTTGAATATTGCGGTGTGTTGAATGCTGAAGTGTGTTGAGGTGTGTTGAATGCTGAAGTGTGTTGAATGTTGAAGTGTGCTGAGGTGTGTTGAATTCTGAAGTGTGTTGAGGTGTGTTGAATGTTGAAGTGTGTTGAGGTGTGTTGAATGCTGAAGTGTGTTGAAGTGTGTTGAATGTTGAAGTGTGTTGAGGTGTTGAATGTTGAGGTGTGTTGAACGTTGAGGTGTGTTGAATGCTGAAGTGTGTTGAGGTGTGTTGAATGCTAAAGTGTGTTGAGGTGTGTTGAATGCTGAAGTATGTTGAGGTGTGTTGAATGTTGAAGTGTGCTGAGGTGTATTGAATGTTGAGGTGTGTTGAATGTTGAGGTGTGTTGAATGTTGAGGTGTTTTGAATGCTGAAGTGTGTTGAGGTGTGTTGAATGCTGAAGTATGTTGAGGTGTGTTGAATGTTGAAGTGTGCTGAGGTGTGTTGAATGTTGAAGTGTGCTGAGGTGTGTTGAATGCTGAAGTGTGTTGAAGTGTGTTGAATGTTGAAGTGTGTTGAAGTGTGTTGAATGCTGAAGTGTGTTGAAGTGTGTTGAATGTTGAAGTGTGCTGAGGTGTGTTGAATGTTGAGGTGTGTTGAATGTTGAAGTGTGTTGAAGTGTGTTGAATGCTGAAGTGTGTTGAGGTGTGTTGAATGTTGAGGTGTGTTGAATGTTGAAGTGTGTTGAAGTGTGTTGAGGTGTGTTGAATGTTGTAGTGTGCTGAGGTGTGTTGAATGTTGAAGTGTGCTGAGGTGTGTTGAATGTTGAGGTGTGTTGAATGTTGAGGTGTGTTGAACGTTGAGGTGTGTTGAATGCTGAAGTGTGTTGAAGTGTGTTGGATGTTGAAGTGTGTTGAGGTGTGTTGAATGTTGAAGTGTGCTGAGGTGTGTTGAATGTTGAAGTGTGCTGAGGTGTGTTGAATGTTGAGGTGTGTTGAATGTTGAAGTGTGTTGAATGTTGAGGTGTGTTGAATGTTGAGGTGTGTTGAACGTTGAGGTGTGTTGAATGCTGAAGTGTGTTGAAGTGTGTTGAATGTTGAAGTGTGCTGAGGTGTGTTGAATGTTGAGGTGTGTTGAACGTTGAGGTGTGTTGAATGTTGAAGTGTGTTGAAGTGTGTTGAATGCTGAAGTGTGTTGAATGCTGAAGTGTGCTGAGGTGTGTTGAATGTTGAAGTGTGTTGAGGTGTGTTGAATGCTGAAGTGTGTTGAATGTTGAAGTGTGCCTAGGTGTTGAATGTTGAGGTGTGTTGAATGTTGAGATGTGTTGAATGTTGAGATGTGTTGAATGTTGAAGTGTCTTGAGGTATGTTGAATGCTGAAGTGTGTTGAAGTGTGTTGAATGTTGAAGTGTGTTGAGGTGTTGAATGTTGAGGTGTGTTGAACGTTGAGGTGTGTTGAATGTTGAAGTGTCTTGAGGTATGTTGAATGCTGAAGTGTGCTGAGGTGTGTTGAATGTTGAAGTGTGTTGAGGTGTGTTGAATGCTGAAGTGTGTTGAGGTGTGTTGAATGCTGAAGTATGTTGAGGTGTGTTGAATGTTGAAGTGTGCTGAGGTGTATTGAATGTTGAGGTGTGTTGAATGTTGAGGTATGTTGAATGTTGAGGTGTGTTGAATGCTGAAGTGTGTTGAGGTGTGTTGAATGCTGAAGTATGTTGAGGTGTGTTGAATGTTGAAGTGTGCTGAGGTGTGTTGAATTCTGAAGTGTGTTGAGGTGTGTTGAATGTTGAAGTGTGCTGAGGTGTGTTGAATGTTGAGGTGTGTTGAATGTTGAGGTGTGTTGAATGTTGAGGTGTGTTGAATGCTGAAGTGTGTTGAGGTGTGTTGAATGCTGAAGTATGTTGAGGTGTGTTGAATGCTGAAGTGTGTTGAATGTTGAAGTGTGCTGAGGTGTTGAATGTTGAGGTGTGTTGAATGTTGAGATGTGTTGAATGTTGAGATGTGTTGAATGTTGAAGTGTGTTGAATGTTGAGGTGTGTTGAGGTGTGTTGAATGCTGAAGTGTGTTGAGGTGTGTTGAATGCTGAAGTGTGTTGAAGTGTGTTGAATGCTGAAGTGTGTTGAAGTGTGTTGAATGTTGAAGTGTGCTGAGGTGTGTTGAATGTTGAAGTGTGTTGAAGTGTGTTGAATGCTGAAGTGTGTTGAGGTGTGTTGAATGTTGAAGTGTGCTGAGGTGTGTTGAATGTTGAGGTGTGTTGAATGTTGAAGTGTGTTGAAGTGTGTTGAATGTTGAAGTGAAGTGTGTTGAATGCTGAAGTGTGTTGAAGTGTGTTGAATGTTGAAGTGTGTTGAAGTGTGTTGAATGCTGAAGTGTGTTGAAGTGTGTTGAATGCTGAAGTGTGTTGAAGTGTGTTGAATGTTGAAGTGTGCTGAGGTATGTTGAATGTTGAGGTGTGTTGAATGTTGAGGTGTGTTGAACGTTGAGGTGTGTTGAATGATGAGGTGTGTTGAATGTTGAGGTGTGTTGAACGTTGAGGTGTGTTGAATGTTGAAGTGTGTTGAAGTGTGTTGAATGCTGAAGTGTGTTGAATGCTGAAGTGTGTTGAATGCTGAAGTGTGTTGAATGTTGAAGTGTGCTGAGGTGTTGAATGTTGGTGTGTTGAGGTGTTGAATGTTGAGGTGTGTTGAATGTTGAGATGTGTTGAATGTTGAGATGTGTTGAATGTTGAAGTGTCTTGAGGTATGTTGAATGCTGAAGTGTGTTGAAGTGTGTTGAATGTTGAAGTGTGTTGAGGTGTTGAATGTTGAGGTGTGTTGAATGTTGAGGTGTGTTGAATGTTGAGGTGTGTTGAATGCTGAAGTGTGTTGAGGTGTGTTGAATGCTGAAGTGTGTTGAGGTGTGTTGAATGCTGAAGTATGTTGAGGTGTGTTGAATGTTGAAGTGTGCTGAGGTGTGTTGAATGTTGAGGTGTGTTGAATGCTGAGGTGTGTTGAATGTTGAAGTGTGCTGAGGTGTGTTGAATGTTGAGGTGTGTTGAATGTTGAGGTGTGTTGAGGTGTGTTGAATGTTGAGGTGTGTTGAATGTTGAGGTGTGTTGAACGTTGAGGTGTGTTGAATGCTGAAGTGTGTTGAGGTGTGTTGAATGTTGAGGTGTGTTGAGGTGTGTTGAATGTTGAGGTGTGTTGAGCTGTGTTGAATGCTGAAGTGTGTTGAGGTGTGTTGAATGTTGAGGTGTGTTGAATGTTGGTGTGTTGAATGTTGGTGTGTTGAATGTTAGTGTGTTGAGGTGTGTTGAATGTTGAGGTGTGTTGAATGTTGAGGTGTGTTGAACGTTGAGGTGTGTTGAATGTTGAAGTGTGTTGAATGCTGAAGTGTGTTGAAGTGTGTTGAATGTTGAAGTGTGTTGAAGTGTGTTGAATGTTGAAGTGTGTTGAATGTTGAAGTGTGCTGAGGTGTGTTGAATGTTGAGGTTTGTTGAATGCTGAAGTATGTTGAATGCTGAAGTGTGCTGAGGTGTGTTGAATGTTGAAGTGTGTTGAGGTGTGTTGAATGCTGAAGTGTGTTGAATGTTGAAGTGTGCTGAGGTGTGTTGAATGTTGAGGTGTGTTGAATGTTGAGGTGTGTTGAATGCTGAAGTGTGCTGAGGTGTGTTGAATGTTGAAGTGTGTTGAGGTGTGTTGAATGCTGAAGTGTGTTGAATGTTGAAGTGTGCTGAGGTGTTGAATGTTGAGGTGTATTGAATGTTCAGATGTGTTGAATGTTGAAGTGTGTTGAATGTTGAAGTGTCTTGAGGTATGTTGAATGCTGAAGTATGTTGAAGTGTGTTGAATGTTGAAGTGTGTTGAGGTGTTGAATGTTGAGGTGTGTTGAACGTTGAGGTGTGTTGAATGCTGAAGTGTGTTGAGGTGTGTTGAATGCTGAAGTGTGTTTAATGTTGAAGTGTGTTGAATGTTGAAGTGTGTTGAGGTGTGTTGAATGCTGAAGTGTGTTGAAGTGTGTTGAATGTTGAAGTGTGTTGAGGTGTTGAATGTTGAGGTGTGTTGAATGTTGAGGTGTGTTGAATGTTGAGGTGTGTTGAATGCTGAAGTGTGTTGAGGTGTGTTGAATGCTGAAGTGTGTTGAGGTGTGTTGAATGCTGAAGTATGTTGAGGTGTGTTGAATGTTGAAGTGTGCTGAGGTGTGTTGAATGTTGAGGTGTGTTGAATGTTGAGGTGTGTTGAATGCTGAAGTGTGTTGAAGTGTGTTGAATGTTGAAGTGTGCTGAGGTGTGTTGAATGTTGAGGTGTGTTGAATGTTGAAGTGTGTTGAAGTGTGTTGAATGCTGAAGTGTGTTGAGGTGTGTTGAATGTTGAGGTGTGTTGAATGTTGAAGTGTGTTGAAGTGTGTTGAATGTTGAAGTGTGTTGAGGTGTGTTGAATGTTGAAGTGTGCTGAGGTGTGTTGAATGTTGAAGTGTGTTGAATGTTGAGGTGTGTTGAATGTTGAGGTGTGTTGAACGTTGAGGTGTGTTGAATGCTGAAGTGTGTTGAAGTGTGTTGAATGTTGAAGTGTGTTGAGGTGTGTTGAATGTTGAAGTGTGCTGAGGTGTGTTGAATGTTGAAGTGTGCTGAGGTGTGTTGAATGTTGAGGTGTGTTGAATGTTGAGGTGTGTTGAACGTTGAGGTGTGTTGAATGCTGAAGTGTGTTGAAGTGTGTTGAATGTTGAAGTGTGCTGAGGTGTGTTGAATGTTGAGGTGTGTTGAACGTTGAGGTGTGTTGAATGTTGAAGTGTGTTGAAGTGTGTTGAATGCTGAAGTGTGTTGAATGTTGAAGTGTGCTGAGGTGTGTTGAATGTTGAAGTGTGTTGAGGTGTGTTGAATGCTGAAGTGTGTTGAATGTTGAAGTGTGCCTAGGTGTTGAATGTTGAGATGTGTTGAATGTTGAGATGTGTTGAATGTTGAAGTGTCTTGAGGTATGTTGAATGCTGAAGTGTGTTGAGGTGTGTTGAATGCTGAACTGTGTTGAAGTGTGTTGAATGTTGAAGTGTGCTGAGGGGTGTTGAATGTTGAGGTGTGTTGAATGTTGAAGTGTGTTGAAGTGTGTTGAATGCTGAAGTGTGTTGACGTGTGTTGAATGTTGAAGTGTGCTGAGGTGTGTTGAATGTTGAGGTGTGTTGAATGTTGAGGTGTGTTGAATGTTGACGTGTGTTGAATGCTGAAGTGTGTTGAGGTGTGTTGAATGCTGAAGTATGTTGAGGTGTGTTGAATGTTGAAGTGTGCTGAGGTGTGTTGAATGTTGAAGTGTGCTGAGGTGTGTTGAATGCTGAAGTGTGTTGAAGTGTGTTGAATGTTGAAGTGTGTTGAAGTGTGTTGAATGCTGAAGTGTGTTGAAGTGTGTTGAATGCTGAAGTGTGTTGAAGTGTGTTGAATGTTGAAGTGTGCTGAGGTGTGTTGAATGTTGAGGTGTGTTGAATGTTGAAGTGTGTTGAAGTGTGTTGAATGCTGAAGTGTGTTGAGGTGTGTTGAATGTTGAGGTGTGTTGAATGTTGAAGTGTGTTGAAGTGTGTTGAGGTGTGTTGAATGTTGAAGTGTGCTGAGGTGTGTTGAATGTTGAAGTGTGCTGAGGTGTGTTGAATGTTGAGGTGTGTTGAATGTTGAAGTGTGTTGAATGTTGAGGTGTGTTGAATGTTGAGGTGTGTTGAACGTTGAGGTGTGTTGAATGCTGAAGTGTGTTGAAGTGTGTTGAATGTTGAAGTGTGCTGAGGTGTGTTGAATGTTGAGGTGTGTTGAACGTTGAGGTGTGTTGAATGTTGAAGTGTGTTGAAGTGTGTTGAATGCTGAAGTGTGTTGAATGCTGAAGTGTGCTGAGGTGTGTTGAATGTTGAAGTGTGTTGAGGTGTGTTGAATGCTGAAGTGTGTTGAATGTTGAAGTGTGCCTAGGTGTTGAATGTTGAGGTGTGTTGAATGTTGAGATGTGTTGAATGTTGAGATGTGTTGAATGTTGAAGTGTCTTGAGGTATGTTGAATGCTGAAGTGTGTTGAAGTGTGTTGAATGTTGAAGTGTGTTGAGGTGTTGAATGTTGAGGTGTGTTGAACGTTGAGGTGTGTTGAATGCTGAAGTGTGTTGAGGTGTGTTGAATGCTGAAGTGTGTTGAGGTGTGTTGAATGCTGAAGTATGTTGAGGTGTGTTGAATGTTGAAGTGTGCTGAGGTGTATTGAATGTTGAGGTGTGTTGAATGTTGAGGTGTGTTGAATGTTGAGGTGTGTTGAATGCTGAAGTATGTTGAGGTGTGTTGAATGTTGAAGTGTGCTGAGGTGTGTTGAATTCTGAAGTGTGTTGAGGTGTGTTGAATGTTGAAGTGTGCTGAGGTGTGTTGAATGTTGAGGTGTGTTGAATGTTGAGGTGTGTTGAATGTTGAGGTGTGTTGAATGCTGAAGTGTGTTGAGGTGTGTTGAATGCTGAAGTATGTTGAGGTGTGTTGAATGCTGAAGTGTGTTGAATGTTGAAGTGTGCTGAGGTGTTGAATGTTGAGGTGTGTTGAATGTTGAGATGTGTTGAATGTTGAGATGTGTTGAATATTGAAGTGTGTTGAATGTTGAGGTGTGTTGAGGTGTGTTGAATGCTGAAGTGTGTTGAGGTGTGTTGAATGCTGAAGTGTGTTGAAGTGTGTTGAATGCTGAAGTGTGTTGAAGTGTGTTGAATGTTGAAGTGTGCTGAGGTGTGTTGAATGTTGAAGTGTGTTGAAGTGTGTTGAATGCTGAAGTGTGTTGAGGTGTGTTGAATGTTGAAGTGTGCTGAGGTGTGTTGAATGTTGAGGTGTGTTGAATGTTGAAGTGTGTTGAAGTGTGTTGAATGTTGAAGTGAAGTGTGTTGAATGCTGAAGTGTGTTGAAGTGTGTTGAATGTTGAAGTGTGTTGAAGTGTGTTGAATGTTGAAGTGTGTTGAATGTTGAAGTGTGTTGAAGTGTGTTGAATGCTGAAGTGTGTTGAAGTGTGTTGAATGCTGAAGTGTGTTGAAGTGTGTTGAATGTTGAAGTGTGCTGAGGTATGTTGAATGTTGAGGTGTGTTGAATGTTGAGGTGTGTTGAACGTTGAGGTGTGTTGAATGTTGAGGTGTGTTGAATGTTGAGGTGTGTTGAACGTTGAGGTGTGTTGAATGTTGAAGTGTGTTGAAGTGTGTTGAATGCTGAAGTGTGTTGAATGTTGAAGTGTGTTGAATGCTGAAGTGTGTTGAATGCTGAAGTGTGTTGAATGTTGAAGTGTGTTGAATGTTGAAGTGTGTTGAATGCTGAAGTGTGTTGAATGTTGAAGTGTGCAGAGGTGTTGAATGTTGGTGTGTTGAGGTGTTGAATGTTGAGGTGTGTTGAATGTTGAGATGTGTTGAATGTTGAGATGTGTTGAATGTTGAAGTGTCTTGAGGTATGTTGAATGCTGAAGTGTGTTGAAGTGTGTTGAATGTTGAAGTGTGTTGAGGTGTTGAATGTTGAGGTGTGTTGAATGTTGAGGTGTGTTGAATGTTGAGGTGTGTTGAATGCTGAAGTGTGTTGAGGTGTGTTGAATGCTGAAGTGTGTTGAGGTGTGTTGAATGCTGAAGTATGTTGAGGTGTGTTGAATGTTGAAGTGTGCTGAGGTGTGTTGAATGTTGAGGTGTGTTGAATGTTGAGGTGTGTTGAATGCTGAGGTGTGTTGAATGTTGAAGTGTGCTGAGGTGTGTTGAATGTTGAGGTGTGTTGAATGTTGAGGTGTGTTGAGGTGTGTTGAATGTTGAAGTGTGCTGAGGTGTGTTGAATGTTGAGGTGTGTTGAATGTTGAGGTGTGTTGAACGTTGAGGTGTGTTGAATGCTGAAGTGTGTTGAGGTGTGTTGAATGTTGAGGTGTGTTGAGGTGTGTTGAATGTTGAGGTGTGTTGAGGTGTGTTGAATGCTGAAGTGTGTTGAGGTGTGTTGAATGTTGAGGTGTGTTGAGGTGTGTTGAATGTTGAGGTGTGTTGAATGTTGGTGTGTTGAATGTCAGTGTGTTGAGGTCTGTTGAAGGTTGAGGTGTGTTGAAGGTTGAAGTGTGCTGAGGTGTGTTGAATGTTGAGGTGTGTTGAATGTTGAAGTGTGTTGAATGCTGAAGTGTGTTGAAGTGTGTTGAATGTTGAAGTGTGTTGAAGTGTGTTGAATGTTGAAGTGTGTTGAATGTTGAAGTGTGCTGAGGTGTGTTGAATGTTGAGGTGTGTTGAATGCTGAAGTGTGTTGAATGCTGAAGTATGTTGAATGCTGAAGTGTGCTGAGGTGTGTTGAATGTTGAAGTGTGTTGAGGTGTGTTGAATGCTGAAGTGTGTTGAATGTTGAAGTGTGCTGAGGTGTTGAATGTTGAGGTGTATTGAATGTTCAGATGTGTTGAATGTTGAGATGTGTTGAATGTTGAAGTGTGTTGAATGTTGAAGTGTCTTGAGGTATGTTGAATGCTGAAGTATGTTGAAGTGTGTTGAATGTTGAAGTGTGTTGAGGTGTTGAATGTTGAGGTGTGTTGAACGTTGAGGTGTGTTGAATGCTGAAGTGTGTTGAGGTGTGTTGAATGCTGAAGTGTGTTTAATGTTGAAGTGTGTTGAATGTTGAAGTGTGTTGTGGTGTGTTGAATGCTGAAGTGTGTTGAAGTGTGTTGAATGTTGAAGTGTGTTGAGGTGTTGAATGTTGAGGTGTGTTGAATGTTGGTGTGTTGAATGTTGAGGTGTGTTGAATGCTGAAGTGTGTTGAGGTGTGTTGAATGCTGAAGTGTGTTGAGGTGTGTTGAATGCTGAAGTATGTTGAGGTGTGTTGAATGTTGAAGTGTGCTGAGGTGTGTTGAATGTTGAGGTGTGTTGAATGTTGAGGTGTGTTGAATGCTGAAGTGTGTTGAAGTGTGTTGAATGTTGAAGTGTGCTGAGGTGTGTTGAATGTTGAGGTGTGTTGAATGTTGAAGTGTGTTGAAGTGTGTTGAATGCTGAAGTGTGTTGAGGTGTGTTGAATGTTGAGGTGTGTTGAATGTTGAAGTGTGTTGAAGTGTGTTGAATGTTGAAGTGTGTTGAGGTGTGTTGAATGTTGAAGTGTGTTGAACGTTGAGGTGTGTTGAATGTTGAAGTGTGTTGAAGTGTGTTGAATGCTGAAGTGTGTTGAATGTTGAAGTGTGCTGAGGTGTGTTGAATGTTGAGGTGTGTTGAACGTTGAGGTGTGTTGAATGTTGAAGTGTGTTGAAGTGTGTTGAATGCTGAAGTGTGTTGAATGCTGAAGTGTGCTGAGGTGTGTTGAATGTTGAAGTGTGTTGAGGTGTGTTGAATGCTGAAGTGTGTTGAATGTTGAAGTGTGCCTAGGTGTTGAATGTTGAGGTGTGTTGAATGTTGAGATGTGTTGAATGTTGAGATGTGTTGAATGTTGAAGTGTCTTGAGGTATGTTGAATGCTGAAGTGTGTTGAGGTGTGTTGAATGCTGAACTGTGTTGAAGTGTGTTGAATGTTGAAGTGTGCTGAGGTGTGTTGAATGTTGAGGTGTGTTGAATGTTGAAGTGTGTTGAAGTGTGTTGAATGCTGAAGTGTGTTGACGTGTGTTGAATGTTGAAGTGTGCCTAGGTGTTGAATGTTGAGGTGTGTTGAATGTTGAGATGTGTTGAATGTTGAGGTGTGTTGAATGTTGAAGTGTCTTGAGGTATGTTGAATGCTGAAGTGTGTTGAGGTGTGTTGAATGCTGAACTGTGTTGAAGTGTGTTGAATGTTGAAGTGTGCTGAGGTGTGTTGAATGTTGAGGTGTGTTGAATGTTGAAGTGTGTTGAAGTGTGTTGAATGCTGAAGTGTGTTGACGTGTGTTGAATGTTCAAGTGTGCTGAGGTGTGTTGAATGTTGAGGTGTGTTGAATGTTGAGGTGTGTTGAATGCTGAAGTGTGTTGAGGTGTGTTGAATGCTGAAGTATGTTGAGGTGTGTTGAATGCTGAAGTGTGTTGAATGTTGAAGTGTGCTGAGGTGTTGAATGTTGAGGTGTGTTGAATGTTGAGATGTGTTGAATGTTGAGATGTGTTGAATGTTGAAGTGTGTTGAGGTGTGTTGAATGCTGAAGTGTGTTGAGGTGTGTTGAATGCTGAAGTGTGTTGAAGTGTGTTGAATGTTGAAGTGTGTTGAAGTGTGTTGAATGTTGAAGTGTGTTGAAGTGTGTTGAATGCTGAAGTGTGGTGAAGTGTGTTGAATGTTGAAGTGTGCTGAGGTGTGTTGAATGTTGAGGTGTGTTGAATGCTGAAGTGTGTTGAAGTGTGTTGAATGTTGAAGTGTGCTGAGGTGTGTTGAATGTTGAAGTGTGCTGAGGTGTGTTGAATGTTGAAGTGTGTTGAATGTTGAAGTGTGTTGAATGTTGAAGTGTGTTGAGGTGTGTTGAATGTTGAAGTGTGTTGAATGTTGAAGTGTGTTGAAGTGTGTTGAATGCTGAAGTGTGTTGAAGTGTGTTGAATGTTGAAGTGTGCTGAGGTGTGTTGAATGTTGAGGTGTGTTGAACGTTGAGGTGTGTTGAATGCTGAAGTGTGTTGAATGCTGAAGTGTGTTGAATGCTGAAGTGTGTTGAATGTTGAAGTGTGCTGAGGTGTGTTGAATGTTGAAGTGTGTTGAGGTGTGTTGAATGCTGAAGTGTGTTGAATGTTGAAGTGTGCTGAGGTGTTGAATGTTGAGGTGTGTTGAATGTTGAGATGTTTTGAATGTTGAGATGTGTTGAATGTTGAAGTGTGTTGAATGTTGAAGTGTCTTGAGGTATGTTGAATGCTGAAGTGTGTTGAAGTGTGTTGAATGTTGAAGTGTGTTGAGGTGTTGAATGTTGAGGTGTGTTGAATGTTGAGGTGTGTTGAATGTTGAGGTGTGTTGAATGCTGAAGTGTGTTGAGGTGTGTTGAATGCTGAAGTGTGTTGAGGTGTTTTGAATTCTGAAGTATGTTGAGGTGTGTTGAATGTTGAAGTGTGCTGAGGTGTGTTGAATGTTGAGGTGTGTTGAATGTTGAAGTGTGCTGAGGTGTGTTGAATGTTGAGGTGTGTTGAATGTTGAGGTGTGTTGAATGTTGAGGTGTGTTGAACGTTGAGGTGTGTTGAATGCTGAAGTGTGTTGAGGTGTGTTGAATGCTGAAGTGTGTTGAGGTGTGTTGAATGTTGAGGTGTGTTGAGGTGTGTTGAATGCTGAAGTGTGTTGAGGTGTGTTGAATGTTGAGGTGTGTTGAGGTGTGTTGAATGTTGAGGTGTGTTGAGGTGTGTTGAATGTTGAGGTGTGTTGAATGCTGAAGTGTGTTGAGGTGTGTTGAATGCTGAAGTGTGTTGAGGTGTGTTGAATGTTGGTGTGTTGAGGTGTGTTGAATGTTGAGGTGTGTTGAATGCTGAAGTGTGTTGAGGTGTGTTGAATGCTGAAGTGTGTTGAGGTGTGTTGAATGCTGAAGTATGTTGAGGTGTGTTGAGGTGTGTTGAATGTTGAGGTGTGTTGAATGCTGAAGTGTGTTGAGGTGCGTTGAATGTTGAGGTGTGTTGAATGTTGAGGTGTGTTGAGGTGTGTTGAATGCTGAAGTGTGTTGAGGTGTGTTGAATGTTGAGGTGTGTTGAATGCTGAAGTGTGCTGAGGTGTGTTGAATGTTGAAGTGTGTTGAGGTGTGTTGAATGCTGAAGTGTGTTGAATGTTGAAGTGTGCTGAGGTGTTGAATGTTGAGGTGTATTGAATGTTCAGATGTGTTGAATGTTGAGATGTGTTGACTGTTGAAGTGTGTTGAATGTTGAAGTGTCTTGAGGTATGTTGAATGCTGAAGTATGTTGAAGTGTGTTGAATGTTGAAGTGTGTTGAGGTGTTGAATGTTGAGGTGTGTTGAACGTTGAGGTGTGTTGAATGCTGAAGTGTGTTGAGGTGTGTTGAATGCTGAAGTGTGTTTAATGTTGAAGTGTGTTGAATGTTGAAGTGTGTTGAGGTGTGTTGAATGCTGAAGTGTGTTGAAGTGTGTTGAATGTTGAAGTGTGTTGAGGTGTTGAATGTTGAGGTGTGTTGAATGTTGAGGTGTGTTGAATGCTGAAGTGTGTTGAGGTGTGTTGAATGCTCAAGTGTGTTGAGGTGTGTTGAATGTTGAGGTGTGTTGAATGCTGAAGTGTGTTGAGGTGTGTTGAATGTTGAGGTGTGTTGAATGTTGAGGTGTGTTGAGGTGTGTTGAATGCTGAAGTGTGTTGAGGTGTGTTGAATGTTGAGGTGTGTTGAATGCTGAAGTGTGTTGAGGTGTGTTGAATGTTGAGGTGTGTTGAATGTTGAGGTGTGTTGAGGTGTGTTGAATGTTGAGGTGTGTTGAATGCTGAAGTGTGTTGAGGTGTGTTGAATGTTGAGGTGTGTTGAATGTTGAGGTGTGTTGAGGTGTGTTGAATGTTGAGGTGTGTTGAATGCTGAAGTGTGTTGAGGTGTGTTGAATGTTGAGGTGTGTTGAGGTGTGTTGAATGCTGAAGTGTGTTGAGGTGTGTTGAATGCTGAAGTGTGTTGAGGTGTGTTGAATGTTGAGGTGTGTTGAATGTTGAGGTGTGTTGAATGCTGAAGTGTGTTGAGGTGTGTTGAATGTTGAGGTGTGTTGAATGTTGAGGTGTGTTGAATGCTGAAGTGTGTTGAGGTGTGTTGAATGCTGAAGTGTGTTGAGGTGTGTTGAATGTTGAATGGTGTTGAGGTGTGTTGAATGTTGAATGGTGTTGGTTTGTTTGAGAGTGTTTCAGTTCTCACGAGCAGCAGTAAGGTCAGTGCATCAGTTTGCTCTCTCAATGACACAGAATAATCACTGTGCAGTGACCCTTATACAGTTTTCTCCGGAGCACTGTGTGTGTGTGTGTGTGTGTGTGTGTGTGTGTGTGTGTGTGTGTGTGTGTGTGTGTCCGTCCGTCCGTCCGTCCGTCTATCTGTTTGCACGTGCAAAATGACCTCCTCAGGGCTTTTTCTAAACCAGCTAATCTAATGTGATTTGCCTTCTCTGAGGTTCTGCCTGGAATTTGAAAACATTCCGTCTTTCCAGCTCAGCCATAATCTGAGTCCCGCCACGATCCTCATGTGCAGAAGGAGAGAAAGAAAATGAGAAGGCAAAAGGGATGAGAAAGAAGAATGAAAAGAGGAAGACTTAAGCTCCTTAAGTTAATGAGATGTGTCTTGGCTGAGCTCGGTGCCATGAAGCGCATTAATCTCATTGGAGATTTCTGTCCAAAACAATAACTTTACTGAGCAGTTCAACATGTCTGACTGCTTTAAACATGCTGCAGAGCTCAGCCATGCTGTCTTTCAAAGATAAACGGGCAACAGGATCAGCTTTTAGTTTGGCACCCACCTCACCTCACGTCACATTATTTGCTGTCTTAAAGTGGATTATTTTGGATTTTTGTAGAACCAAGTTTCTAACATTCATAAGAAAAACACACAGAATGGAGTGAAGAAGTGAGAAGTGTCGCTGGGGCTGATTTCTTTCAAACCCAAACTCTAGATTCAGGCAGCTGATGAGTCACAGTCATGACGATATTTTTCACGAACTACACCATAATACATAATATTATCCATACAGGACACTTTTACCATGGAATAAAAACGTGTTCTATTCCCTTCTATCGGGCTTCATTAATTTGGTTTGATAACATGCAATATTGTTATCATATCGCTTTTCCTACCTGTATTACATCACTCTACCCAATGGAGAATTAGTGTGTAATATTATGACAACATTGCATGCTGTCAAGACAACATGACATCACACGTCAGAGATGTAAAACTTCTGCGCTAGCAAGCGACTGTGAAAATTTGTAAACAAACATGGCCGCCAGGTTTGCTTCATTAAAAATGGAAGATTTTGAAAGAATTTTGGCTGCCAGGTTGCTCCGTTGTGTGCAGCTGTCCATGTTGATTTTAAAAAGAACTAAGTAAATTACACAGGGAAAATAATAATAATATTCTGCTTGACTGCACTAGCGTTGGCCTTCGCTAACACTACACCGGCTGGAAGGTAACTGGACTACCATGTTAACAGCACTAAGTTGTGGGTAGCTAGCGTTGGCCTTTGTTAACACTACTGCTCAATGGTACACTGACTGGAAGGTAACTGGACTGCCACGTTAAGAGCAACAAGTTGTGGGTAAGCTAGCATTGACCTTTGCTAATGCTACTGCTCAATGCTACACCGGCTGGAAGATAACTGGACTGCCACACTAAGAGCAACGAGTTGTGGGTAAAGGCCTCTACATGCTCTTGCGACAAGGCTTTCGCAGATAGCTTTTCGCAGACAGTTGTAATTTATCGTTGAGCGGGGAGTAATAGGCATGCGCGATGTTATTCACCGCCACAACGCAAGGGGGCACGAAGTCGTGAAATCGCTAGGAGTAGTTGGTGGGTGTGGTTAGTGGAGTGTTTATCCTCCGGTTACTTATAATGACTAGAACTGGAGTCGTATAGATGTACTTCCTCACTTCCTCAATCAACCGCTCTTTGTGCTGCTCCATCTTCGCTCGTGTTTTTAAAAATGGCGGTT
The DNA here is from genome assembly GCF_027579695.1 of Neoarius graeffei. Taxonomy (NCBI): domain Eukaryota; kingdom Metazoa; phylum Chordata; class Actinopteri; order Siluriformes; family Ariidae; genus Neoarius; species Neoarius graeffei. Next base: position 93,703,726 of record NC_083574.1, on the reverse strand, counting down.
GTGAAAACAAAACAAACTGGGAAAGTAGGGAAGCAGAAGTGCGTGTACAGCGGATGTAGAGTGGACCAATCAGAGCCCTCTTGTCTGCGACGCTGTCTGCGAGGCTGTCTGCGGTGGTCACAATTTTTGGGAAGTGCGCGCAGAGCATCTGCAAAGGGGGGGGGCTTCGCAGACGCCATCTGTGACACCATCTGCGAGGACTGGGTTGTCAGCATAAATTGGCCTTAAGCTAGTGTTGACCTTTGCTAACGCTACTGCTACACTGGCTGGAAGGTAACTGGACTGCCGCCCTAACAGCACCGAGTCGCAGGTAAGCTAGCGTTGGCCTTTGAGAATGCTGATATGAAGAGAGTGTATTATAATAATAATAATAATAATAATAATTCAACGAAAGAATTTGAAAAAAGTTGTCGAAATATAAAGATCTGGAAATCAAAGTGTCTAGAATGTGTGGTGTGACGACTAAAATGATCCCAGTCATAATTGGAGTGCTAGGGGTGATAAAAAAGGGAGTGAGTGAGCACCTTGGGAGAATACCAGGAGATAGTGAGATCAACCAAATTCAGAAAATAGCCTTGTTAGGAACTCCACATATCCTACAGAAAGTGCTTTCTATTACATGATCAACAGTTATATTCCCCAGGTGTATGGTATATACCCAGATATAACTTGTATAGAAATGAAACCGATGAACCCTATAATAATAATAATAATAATAATAATAATAATAATAATAATAATAATAATAATATTGGCTGGCTTTTTTTTGTGGTATATCAGAAATATTCCATTCAGCTGTTTGTCTTCGCCTCGTTCAGTATCATGCTAGCTGAATGGAATATATCTGATATACCACTCAACGCCAGACAATATTATTTAAATATACACCATCAGTGATGATTGAGAAGGTGTGTGTGAAATACAGTTGTGAACACGGTGGGTTATTTACTCTGTCATTTTATTTTTTCCCAAAAATGTCCAATCAAAGTATGTAAAAGGACAGATGACAGAATCTCAAGTCATTGAACAGCCCTTGAATAGTTACAAGATCCTGAGGATGTGGAGTTCTGTGAAAAGACTTGTCTTTGGTGTTGGATTGAGAGCCTCTTTGTGACACACACACACAAATCCACGTGCCACCGCATATCCACCGTGGGTAGCATGGTGGTGTAATGGTTAGCACGGTTGCCTCACAGCAAGAAGGTTCCGAGTTCGAGCCCAAAGGCCGCCGAGGGCCTTTCTGTGTGGAGTTTGCATGTTCTCCCTGTGTCTGCGTGGGTTTTCTCCGGGTGCTCCGGTTTCCCCCCCAATCCAAAGACATGCAGTTAGGTTGACGTGCTGAGGTGCCCTTGAGCAAGGTACCGAACCCCTGACTGCTCCTTGGGTGCTCTGGTGTGGCTGCCCACTGCTCTGAGTGTGTGTTCACTGCTTCAGATGGGTTAAATGCAGAGGATGAATTTCACTGTGCTTGAAGTGTGCATGTGACGAATAAAGGTTTCTTCTTCTAATGCCTGTTCTTTTTTTATATTTAAAATTTTTATATTTATTTTTTGTAATTATCATGATTTTTTTATTATTATTATTTATTAGAATGTCTGATTACTTAAGTTTTATTTTTAATAATATGTATCATGTTGCCTCGCAGTTTTCTTTGGTCGCCCTAGAGTTACTGAAGCCTTGAGCATAAAACACTACCTCACATCCATCTTGCGTGCCTGAGGAGACCACTGAGCCATTTGTGTGTGTGTGTGTTGGGGGGATGATGATCTGGACAACTGGGGTGAGAGACCTCGCCTCAGCTGCACCCCGAGGTTCTGGTCTTTTGGCCTCTCGGAAATAAAGACAAGGACGCTGAGGACAGTGGATGATGTAAAGTTCTGGAGGACATCTGGGCACAGATGAGTAAACAACTCTTTGGGGCTGGATGGTGCATCATATTTGTACTTTTGAGGACGTCAAAGACTTTCCTTGGACTAAAAGTTGACTAAAAGCTGAAACTGTTCCACCTGTCTTCTTCCTCTGGTTCTTTAATAACACCAGCTGTTCTTTGGGTTCCTATAATCTCCTGAAGTGAGCAGACGGAGACCGTGCTGTCACTCCCTCAGTTCAGCACAGCATCACATGACTTCCTAAACAAGACTTCCTGTTTTATTCTTGCTCTGCTGTATCTTCTGGACAATAAATTCAGACTTATGTGTCCATACAAACTGGCGTCAGATGGCTGTAAAGACCATTTGGAGTGAAGAGTGTCCAAATGCGGTCATAAAAATACCTTATTGTTTCTATAGTAACAGCTTATCATGGGAGGGTCTTACAGTTGTACCTACAGTTGACACTCCACATGAACAGATTAACAACCATCTGTAAACATAGATTTGGTGAAGTTTTCTCTCAGGAGATGTTTAACATTGATGGAAGGAGTCTCCAGTGTCAGTTTTTCCATCATCTTCATGAAGGAGGAGTTTACGCTTTGCAGTTTCTCGGTAATGTTAACAAGCCGTGTTTGTTTCATCTTATTAAATTCAAAAGAGAAAGAAAAGAGAATGAATGAATGAATATTTATTTATTGCTGCTATACCGTAAGTGAAAACTGGAAATAGAGTGGATGTAAAAAGTGTACACACCCTGTTAAAATTATTAATTTTTATATCACAAAAACCTATGAGACCATGATAAGTAATTTCAAAACTTTTCACACCTTTAATGTGACCTACAGTGGTGCTTGAAAGTTTGTAAACCTTTGAGAATTTTCTATATTTCTGCATAAATATGACCTAAAACGTCATCAGATTTTCATACAAGTCCTAAAAGTAGATAAAGAGAACCCAGTTAAACAAATGAGACAAAAAGATTATGCTTGGTCATTTATTTATTGAGGAAAATGATCCGATATTACATATCTGTGAGTGGCAAAAGTATGTGAACCTCTAGGATTAGCCGTTAATTTGAAGGTGAAATTAGAGTCAGGTGTTTTCAATCAATGGGATGACAATCAGGTGTGAGTGGGCACCCTGTTTTATTTAAAGAACAGGGATCTATCAAAGTCTGATCTTCACAACACATTTATGGAAGTGTATTATGGCACGAACAAAGGAGATTTCTGAGGACCTCAGAAAAAGTGTTGTTGATGCTCATCAGGCTAGAAAAGGTTACAAAACTATATCTAAAGAGTTTGGACTCCACCAATCCACAGTCAGACAGATTGTGTACAAATGGAGGACATTCAAGACCATTGTTACCCTCCCCAGGAATGGTCAACCAACAAAGATCACTCCAAGAGCAAGGCGTGTAATAGTTGGCAAGGTCACAAAGGACCCCAGGGTAACTTCTAAGCAACTGAAGGCCTCTTATACATTGGCTAATGTTAATGTTCATGAGTCCACCATCAGGAGAACACTGAACAACAATGATGTGCATGGCAGGGCTGCAAGGAGAAAGCCACTGCTCTCCAAAAAGAACATTGCTGCTCATCTGCAGTTTGCTAAAGATCGCGTGGACAAGCCAGAAGGCTATTGGAAAAATGTTTTGTGGATGGATGAGACCAAAATAGAATTTTTTTATTTAAATGAGAAGCGTTATGTTTGGAGAAAGGAAAACACTGCATTCCAACATAAGAACCTTATCCCATCTGTGAAACATGGTGGTGGTAGTATCATGGTTTTGGCCTGTTTTGCTGCATCTGGGCCAGGACGGCTTGCCATCATTGATGGAACAATGAATTCTGAATTATACCAGCGAATTCTAAAGGAAAATGTCAGGACATCTGTCCATGAACTGAATCTCAATAGAAGGTGGGTCATGCAGCAAGACAACGACCCTAAGCACACAAGTCGTTCTACCAAAGAATGGTTAAAGAAGAATAAAGTTAATGTTTTGGAATGGCTAAGTCAAAGTCCTGACCTTAATCCAATGGAAATGTTGTGGAAGGACCTGAAGCGAGCAGTTCATGTGAGGAAACCCACCAACATCCCAGAGTTGAAGCTGTTCTGTACGGAGGAACGGGCTAAAATTCCTCCAAGCCGGTGTGCAGGACTGATCAACAGTTACCGCAAACGTTTAGTTGCAGTTATTGCTGCACAAGTGGGTCACACCAGATACTGAAAGCAAAGGTTCACATACTTTTGCCACTCACAGATATGTAATATTGGATCATTTTCCTCAATAAATAAATGACCAAGTATAATATTTTTGTCTCATTTGTTTAACTGGGTTCTCTTTATCTACTTTTAGGACTTGTGTGAAAATCTGATGATGTTTTAGGTCATATTTATGCAGAAATATAGAAAATTCTAAAGGGTTCACAAACTTTCAAACACCACTGTATAACCTGTCCAATTCAATTGAAAAACAAACTAATCTTTTTTGGGGAAAACATAAAAAATAAAAAACATACAATAAGCTGGTTGTATAAGTGTCCCCACCCTTAAACTAATACTTTGCTGAAGCACCTTTTGATTTAATTACAGCATTCAGTCTTTTTGGGTTCACGCCTGCCATCAATTACTCTGATTAACTCTGATTAACCCCAAATAAAGTTCAGACATTTACTCAGTTGCATCCTCCAGCAAAAGCCAGGTTTCACAGAGAGCTTACAAAGCATCAAAGGGATCTCATTGTTGAAAGGGGTCAGTCAGGAGAAGGGGACAAAAACATTTCCACAGCATTAGGTATACCATGGAGCACAATGAAGACAGTCATCAAGAAGTGGAGAAAATATGGGACAACAGTGACCTTACCGAGAACTGGACGTCCCTCCAAAATTGATGAAAAGACAAGACGAAAACTGGTCAGGGAGGCTGCCATGAGGCCTACAGCAACACTGAAGGAGCTGCAGGAATTTCTGGTAAATACTGGTTGTGTACTACATGTGACAACAATCTCCTGTATTCTCCATATGTCTGGATTATGGGGTCGGGTCGCAAGGTGGAAGCCTTTCCTTACAAAGAAAAACATCCAGGCCTGGCTAAATTTTGCAAAAAACAAACAAACAAAAAAACACCAACTCTCCCAAAAGCATGTGGGAAAATGTGTCATGGTCTGATGAAACCAAAGTTGAACTTTTTGTCCACAATTCCAAAAGGTATGTTTGGCGCAGAAACAGCACTGCGCATCACCAAAAGAACACCATACCCACGGTGAAGCATGGTGGTGGCAGCATCGTGTTTTGGGGTTGTTTTTCTTCAGCTGGAACAAGGGCGGAGGGAATTATGAACAGTTCTAAATAGTAGTCAATTTTGGCCCAAAACCTTCAGGTGTCTGCTTGAAAGCTGAAGAGAAATTTAATATTTCAGCAGGACAATGGCCCCAAGCATACATTGAATCAACAAAAGAATGGCCTCACCAGAAGAAAATTAAAGCTTTGGAATGGCCCAGCCAGAGCCTAGACCTAAATCCAATTGAAAATCTGTGAGGTGACCTGAAGAGGGCTGTGCACAAGAGATGCCCTCACAATCTGACAGATTTGGAGCATTTTTGCAAGGAAGAGTGGGCAAATATTGCCAAGTCTAGATGTGGCAGGCTGATAGACTCCAACCCAAAAAGACTGAATGCTGTAATTAAATCAAAAGGTGCTTCAACAAAATATTAGTTTCAGGCTGTGCACACTTATGCAACCAGTTTATTGTACGTTTTTTATGTTTTTCCCCCGAACAGATTTGTTTGTTTTTCAATTGAATTGTACAGGTTATAGGTCACATTAAAGATGGGAAAAGTTTTGAAATTATTTATCGTGGTCTCATTTTTTTACATCAAAAAAACTGATCATTTTAATGGGGTGTGTAGACCTTTTATATCCACTGTAGCTTCTTGTTCTTCCACAAGAGTAACTATAAATGGATACAAAATATGGCATTCTTTAATTATTAAAATTATCAAATTGCTGTGGGATAAGAAGAATAAAAACACTTCAGGATGGGCTGTTACAGTAAAATAATTAACAGTAATTGTTAAAATATAATGTTAAATGTTACCTCATCGGAAATCTGACCTCCAAAAGTCACCCAGGTGCCTAAAGAAGAAAGACAATCAATCAATCAATAACACTGTAAAGCCCGAGATCATAATAAACATCATTATCAGAACGAGGATGTCCCTCTGGGGTAACCATACAGGTTCTCGGTAGAACCCTACAACCATTAGTTATCCACCAAACTCCTAAGGAACCCTTGAAGAACCTTTTCATACACTTAGAGTGTAGGAATGTTTTCTAGAAAGAGTGAGAACTGTCGATGAAATCTATCTTCATGTATTTTACACACAGTGAGAGGAAATGATGTACAGTATACTTCCTGTTCCTTAATTAACAAATGAATGGATTTATAGGTTTCTGTAACAGTCAGGAGAGGAGAGATGCATGATGGGAAAGGCAAAGTTTTTACCCATTTTTAATCTCAGTTCTCAAAGGTGCTGTTCAAAAGAGTTTCATGACCCTCTAATAATCATCTCATTTCAAAGATACATGTGTAGCACCGTCATTCACAGCATTAGCATGTCATGGGGAAGTCATGGCCTAATGGTTAGAGGAAACAGCTTTGGGACCAAAAGGTTGCTGGTTTGATTCCCCAGACTAGCAGGATTGACTTAAGTGCCCTTGAGCAAGGCACCTAACCGCTCTGGCAAGAGTGGTGGTGTACCTTGTGTCTGATTAGCCAAAGAAAAACTGATGATGTGATCATCAGTTTGGGCATTGAACCTGACCAACTGAATGTCATGGAAATGACTCCACTGACATTTTTAGATTTCAGGCTTCTGTTTACTTTTTTCTGGCCCGGAAATTAATCTCCACCCCAATCCAAGCTGCACAGCCCGACCCCTTTTCCTCATCAGAGACAGTTTTATAGCAAAGCAAGTTTTTTCATTGTAGTTAAACCTCACCTCACAGGCAGGAGGTGAAGGACACGAACATGGCATACCGCCCCTTTAATATACAATATACTACATATAATTAACAGTTATTCCACGAAATTGAGTCATACATGAGCTGATAGCTGTAAGCCATGTATGATGAGACAGAGTGGAATAACTTTTATTCTATCCACCTTCATTGGATTTTGACAAACTGAGCTGTAGAACTTTGAGTGGGTGGGTGGAGCACAGAAGTACGGCAGGCCAGAACTGAGTTTCCAAAACTCTTTATTTTTGCACTTTTCAGTGACTTTACACTCTCCCAGCCACACATGCACGCACACACACAAGTCGTCTGGTTGGGGAGAGAGCTCCCTTCCTCTGCTCGCTCTCTCCTTTTATAGGGCGCGGTCACTGGGGAAGACACACAACCACAGGTTAACTGACATCAGGTGCAGTGATTCTGCCACTTACCTTCCCTGACTCCGCCCTCCGTTCACAGGCTGACGCTTGACCACGCCCCCGCTGCCACATGAGCATTTTTATTTTTTGCAAATTTGATAAATAAAAACTTTACACAAAGCATCCGACAAAATCATTTCCGCTTAGAACGTAAACAAACTGGCGAAATGACAGGAGCAATTTGTGAAAAATGCAATAATAATTCTTTAAAAAAAAAGATACATTCTTACCATTAAATACTTTCATTGCATATTTTGTTTCTTTTTTTTTGTATTTGAGGGTTTGTTTTCGAGTAGTTTTTGTTTCGTCCTCACTTGATTCAGCAACACGCTCCGCCATTTTGTTTTTCTCTACTCACGGTGTATGAGCTGATATCCTAGTAGTAGAGTAGCCAATGAGAGCGCACGATTGCTCATATCCAGTGAATGTGGACAGAATAATATACTGTATCTATGACGCAGCACACAAATTTTATTTCCTGTATTTAGAATTAGTCTAAATACGGAGGTGATTATAGAAAGTCATGCACTCTGATTGGTCGAGAAATTTGGACTATTTCTCGATAATCACCTCGAGCGACTTGGCAAAATGGCGGCCAATCGCTTCGTCACTGTACTGTAAGTGAGGAAGAATTACACATGATGAAAGAAAATGCTGTTCCGAAAAGCACTAAAGATGCTACAAAGTTTGTAAAACTATTCAAAGGGAAGGTGGAGTTGTGATTTATTTTATCGATTTCAAAACAAAGTATTTTATGTGACTCGGCGTAGATAAGTGACAAGTCTGCACCGCAAAGTTATTACATTTACATGGTGCTTTTGAAGTTTGAAATAAATTATTTTTTTAATATTAAAAAAAAAAAATCTCCTGTGTATTTATACTAAAACAATTACCCACCTCAGGCTCAGTGAATATCTGTGAATAATAACTGAGCCAAAGTTGCAGTTATTATTCACCGATATTCACTTTGCCTTTGGGTGAATAACTGTTAATTACCGTACTTCTCAGATATATTATTGCATGAGCTGAGAATCGATGATTTTTTTTTTTTTTTTTTGCACTGGTGTTTTTTTTCACAGAGGTTTTAACAGTGAAACATTTGCTGTAGAAATGACTGGACCACAGTGAGAACAAAGAAGAAAATGAGAAAATGACGTGACTCGTTAATTAGAAATTTGTTCAAGTGTGAAAGTCAATGAGCTTTTTTCACTTTCTACCCAGGAAACTGCTGTAAACTGATGTAGATGACTCAGTGTGGACAAAGTGCTAGTGTGTGTGTGTGTGTCTTTGGCATTTAAGCACAATCTCTCCTTTGGTATTTATACTGTACATTCCTCCCGAAAGATCTGTCATCTCGGTCGGCATTTCATCCTGGTTTATTTCTCATGAATGGCTCCTCTGAGAGCCAGTCTATAAAAGGGGCCATGAGGGTCAGTGCATGCAAACCACCCACCCACACACACGCACACCATTATGTCATTTCAGCTGAAAGATACATCGAATGCTTTCAGAACAGACAGAAGATGACAGCAGAGATGCTCAACATTTACCTCCGCTCCCCTTACTGCCCGCTGAAGGATGCCAGATGGGAGCAAAGCCAGTGTAATGACTTGACTGCTTTAAATCCACTGCCAGATTTGCTTACACACTCTCATACTCTAGATTTTCTCTGTAGAACTTCTCAGCAAAAGTTCACCCTGACTAAGGAGGACTCTCTCAGGAACACATGTCATGTTGAGTCGCTCAGAGGGAACTCGCAGCGTTTATGATCATTATCCCCTTTGTGTCACGTTTACCGACGCTGTAAGGTGCCATCACTGAGCTACATCACTCAAGAACTGCATCCTCTTCATTAGATCTACTAGAATAACTTCATTAGATATTCTTCATGCATATTTACAACAGAAAAACAGGAGTTGCTGGAGTTGGACTATTTTTACTGTTAGAATTTTGACTTTTTACATGTATATTGGATTCACAGAACATTGAATTACATTTGATCAGAATCAGCATTGGATATTGGTAAGTAGCCCCTCTGGTTCTTAACTTTTTGCAAAATCTATAACTGTTCCATCGAATGTGCATGTATAATAATAATAATAATAATAATAATAATAATAAAACCCCGATTCCAAAAAAGTTGGGACAAAGTACAAATTGTAAATAAAAACGGAATGCAATGATGTGGAAGTTTCAAAATTCCATATTTTATTCAGAATAGAACATAGATGACATATCAAATGTTTAAACTGAGAAAATGTATCATTTAAAGAGAAAAATTAGGCGATTTAAAATTTCATGACAACAACACATCTCAAAAAAGTTGGGACAAGGCCATGTTTCCCACTGTGAGACATCCCCTTTTCTCTTTACAACAGTCTGTAAACGTTTGGGGACTGAGGACACAAGTTGCTCAAGTTTAGGGAGAGGAATGTTAACCCATTCTTGTCTAATGTAGGATTCTAGTTGCTCAACTGTCTTAGGTCTTTTTTGTCGTATCTTCCGTTTTATGATGCGCCAAATGTTTTCTATGGGTGAAAGATCTGGACTGCAGGCTGGCCAGTTCAGTACCCGGACCCTTCTTCTACGCAGCCATGATGCTGTAATTGATGCAGTATGTGGTTTGGCATTGTCATGTTGGAAAATGCAAGGTTTTCCCTGAAAGAGACGTCATCTGGATGGGAGCATATGTTGCTCTAGAACCTTTCAGCATTGATTGTGTCTTTCCAGATGTGTAAGCTGCCCATGCCACACGCACTAATGCAACCCCATACCATCAGAGACGCAGGTTTCTGAACTGAGCGCTGATAACAACTCGGGTCGTCCTTCTCCTCTTTAGTCCGAATGACACGGCGTCCCTGATTTCCATAAAGAACTTCAAATTTTGATTCGTCTGACCATAGAACAGTTTTCCACTTTGCCACAGTCCATTTTAAATGAGCCTTGGCCCAGAGAAGACATCTGCGCTTCTGGATCATGTTTAGATATGGCTTCTTCTTTGAACTATAGAGTTTTAGCTGGCAACGGCGGATGGCACGGTGAATTGTGTTCACAGATAATGTTCTCTGGAAATATTCCTGAGCCTATTTTGTGATTTCCATTACAGAAACATGCCTGTATGTGATGCAGTGCCATCTAATGGCCCGAAGATCACGGACACCCAGTATGGTTTTCTGGCCTTGACCCTTACGCACAGAGATTCTTCCAGATTCTCTGAATCTTTTGATGATATTATGCACTGTAGATGATGATATGTTCAAACTCTTTGCAATTTTACACTGTCGAACTCCTTTCTGATATTGCTCCACTATTTGTCAGCGCAGAATTAGGGGGATTGGTGATCCTCTTCCCATCTTTACTTCTGAGAGCCGCTGCCACTCCAAGATGCTCTTTTATACGCAGTCATGTTAATGACCTATTGCCAATTGACCTAATGAGTTGCAATTTGGTCCTCCAGCTGTTCCTTTTTTGTACCTTTAACTTTTCCAGTCTCTTATTTCCCCTGTCCCAACTTTTTTGAGATGTGTTGCTGTCATGAAATTTCAAATGAGCCAATATTTGGCATGAAATTTCAAAATGTCTCACTTTCGACATTTGATATGTTGTCTATGTTCTATTGTGAATACAATATCAGTTTTTGAGATTTATGAATTATTGCATTCCGTTTTTATTTACAATTTGTACTTTGTCCCAACTTTTTTGGAATCGGGGTTGTAAAAATAATGGCTGGCATTTTTGTGGTCTATCAGATATATTCCTTTCAGCTACTCGTCTTCAACTCGTTCAGTATCATGCTAGCTTAATGGAATATATCTGATATACCATGAAAAAAGGTAGCCGATATTATTTAATCAATCAACAACTTTTGACCAATCAGAATGTAGAATTCAGAATCATGACATTAGCATTTTGTATAGTACTAGCAGGTTACCCAGCGTTGCCCAGGTTTTGCAAAATTCTGGTGAAGATCCATCGAGAAATGGTGATGTTAACCCAAGACAAACAAAAATCCAAACATCCACCACCCAGGGGACCAGTGGGGACCCCCTGGGGTCCATACATGAATTTTGTTTATATCTGCAAAATTCCAGGTCCTCCCTGGACCAACTTACCAAATTTGGTGAAAATCCATCAAAAAATGGCGATGTTAGCTCAAGACAAACAAACAAACAAAAACTTTGCCGCTTATTATATAGATAAGGTCATCTCCGGTTTCCTACTTCCTGGGTTTTTGTGTTGTTCTACTCCAACTTTATACAGTATGAAGATCAGAATGGGTTTCAAACCTACTGCTTTCCCAGTTTCCTGCATCTTACATCTCACTCCAGCTGATGACGTGTCCTGATAGTAATCTGAAGACAAAACAGGGTGTCTTTTCTCATCCCACTCTCACCCCCCTCTACACTTTTCCTCTTTTACGTCAGTCAGCAAAAACTGCTGATGGTTCCAAAGAAGCACATTGATTTGTTCTCCTTCCTGCTTTTGCATACTTCTGTGTTCATTTCCATACAATTACGCTGACTGAACCCAGGCTGGGACACGCTGAACTTCCTGCTGCATGCATCGGAGCATGTTAGCATCCAAATGCTAAACATTTTAGTCATTACTGTTCACCTGACCGAGGAGGCACAGCTGCAAGCATTATTCTAGAAAATCGCTGACGTCCATGATGAAAATGGACAATTTTACAGAGTTGTTTACTTTACCCAGCAGAAAGTAAAACACAATGTAAAATTGTAATTAAACACTTTCAAGATAGATTTTTGTCTTTTGAAAAGATTAAAAAACAGTCCAGCTGATTTAACTTGCAGTACACAGGCTGTTCTCTGAGAGTATAACAAGCTAATCAGCATGAATGTGTGGAAAAAGGTATTTGAGGTGAACTTTGAACAGAACCCATAAAAGTGTGACTGATAGAAAATAGAACAAGCTGTGATGAAACTGTATTATTATTTACACAACAGCACTGTCAAACACTTGATTCTATGACGGCATAATAGGGCCACTGTAGGTAAAAAAAATATATTGAGCTTTGTGGGTGGGTGGGTCACGTCATGAGAAAAAGCTTTGGATTTACAAGAATAAAGTCATAAATTTATGAGAAACAAAACTCGGAAAAGTAGGAACTACATCAACGACAAAGAGTGTACAGTGGTGCTTGAAAGTTTGTGAACCCTTTAGAATTTTCTATATTTCTGCATAAATATGACCTAAAACATCATCAGATTTTCACACAAGTCCTAAAAGTAGATAAAGAGAACCCAGTTAAACAAATGACACAAAAATTTTATACTTGGTCATTTATTTATTGAGGAAAATGATCCAATATTACATAGCTGTGAGTGGCAAAAGTATGTGAACCTCTAGGAATAGCAGTTAATTTGAAGGTGAAATTCGAGTCAGGTTTTTTCAATCAATGGGATGACAATCAAGTGTGAGTGGGCACCCTGTTTTATTTAAAGAACAGGGATCTATCAAAGTCTGGTCTTCACAAGCGTTGTTGATGCTCATCAGGCTAGAAAAGGTTACAAAACCATCTCTAAAGAGTTTGGACTCCATCAATCCACAGTCAGACAGATTGTGTACAAATGGAGGAAATTCAAGACCATTGTTACCCTCCCCAGGAGTGGTCAACCAACAAAGATCACTCCAAGAGCAAGGCATGTAATAGTTGGCGAGGTCACAAAGGACCCCAGGGTAACTTCTAAGCAACTGAAGGCCTCTCTCACATTGGCTAATGTTAATGTTCATGAGTCCACCATCAGGAGAACCCTGAACAACAATGGTGTGCATGGCAGGGTTGCAAGGAGAAAGCCACCGCTCTCCAAAAAGGACATTGCCACTCATCTGCAGTTTGCTAAAGATCACATGGACAAGCCAGAAGGCTATTGGAAAAAATGTTTTGTGGATGGATGAGACCAAAATAGAACTTTTTGGTTTAAATGAGAAGTGTTATGTTTGGAGAAAGGAAAACGCTGGACATCCGTCCATGAACTGAATCTGAAGAGAAGGTGGGTCATGCAGCAAGACAATGACCCTAAGCACACAAGTCATTCTACCAAAGAATGGTAAAAGAAGAATAAATTTAATGTTTTGGAATGGCCAAGTCAAAGTTCTGATCTTAATCCAATCAAAATGTTGTAGAAGAACCTGAAGCGAGCAGCTCATGTGAGGAAACCCACCAACATCCTAGAGTTGAAGCTGTTCTGTATGGAGGAACGGGCTAAAATTCCTCCAAGCCGGTGTGCAGGACTGATCAACAGTTACCGGAAATGTTTAGTTGCAGTTTTTGCTGCACAAGGGGGTCACACCAGATACTGAAAGCAAAGGTTCACATACTTTTGCCACTCACAGATATGTAATATTGGATCATTTTCCTCAATAAATAAATGACCAAGTATAATATTTTTGTGTCATTTGTTTAACTGGGTTCTCTTTATCTACTTGTAGGACTTGTGTGAAAATCTGATGATGTTTTAGGTCATATTTATGCAGAAATATAGAAAATTCTAAAGGGTTCACAAACTTTCAAGCACCACTGTATTTCCTATCGCTCTCGGCTCAGAAGTTTCAAAGTAACAGTGGTTTGGGCAAATGAGAAGAATTCACACACTGACCCTTTTCCCACAGCCTGTTCAAGACGGGAATCTTATGCCTTTATTCCGCTTCGTGCTCTGTATAAAACATCTGAATGTGGATCAGGGAGTCTGTGCTGTTCTGCCTCTGAACTGAATGATTGGTAGGAACAGTGCCAGAATTGACATCTGTGTAAAAGGTAAAGCTGGCACGGCAGGACAGAGTTGTGACATTTTAAACATTGACAGTGATGTAGTTCCTTGACACCCCCCCACTATTTTTCTGTACTATATTTTTCAATATTTAGTTTTGTTTTTTGTAAAGCTTGTGACTTTTCTTTTCACAAAGTTATAACTGTCACACCTGCACACATTGCAGAGTTTCTTTTCGGACAGCGTGCGCAACGAACTGACTCTCACATGCACTCTGAACAGCGTGTGTCGCTAATGACACACACCTGCCTCGTATTAAGGTGCAATCAGCGTGCTCATATAAGGATGCTGAAGACTCATTTACTTTGCGAAGGATTGGGTTGTTAGCAACTCATTACCAAGCCTTGGGTTCGTGTTGGTCTCCTGATTCCTGTTCATTGTTTTTTGGGTTCTGCTTTTGTCTGTGCCTTGGATAGTCTGTTTGTGCCTAGCTCAACTGATTGCCTGTTTACTGTTCATGATTTCTGCCTGCCGTATTGAACTGTATGCCTGATCATTGCTGTTACAATGAACTCTTCTGCATTACATTTACTTCTGGTGACTCTATTCAACCCGGTTATTGATGGAATACTTCACCCTGCTGATAATACTTTGCCACAGCATGGATGTACAGTGGTGTTTGAAAGTTTGTGAACCCTTTAGAATTTTCTATATTTATGCATAAATATGACCTAAAACATCATCAGATTTTCACACAAGTCCTAAAAGTAGATAAAGAGAACCCAGTTAAACAAATGACACAAAAATATTATACTTGGTCATTTATTTATTGAGGAAAATGATCCAGTATTACATAGCTGTGAGTGGCAAAAGTATGTGAACCTTTGCTTTCAGTATCTGGTGTGACCCCCTTGTGCAGCAATAACTGCAACTAAACGTTTGCGGTAACTGTTGATCAGTCCTGCACACCAGCTTGGAGGAATTTTAGTCCATTCCTCTGGACAGAGCAGCTTCAACTCTGGGATGTCGGTGGGTTTCCTCACATGAACTGATCGCTTCAGGTCCTTCCACAACATTTCCATTGGATTAAGGTCAGGACTTTGACTTGGCCATTCCAAAACATTAACTTTATTCTTTTTTCACCATTCTTTGGTAGAATGACTTGTGTGCTTAGGGTCGTTGTCTTGCTGCATGACCCACCTTCTCTTGAGATTCAGTTCATGGACAGATGTCCTGACATTTTCCTTTAGAATTCACTGGTATAATTCAGAATTCATTGTTCCATCAATGATGGCAAGCCGTCCTGGCCCAGATGCAGCAAAACAGGCCCAAACCATGATACTACCACCACCATGTTTCACAGATGGGATAAGGTTCTTGTGCTGGAATGCACTGTTTTCCTTTCTCCAAACATAACGCTTCTCATTTCAACCAAAAAGTTCTATTTTGGTCTCATCACAAAACAATTTTCCAATAGCCTTCTGGCTTGTCCATGTGATCTTTAGCAAACTGCAGATGAGCAGCAATGTTCTTTTTGGAGAGCAGTGGCTTTCTCCTTTCAACCCTGCCATGTACACCATTGTTGTTCAGTGTTCTCCTGATGGTGGACTCATGAACATTAACATTAGCCAATGTATAAGAGGCCTTCAGTTGCTTAGAAGTTACCCTGGGGTCCTTTGTGACTTCGCTGACTATTACACGCCTTGCTCTTGGAGTGATCTTTGTTGGTCGACCACTCCTGGGGAGGGTAACAATGGTCTTGAATTTCCTCCATTTGTACACAATCTGTCTGACTGTGGATTGGTGGAGTCCAAACTCTTTAGAGATGGTTTTGTAACCTTTTCTAGCCTGATGAGCATCAACAACGCTTTTTCTGAGTTCCTCAGAAATCTCCTTTGTTCATGCCATGATACACTTCCACAAACATGTGTTGTGAAGGTCAGACTTTGATAGAGCCCTGTTCTTTAAATCAAACAGGGTGCCCATCACACCTGATTGTCATCCCATTGATTGAAAAAACCTGACTCGAATTTCACCTTCAAATTAACTGCTAATCCTAGAGGTTCACATACTTTTACCACTCACAGATATGTAATACTGGATCATTTTCCTCAATAAATAAATGACCAAGTATAATATTTTTGTCTCATTTGTTTAACTGGGTTCTCTTTATCTACTTTTAGGACTTGTGTGAAAATCTGATGATGTTTTAGGTCATATTTATATCGAAATATAGAAAATTCTAAAGGGTTCACAAACTTAAGCACCACTGTAGCAGAAGAGAACCAGCATGCTTCTCAACACCATGCCTGGGTTTCTGTGCCTCAACCCTTAGCCATATTTTTATGGCAGCAATTTGGGATAGACACCCCGGCACCCTATAATGGGGTGGAATATCACCCCGAGGGGTTCACCTTGCAATGTGTATTCTTTTATGCTGACTTGGAGAAGCCCAAGCCTCCCAGAGCCCATCTGGGTCAGCTGCATGATTCACTGGCTCATGGGACAAGCACACCAATGTGCCAAGTCCCTAATCAGAGTGGAACACCCATGCCCCCATAACTCCCAGTTATTTCAAATCATTCTCTGGTATCTATTTGAGGCTCTGAAGAAGGAGGATCCTCATGAATTATTTTGTGGGGGAGCTACGACGTTAGAAGCCAACGCAGCAGCAGCAGAGGAGGCCATCACTCCAGTGATCCTTCTAGAGACCTGATTTCCAGAAGCAGTTCCTGAATCAGCTCCAGAACCAGAGAGGGTGGCCTCTGTTCCAGAACCAGTACCAGAGCCAGTGCCTAAGCCAATGCCAGAGCCAGAACCAAAGCTAGAGCCAGAGCCAATGCAAGAGCCAAAGAGAGACCCCAGAGCCCAACAGGGTGGCCTCTGTTCTGCAGTCAGTTCCAGAACCAGCACCAGAGGCTGACGGGGCAGCCTCTGCTCCGAAGCCAGTTCATGACCTAGTGCCAGAGGCCAACAGGGTGGACTCTGCCCCAGATTTCAGTGAAGATGAGCTTTTCACCCTGCTGCTTGGCTTTGAAGACATTGACCTTCCACCTGGCTTTGAAGTCATTGCCTCTGTGCCACCCGGCCTCGACAAGGACAAGAACAGTGCTCAAACAGAGCCTATGCCTAGTTTCAAGCCCAAGTCCATGACTAGCCTAGAATTTGAGCCATTGTCCATAATCTGTCTAGAGACCAAGTCCTGTCCAGAGCTCAAGCCCAAGTCCTGTTCAGAGCTTGAGCCCAAATCCATGTCCAGTCCAGAGCCCAAGTCCATGTCCAGAGTCCATACCCAGGTCCTGCCCAGAACCCATGTCCATGTCCAGTCTGGAGCCCAAGTCCTGTCCAGAGCCTATATCCAGGTCCTGCCCAGAACCCAAGCCCTATCCTCAGCCCAAGTCCAAGTCCTGTCCAGAGCCTGAGCCCATGCTCAAGCCCATGTTCAGTCCAGAGACTAGGTTCTGTTCAGAGCTCGAGCCCAAGTCCATGTCCAGTCCAGAGCCCAAGTCCTGGCCAGAGCCCATGTCCAGGTACTGCCCAGAGCCCATGTCCAGTCTGAAGCCTGGGTACTATCCAAAGCCCAAGTCCAAGTCCTGTTCAGAGCCCAAGCTCATGCTCAAGCCCATGTCCAGAGCCCATACCCAGATCCTGCCCAGAACCCACGTCCAGTCCAGAGCCCAAGTCATATCCTAAGCCCAAGTCCTGTCCAGAACCTGAGCCCATGCCCATGTATCCAGTCCAGAGTCCAGGTCCTGTCCAGAGCCCAAGCCCCCACCTGAGCCGAGAATCCGGTGCCATGTCTGCACAGAATGGAGCACAAATGGCACAGCGTCCAGTGCCAGGCCCTCATCCCCAGGGCCACTGAAGATGAGTTTAAGCTCCCAGAGGGAGCTCTTTTTTTGGGGGGGGTTCTGTCACACCCACACACATTGGCGCATGCCACAGACTTTCTCTCACACACGCTCTGGACAGCATGCACAAAGAACTGACTCATGCGTGCTCTGAACAGCGCGCGCTGCTAATAATGTACACCTGCCTTGGATTAAGGCGCAATCAGCACACTCGTATAAGGACGCTGAAGACTCATTCACTTTGCGAAGTATTGCAATGTTAGTAACTCATTACCAAGCCTTGTCGTCATGTTCTGCTGGTTTCCTGATTCTTGTTCCTTGTTTTTGGGATTCTGCTTTTCTATGTGCTTTGGATAGTCTGTCTGTGCCTCACTCGACCCATTGCCTGTTTACTGTTCATGATTTCTGCCTGCCATATTGGACTATATATCTAATCATTGCTTTTATAATAAACTCTTCTGCACTTACATCCGACTCTACTCAACCCTGTTACTAACAGAATACTTCGCCCTGCTGACAGTGACTTTACAACTTTCAAGAATATCTGAGTTTTTTTCTTTTTAATTTACAACTTTAATCTTGGAATCTTGGGAATTATTTTATTTTTCTTAGAATATTATCCCCTCCCCTGTTCTGTAATTGTTTTTTTAACCTACTTTAATGGTCGTAATATGCCATTGACACTCTGACAGCAGTGCAGCTCCAAATCACAGGTTCTAATACTGTATGTTAGTGTTTGATATAATAAATAAATAAAACCTTAGACAGGGACTTGTATTGAAGATGCTCCATGTAACAATCAGGGAAAAAGCTGTAATCGGATATCTTCAGGACAGAGCAGTGTGCACTTTGCAGTTAGATGGTAATGTGTCCAGCTGCCATTCTTCTTATTAACTTCAATATTGAGAAACAGCTGTCCATAACTACTATAGACATCATTGGCATAAAGGCTGATCCTTTGTTTCATGGATTTTCCGCAACTGCATGAAAACAAAGATGACCGGTCATTCTTCAATTAATTATCCATCCATCTGTAGCCACTTATCCTGTACAGGGTCGCAGGTGAGCTGGAGCCGATTCCAGCTGACTATGGGCAAGAGGTGGGGTACACCCTGGACAAGTCGACAGATCATCGTAGAGCAAACACATAGAGACAAACAACCATTCACACTCACATTCACACCTATGGTCAATTTAGAGCCACCAATTAGCCTAACTTGCATGTCTTTGGACTGTGGGGGAAACCGGAGCACCCGGAAGAAACCCACGCAAACACGGGGAAAACATGCAAACTCCACACAGAAAGGCCCTCATCAGCCGCTGGGCTTGAACCCAGGACCTTCTTGCTGTGAGGGGACAGTGCTAACTACTTTCCCACCGTGCCACCCTTTCAATTAATTAAAAATCTTTAATCCAATCTGCTGTGGTGTAAGCAGAATAAAACACAAGATATGGTAACAGTAACTCCAGTAACTTGTGATTATTTTCCTATCACAGAGTGACATGGAGTGATTTATTCTTTATGTCTTCACTGTTAATCTAAAACATTAAAATTGGTTAAAATATAAAGATGACTTTGTATGAGCAGGGGTGCACTAACTTTTGACTATTAAATTCCTATCGAGGTGGGAATTTATGAAAGTATGAAATGTCAAAATTGAGTCCAATTATGTCAAATCATTCATTTTTATGTTGTTTGTTTAAAGTTGTTTTTCTCTTAGACTTATTTACAATGAGGGGGAGAGAGAGAGAGAGAGAGAGAGAATGTGAAATGATACAGAGAAGATAAGAGAGTAATAGAGAAGATGAAAGTGAGAAAGGCAGTGGAGGTGAGACTAGCTGAACTCCCTGCTTATTTTTCCATCTTCTCCCGTTTGTTGTCCGTATCGATTGGACATGAAACAGAGATGAGCACTGAGCTGTTCCTGGAGCTGAAGTTTCAGTTGGTTGATACCTGATCACTGACTCTCTCCATCTATCTAATGGAGTATAAACCACACAGCAGAGCAACAAAGAGCAAAGAAAGACAATATTTCTAATTTGTGTGAATAGTGCGCTGATGGTGCATCGCTTTAAATGTTGATGATGAGGTCCACAAGAAAGTGTCGGACATCATTATCTCCTTTCCTTTCATAAAGAATGGTCAAATGTACCATGCATATCCTCCTCTCAACCGGGAGATCTACATGTAGTCAGGTTGTACCAAAGACCATCATAAAAATGGTACCTACATCTGGCGAGGTGCTGCAATTCAGATGTGAGTAGGGAGTCAAACTCTTGCAGTTACCAGAAGACCAGCCCCCCACTGTAACCCTAGCTATGTAATAGGCAAGAGTCAGAGGGCTATGGAAATGGAGATCAGCGACGCCTGATGTGCCTCATGGCATGGGGAGGACTTTGAGGTACATGAGAGCACAGTGAAATTCTTTCTCCTGCATTTAAAGGATGTGAACACACACATCAGAACAGTGGGCAGTTGTGCTGATGCACCCAGGGTGCAGTTGGAGGTTAGGTGCCTTGTTTAAGGGCACTTCAGCCACTCCTTCTGGTCCAGAGAATCAAACCAGCAACTTTTTGGTCCCAAAGCTGCTTATCTTACCTTTAGGCCATGGCTTTCACAATTGGGGCTCATCCAGGATACAAACCCGAGACCTCTTGCACCTGAAGCAAGAATTATACCCCTAGACCCAAACTCTTTTGGTTTCTGTTTTATCACATCTTGATTCCTGTCCTGTAATTGGTTTGTTACCTGATTGTGTTCACCTGTTCTGTGTTCGTTATCTATGCTCATCTCATCTCATTATCTCTAGCCGCTTTATCCTGTTCTACAGGGTTGCAGGCAAGCTGGAGCCTATCCCAGCTGACTACGGGCGAAAGGCGGGGTACACCCTGGACAAGTCGCCAGGTCATCACAGGGCTGACACATAGACACAGACAACCATTCACACTCACATTCACACCTACGCTCAATTTAGAGTCACCAGTTAACCTAACCTGCATGTCTTTGGACTGTGGGGGAAACCGGAGCACCCGGAGGAAACCCACGCGGACACGGGGAGAACATGCAAACTCCGCACAGAAAGGCCCTCGCCGGCCATGGGGCTCGAACCCGGACCTTCTTGCTGTGAGGCGACAGCGCTAACCACTACACCACCGTGCCGCCCTCGTTATCTATGGTGTTTCTGTATAGTTACCATACATCAATGTACAAGTCTTTCGGAGCCTTGTTTTCTTGTTTCCTCGTTTATTCTGAAGTTTGACTCTTGCCTGTGGTTTGACTTTGAATATACTGTAGATGATCCTCGTCCAACTTCGTCTGCCTCAGTGCCACTCTCACTGGTTTTACTCTCAGAAATAGCAAAGCAAATTTGGCTGTTTGATTGTGTGGAAATGGTGCAGTCAACCCGAGTCTTGCTCAGCTTTACTTTTCTCATTAATAATATCTAGAAGACCAGCTGTGCTTGTCTGTGTGTGGGTTTCCCAATTCCCAAACCTTTGGACAAAGAAAAAATAAATGCAGTCTGATTTATTGAAATCCCAGCCTCTCAGGAACAGATTATCCAGCAGAAATCACACAGACTGCAGAGTTCAGGGTTTTGAGTGACGGGTGAGTTCACAAATTCTGCATTATAGCTGATATGAATAAAATCAGCAAAAACAAAAAATGCTTTCAGAAAAGAAGACAGCACAAATCTGTTGCTTTCTGTCCACCCGTGTTTGTCAGCATTAAAGTAAATACCTACAGCCTTGTTGGTAACTTGCCAGCGCCCCATAACGATCCCACAATTCCTTGCGCGCTCCACCCGGATGTGACGTAAAGTGGAACTGCTTTAACTGTATCGAGAGCGCCTCGATTCACGCTCTCATGTTCTGACTACTGGAGTGGTCGGACGGACTGTAGGCACGCTCGCTACAGTGTTGAGACTAACCGCTATTGTCTGAGAACAGCCTGTTCAAATTAGTTTCGGCCGAACTTTTGAATGACCCGCTAGGTTTCAGTGATATAGTGGTTTTGATTCTAAACCTTTGCAAAGTTTAACTACAGTTAAGTAGTTTTCCACGCTAAGAGGCATTTGCGGACAGCTTCGCTCCTCTCAGCCTTTTTCTCGTCGACGCATCACCGGAGGTTTCTCCCGAAGCACCGTGGACCAGCTAGGCCTCCATCTCCCTGCTTCGTTTAGCCGCGGTTGGACGCAACTCGCCGCTAACCTCCTCTCCTCGGACCGCGACCCTCAGCGCGGACATCGGAGAACGAACTTCCATCGCATTGAGTAGGCACTTGGGCAAATTTTAGTAATTTGTAGCTTATTCAGATGGTTGTTAGGGTCATGTTCAAGCTTTGAGCTGTTTAGCATACCCGCTCAGACATGGAAGGTGTCTTTTATTGTTTGTTTTGGTTCTGTTTTTCTTTGAACTTGTTAAACAGGGTATCTTGCATGTTTATGTCTTTCCTTAACTCCATTGCTAGCTTCCCTATCTGATTAGCAGCGCAGCGACAAGTTTGTTATTTTAAGCCCCGAGGCTGGACCGCTACAAGGCCTAGTCCTCTCCATCCAACACCTATTACTCTTCCCCTCTCTCTCTCTCTCGCGTTGAGTTCTTTGCCTAGATAGTCTGTTGGAAATTGTTGTTAAGCACAGTGTTTGGATCCAGCTGTAACGTGGCCAGATTCTCATTAGCAACTCATTGCTAGCTACCTCAGGGTGATACGCTAGCTGGTAGGCTTGTGTTCTCAACTAGGCCTGCAGGCGCCATATTCCCCGACGCCATTTTGGTACCTCCCTCATTGAGCTACCTGTGATACGTCACCTAGTTTACGACATCTAGGCATTGACCGCCATTTTGCTTAAGCATTGCTAGAGTGGCTAGTCGTTAGCATCTGCCCACACACACACACCTACACACACGCACGCATCGGCTTTCCCTAGTCACACACACACACGCACACACAAGGGATTCTCTTTTCCTATCTCTTTCTCTCTCTCTCCCCCTCTCTCCCGCCCCAAACCTATGGCCCAGGTGTAATTGTTCCATTGTTGTGCCTTGTTATTACCTTTGCCCGACATTGAATGTATTTTGTGAGATTCTTATTAGTGAGTAGTAGACAAATAAAAGCTAATCAAATTGAATTACTTGTTCCTGTTGTTTATTCACAAGGTCAACTATTTAGAACTCCTTTTTCCTTCAAATTTAGCTTTTGTATACAACTGGGTTTCCCATCTAATGCAGAGCTACCATTAATCTTGAATGTAACCATTCACGGTGAATATTAAGATTAATAATTTAAGATTTTATGAGACTGATCTTTAATTATAAATTGATTAATTCAATTATCAATTATTACATAATTTATAATTTAATTAATCCCAATTCCACCTACAAGCCTGGAGAGGATTCATTATGGATTCCAGGACTCAATTCAATGTACACACTAGCAATCTTCAAAATCTCAGCATCATCATACTGCTCACACATTACAGAAGTTCAGTCAGTTGGTTTGTTCACATAGCAGTGTAGAATAGAATAGAATAGAATAGAATTCTGTATTGTCCACATTGTGGAAATTCATCATTGGCCCCACAAAACATAAAAACATATAATACATATACACAAGACTTCACAGCAGTACAACAGACACACAAGAGCTTCTCACCCCACGGGCTTACAGACCCCAAGATCAAGTGGCCCAATATAAATCTCATCTCATTATCTGTAGCCGCTTTATCCTGTTCGACAGGGTTGCAGGCAAGCTGGAGCCTATCCCAGCTGACTATGGGCGAAAGGTGGGGTACACTCTGGACAAGTCACCAGGTCATCACAGGGCTGACACATAGACACAGACAACCATTCACACTCACACCTACGGTCAATTTAGAGTCACCAGTTAACCTAACCTGCATGTCTTTGGACTGTGGGGGAAACCGGAGCACCCGGAGGAAACCCACGCGGACACAGGGAGAACATGCAAACTCCACACAGAAAGGCCCTCGCCGGCCATGGGGCTCGAACCTGGACCTTCTTGCTGTGAGGCAACAGCGCTAACCACTACACCACCGTGACGCCCGCCATTGGTATCAAGTTTTAGCAATTGATTTAATAAAATATCAGTCCTAACAGTGTTAAAATCTGAACTAAAATCAATAAATAAGATTTTGGCATAAGCCTCAGAGTGCTGGGTGTGTTTACAGACAATGTGAATTAAAGTGACACAAATGAGGTACATGAATAAATGACACAAATGAACGCAGAGCTGTCGATCATGAGACGGGCACCTGGCTTGGGTGGTTGTTTCATACTAATTCGTCCATCCATTATCCGTAACCGCTTATCCTGTACAGGGTCTCAGGCAAGCTGGATCCTATCCCAGCTGACTATGGGCGAGAGGCGGGGTACACCCTGGACAAGTCACCAGATCATCACAGGCCTGACACATAGAGACAAACAACCATTCACACTCACATTGTTTGATTGCGTGGGTAAGTATACAGAGATTGGCCTACTGGCAGTATCAGATTAGAAAGTCCTGCTGAGTCCTTCTATCTCATTCAGCCAGTGTTTCCCAGGCTGCACCATGGGGAGGTTTCTGTATCTCTCCCCCACACATCAGATGATCAGTTATCACTCGAGATGAGTGGAGAACACAGGAGACAGACACCAGACACCCCTTGCACGGCCATGTAGCACCCCAATGCAGGCTTCCATCCAGAGCCAACTTCATGCAAACAGTCCTGCCCCTCCAGACAACCAAACAGGAAGCAAGGGCCAACATCTGGAAAGATGAATGGCAAACTTATGACACACAAACACTTGAATGGTTGGACAGAGGAATCACACCCACAGAAAGCCTTACTAGTGGCCAGGACCTTGTCTGGCTAACCTGGAAGTCACGAAACAGACTGCGTGTAGAACAGGGGAGGTGCAAAGCACTGATGAAAGCTTGGAAGTACACAACAGAAGACATGTGCAGCTGTGGATCGGTGCAGACAATGTCCCATCTACTGGAATGTGTTGACGCTCCCCGGTGCAGTCCAAAAGACCTGGCAGAACCTACCCCATCAGCTGTGGCCTGTGCCCAATACTGGCAGAATGACATCTGAGATTGCAATGGACTCGAAGAACACTCACATTCACACCTATGGTCAATTTAGAGCCACCGATTAGCCTAACCTGCATGTCTTTGGACTGTGGGGGAAACTGGAACATGGAGGAAACCAATGCAGACACAGGGAGAACATGCAAACTCCACACATAAAGACCACCATTGGCCACTGGGCTTGAACCCAGAACCTTCTTGCTGTGAGGGGACAGTGCTAACCACTACACCACTGTGCCTCCACACTAATTTGTACATAAACAAAAAAGGAGGAATAAGAAAAAATGATGGAGCAATCATTGATTTATAAATGATGATCATCTGTTCCACCAAGAGAACTGTAGGTATAGTGAAAAGAAACAACTATTTTTACTCACCAGGAATCAGCAGGAATAAAAGTTTATAGTGTGCATTCAATGTAAAATGTTTTGTTCATTTCAGTTTTAAAAATTCCGCCCTCGTTAATTTGCACTAGCAGCGCTGGGAAAAATTGTTACCCTCACTCAGGATCTGTCAAATTTATTCTTCTTCTTATTATTATTATTCTCCTAATGTTTTTTAGGACGCCATTTCTCCCTCAGTTTTCAATCAATCATCACCAAATTTCACATGAAGAATACCTCTAGGCTGAATTACATTGGACTTTCAATGGTGATCTGGATAACTGAACCGGAATGATCCTTGAAAAACGGGCTTTTTTTCAATCACTTATACCGTGGTGCTTCAAAGTTTGTTAACCCTTGAGAATTTTCTATATTTCTGCATAAATATGACCGAAAACATCATCAGATTTTCACACAAGTCCTAAAAGTAGATAAAGAGAACCCAGTTAAACAAATGAGGCAAAAATATTATACTTGGTCATTTATTTATTGAGGAAAATGATCTAATATTACATATCTGTGAGTGGCAAAAGTATGTGAACCTCTAGGATTAGCCGTTAATTTGAAGGTGAAATTAGAGTCAGGTGTTTTCAATCAATGGGATGACAATCAGGTGTGAGTGGGCACCCTGTTTTATTTAAAGAACAGGGATCTATCAAAGTCTGATCTTCACAACACATTTATGGAAGTGTATTATGGCACAAACAAAGGAGATTTCTGAGGACCTCAGAAAAAGTGTTGTTGATGCTCATCAGGCTAGAAAAGGTTACAAAACTATATCTAAAGAGTTTGGACTCCACCAATCCACAGTCAGACAGACTGTGTACAAATGGAGGAAATTCAAGACCATTGTTACCCTCCCCAGGAGTGGGCAACCAACAAAGATCACTCCAAGAGCAAGGCGTGTAATAGTTGGCAAGGTCACAAACGACCCCAGGGTAACTTCTAAGCAACTGAAGGCCTCTCTCACATTGGCTAATGTTAATGTTCATGAGTCCACCATCAGGAGAACACTGAACAACAATGATGTGCATGGCAGGGTTGCAAGGAGAAAGCCACTGCTCTCCAAAAAGAACATTGATGCTCATCTGCAGTTTGCTAAAGATCACGTGGACAAGCCAGAAGGCTATTGGAAAAATGTTTTGTGGATGGATGAGACCAAAATAGAATTTTTTGGTTTAAATGAGAAGCGTCATGTTTGGAGAAAGGAAAACACTGCATTCCAGCATAAGAACCTTATCCCATCTGTGAAACATGGTGGTGGTAGTATCATGGTTTGGGCCTGTTTTGCTGCATCTGGGCCAGGACAGCTTGCCATCATTGATGGAACAATGAATTCTGAATTATACCAACGAATTCTAAAGGAAAATGTCAGTACATCTGTCTATGAACTGAATCTCAAGAGAAGGTGGGTCATGCAGCAAGACAACGACCCTAAGCACACAAGTTGTTCTACCAAAGAATGGTTAAAGAAGAATAAAGTGAATGTTTTGGAATGGCCAAGTCAAAGTCCTGACCTTAATCCAATGGAAATGTTGTGGAAGGACCTGAAGCGAGCAGTTCATGTGAGGAAACCCACCAACATCCCAGAGTTGAAGCTGTTCTGTACGGAGGAACGGGCTAAAATTCCTCCAAGCCGGTGTGCAGGACTGATCAACAGTTACCGCAAACATTTAGTTGCAGTTATTGCTGCACAAGGGGGTCACACCAGATACTGAAAGCAAAGGCTCACATACTTTTGCCACTCACAGATATGTAATGTTGGATCATTTTCCTCAATAAATAAATGACCAAGTATAATATTTTTGTCTCATTTGTTTAACTGGGTTCTCTTTATCTACTTTTAGGACTTGTGTGAAAATCTGATGATGTTTTAGGTCATATTTATGCAGAAATATAGAACACTCTAAAGGGTTCACAAACTTTCAAGCACCACTGTAACTGTCAATAACAGTCCAAAGACTTGTGGTTAGGTTAACATGGGACAGCCTTGGGCTGAAGTGTGCAAGAGTGGCATGTACACAGCAGCTTTGCTCTCCTATGATGAACTCAATTTCGCTATTTTGTGCAGTGACAATAGAGACATTCTATTCTATTTTCATGATTTTCATGAATCAGTTTTTATAAAAAAGTTTTGTTCAGGGTGGCAGGGCACAATGTTACCTCACTAAGCGTCATTCTCAATCTCTTACCGTTCCGGATCTACAGGGTACGATGACCAGACGTCCCAGTTTGTAACAGCTAGTGCAAATTACTGTGACTTTAGTCACAATCTCTATCGAGTTGTGATTGTAATCATGAGCATCATCTCAAATCAACTTTTTTTTCCCCTCAGTAGAATTGGTCTACGTGAGTTATTATTATTTTTTAATTCAAACACTAACCTTAATTAAGAAACTGGTCAATGTTAATACTTAAAAACGGTCTAGAATATTCGCAAAGTATCAGACAGCTTTAATTTGTGACGTCTGTTGAGGATATCAAATCACATCACACTACAGTACAATACCCATGTTAGGCCCTTGAGCAAGGCCCTTATTCCTCAACTGTATAAAGGAGATAAAATGTAAGTCACTCTGGTCTGGATAAGAGCGTCTGCCAAGTGTGGTAAATGTAAGCTCTAGGAAGTGTGTTTTTTTCTCTCTTTTATCTTTGCAGGTAAATGGACATTGTCCGTATCTATTCCAGACTGAATAAGAAATCAGCTCTTGTTCTCGACAGCAGGCTGTGATGCCAGTTTTAAACGACAAAGCTGCAGATTCACACAGAAACTGCTCAAGGCGAATTCAAAGTGCTTTGATTGCTTAAAAAAAGATAAGATACTCACCAAGACCCAAACATGACACTCGCAATCCGGACTTCCCAAGGTTCCTACAGAGAGAGAGAGAAAGAAAATAAATATATCATCAGTGAGCATCTCAACACAGATTAATCAGCATCGGGTTCATGTACTGAAGCAAAACCTTGACTTCTATGTGAATAACAGCGTCATACAATGAGACGCCTTGTGATGTGGAAAAATCCTAAAATACACAAAACTAGCCGTCAAAATATAGGTGTGTGCAGGGGTTAAATTGGGCCGGGGCTGTCCGGGGCTGAGCCCCGGCACATAAGCTCGGAGCGGATGGCATATGATCACGCACACATCAAAAGCAACAAACCCTTTTCACGATTTTCAGTTCTGAATAATTAAATATCGTTTTATTAATCAATAAACCCATGACTTTTATGAGATAGATCATAGTTTTCCTGATAACAAGACGACCTGTCAAAGCTATTTAGAACAGAACTTGCGATCAGAGATTCTGGTTTCTGGAACACTGCGTGGGTTGCCAATTCCGCTTTTTATAAGCGACTTTGGGGTTTCTTTTTTTGTGAGCTCGCTTTAAAAAAAAATCAGAAGTCGTGGTTTGCGGGTTTTTGGGCTTGTGTTTCAGCGTTGTGACTTGTTTATAATTTTCTCCGTACACCGTCTCCCCTTTTACCTGCATACGATCCTAATCCATCAGAGGTGCTTGAACGAACTGTCTGTGCATTTGGCGAGTTCAATTTCCATAGTCCCCAGTTATCGACAGAAATTAGCCAGAGGGAAGGGGGAGATGTCAGTTAAAGTTAGCTACTGAGATTGACCAAAAGTTGAGCCTAACAACTTTTGCAAAACACATACTGTCTAAAAATAAAAACACAACATATTTAGATCAGTATTATTTTTCCCCTCTTCAGTATTATTTGATATTTTGTTTTTAATAATAAAAAATATGATAGATTATCTCATCTCATCTCATTATCTCTAGCCGCTTTATCCTTCTACAGGGTCGCAGGCAAGCTGGAGCCTATCCCAGCTGACTATGGGCGAAAGGCGGGGTACACCCTGGACAAGTCGCCAGGTCATCACAGGGCTGACACATAGACACAGACAACCATTCACACTCACATTCACACCTACGCTCAATTTAGAGTCACCAGTTAACCTAACCTGCATGTCTTTGGACTGTGGGGGAAACCGGAGCACCCGGAGGAAACCCACGCGGACACGGGGAGAACATGCAAACTCCACACAGAAAGGCCCTCGCCAGCCACGGGGCTCGAACCCGGACCTTCTTGCTGTGAGGCGACAGCGCTAACCACTACACCACCGTGCCGCCCGATAATGATTATGTTCACTGTATTGTTAATATTATTAGTGTTTTATTATTTATTGTTAATATTTAATTTAATGTTAATTTATTATTATTTATTGTTAATATTATTAGTGTATTATTAGTGTAATTATTATTGTTATTATTATGTATTCAGTTATTTATTTGGCATGCTTCCAATGTTATAGTGTTGTTTGTATTTGGTTGCATTCACTGCATGAATATATTTGATTGACAATTTGACTGACAGTGTTTTGGTATATTTAACATTTATCCTCCAAAATAAATCAACTGTTTTGGTTTAAGATTGTGCAAGTCTTCAAATTTTCTCACTGAACATTTCTCCTTCACATTTTTCACCTGTAGGCATGTGACAAGATTTAACATGATATTGCTCAACCTACCTCTGTAAAGTCAGCTAACAACTTATTAAAATGCACCAGAATTCAGCAAATAACATGTATGATAATAAAAAACTTCTGGGGGAGGACCCCCAGACCCCCCACTAATCATTTCCTTCAAACCAATGTACAACAACCTGTACAATCTGTTACATTGGCCAACCAATCTACATTCAAACTGCCATAATGTGTAGGGGGGCACTACAAGACACACATAGGCCTACAACACACAGATAAGGTGTATATCTCTGTGCAATATGATATGGTTATCAAATTAGAGGGTTATTTTCCAAAAAGTATATTGGGGCAGGGCGGCGGGGGCAGGGGCGGGTACGAGGCAGAGGCCCCCCCCCACATAACCAATCCCAATTTAACCCCTGGGTGTGTGTTATGTATATAAAAAAATTTGAAATGAATTTGAAACTATTATCCACACATCATCACATTGTCTACAGCAGTGTTTAGCTGCAATCCTGATCTTTTTTTCTTTTATTGCACAAAGCTGCAATGGAAACCTGGTGAGAGTCAGGTCTTTATTTTCAAGCCGTGTACAATACTTTAACAGTGAGCATTAACGGTTAAACTGCAGAGAGAGAGAGAGAGAGAGAGAGAGAGAGAGCACAAAAGGAAAGAGAGCGCAAGAGAAAGAGTGTACAAAAGGAGAGAGAATGCAAGAGTAGAGAGAGCAAGAAAAAGAGAAAGACAGACAGAAAGACAGCACAAAAGGATAGAGAGTGCAAGAGAAAGAGAGAGTGAGAGAAAGAAAGAGGGAGCATAAGAGAGAGTGTACAAAAGGAGAGAGCAAGAAAAAGAGAGAGAAAGCGCATGGGGGAGAGAGAGAGCAAGGAAAAGAAAGAGAGAGACACAGAGAGAGAGTGAATGAGAGAGAGAACACAAGAGAGTGCAAAAGGAGAGAGAGCAAGAAAGAGAGAGAGACTTGTCTTTTGCATTCATCAGATTTTATGGAGAAAAAAACTAATCCTTCGATGAGGGAGAACTCAAGCAGTGCAGGGATCAGGAAGAAAATAAAATCAGGTGGCGATAAGGACGAATAAAGAACAGAATGACATGAAATGGAAAAGCGCAGTGTGTGTGTGTGTGTGTGGAATGAAAATGAGAGGGAGACAGATTGGGGTGGAGAGGTTGCTCAGGAAATTCCACTCAGGTGCAGCCGCACTTCTCTGAACAGTTGTTGATGTATTTTCCGCTCGTCTCAGAAGTCTGCAGCAGTGTTTTAGAGGACTGTTTATGATAACAGAAGCTTTAAAGGGGCCGTATGCAAGTTTTTGAGGCCTCTGTTAAGAACAAGACTTCCTCTTATCCCTGACTCCACCCCTTTCCTCTGGTGAAACTATCCATCCATAGTGAATTGCCTTTGAAGGAAATGAGGGTGAGAGCTGAGTGTGGAGGCAGGGCTAATTTCAGGGCCAGAAAAATATAAACAGGAAGTGGAGTGAAGAAAGCGGACAGCTCAGTGATGTGACAGGGCTGAGATTCACACTTTCACCAAAGAAGGTCTGAAACGAGCTGATTATTACACGTCTAAAACCACGTACATGTTACACACGGTGACTTTAATGTGGCAAGATGACGTCTTCCACTTTTCAGCAAAGTTTTTTCCTTCTTTCTTTATTTCCTTCCATCTGTTTTTCTTTCCTCTTGCTTTTTCCTTTCATTATTTTTTGTCACTTTCGTTCTTTCTTTCTTTCTTTCTTTCTTTCTTTCTTTCTTTCTTTCTTTCTTTCTCTATTATTTCTTTCCTCTTGATTTTTCCTTTCATTATTTTTTCCTTTTTATCACTTTTTATTTCCATCTGTTTTTTCTTTTTCCTTTGCTTTTCCCTTTCATAATTTTCTTTTCGTCACTTTCTTTCTTGCACTAAATTAATTCTGAAATTCTGTTTTTCTTTATAAATTGTGAAATTAACTTGAGTTTTCTTCTTTTTTTCCTTTTAACACCATGGGGGCACAAACTTCTGCACTCAACCGCATATAAAGACTTCAGTATATATGAGTACAGTGCAGTAGAAGAGCATTAAAGTGTCAGATGTACTGCTTACTCCGTGTGTGTGTGTGTGTGTGTGTGTGTGTAAAAGACAGCTGGCAAATGACTCCAGAGAGAAGTTCACATAGTAATATGAGCTGCTCTCTCAGAGACACCTGTGTTTTAATCCCACATCTGCAGAACAGAAACGTTAAAGTTTCTCCATCTCTTTCTCTGAACCCTTTCCTCCTCTGGAGGGCATTTTTACATTTCATCATTCAGACGGGGCGGCACGGTGGTGTAGTGGTTAGCGCTGTCGCCTCCCCGTGTCCGCGTGGGTTTCCTCCGGGTGCTCCGGTTTCCCCCACAGTCCAAAGACATGCAGGTTAGGTTAACTGGTGACTCTAAATTGACCGTAGGTGTGAATGTGAGTGTGAATGGTTGTCTGTGTCTATGTGTCAGCCCTGTGATGACCTGGCGACTTGTCCAGGGTGTACCCCGCCTTTCGCCCGTAGTCAGCTGGGATAGGCTCCAGCTTGCCTGCGACCCTGTAGAAGGATAAAGCGGCTACAGATAATGAGATGAGATGAGATGATTCAGACGATGGTTTTACACAAAAGGAGGCGGAACATAATTGTAGCCCCTGAGAGTTACAGAGCCTCTCGAAGAACTCTAACGCGGTTCTCTGATGGGATTTGACCTCATGACCTTCTGATGCCTCGCTCAGATGTTTAACTCGGAAGAATACTGTGCGTGTTATTCATATTTTACTCATGTGTTTCTCATTACTTTACACTGAGTCGATGAAACATTTCAGCCACTTTAATTAACTTGAACTGAAAATTAAATAGATTTGATTCAATTATTAAAACATTTTTCCCCAGAAGAAATGCATTCCTTTTCCATAATTGAATCCCTTTTTATGCAGAAGAAATGCAGTTCCTAAAGCCCTTCTCCTTCTCTGATGTGTGTCTGGGCAGTTCCTAGAGATTCCCACATTTAATAATGTTACTCTACTGAACACATTTATCACGTTGTTTAAACTGGATAAAAGAAAATATTCGCACCCACTTGAATGACTTTGGTGTTGTGTGTTGTGTTTCTCTAGTTTACAGTAACATTTAAGAACAACAAAAACAAAAGAGAGATTTCGTCTGAAATTAAAGTTCCTGCATTGATGAGAAATCATTTTGGGAGCATGCTGTGACAGGAAAATAATCAGCGATGAGGTGGGGTGATGAAGTGATCTTACTGTTACTACCATGAAGTTGATTCTTTTCCAACAACAGCCTGTGCTGAAGTGTTTTATTCCTCTTACACCACAGCAATTTGCCAACAATTAGATTTTTTATTTATTAACCTTTTAAGCCCTAGGGTGCTGGGAGGTGTGGCTCGCTGAGACAAACACACCCAAAATTAATCAAAAATACTGCAGCAATTATCAGGTTAATATACATTATTTTGTTCTGTATGGATATGTAAGAGCTCAGAGAATACAACCCTGATTCCAAAAAAGTTGGGACAAAGTGCAAATTGTAAATAAAAACAGAATGCAATAATTTACAAATCTCAGAAACTGATATTGTATTCACAATAGAACAGAGACAACATATCAAATGTCGAAAGTGAGACATTTTGAAATTTCTTGCCAAATATTGGCTCATTTGAAATTTCATGACAGCAACACATCTCAAAAAAGTTGGGACAGGGGCAATAAGAGGCTGGAAAAGTTAAAGGTACAAAAAAGGAACAGCTGGAGGACCAAATTGCAACTCATTAGGTCAATTGGCAATAGGTCATTAACATGACTGGGTATAAAAAGAGCATCTTGGAGTGGCAGCGGCTCTCAGAAGTAAAGATGGGAAGAGGATCACCAATCCCCCTAATTCTGCGCCGACAAATAGTGGAGCAATATCAGAAAGGAGTTCGACAGTGTAAAATTGCAAAGAGTTTGAACATATCATCATCTACAGTGCATAATATCATCAAAAGATTCAGAGAATCTGGAAGAATCTCTGTGCGTAAGGGTCAAGGCCGGAAAACCATACTGGGTGCCCGTGATCTTCGGGCCCTTAGACGGCACTGCGTCACATACAGGCATGCTTCTGTATTGGAAATCACAAAATTGGTTCAGGAATATTTCCAGAGAACATTATCTGTGAACACAATTCACCGTGCCATCCGCCGTTGCCAGCTAAAACTCTATAGTTCAAAGAAGAAGCCGTATCTAAACATGATCCAGAAGCGCAGACGTCTTCTCTGGGCCAAGGCTCATTTAAAATGGACTGTGGCAAAGTGGAAAACTGTTCTGTGGTCAGACGAATCAAAATTTGAAGTCCTTTATGGAAAACAGGGACGCCGTGTCATTCGGACTAAAGAGGAGAAGGACGACCCAAGTTGTTATCAGCACTCAGTTCAGAAGCCTGCATCTCTGATGGTATGGGGTTGCATTAGTGCGTGTGGCATGGGCAGCTTACACATCTGGAAAGACACCATCAATGCTGAAAGGTATATCCAGGTTCTAGAGCAACATACAGTATGCTCCCATCCAGACGACGTCTCTTTCAGGGAAGACCTTGCATTTTCCAACATGACAATGCCAAACCACATACTGCATCAATTACAGCATCATGGCTGCGTAGAAGAAGGGTCCGGGTACTGAACTGGCCAGCCTGCAGTCCAGATCTTTCACCCATAGAAAACATTTGGCGCATCATAAAAAGGAAGATACAACAAAAAAGACCTAAGACAGTTGAGCAACTAGAATCCTACATTAGACAAGAATGGGTTAACATTCCTATCCCTAAACTTGAGCAACTTGTCTCCTCAGTCCCCAGACGTTTACAGACTGTTGTAAAGAGAAAAGGGGATGTCTCACAGTGGGAAACATGGCCTTGTCCCAACTTTTTTGAGATGTGTTGTTGTCATGAATTTTAAAAATCACCTAATTTTTCTCTTTAAATGATACATTTTCTCAGTTTAAACATTTGATATGTCATCTGTTATATTCTGAATAAAATATGGAATTTTGAAACTTCCACATCATTGCATTCCGTTTTTATTTACAATTTGTACTTTGTCCCAACTTTTTTGGAATCGGGGTTGTATATTCCCAGTGTCAGTAACATTGGGACTGTTAGTTTACCTGAGTAAACTGTAATAAACCAAAGGATAACACCATTATAGCAATGGGCCCATGGACAGAGATGCCACGTTTTTCATTCAGCAACACCGTGACTACAGCTGGACCAAAAAAAAAACCCCACAAAACAAAACCCCAGAACCACAGAAATATCATAAAGTATGTACATACATACTACAAAATTTTTAGTAAGTATTGAACTTACCAAAACAGCATTTTTAAAAACTTTTTTTTTTTTTTTACCAGAAGTCAATTATAGTAGCATTCTATTGGACCCGGTACCGGGTCTGTTGGGTTTAAGAAATTAAAGAACACCACATTGTACTTTTTGTCCCCTTATACTTACTTTTAATTTGTGTCAAAATCTAATCAATTGTTCCTTGGCCCATGGCTCACCATTCCACCAAATTTCATCAATTAGTGTTTATGTTGTCCAACAACCTTGTTGGAGGAGGTTGTGTGTTCATCTCCATTTGTTTGTTCCCAATGTAGCTCAAAACATAATGAACAGATTTGGATGAAAATTGGTAGAAAGGCAAGCCATGGGCCAAGGTACAATTGATTAGATTTTGACACAAATCCAGATATGTATGTGGCTCCAGGATTTTTTTTTTTGCCTGTTTCCAACATAACTCAAAAAGTAGTGCACAGATTTGGATGAAATTTGGTGGAATGGTGAGCCATGGGCCAACAAACACTTGATTAGATGTTGACGGAAGTCCGGATATGTATGCAGATCCAGGATTTTTTTTTGTCTGTTTCCAACATAACTCAAAAAGTAGTGAATGGATTTGGATGAAATTTGGTGGATAGCTTTATTATTATCCTAGGTTCAAGTGCTTTCATTTTGATGTTGATAAGATGTTTCTTGGTAGAGGTACGCACTCTAGTCTACTGAATGCCCTTCAAGTTTATTAGATGTTTTATTCTGTGTTTCTTCTGTTTATAGCTGCTATGACATAAGTAAGAACAGGAACATATTTCAGGAATGTTCCACAATGTTAAATGTAACTTCAGTATAAATGGATATAACACACTTTGAACCATGCTGATAGAGAAAAATAACATACTCCGCTTCATACCCATGCTCCATCATTGATTATTTTCCTCTAACGGTGTTCTCTGATGATCCCTCCTGGATTGATTGTAAACACACAATCTGCCTGAAAAACACTCAGCTGATGACACGTCCAGTAAAAGTCACGAATTAACCTGCCACTTCACACCATGTCCAGATTTGGCTTTTAAGTGACAGAGATATGGGTTTCTTTTCATATGCACTCCTTGTTAAAATCTTTTACAGAGATATCACTTTGCTACAGCACTCTCTCTGCCAGAGCAGCAGCTGCTTGGCCACCAGGAAGCTCCATATCTCCAACCATCACTTCATTCGCACACTTTGCTTTCGACATTAAAGCAATTTCAACTTTGTATGAAAGCATCTGGCAGGAATTTGTACTCGTTTTCTGATTGAGAAGTGACAGTCATGGATTCACATCTTTGTTCCTGTTGTTTGCTTGTTACCTGATGGTGTGTACCTGTTTTGTGTTATTTCTTGAGTAATTTGCCAATTTATACCATTTATTCCCATTGTGTCTGTGAAAGTTTGCAAAGTCTTACCATGCTGTTTATCCAAGCCTTTGTTTCCTGCGTTTCTGAATAAAAACAAAACTAAAGCAGAAAATTTCTCAAAGAGAAATAAAAAGAAATAATTATAATGTCAGGGTGCAGGCATTTACTGAATGCAGGCACAGGGGAGAGCGGGTGTGTTGCAAACTGGTAACCAAATCCAAATCATAATCCAGGAACCATAGTCAGGGTCAGGCAAAGGCTGGTGGACGTAGGAACAGAATATTGGAGACTAAACTAGGTCGGGGTTGGGAGTAGACGGAAACAAGGTCAGAGTCATGGGAACACAGGAACAGGAAATCAAGGCTTGGTAAAGTCAGATCATAACACTGAGCAATACTTCGCATTGTCTGTTTGTTTGAATGGCACTTATATAGGCAAATAGATAATTGGAAAATGGGAAACAGGTGTGATAAGTATTCCTGGGAGGAGGGGCGTTGTGGCACTTGAGAGTTGTAGTCCATCACGGCCATGTTTGAAGGCCGCTCTGAACCTATGCTTTCGATGCTATTACTGACATATAAAACAAAACCACAAATAAAAGACAGGACAAAAACAGAAGATCTGATGCTTAAAAACTTTCCAATGCCTGGGACAATAAATATATATTTTTAGATTGGATTTAAAAATGTCGATGTTGGTTGATGCCTTTATAAAAAAAAGTTACACAATCTCGGAACTGCACCAGAAAAGACCTGGTCACATTTGAACACCTTCTGAGTCTGAATAGATGATCCCAAAGCCTTCTGAATGAGAGGCCAAGACCTTATGAAGACAGTTTAATTTATTGATTATTTTCTAAGTCAGTGGTTGAGTTCTGGACACACAACATCCATCTAAGAACAGCTACAGTGCTGGAGAGTCACTGCGTTTTTCTTTTTAATACGATGTGAAACTTGAGGGCATTTTTCTTTCCAAAACAAATTTGGCTTTGGAAAAGTGGGTTGCCCCCCTGAAAAAAAAGAAAAATAAATAAATAAATAAAAGTAAAAATATGTCTGGCATATTGTGCTGCCATTTGATAGATCAGTTTTGATTGTCTTACAGTAAAGTTGAGATGGACACACTATAAACTAGAAGGGCACTCAGTTGAGCTACGTACTATCAACATCAAAATCACATCACTTGAACCTAGGATAATACAGAAGCTGTCCACCAAATTTGATCCAAATCTATTCACTACTTTTTGAGTTACATTGGGAACAGACAAAAAAATAAAATAAAAAATCCTGGATCTGCTTATACAGTTAAGGTCAAAATTATTAGTCCCCATGAAATTTTGGAACATTACTATAAAATTCTCCCCAAAATTTGTAACACTGATGTAATTTTAAAATATCAACCATTCACAAGTGTTATTCCATAGTATCTGGTGCATTTCGGAATGTAAGATTAATATTTAAGTACCCTTAATCTCAAATATAGTGAAAAATGGGGTGGTCAAAATTATTAGCCCCCATGCAATTTTCTTGCTTTTAAAACACACACGACCAGCCTGTCAGCTTTCAAGCCACACCTGTGCAGTCAATTAGCTCCCAGACAACACCTGAACATCCAATCAGCATTGATTGTTACTTAAGGGACTCGAAGGAACAGGCCTAGAGGCAGTTAAACACATTTCTGAGAGGGGTCTGCGTTTAAAGCCATGCCGAAGACAAATGAAATCACTCTGGACCTCAGAAAGAAAATAGTTGAGGCCCATACCAAGGGGGAAGGCTATACTGTCATTTCTAGACGCTTCACAGTCTCTAGAACAGCTGTGCGATGCATCATTGCAAAGTAAAAGGAGTTCCATTTTGTGTGTAACAAACCTGGGCGTGGACGAAAATGCAAATTATCTCAATCCCAAGGGAGAAAAATCTTCAGGGATGTTGGCAAGAATCCCCGCACATCCACCAAAATGATTGTTGCTGACCTTGCCTCTTCTGGGGTTGAGGTCTCAAGGAAGACAGTAGCGAGGGCTCTTCATTGCTCCCCATTACTCCAAAAGTGGCATCTCAAAGCCAGACTGAACTTTGCCCATGCACATTTGAAAGTTAAAGATGAGTTTTGGAAGTCTGTCCTTTGGTCTGATGAGACTAAACTGGAGCTGTTTGGGCACATGGATGTTGCCTTTGTTTGGCGAAAGAAGGGCAAGGCCTACAACACCAAAAATACAGTTCCCACAGTGAAACATCGTGGTGGGAGCATCATGCTATGGGGCTGTTTTGCTGCCTCATGCACAGGGAGCCTTGTTCGGGTGCATGGGATCATGAAAAAGGAAGATTATGTTGACATTTTGAGGGATAACATCAAGACATCTGCTCTTAGTCTAGGCTTAGGTCGCCGCTGGGTCTTTCAGCATGATAATGACCCAAAGCACACATCAAAAGTGGTCCAAAACTTCCTAAAGGACACCAAAATCAAGGTCCTGGAGTGGCCTGCATAGAGCCCAGACCTCAATCCCATTGAGAATCTATGGCACCTGCTCAAAACAAAAGTCCATGCCCGAAAACCATGCAATTTGGACCAGTTGGAGGTCTTTGCCAAGGAGGAATGGGCCAAAATACCTACAGAGACATGTGCCAACCTTGTAAAGGACTATCCAAAGAGGTTGATGTCAGTTGTGGCACAGAAAGGGTATACTATTAACTAGTGATTGCCAGGGGGCTAATAATTTTGACCATGTCATTTTTCTGTTTTCTTGTTACAAGTCAGAACATGAATAAAATACGGTATCATCATCAAACTTAGTGGTCATTCTGTCTTTTCTCTTTTGGAATCATATAAACTATACACATTTTTGGAAATTGTCATTTTCAGGGATAAACAAAGGGTTATGTCTGATTTCACAAAGGGGGCTAATAATTTTGACCTTAACTGTATATCTCCAGCCTGGATCTACACACGTATCCAAACTTGCGTCAAAATTTAATAAAGTATTCCTTGCTCCATGGCTTACCTTTCCACCAACTTTCCTCCAAATCTGTTCACTACTTTTAAGTTCCTTTGAGAACAAGCAAAAAAAATAATATTCCTGGATCTGCATATATATCTGGATCCTGGATCGACATACATATTCAGATTTGCATCAAAATCTAATCAATTGTTCCTTGCTCCATGGCTCACCGTTCCACCAAATTTCATTCACATCTGTTTACTACTTTTTGAGTTACATTGGGAACAAACAAACAAGAGGAGGTGAAAACATAACTTCCTCCAACAAAGAACGAGACCATCAATGATGGTGTAGCTCACTCCGGCCCTATCTAGTCCAGAAGGAACAATCTAAAGTGGGCCACCTTGTGTAATAAATGTTGCAAGCTATATACACTATATACAAGCTATATATAGATGCTATATCCACCCTAGGAATACCAACCTATTTAACAGAAAGAATCCAAAATGGCGAGGAATTGATTGAAAATAAGCTATTTTTTTGTTGAACTGCTTAAGGCATTAAGGCTTAATTAGCCCATAACTTCATTAATAATTGTAATTAAGCAAATCTGGGTAGAAGTTATATGCACCCTAGGTACCCCTACCATCATGCCAGAAAGAATCAAAATCGGTGAAGAACTGAGGGAGAAGAAGTGATTTGTGTGGAAACTGCTCATTAGGGATTGATTGATTAATTACTCCATATCTTCATTACTATCATGCAATTTTGGGTAGAAACTATATGCACCCCAGGCAGACCTACCTTCCTGCCAAAAAGAATAAAAATCAGTGAAGAATTGACAGAGAAGAAGCAATTTTTGTGAAATGTGGACGACAATGGATGGACGATGGACGACACATGGTGGCATCAACTCATCACCTGTCGGCTGGATGAGCTAATCATCATTATGGCTTTGCACATTCATTAGCAGCTCCATTTATCATGTCCTGTAATAAAGTTATTCATGGCAACACATCTATTTTTTGTAGTAATTTTGTAATCATTGTGCGCAGTATGTGTGTATCGGAGTGTGTGGATCTGGGTGAGTAATGTGGATGGGGTTTCATGTCGAGAAGTCTTCCCATGTGCTCGGCCCCAGGTGTGTGAGGGTAGAAACACCTGATCTCTCTTTAAACTGGGTTACAATGTTAATCACTGCTTTTTTTATTGAATTCAGAGCATCAGTGTATGTGGCATAAGTGGAGTATTCTGTCTTCAAGCCTGTTTATTCACTCGTGCTATTTCATTCATGGCTTTTTCTTCTTCTCACTTGTTCAGTCACTCACTGACAGATACAGTGGGGCAAAAAAGTATTTAGTCAGCCACCAATTATGCAAGTTCTCCCACTTAAAAAGATGAGAGAGGCCTGTAATTTTCATCATAGGTACACTTCAACTATGAGAGACAGAATGGGGGGAAAGAATCCAGGAAATCACATTGTAGGATTTTTAATGAATTAATTGGTAGGTAAATTCCTCGGTAAAATAAGTATTTGGTCACCTACAAACAAGCAAGATTTCTGGCTCTCACAGACCTGTAACAACTTCTTTAAGAGGCTCCTCTGTCCTCCACTCATTACCTGTATTAATGGCACCTGTTTGAACTCGTTATCAGTATAAAAGACACCTGTCCACAACCTCAAACAGTCACACTCCAAACTCCACTATGGCCAAGACTAAAGAGCTGTCAAAGGACACCAGAAACAAAATTGTAGACCTGCACCAGGCTGGGAAGACTGAATCTGCAATAGGTAAGCAGCTTGGTGTGAAGAAATCAACTGTGGGAGCAATTATTAGAAAATGGAAGACATACAAGACCACTGATAATCTCCCTCGATCTGGGGCTCCACGCAAGATCTCACCCCATGGGGTCAAAATGATCACAAGAACAGTGAGCAAAAATCCCAGAACCACACGGGGGGACCTAGTGAATGACCTGCAGAGAGCTGGGACCAAAGTAACAAAGGCTACCATCAGTAACACACTACGCCGCCAGGGACTCAAATCCTGCAGTGCCAGACGTGTCCCCCTGCTTAAGCCAGTACATGTCCAGGCCCGTCTGAAGTTTGCTAGAGAGCATTTGGATGATCCAGAAGAGGATTGGGAGAATGTCATATGGTCAGATGAAACCAAAATAGAGCTTTTTGGTAAAAACTCAACTTGTCATGTTTGGAGGAGAAAGAATGCTGAGTTGCATCCAAAGAACACCATACCTACTGTGAAGCATGGGGGTGGAAACATCATGCTTTGGAGCTGTTTTTCTGCAAAGGGACCAGGACGACTGATCCATGTAAAGGAAAGAATGAATGGGGCCATGTATCGTGAGATTGAGTGAAAACCTCCTTCCATCAGCAAGGGCATTGAAGATGAAACGTGGCTGGGTCTTTCAGCATGACAATGATCCCAAACACACCGCCCGGGCAACGAAGGAGTGGCTTCGTAAGAAGCATTTCAAGGTCCTGGAGTGGCCTAGCCAGTCTCCAGATCTCAACCCCATAGAAAATCTTTGGAGGGAGTTGAAAGTCCGTGTTGCCCAGTGACAGCCCCAAAACATCACTGCTCTAGAGGAGATCTGCATGGAGGAATGGGCCAAAATACCAGCAACAGTGTGTGAAAACCTTGTGAAGACTAACAGAAAACGTTTGACCTCTGTCATTGCCAACAAAGGGTATATAACAAAGTATTGAGATGAACTTTTGTTATTGACCAAATACTTATTTTCCACCATAATTTAAAAAATAAATTCTTTAAAAATCAGACAATGTGATTTTCTGGATTTTTTTTTCTCATTTTGTCTCTCATAGTTGAAGTGTACCTATGATGAAAATTACAGGCCTCTCTCAACTTTTTAAGTGGGAGAACTTGGACAATTGGTGACTGACTAAATACTTTTTTGCCCCACTGTACCTGTATTTTGGTGGTTTTCACACTTCAGTGAACCTTGAAAGGTGTTATTGGTCTCAGGAGCAGTCCAGAGAACTGATTCCTGGTCCCTTTTGAAGGTTGTTTTCATTCCCTTGCATTTTTTTTCCAGATTCAAGCCCATTTGATATCCGAGTTCAGTGTGATTAGTGAAGTGTGAACGCTGGTAACTAGTGCATACCATTTTGCAAATCCATGGTTCAGAAGGAATTCTGCTTTGTGAAAGCAAGCCTGTGATTATGAACCCTACCCCCAAACAATCCCAGAATCAGTCCATGTGTAGACTCAGGTATTTGAGTGTGTCCAAGTGTGAAAACGCTTTTAGGCTACGTTCACACTGATACGTTTTAGTTTTAAAACAGCATTTTAGAAAGAAAACTGTCTCCATCGAAATGAGTGTTTTATTATCGTATAAGAAATAATCTCTGTTCAGACTAACACCTGAAAACGCATCATATGACCATTCATGTACACTGGGCATGCTCATGCTGGTATAAACAGCTGATCCTGTTTGTTGTCTTCCTGGAAAAGGGTCACATGATGAGAACATGATAAATCAGGGAAGGATATGTCATAACTGATGAAACCCAGTCAGGAAGCGAATGTGGGTGTCTGAGTCATCGTTTCAAAACGTCTCCATTTTTGGAGCTTGAAAACTCCAGAGTAATTTGGGTGCCAGTCATAAACAGAGCAAAAGTCATGCGTTTTAAAATGAAAATGTATTAGTATGGATGTAGCCTTAGTCTCCCTTACTCACTCTTTCTCTGTCTTTAAAGAGAAAACATTATGACATCATGTTCACACATTATGATTTCATGCCCTCGATTTTTTTATCTCATGGCTTCATTACGTTGTGCACAGAAGTATCTGTCAGCATGTGATATT
The DNA here is from genome assembly GCF_027579695.1 of Neoarius graeffei. NCBI lineage: Eukaryota > Metazoa > Chordata > Actinopteri > Siluriformes > Ariidae > Neoarius > Neoarius graeffei. The sequence continues at coordinate 93,660,346 of NC_083574.1, read as the reverse complement.
AAAACGAGACCGTCAATGACGGCGTAGCTCACTCCGGCCCCGTATAGTCCAGAAGGAACGATCTAAAGTGGGCCACCTTCCTTGCACAATAAATGTTGTGCAAGGGGGGGAAGCTGAGTACAGGGACCTGGTCGACCGCTTCGTGAAGTGGTGTGGGGAGAACCACCTGCAGTTGAATGTGAAGAAGACGAGGGAGATGGTGGTGGACTTCAAGAGGAACAAGCCCCTGCTGTCTTCAGTCAGCATCAGTGGGACGGATGTAGATATGGTGGCCTCATACAAGTAACTGGGTGTTACACTGGACAACAAATTGGATTGGTCCACCAACACAGAGGCCATCTATAAGAAGGGCCTGAGCCGGCTTTATTTCTTGAGGAGGCTCAGGTCCTTTCATGTCTGCAACAAGATGCTGCAGATGTTTTATCAGTCTGTTGTGGCAAGCACCATCTTCTTTGCTGTGGTGTCCTGGGGTGCAGGCATCAAGACAAAGGACGCCAACAGACTGAACAAACTGATTAGGAAGGCAGAGTCTGTTGTTGGCTCTAAACTGGTCACCTTGGAGGAGGTGGTGGAGGGCAGGATTCTGACAAAACTGCTGGCAATCATGGACAATCCCTCTCACCCCCTCCACAAAACACTGGACAAGCTAAAGAGCAGCTTCAGCAACAGACTTATTCAACCCTGCTGCTCCAAGGAACGATACAGGAAATAATTTCTACCCACAGCAATCAGACTTTATAACTCATCTACCTCTGTTAGAGCCATGATCACACATCTGGATATTCTACCTGTCACCCTCTGCACCACATATAATATAGTATAACGTATACTTAGTGTTTATTATGGGACATGTGACATGGGAATATTATCCGTATTGATATCATATATCATATTTTTGCAATATTCACATCCTATTACACATTCTATGTACAGTACATATTCATAGTATATTATTTAAGGTATGTGTATATCTTGTTTTTTATTCTCTTGACCTTAGTATTTTATTTTGATCTCAGTACTTTATTTTATTCCATGGTATTTTTTATTGTATTCAATTTACCGGACTGCTATGACAATCTAATTTCCCTTTGGGGATCAATCAATCAATCAATCAATCAATCAATCAATCAATCAATCAATCAATCAATCTATCTATCTATCTATCTATCTATCTATCTATCTATCTTGCAAGCTATATACAAGCTATGTACAGAAGTTATATCCACCCTAGGAATACCAACCTATTTTCCAGAAAGAATCCAAAACGGCGAGGAATTAACCGAGAAGAAACGATTTTTGTTGAACTGCTTAAGGCATTAAGGCTTAATTAGTCCATAACTTCATTAATAATTGTAATTAAGCAAATCTGGGTAGAAGTTATATGCACCCTAGGTACCCCTACCTTCATGCCAGAAAGAATCAAAACTGGTGAGGAATTGAGGGAGAAGAAGCGATTTTCGTGAAATATGGACGACACTGGACAGACAACGGACGACACACGAGGGCATAAACTCATCACCTATCTGCCAGATGAGATAATAAAATACTTCAGGGCATGCTGTCAAAACATGCTGGGAAAACAATCAATGATTAATTGGTGTGATTAAGTGGAGTTATTGTCACCATGACGAAGTTGATTACTTTCCTGAGGTGTTTTATTTCTCTTACACCAAAGCAATTTGCAAACAATTTTTAAAAATAATTAAATGATCATATATCATACTTATTATCCATTTAATTAGACCATAACTTCATTAATAATTGTAATTAAGCAAATCTGGGTAGAAGTTATATGCACCCTAGGTACCCTTACCTTCATGCCAGAAAGAATTAAAATTGGTGAAGAACTGAGGGAGAAGAAGCAATTTGTGTGGAAACTGCTCATTAGGGATTGATTAATTACTCCATTATTAATTGTCATTATGCAAATTTGGGTAGAAGCTATCTATACGCACCCCAGGCCAACCTACTTTCCTGCTGAAAAGAATAAAAATCGGTGAAGAATTGAGAGAGAAGCGATTTTCATAAAATGTGGACAACGCTGGACGGACGACGGACAACACATGATGGTATAAACTCATCACCCGCCGGCTGGATGAGCTATTAACTAAAATGAAAAATGATACCATGTGCTGGATCAAGTGCTATTTTATCAGTGAACAAATAACGATCTTGGAAGCCATTTGCCAAACAAAATCAAATGCTGTGATCAAAGTGATCATTGTCAATATACTAGACTTCAGTTAAATATTTACGTTTTTAAATGTTCATATTGCTTTAAATTGGTTTTATGTTACGTCATAATACATTTCATAGCAAAGAAACAAAATTTTATTCTGTAGCAGGGTCGATACGGGGCGGCACGGTGGTGTAGTGGTTAGCGCTATCGCCTCACAGCAAGAAGGTCCGGGTTCGAGCCCCGTGGCCGGCGAGGGCCTTTCTGTGTGGAGTTTGCATGTTCTCCCCGTGTCCGCGTGGGTTTCCTCCGGGTGCTCCGGTTTCCCCCACAGTCCAAAGACATGCAGGTTAGGTTAACTGGTGACTCTAAATTGAGCGTAGGTGTGAATGTGAGTGTGAATGGTTGTCTGTGTCTATGTGTCAGCCCTGTGATGACCTGGCGACTTGTCCAGGGTGTACCCCGCCTTTCGCCCGTAGTCAGCTGGGATAGGCTCCAGCTTGCCTGCGACCCTGTAGAGCAGGATAAAGCGGCTAGAGATAATGAGATGAATGAGATGAGGGTCGATACGCAGGGTGCAGATGCAAAAACTCAAAGTTGTGTTTGTTTCAGGAAATCCAAAAGTATTCCATGATCAGAGACGCAACTAACTGGCAAGGAAACCAGGAAGTAACAAGGAAACAAAGACTTACAACTGCACATAAACTACGATGATGCTTTGTGAAGAGACAAAGACAGGGGGTCAGGGTGGGGGAGGGGTATTAATAAACAGACTAATCAGGAACAAATAAAAACGGGTGCACAAAATAATGACACGATAACGAGATGAGCCAAGGGATGGAGATAAGACCAAAGAACTAGTCATACTAAGCCATATAGATTTTCTATCCCTGTTTTTTTTATTCGGCTTAAATGCAAGTGGTTGTGTTTAAACGTGATGTCCAGATGCTTAATCTTGTGAAACCTGGCAACCTTGGAGACATGAACTATAACGCTTAATTTAATTTGCTTGACCTTAATGGTGTGTACAGAAAATCAACTGAAGCATGTGCATAACCCAGACAGATGTTTCCTCTTTTAAATATTTACCCAAAAGAAACTAAAGAAGGAAAGAAAAGAGTGAGTTTAAATCAACGAGACTGATAACGTAAACTGGACATGTGTCCTGCTGAGCTGCTTTCAGACTCCTGCTCACGCTGATAAAAGCAGTGACAGAAATCACACCATGATGAATTGTTACTCAGAGAGCGTTCAAAGCTACTGAGACCGTTTTATTAGAGAAGTACACTTTACGGATGTCCACTTGGATGTTGCTGTTTGACACGGACGCTGGGGTGGACGCATCACTGGTCTGGGTGTCTGGAGATAATTCAGCAGCAGATATTTCCAGGATATCAGATTTTTACTTGTCACTGCGTCGTGGACAAATTCAGTTCAGTAAGCTGCTGATAAAGCAGATGTTTTTTTCCCCATCCATCAGCCAGAGGGCAAAAAAAAAAAAAAACCCTGCATCCTATTGCTTTTACTTCAAAACAAAATATTTTATTAAAAATGTACCATGCTCAAGTGGGTTCATATATTTCTTCCTGTAACTGCAGCTCACTATTTGGTCTTGAATCCTTACTTAACCTGAATGCTTACAGACATAAACTGTGAAATAGTTTCGATGGTTCATAAAAACTCTTTGGCAGCAAGTTTAGTTGAGTTAGAATAGTAGCATTGCTAGTTAATATGGCAGATTGGTGAGTTAGATGGTCAGTCTGGGTTAGTTAGGATAGCACAAAAAAAAGTCCCATCCACACCAGGATCTGGTCTTCCCAGGCAGTCTCCTGTCCCAGTACTAACCAGGTCTTTGAGGCACATAGGTGCAGCACCGAGCTCCGTTTCCATAGCCCTCGGCCTTTCGCCTATACAGTGGGGGGCTAGTCCTCTGGTAACCACGAGAGTTTGACTTCCCTACTCGCATCTGTATTGCAGCGTGCCTTGCCAGATGGCAGTAGGTACCATTTTTTGATGGTCTTTGGTATGACCTGACTGCGAGTACAACTCACAATCTCCCAGTCAAGAGGCGGACATGCTAACCACTAGACCAGCTCATGGTAGATTAGCACAAAGGTTCATTAAAATACCATTTGCATTGTTTAGCTAGAAAGGCAGCATTTTTTTAAACCACATCCCATGGAAGCCAGTGACACGATGAAGTTCTTCCTCCAGCTCACCCTGTCCAACATAACCATATGAAGTTCTCTTCCCCCCCAAACCAGTGTCATTCTTATAGACTTTCTTCAAAGTGATGTTTGGTCGCCCTACATATCTATGCACATCTGGGGTCCATAGCAGAACTCTACCAGCAGGTTCATTCTCTCTTGACACATGGCCAGCTAAGGTGAGCTGCCGATGCCTTATGGTATCAGAAAGGTGAGGATTTGACCTGTAAAGTGCTTTGTTTGTTATATGCACCTTTCAAGAAATGTTTTGGACTTTTCTCAGCATGCAAGTGTATGTGCCATTGATTCTCTTTGTGAGAGTTTTTGTTAGTGTCCATGGAGAATGGTCTCGACTGACGCCTTGAATAACCTCATCTTCATTACTTTCATGATTGGAGAGACTCATACTTTAGCAAAAGTGTTGAGAGCTCCCCATGCCTTTAAGTAAGTAAGTAAGTAAGTAAGTAAGTATGCCCTTTATTATCCCACAATGGGGAAATTCATGTGTCGCAGCAGTACATCACACAATCAACATGTATCCAAGGATAGACAACATACATACAAACACAGGACCAAAGTTAAAACTAAAAAGATATATACAAGATAGATACAAAAGAGGGGATGTTATTAAAGTAAAAGTGTTGTTACTAATCGACTAAATAAATAAATAAATAAATAAATAAATACATAGATAAAAAGTTAAAAGTACACAGACAGTGCAGTCATATAGCAGCATAAGAGGGGATAAAAAAATCCTAGCAGCACAAGATCATCATCATCTTCATCACCCTCATCACAAACCCCCTCACCCCTACCACCCAACCCCCCCCCCCCCCACAGCATCATCATCACCATGGCTACCGCAGAGAGTTGTTAAACAGTCTAACCGCAGAGGGAAGAAAAGACCTGCGGTACCTCTCAGTCTTACAATGTGGGCGGATAAGCCTGCTGCTGCTCAGTGGGCACTCCAGGGCTGCCATTGCTCCATGCAAGGGGTGGTGGACATTACCCAGGATTGATGACAGTTTTGTCATCATCCTCCTGTCCCCCACCACTTCCACAGGGTCAAGGCCACAGCCCAGGACAGAGCCAGCTCTCTTGACCAGTTTGTTTAATTTCTTTGCCTCTGCCACTGTGATGCTACTACACCAACACACCACACCATACATGACAACAGATGCAACAACAGAGTCATAGAAGGTCCTCAGAAGGGTGTCCTGCACCCCAAAAGACCTCAGCCTCTGTAGCAGGTGGAGTCTGCTCTGACCCTTCTTGTAAAGTGCCTGTGTGTTAGCAGTCCAGTCCAGTTTCTTGTTGAGGTGGAAACCCAGGTATTTGTAAGAGTCCACAATCTCAATTTCTACACCCTGAATATTCACGGGTACAAGGGGAGGGGCTCTGCGCCGGCGAAAGTCCACCACCAGTTCTTTTGTCTTTCCAGCATTAATCTGGAGGTGGTTCTGTTGGCACCATGACACAAAGTTCTGGTTTAATTCCCTATACTCCCTCTCGTCTCTGTTGTTAATGAGACCAACCACGGCTGAGTCATCTGAGAATTTTTGTAAGTGACAGTTTGCAGTGTAGTGTGTGAAGTCAGCTGTATAGATAGTGAAGAGAAGAGGGGCCAACACGGTCCCCTGCGGTGCCCCCGTGTTACAGACCACAGTGTCGGACACGCAGCCTTTTGTCCTCACATACTGCGACCTGTCACTCAGGAAGTCCAGGAGCCATGCTGACAGGTTGTGGTGCACTCCTGCTCGTACCAGCTTGTCCCTCAGTAGGTCTGGATGGATGGTATTAAAAGCACTAGAGAAGTCGTAAAACATGATTCTCACAATGCTTCCAGGCCTCTCCAGATGAGACAGGGCTTTCTGTGTGAGGAAGATGACGGCGTCCTCAACCCCGATGCCGGGCTGGTAGGCAAACTGCAGTGGGTCTGCAGATGAGCTCACCAGGGGGCGCAGGTGGTGAAGAACAAGCCTCTCCAGGGTCTTTGCCAGGTGGGCTGTCAAGGCCACCAGTCTGTAATGGTTAAAGTCACAGGGCCTAGATATTTTGGGCACCGGTACCACACAAGAGGTCTTCCACAGCTGCGGTACCTTCTGCTGTCTCAGGCTCATGTTGAAAAGATGCTCAACAATCCCACTCAGTTGTCTAGCGCAGGATTTGAGGAGCCTGGAGCTGATGCCATCAGGACCTGTCGCCTTCTTGACCCTGAGCTTGGCCAGTTCCCTCTCCATCTGCACTGTGGAGAGCACCACACTAGGGGAGGGGGGAGAGGGGAGTGAGAGGTGGGGGGAGGGGTGGCTGGTTGGTCAAATATATTAAAAAACCTATTTAGGTTATTCACCCACTCCTGGTCTCTTGCCAGCTCAGGTCTGGAGTTGTTGTGGCCTGAGATTGTTTTCAGACTCCTCCAGACCCCTCTGACATCACACTGCTGTAGTTGTTCCTCCATCTTCCTCCTGTAGCTGTTTTTCCCCTCTCTGATTTTCCTCCTCAGTTCTCTCTGAACACACTTCATCTGCTCCCTGTCCCCCGTCTTAAAAGCTCTCCTTTTGTCCTTAAGGAGGGCCTTTATATCAGGGGTAATCCATGGTTTGTTGTTTGAAAACAGTCTTACTGTCTTGGTGGGTATGGTGGAGTCAACACAAAAGTTGATGTAGTCTGTGACACAGCTGATGAGACTGTCCATGTCCTCCCCATGGTCCTCACAGAATACATCCCATACTGTGCTGTCAAAACAGTCCCTGAGAGCATCCATCGCCTCTTCCGACCATACCTTCCTTGTGTGCATGGTAACCTGTTGTTTGTGTACCATGGGCTTGTACATGGGGATGAGATGCACCAGGTCATGGTCAGATCTCCCCAGAGGGGGGAGGGGGGATGAAGTGTATGCCTCCTTAATGTTGGCAAAAAAGAGGTCTAGTGTTTTGTTCCCTCTAGTGTAGCAGGTGATATATTGAGTAAATGTTGGCAATGTGGCGGTTGGGGGGGGCATGGTTAAAATCTCCCGTGATCAAAATGAGGGCTTGTGGGTGCTGTGTTTGCAGTCTACTTACAGCTGAAAGGAGAACATCACAGGCCGAGTCTGCGTTAGCAGAGGGCGGGACGTACACTGCTATCGTGATGACGTGTGAGAGTTCCCTTGGCAAGTAGTATGGCCTAGTGCTAATGGCTAGTAGCTCAATGTCCACACTACACAGTTTTTCCTTGATGGTTATGTGCCCCTGATTACACCATCTGTCATTAACAAACACCGCCAGTCCCCCACCCTTTCTCTTGCTGCTGTCTCTTGTTCTATCGGCCCTTATAAGTTGAAACCCGTCCAGAGTAGCATTGGAGTCCGGTGTTAGCTCTGTTAGCCAAGTCTCAGTAAACAGGATCATGCTACACTGCCGGTATTCCCTCTGATGCTTCGTTAGTGCCGCTAGCTCATCCATCTTGTTACAGATGGATCTCACGTTCCCGGTGATGATGGCAGGGAGGGTGGGCTTGAAGTGTTTCCTTTTACTGCGGCACATAACCCCCGAGCGGCAGCCTCTTCTCCTCCTTTTCAACTCGCGGGGGACATCGGACCTGTAGCCGGTTAGCTTCCCAACACCGCACAGGGCTAACAGCTGTTCCCGAGTGTAAACAATCGCATGTCCACTGCCGCTGCCTGTTGAGTCGGCTTGTGAGGCGAGAAGGAGCAAAAGAAGCAGGGCCAGCACCACAGTCTTAGTATTCATAGTGTCCCAGGTAGAAAATAAAGTTAGTCCAGAGAATAATCCACACAGAGACGCCAGCGAAGCACTCAACAAACATAATCATACAACCACACTCAAAGCTGCTGTAACAGGCAGCCACCAGCACGGCGCCATACTAGCTCTAGCTTTCCTATTCTGGTATCAACATCATGCACTGTGCTAATATAGCTGCCTCAGTACAGGAAGTCTTCAACACGTTCAATCTCGGAACCATCTAGAGGAAGCATTTGGTCATCTGTTGTTGGATTAAGATGCATGTATTTTGTTTTACCAGCAGAGTCCAACGGACTGTCTTGCAACCTCAACTCGGTGTAATAAGTCCTCAGCTTCTTTAAAGGTGTTGTCCAAGTAAGCTATGTCATCTGCATAAGCTAGTTCTGGGAGAACCTCTTCTGGGTGTCTAATACTTTGGTGCCCTTTCACCCATGTGATGGCGCGATGGCACACCATAATGCATAATCTAGGCAGATTACAAATAAGAATGGAGCCAGTGGGTCACCTTGGAGGACTCTGGTGTCTATGGAGAATATTTCAGTCTTTCCTTCCGGTGTCATTACGAGTGTGGAGGTATTCTCATATATGACCTTAATTGTATTGACAATCTGTAGAGGAATTCCAGTAGCAAGAAGAATTTTGAGCATCTTCTTTCTATCAATCGAGTCAAATGCCTTCTTGAAGTCAATGAAGACAATCACATGGCAGCATAATGCATTCAAATGGGAGCCCTGGCTTGTTAGCATTGAGGAATGGTGAGAATGGCAGCATGGTATGCTAACTTGGAAGTCTTGGTTGGTTGGTTAGTTAGTTAGAGATGCCTCAGTTAGATAGGATTTAATTGATATGACAGCAACATGTCTGATTAAAATGCCAGTCTTTTTTTAGTTAGGATGGAAGCATGGGTAGGATAATGGCAGTTTTGGCAGTGCATGTAACTAAAATGGCAGCATGTCTATTTAATATGGCAGTCTTGCTTCATTAAAATGTCTGTCTTGATTATTTAGAATGGCAGCATGGTTGCTTAAAGTGGCAGCACTGGTCAGCTAGAATGGCAGCATAATGTATTAAAATGGAGCCCTGGATTGTTAGGATTGAGGAATGGCTAGAATGGCAGCATGGTATGCCAACATGGAAGTCTTGGTTGGTTGGTTAGAGTGGCCTAGGTTAGATAGGATTTAGTTAAGATGGCAGCAACATGTCTGATTAAAATGCCAGTCTTATTGAGCTAGGATGGAAGCATGGGTAGGATAATGGCAGTTTTGGCAGCATATGTAACTAAAATGGCAGCATGATGGCTATTTAATATGGCAGTCTTGCTGAAATAAAATGTCCATCTTGATTATTTAGAATGGCAGATTATTTAAAGTGTCAGCATTGTTCAGCTAGAATGGCAGCATAATGTATTAAAATGGAAGCCCTGGCTTATTAGCATTGAGGAATGACTAGAATGGCAGCTGCGGCATGGTGGTGTAGTGGTTAGCACTGTCGCCTCACAGCGAGAAGGTCCTGGGTTCGAGCCCAGCTGGCGAGGGCCTTTCTGTGTGGAGTTTGCATGTTCTCCCCATGTCTGTGTGGGTTTCCTCCACAGTCCAAAGACATGCAGGTTAGATTAATTGGTGGCTCTAAATTGACCATAGGTGTGAATGTTGTTTGTCTCTGTGTTAGCCCTGTGATGATTTGGCGACTTGTCCAGGGTGTACCCCGCCTCTCACCCATAGTCAGCTGGGATAGGTTCCAGCTTGCCTGCAACCCTGTAGAACAGGATAAACGGCAACAGGTAATGGATGGATGGATGGATGGCTAGAATGGCAGCATAGTATGCTAATATGGAAGTCTTGGTTGGTTAGAGTGGCCTAGATCAGATAGAATTTAGTTAAGATGGCTGATTAAAATGTCAAACTTGTTTAGTTAGAATGGAAGCATGGTTGCTTAAAGTGGCATCATTGGTCAGCTAGAATGGCAGCATAATGTATTAAAATGGAAGCCCTGGCTTGTTAGCATTGAGGAATGGCTAGAATGGCATGGAAGTCTTGGTTGGTGAGATAGTTAGAGTGGTCTAGGTTAGATAGTATTTACTTAAGATGGCCGCAACATGGCTGATTAAAATTTCAGTCTTGTTAAGTTTGGGTGGAAGCATGGGTAGGATGATGTTTTTGGCAGCATATGTAACTAAAATGGCAGCATGATGGCTATTGAATATGGCAGTCTTGCTTCATTAAAATGTCCATCTTGATTATTTAGAATGGCAGCATGATTATTTAAAGTGGCAGCTAGAATGGCAGCATAATGCTGCCATTAAAATGGAAGCGCTGGTTGGTTAGCATAGTGAAATACCTAGAATGTCAGCATGGTATGTTAAAATGACAGCCTTGTTTAGATAAAATCACAACAAGACAATAAGGGTCTGATTTACTAATGGTTTGCACCAGTGGTTTTTTTTTTCATTTCCGTTTCTGGTTTGAGAGTACGTCGTGCGCGTTCTGGCTGCCGCTTCTCACCAGAACTTTTTTTATTTTATTTTATTTCTTTTTCTATTTTCATATATTTATTTTTTTCTGTGTGTTTGTGTAGTTTGATGTTTGTTTGAAGGTTTTGTCCGCTGGTTGCGGTGTAGCTCCGGACATAGTTTTGGGCGTCGGTTCCCTCCAGGCCTTGGTTCACTGTGGGTGATGCCTGTGCTCCCAGCTATGGACTGCAGTGAGCTTGTTGCTCATTTTACATCGTGGTTGTCCAGCGCTCTGTGCTTTAGTGCTTGGCGTGATGTTCTGAGCAATGTTGCTCGGTGGTGTCACGGCGGCTGTGCAGGAGGTTTGGACATACCAGCGCTCTGCATGGCGGTGCTTCTGTGCTCGCTTTGTGGATCCATGGCGTGGTGTTCGAGTGATGTTGCTGACGGCGTCACGGCGGCAGTGCTGGAGATGTGGGACTCGTTTTCATGCGCCTTTTGGTGGGACTGTGGCTGCTACACCACGGGAATTACATCCTGACCCTACTTGGTGACTTTTTTTTTTATTTTTTATTTTTTTTCCTTGTCTATAATTGTAAAGTGTCCTTGGGTTTCTTGAAAGGCGCTATATAAATTTAACTTATTATTATTATTATTATTATTATTATTATTATTTAAAAAAATCCAAAAACTACTGTCGGGATTTGTTAAAAACGTTAGCGATGGAATGTCATGGACACGGTTTATTTTGTGGTTGTCCTCATTTTGTGGTGTATTGTATCATGTTTGTAGGAGTTTCTCTTTCAGAAGGCAGAATTTGGGGGCGGAGAGTATTTAAATGAATCATATAACGTGATTTAGTAACAGCTTGCGGAAGTCAATTTCCTGCTAATTGCGCCAGTGTTGAAATAAAACGTTTTAATCCATTTTGCGCTTGACATGGCTGCGATAGTCGACGCTAGATGGAGGAATTGCAGAGAACAAAGAGAGAGAGAAATTTCTCCACTCGTGTTAATTTATTTTGAATGTTTATAAGGAAGATGTCTTCAGGATATCTCATCTCATCTCATCTCATTATCTGTAGCCGCTTTATCCTGTTCTACAGGGTCGCAGGCAAGCTGGAGCCTATCCCAGCTGACTATGGGCGAAAGGCGGGGTACACCCTGGACAAGTCGCCAGGTCATCACAGGGCTGACACATAGACACAGACAACCATTCACACTCACATTCACACCTACGGTCAATTTAGAGTCACCAGTTAACCTAACCTGCATGTCTTTGGACTGTGGGGGAAACCGGAGTACCCGGAGGAAACCCACGCGGACACGGGGAGAACATGCAAACTCCGCACAGAAAGGCCCTCGCCGGCCACGGGGCTCGAACCCGGACCTTCTTGCTGTGAGGCAACAGCGCTAACCACTACACCACCATGCCGCCCGTCTTCAGGATATGTTGATTGCTAAAGCATGTTACTCTTAATTAGCCGGAGGAAAGCTAAGACAATCTGGAATGTCTAACTAGAAGGAGTCACGCACCTGTTTGTGAGTCGACGCTAATTTGCGCTGCTTTTGGTAGATTGTGTTGATCCTCGTTAATGTAATGGTTTAATGTGGTCATTAACATGCACGTTGTTAGCAGATCAGCTATTGAACTGGTGGCTCATATCAGCTAATTAGCATCAGGCTAATTTGCCCTGCTTATTTAATACAATCTCATCTCATCTCATCTCATTATCTGTAGCCGCTTTATCCTTCTACAGGGTCGCAGGCAAGCTGGAGCCTATCCCAGCTGACTACGGGCGAAAGGCGGGGTACACCCTGGACAAGTCGCCAGGTCATCACAGGGCTGACACATAGACAACCATTCACACTCACATTCACACCTACGCTCAATTTAGAGTCACCAGTTAACCTAACCTGCATGTCTTTGGACTGTGGAGGAAACCGGAGCACCCGGAGGAAACCCACGTGGACACGGGGAGAACATGCAAACTCCACACAGAAAGGCCCTTGCCGGCCCCGGGGCTCGAACCCAGGACCTTCTTGCTGTGAGGCGACAGCGCTAACCACCACACCACCGTGCCGCCTATTTAATACAATATTTATGTGATTTGTATTTATTTTATGCTACAACTCTGGCATGAAAACTGTCACAAACTAGAATATTTATTTTGTTGTTCAGAATTTTCTGTCTTCTTGAAAGAAAAACAAGTCAAACATCTGTTCAGATACAGCATCCTTCCGCTAGTCCTTTTCACTATAAGCCTTCAGGTGAAGGGCTTTATCAGACAGAATGGATTTTTACACATGACAGCTTTCTGGCTCTGCAGTTCCCCAGGCTAATTGAAAACTTGCTTGGTTTTTTATTCGGCTTTCAGTGTTTCTGTACTAAAATACTAAAACTTGTGTCCTTGAACCTGAAGTGAAGTGAAATGGAGAACTCTGCTCATACAAACAATCTGCAAATCAGATGAAAATGTTTGATGGCTAAATAAGCGCTTGCAGTGCAGTGCATATACAAACGCAGCGATAAACCCGAATGCCTATAAAGTACCACTTTTTACAACATTAATCACAATGAATATTTATTTAGGGCCCGTTTGACTGTTTTATCCCCATAAAAAAAGGCATCAGTGACATCTGAGAGCAAATAAATTTAATAAATTTGATGATAGACAAAATGCCACTCGACAGTCACATAGATTCAATTTCACCACTTTTTCTTTTTGGAAAACTAAACCCTCAGCCCAGACAGACAGAGATCACTCTTCACATGAATTATTCGCAGCCTGGGCTCCTCCCTACAGAGCAGACGTGTGAAATCGAAAGCGTCATCCACAGACCCCTGGGACTGCAATCCCTCACAGGCCCGTTAAAAAACCATACCAAATCATTTTTAATAATGCTCTGCTGGGAAAAGTCAGGAAGGAACGCTTAAAGCCTGAATGGAGAGCGTTCAGAGCGGCTCCCTGTGGAGCGCGAGTGTATGGATTGGACTCAAAATAGCAACAACACTGCTGCAGGATCTGTAAAGCAGAGCCTATAAGATTGAACATGGAGTTCAGCTGATCAGAAGCAAAATCTTTGGTCACGATTCAAGATTGGAGCAATACCGACATGTCTACTAGCGGATGATTTCATGCCATTGTGGACAAATACGGTAGATGACAAAGTTCTGGCAGTGTTAGAAATTTCTGATTAAAATCTCAGTGTGTGAACGCAGCTACGACACTTGTCTAAGGGCGTATTCACACCTACGTTGTTTGGTCCGGACCAAACAACCAAACGAACCAAATTTCCCTTGGTCCGGACCTTTTGGGTTGGTCTGAATACAAACCACCGAACTCTGGTCCAGACCAAACAAGCGGACCGAGACCGAGCTGCAAGGTCGGACTCGGTCCGGACCAAAGGAACCCTGGTGCGGACCTTTTGGAGGTGTGAAAGCAGACCGGACCTAATCTGACAGTTTTGCTTTGTACCTCGGGAGCTTCCGTCGTTTGTCGAGCATTATGGGAAACAGCGTCTTGACACTCCACCGCAAAGCGCAAACACTGTTTTGGTTGTCAAGGGTCGTTCAGTCACCAGTGGTAGGCGAGTACAAAAAATGAGTAGGGGGCAAACGTGGGCCGAGGAAGAAACGCGTACCCTTGTGGATATATGGGCAGATGTCCACATATCTGAGCTTTTGGAGAGAACACACAAAAATGCAGACGTGTTTGCTGTATTCAGTGAGAAAATGAAGGAGAAGGGGTTCACGCGCTCCCCAGAACAATGTCGGCTAAAAGTGAAGAAACTCCGTCAGACCTACATTAAAATCAGGGACATTCTTTCAAAAAGTGGTGGTACTAGCGACGCAAAAAAGAAATTAATCTATTGCATGAAGAGCCAGAACTGTCACAACATGATGTGCGCTCATCAGTGCTATCCTCCGTAGCCGCCTTGCCCTTTGTCGTCGTCGTTGATAAATTACTTGTACAACAGCATAGTAATCGCACAATTGTGAAAACAGTAAAAACTGGAAAAAACATATAGCTTTGATGACATTAAAAAGAATAACAGCACGGAAAGCCTCCATGACTACTTTTGAACTTAACGCTTTGTGCACGTGTCGTCTCTGACCAATAGCTGAACGACCTCAGGGCGTGTGGCTTTGTTGACAGATTTTGGTCCGTTTACTAAAATGTACAGTGTGAAAGCGAACCGCACCAAAATGAAAAAATAAAAAAAAACATTTGGTTCGGACCAAAGCAAGTGAACTATCGAACTATCCTGGTCTGAATACACCCTAAAAGACACCACTAGCAGGATGAAATACAGCCAATATGATGATGCAAAAACTCAAAAGACAGCTACAATAGTGTGATATAGGGTGATAGTGAGAGGTAAGTGAAACGTGGTAAGGAATAAAATACAGTGCCCTGCACAATTACTGGCACCCCTTGACCTGAATGCCATGTTGAAGCTGAAGGGAAGAGAACTCCTGTTCTGCTCCTCGGACCTGCCTGATCCATCCTGATGCCCTACTTCTGGCTGGAATCTCATCACGTTGCTCCTGTAGAGGACAGCCCCTATATGGACAGTCAAAAGTCGCACTTGGAAGATGCTCTGGACACTTACAGTAATGCATCTATGGCTGAGGACTACAGTTGACTTGCTAACTTTAGGACTGCAGTTGCCATGAACAGTTTTACACTCAAGTTTCCATCAATGAACAGTTGATAACTTCAACAAAACAGACTTCATGTTAAAGCTATAATGAATTTCCTGGTTACACAGTTGTACTTTGTGACTACTGTATATAAGACACTATTATTGAAGCAAATGATTCATAATCATGCTATCTGGTATCACCCAAATGAAGATGGGTTCCCTTTTGAGTCTGATTCTTCTCAAGGTTTCTTCCTCATGTCGTCTGAGGGAGTTTTTCCTTCCCACCATTGGCACAGGCTTGCTCATTGGGGATAAATTAGGGATACAATTAGCTCATGTTTAGTCTTTAATTTTCTGTAAAGCTGCTTTGTGACAATGTCTGTTATTAAAAGTGCTATACAAATAAACTTGACTTGACAAGAGAGGGCTGAGGACCCTGGATGATCTGGAGAGATTGTGTAAAGACGAATGGTCTCAGATGCCCTGGTCTGTATCTCCGACTTTATAAAATGTTATAAGAGAAAACTCAGTGCTGTTTAACCGACAGGAAGGGTGTCAAGTCAAGTCAAAGTCCCTTCCATGCCATTATCTGGTCTTCCCAGCAGTGGCGGCTGGTAATCTTTCAAACAGGGGAGGCTGGTCGGTTACGATATTTCCAGATTTTAAAAGAAAAAACACATCAATTTTGCCCATACTCTTGCCTCTGATCTGGCTGATTGTTGGCAGGGTCACAAACTGTGAAATAACAGGTTATTTTGGCCCATTAGCCTACTGTCCAATATACATGATGGTGGTGTGGGGGGGGGGGGGGTATATTTTAACATTTTATATTTTAAAATTGTGGCATGTTGTTTAAAAATGGACCTCGGCTATGTTTTTGTTTAAAAATGTTTTCCAAATTATAGCAGTGTTTAATTCATATCCAGAAAAACATATATTCCAATATAATATACTCAGCATAAACATTTTAAATAGATTCTATATTTTTGGTCCATCCATGACATATTACTAAAGTAGCCTATTTACTGTTGTTGATGTGGGTCACTTGCTGTTAGCCAATTCGCTTTCTCGTACCAGAAGAGCTGAAAGGAACGAGTATTATTCCCTAACTTTTTCACCAAGTCCATTTGAGGCGTTGGTCTACCCTGCTCTTTAATTTTAATTTTTTCCTCGAAAGGAAGACTGGCAAATGGCTTCGCCAAAATTAAATCAGCAATGCTTGGCATCCATGCGCAGCTTTCTTGCTAGCTGACTAGCCCCTTCAAGTTCAAGTTCAGTCACTCAAATAAACGAAATTTCTGGAACTAAGATAGCAAACTTGACAACACTATATTTACACTTTATTTACAATGAAAATATATACAAACTAAAAAAGCTGGTAGAAACCGTATGTAATGAATGAAATCGAAATGTAAGCTGATCCCTTACAATACACCACAGCACTTCCGAATCCGCATGGGACTGAACTGATGTTGCCAGATACTGCTGACGTTATCCAGCCCAAAATATGTTCAAAACCCGCCAAAATGCACTTAAACCCGTCCAATTGGGAGGGAAACCCCCAATCTGGCAACACTGTCCGCTGCCTGTCTATAGTTGAAATGAGCTGTCAATCAAAGAAAATATCCGGCTGCTTTCACCAATCACCAGTCTCCTCGCAGAAACTGCCATGTCCCTCCCATGTGAGGCTCGGAGTCTGTGGGCGGGCATTTTTGCAGTATTTGTCCAATAACCATCTTGCATCTTGAGATTGAAAAGCGCAGAGCTCCCAAATGCCGTTGAAGTCCACTGAGGCTGGGAGTCCGTGAGACTCCGTGGGTGGGCGTTTTCGCAGTATTTGTCCAATAATCGTCTTGCATTTTGAGATTGACAAGCACATAGCTCCCAATCCACTGAGGCTGGGCTGCATCGCGCTGTCACGAGGGGGGAAAAACTCACGCACACATTAGGCGAACTGGAGAAAGTTATAACGGAATGATTTCGCACTGTAGTTGGGTTGCGCACATACATTTCTATGATTCTGGATCTGAAATAGCAATGTTATCAGGTCGGCTATAACATAAGCCTAGCGCAATTCATCCTACACGATGTTCGTCATTTTTAGAGGAGGCTGAGCCTCCCTCGTTGTCTTCGAGCAATCGCCCGTGCTTCCCAGGCAGTCTCCTGTCCCAGTATTAACTAGCTCTTTGAGGTGCATGGGTGCAGTGCCGACCTCCATTTCCATAGCCCTCGGCCTCTTGCCTATACAGCTAGGGTTACAGTGGGGGGCTAGTCCTCTGGTAACCATGAGAGTTTGACTTCTCCACTCATATCTGTATTGTAGCTTGCCTTGCCAGATGGCAGTAGGGACAGGGAGGGTGTACAAAGTATTAAATTCAGGGGTGCCAATAATTTTGGCACATTTAAAAAAAAATTTTCTTGATAAGGGATTTGTTTTAATCTAAATAAACTGATTTAAATTAAAGGATGGCTTTTTCTCATTTTTTCAGCATGAGATAAAGCGACTTCACCAAAATGTGGATTTTTTTCAAACCCTTTTTGCTAATCTTTAAAAGGGGGTGCCAATACCGCGAGCTAGCCAAGTGGTTAGCTTGTTCACCTTTCAACTGGGAGATCACAAGTTCAACTCATGGTCGGGTCATACCAAAGACCATCATAAAAATGGTACCTACTGCTGTCTGTCAAGGCATGCTGCAATACAGATGCGAGTGGATGTCAAACTCTCGCGGTTACCAGAGGATCCACCTCCCACTGTAACCCTAGCTGTATAGGCGAGAGGCTGGTGGCTGTAGAAGTAGAGATCAGCACCGCTCAATCTGCCTTAAGGGCCTGGTTAGTACTGGGATAGGAGACTGCCTGGGAAGACCAGGGCATGATGCAGGAGGGACTTTGACAAGTCTAAAGTCCTTCCTGCACCATATGGCACATTCAGCAGTACCGATCTCTGTTTCTGTAGCCCTCAGCCTCTCGTCTATTACATAGCTAGGGTTACGTGCTATGGTCCTTTGATAACCACAAGAGTTTGACTCTCCACTCACATCTGTATTGCAGCATGCCTTGCCAGATGGCAGTAGGTACCATTTTTATGATAGTCTTTGGTATAACCCGACCGCAAGTAGAACTCGCAATATCCCGATCAAGAGGCGGATACAGTAACCACAAGACCAACTCATAGACAACGTTTTTGACAAGGGCTGCCAATAATTGTGGAAGGCAGTGTATAAATACCTTTATGACCACAAGCTCAATGTGAAGAACGTTTGTCTTAACGTGAGGCCGTTTTTGTACAATCACACTGATTAATGATGGAAGCAAAACGTAGTCATTTTCTTTAAATGCAGATCTTCATGAGTTAGAGGATCTTCATGATTTTTTAAATAGTAATCGAAATGGACACCATACATCATCACACAGTCTGTGATAGAATTCAGAAAAGGCTTTACTGAGATCCAAATCCCTAAATTTCTCTTCGATCATCTCACACACAGTGTCAAACCAAACCTTTTTTTTCTTTTTAGCTAAATCTCAGACCCAGTACCAGGATGGGTAGGATGAAGCAACGATCTGTGTATTGCTCTGACAGAGTCGAGTTGCTGAGTTTAGCAGAACATTACTGTCGCTGGTAAGTCATTGAGGGACCTTTCTAGTTGTAGTAAGCCTCCGGGTCATAACCTGGAACGTTGTCCATGGGTCCACCTGGGGGAAAACACAAGCCTTTCTGCATCTTATTGGCACCAGAGACAACGATGTATGTCCATGTGGTGCTATGCAAACCATCTCAAGATTATTTGATGGGGAAGCCATGGCTTAATGGTTAGAGAAGCAGCTTTGGGACCAAAAGGTCACTGGCTCGATTCCCTGGACCAACAGGAATGGCTGAAGTGCCTTGAGCAAGGTACTTAACCCCCAACTGCTCCCCAGGCTGCTCTGGGTATGTTGTACATCACTCTGGATAAGAGCGAATGCCTGTAATGTAATGTAATGTAATATAATGTAATCTCCCATATCATGAAGGATGTTGGCCTTATCAACCTTGATGAGCGTGACTTAACAATTGTGACGTCCCCGTAAAACCACATTGAAGAGTCATACAAACAAACGAGACCTCATATGATGATCAATTTTTTGTTGGACAATTTTGTAAGAATTGGTAGGCAACGATTTGGGGAGCAGATAATCACATCCTCAAAAGATGGTTCAATATTTTTATCTGAACACTATGCATGTGATATCATGTGATGATAAATTGTGGTACAAATTTATCACAAATAAAAAATGAACTTCAACTATTATCAGGTTGTGTAATCTGGTAGTTTTTCCGAGCTGTTATTGTCTTGCACAATAATGGACAATAGATGGAATACATGTGACTTCAACGTAGACTGAAGCAACACAGCTCTAATGCAGCGAAAACACATGAGAAACAGATCGAAAATGTGAAAGAGCTGTTGCATGATTGTGTACAAATAGATTTAACATGAAATCAGAGCAGGCGGCACGGTGGTGTAGTGGTTAGCGCTGTCGCTTCACAGCAAGAAGGTCCGGGTTCGAGCCCCTTGGCCGGCGAGGGCCTTTCTGTGCGGAGTTTGCATGTTCTCCCCGTGTCCGCGTGGGTTTCCTCCGGGTGCTCCGGTTTCCCCCACAGTCCAAAGACATGCAGGTTAGGTTGACTGGTGACTCTAAATTGACCGTAGGTGTGAATGTGAGTGTGAATGGTTGTCTGTGTCTATGTGTCAGCCCTGTGATGACCTGACGACTTGTCCAGGGTGTACCCCGCCTTTCGCCCGTAGTCAGCTGGGATAGGCTCCAGCTTGCCTGCGACCCTGTAGAACAGGATAAAGCGGCTAGAGATAATGAGATGAGATGAAATCAGAGCTCTCTTTTTACAGACTGCTGAAAGATAAAGAAAAGAGAAGCAAATGGAGGAAGGACAAATATTTATAAAAGTTTATTAATAAAAGGCCAATTTGTTCTTAACTTTTATCATTTTTTATAATAATAAAAGGAATATTTTTGTTAATAGGCTATCATATTTTACTCCAACCTTTACACGTGGTAAATAATTATTGTTGGTTATTAAGAAAATGAAACAAAAGTTGTTTTTTTTTTTATTTTAAATTAAACAAAATTAATATCTATGTAAGTTGATAAATAGTTGGAAAATAAATGCCTATTGGATAGTCTTGAGTGTATTCACTTTCTGCAGCATATCTGATGTTACAAGTTGCACGCAATAACACGTTTCTACCACAGAGGTCTCCAAATCCCAAAAATAAAAAAAGTTACATACAGCTGCTTTAAAAATGTTGATTAAAGTGACACAGGTTGATGTATTACAAAGACGAATAGTACCCTGTGGACATAGAATAACCCCAAGGTACTTGAATCACACGCTGTATTGCCTGCTGACTCAGGCATGTTAAGGAGAAAAAGCGGGAAAAACACCGAGCTAATGTTTGCACTGGGGTATGGAAATGGCTGAAGTTTATCCTCATTATCTGTAGCCACTTTCTCCTGTTCTACAGGGTCGCAGGCAAGCTGGAGCCTATCCCAGCTGACTACGGGCGAAAGGCGGGGTACACCCTGGACAAGTCGCCAGGTCATCACAGGGCTGACACATAGACACAGACAACCATTCACACTCACATTCACACCTACGCTCAATTTAGAGTCACCAGTTAACCTAACCTGCATGTCTTTGGACTGTGGGGGAAACCGGAGCACCCGGAGGAAACCCATGCGGACACGGGGAGAACATGCAAACTCCACACAGAAAGGCCCTCGCCGGCTACGGGGCTCAAACCCGGACCTTCTTGCTGTGAGGCGACAGCGCTAACCACTACACCACTGTGCCGCCCATGTTTATCCTTATTATAATATTATAACGAGCGAGGTCACAACAAACATGGCGAAACTGGCGGCCTCCGATGCAGAAGCGAGTGCTCGAGAGCCTTCAAGCTCACAGGTGTGTTTAGATAAGTGTGTTTTGCCTCTGACAATGTCAGATATTTGCTTAAAATCATTGTTTTTTGTCTCAATTTCGGACTCTTCGTTCGATCTGGGTGTTCGATGTTTGCTGTGGCTCCGCGGTCGTGACCTCTGACCCGCGAACGACCTCACGTGACTTTTCCAAACTGGCTTTTGAGCGAGCAGTTTGTAAACAGACTAACACGTGGTTAGGTTAGGAAATATTAGGAAAGTATTGAAATGAGATGATGCATTCCAGCTATGGGGATGGGTATCAGCTCAAACAATTCAGAAAGGGGAGTAGATTAAATGATTCCTGAACCGGCACATCGACCTGGGTCACTTTAAAGCTCCTTTCATATGTAGTATATTTAGTGTTTTGTGAGTGTTTGACTAAGTTTATTCTCTGAAATCCCATGAGCGAGGTGGTCTCTTGAGCTTCTCAATGAGCTTCTGAGAAAGCGATTCGACTCTGAATCAACTCGCCAACATGAAGTGAATCGAACCCTTCTGTCTGTGTTGCGTTGCAGCATTTTTCTAGAGATGTGCTGCTCCACTGAGCGAGCGACGACTCGCAAACTGAAATGTCATCTTGGTTCTGGAGATTTGGACAAAGTAAACTTGAGACACAAAATGGATCAAGCTAATCATTTATATGATTCACGAATCATTTATTTAGCGCCAGCTCCATGTTCTCTGGACTCGGGTGGGAATCCAAGCAAAGCATGCGCCAAGCAACCTGAAAGTGTCGATTTTACTCAGATTCAGGCTCAGCAAACAGATTAATAGGCGTGTAAGCGTCCTAAAAGTAGCTGAAGTGTGTGATTACCCCCCCCCCCTTCAGCACACACTCACCCATCATTTCTCTACACACAGAGTTTGAAGAGGCCACGTTTTAGTGAGAAAAATACACCTGGCAGCATCAGCAGGAGAGAGTAGGTGTGCAGAGGCGTGTGAAATAAAAACACACACACGTATACACACACGTACACACACTGGCCCGTCCATGCACTCTCTCGCTGCTGGATTACAGCATCACGGCGGCACCATGCGTGGGCTCTACAGCCATGAAGATCACTGCTGAAGCATTTCGTAAAACACAGATGTCGCTGGCACTGAGCCACAGAGAGAGAAGGATGCATCAAAAATGGCTTCGAACACGTTGACTTGAGTGGATCACAGTGTGTGTGTGTGTGTACGAATAAAACACTGATTTAAGAAAAATGATCACCGATGGCCTGCTGTGACCATTACAGCCCTAAAGCTGATTAGTTTCCGATCACAACACATCCTCAAGTTTTTATGTTCATTCCTCTTATACCATACAATTTCTCTTCCTTATAAAATGACACATCATTGTTTTTTATTATTATTCTTTTTTTATCAGTTTATAGTGACATTTAACACTGTGAAACAAGCTCCAGTTATCACTGATGTTATAGTAGCTATAAACACTCACTCCCTCACCAGCCTGCCTTTTCTCATCATCGTAAAAGCATTAAAAAGTAAGATTTTAATAAAGGAAAATAAATGTAATCGCTGGTGAATTGCTGTGCTGTGAGAGAAATGAAACCCTCCAGGAAGGATGTGCAGGTACAGGACGGGATATAAATATATAAATAATAACACAGTGTGGTGAGGAAACAGAGTCCGCAGAGTGTTTAGTGATTTAAGATCGAGCTCCTTATTACTGTGTGCATCACTGATGCTGCACTCGATTTCCTCTCGGTGTTACACTGAGTGAGGATGAGTGTGCTTTTTCTTTCTCTCTCTCTCGAACACTGAATGTAGTGAAATCCTTCTCCACTTCACTCATCTTAAAATACACCTGAAGGTGACAAGGACAGACAGACAGGCAGGCAGGCAGACAGACAGACAGACAGACAGACAGACAGACAGACAGACAGACAGACAGACAGACAGAAGCTCATTCTGACTTCAAGAACTTTAATTTCCGAAAGTTACTCACAAGTTAAACTCAATTCCCCCTCTCTTTCTTTCTCATCTCTCTCCTCTCTGATCTCATTCCCTTGATCTCTCTGTTCTCTCCTCTTTTCTCTCATCTCTCTCTCCTCTTTCACTCCTCTCTCCTCTCATCTCTCTCTCCTCTCGCTCATCTTTCACGCTCTCCTCTTATTCCTCTATGCTTTCATCTCTCTTCTCTCTTTCACCTCTTATATCTCTCTCCTCTTGTCTCTCTCCTCTCATCTCTCTCTCCTCCTCTTTCACTCTCTTTGCTTATCTCTGTCCTCTCATCTCTCTCTCCTCTCACTCATCTTTCACTCTCTCCTCTTATCTCTCTATGCTTTCATCTCTCTTCTCTCTCTCCTCTCTTTCTCCTCTGGTCTCTCTCTCCTCTCATCTCTCTCCTCTTTCGCGCTCTTTGCTTATCTCTCTCTCTCTCCTCTCATCTCTCTCTCTCCTCTTATCTCTCTGCTCTTGTCTCTCTCTCCTCTCATCTCTCTCCTCTTCCGCGCTCTTTGCTTATCTCTCTCTCCACTTATCTCTCTCCTCTTATCTCTCTCTCCTCTTATCCCTCTATGCTTTCATCTCTCTTCTCTCTCCTCTCTTTCTCCTCTTATCTCTCTCCTCTTATCTCTCTCCTCTCATCTCTCTCTCCTCTTATATCTCTCTCCTCTTTCGCTCTCTTTGCTTATCTCTCCTCTCCACTTATCTCTCTGTCCTCTCATCTCTCTCTCCGCTTATCTCTCTTCTCTCTCTCTGCTTATCTCTGTCCTCTCATGTCTCTCCTCTCCACTTATCTCTCTGTCCTCTCATCTCTCTCTCCGCTTATCTCTCTTCTCTCTCTCTGCTTATCTCTGTCCTCTCATGTCTCTCCTCTCTCTCTGCTTGTCTCATCTCTCTCTCCTCTCACTCATCTTTTGCTCTCTCCTCTTCTCTCTCTCTTCTCTCTCTCTCCTCTTATCCCTCTATGCTCTCATCTAATCTCTCTCTTCTCCTCTTATCTCTCTATGCTCTCTTCTCTCTCTGGAGAGAGTCTCTAGCTTCAAGTTTCTGGGAGTGACCATCACGGAGGACCTCTCCTGGACTGATAACACCTCAGTGGTAGTAGGCAAAGCACAACAACGACTCTACTTTCTGAGGAGATTAAGGAGAGTCAACCTCCCTCAGGAGCTGCTGGCCAGTTTCTATAGGTGCACCACAGAAAGCATATTAACAAACTGTATGACCTCCTGGTACAGCAGCTGCACCACAGCTGCCAGAAAAGCCCTATAGCGTGTTGTGAAAACAGCACAGGACATCGTTGGCACTGAGTTGCCATCTCTGGATCTGTGTCAGAAGGGCCAAAAACATTATAAAGGACGTCACTCACACTGTACATCACTTGTTTAAGCTCCTCCCATCAGGAAGGCGCTTCAGATCTATATGCACACGTACCGACGGACTTAAAACAGTTTCCTTCCAACTGCAATAAACTTATTGAACTCTGATGTCTCCACAGTCTGAGATATGACATGTGCAATACATTGTTTTTCTATTCAATCCACAATCTGTACATACAGTGGTGCTTGGAAGTTTGTGAACCCTTTAGAATTTTCTATATTTCTGCATAAATACGACCTAAAACATCATCAGATTTTCACACAAGTCCTAAAAGTAGATAAAGAGAAACCAGTTAAACAAATGAGGCAAAAATATTATACTTGGTCATTTATTTATTGAGGAAAATTATCCAATATTACATATCTGTGAGTGGCAAAAGTATGTGAACCTTTGCTTTCAGTATCTGGTGTGACCCCCTTGTGCAGCAATAACTGCAACTAAACGTTTCTGGTAACTGTTGATCAGTCCTGCACACCGGCTTGGAGGAATTTTAGCCCATTCCTCCATACAGAACAGCTTCAACTCTGGGATGTTGGTGGGTTTCCTCACATGAACTGCTCGCTTCAGGTCCTTCCACAACATTTCCATTGGATTAAGGTCAGGACTTTGACTTGGCCATTCCAAAACATTAACTTTATTCTTCTTTAACCATTCTTTGGTAGAACGACTTGTGTGCTTAGGGTCGTTGTCTTGCTGCATGACCCACCTTCTCTTGAGATTCAGTTCATGGACAGATGTCCTGACATTTTCCTTTAGAATTCGCTGGTATAATTCAGAATTCATTGTTCCATCAATGATGGCAAGCCGTCCTGGCCCAGATGCAACAAAACAGGCCCAAAACCATGATACTACCACCACCATGTTTCACAGAAGGGATGAGGTTCTTATGCTGGAATGCAGTGTTTTCCTTTCTCCAAACATAACACTTCTCATTTAAACCAATAAGTTCTATTTTGGTCTCATCCGTCCACAAAACATTTTTCCAATAGCCTTCTGGCTTGTCCACATGATCTTTAGCAAACTGCAGATGAGCAGCAGTGTTCTTTTTGGAGAGCAGTGGCTTTCTCCTTGCAACCCTGCCGTGCATACTATTTGTTGTTCAGTGTTCTCCTGATGGTGGACTCATGAACATTAACATTAACCAATTAATTCAGTTGCTTAGAAGTTACCCTGAGGTCCTTTGTGGCCTTGCCGACTATAACACACCTTGCTCTCGGATTGATCTTTGTTGGTCGACCACTCCTGGGGAGGGTAACAATGGTATTGAATTTCCTCCATTTGTACACAGTCTATCTGACTGTGGATTGGTGGAGTCCAAACTCTTTAGAGATGGTTTTGTAACCTTTTCCAGCCTGATGAGCATCAACAATGCTTTTTCTGAGGTTCTCAGAAATCTCCTTTGTTCATGCCATGATACACTTCCACAAGCATGTGTTGTGAAGATCAGACTTTGATAGATCCCTGTTCTTTAAATAAAACAGGGTGCCCACTCACACCTGATTGTCATCCCATTGATTGAAAACACCAGACTCTAATTTCACCTTCAAATTAACTGCTAATCCTAGATGTTCACATACTTTTGCCACTCACAGATATGTAATATTGGATCATTTTCCTCAATAAATAAATGACCAAGTATAATATTTTTGTCTCATTTGTTTAACTGGGTTCTCTTTATCTACTTTTAGGACTTGTGTGAAAATCTGATCGTGTTTTAGGTCATATTTATGCAGAAATATAGAAAATTCTAAAGGGTTTACAAACTTTCAAGCACCACTGTATTGCTTGATTTCCATATCGTTTCTGTTAAGTGTATTTATATTCATTTTGTATATACTATATTTATTTATTTATTTATCACTTTTCTTAGCTCTCAGTTATTTGCTAAGTAAGGGGTTTTTTTGTCTTACTATTTTGTACCTTAACTTTTTGCACCTTTGGGACCAGCACTAAAGAAATTTTGTTGTGCCTTAACAATGACAAAGTGCTTGAACTTTCTCTCTCTCTCTCTCTGCTCTACACTTTTGGCAGGCTCTTTCTTTTCATTAGTAACACATTATTAATGATAACATTAACAATATGATGGCGGCACGGTGGTGTAGTGGTTAGCGCTGTCGCCTCACAACAAGAGGGTCCGGGTTCGAGCCCCGTGGCCGGCAAGGGCCTTTCTGTGCGGAGTTTGCATGTTCTCTGTGTCCGTGTGGGTTTCCTCCGGGTGCTCCGGTTTCCCCCACAGTCCAAAGACATGCAGGTTAGGTTAACTGGTGACTCTAAATTGACCGTAGGTGTGAATGTGAGTGTGAATGGTTGTCTGTGTCTATGTGTCAGCCCTGTGATGACCTGGCGACTTGTCCAGGGTGTACCCCGCCTTTCGCCCGTAGTCAGCTGGGATAGGCTCCAGCTTGCCTGCGACCCTGTAGAACAGGATAAAGTGGCTACAGATAATGAGATGAGATGAGAGATGAACAATGTGATATTAATGATACCAAAATTGCAGTAAAAAACAAAAAAGCAACAACAAAAATACAGGGCTTTTAGTTAGCTATTTACCTTAACAGCTCGTATAGATAGATAGATATTTATACTTATATTTACTCAAGTGCTTTCACTGGTTAATGAGTCATCATACATATTTTTTTTCTTAAAAAAACAGTACACAATGCTTTAAGGCTTTCAATGTAGAAATTACAGTTGCAGGTCGGAAAGACTTCGCATCGTCTTTATCCATTCACTGATCCTGTGCCCCCTGCAGTGTCCGATTCCTCTTATTAGCTGACAAAAGTAGTACCCAAAGGTTTTTTTCTACCACTGAAACCCATCCCCCTTAGTGTTTGTTGTGTTACGTCATGCTTTTCAGCTGACCGCGGCTGTCGAGAGTGATTATTTGAGTTCCTGTCCACTCGAATCATGTGACCTTCACATCAACAAGTCAGAAAAGTCAATAAAACTTTCATTAATGACATTGACATTAGCTCTATGTGTGAGACTCTTCATATTTATATTAAATGTGTTTGAGGAAATCAAATCCCTCTAAACTCTAACAGTCTGGCGTTGAGAGTTTTGGCAGCTCAGAGTGGTGTTGATCAAAAAGGCATTTGCCAAGGTGTTTGTCGTTACACTGTAATTACTCTCAGGGAACGACTCTATGTTTTTGTGCCAGTGCTGTTTCCCAATAATAAAAAAACAGCCCATATGATGCATGGTGTAGTTCTGCCAAAAGACCTCCATGCTAATCATTTGATATCTTGGATATCTCCAAGTGTTTTTTTCCTAACACTGCTTTCACACAAACAGCTCCACGATGCTCCTCATTACACACCCGAGACGTCACCTAAACCAACTTAATGATGCTAATCAATAATAAAAAACGCTAGCCGAGATCGCATGACACTCTGTAAGGTGATGCTACATTAGCTTTCATTAATTATTTCCACTGTATTCCTTCTTTAAACAGCTGGCACAAGATGAAGTCGTCAAGATCGAAGACTAAAAGCTCCAAAGCCTTCTGATGCACTGATTACATAATGGACTTTGTCCTACAGAAAGGAAGATCTTGCTTTTTGCTGTTGCTTTGTGTCAGTGTGTTGCATCAGCCGACCCTCAGGACTTCAGTAGCGAGAAAGTTGTTGAACAGTAAACTGATGGGTTTAGAGTTTTTCTGCTGTAGGATTCCTGATTTAACCTCAGAACAGGTGAGAAATGTTCATCTTAAACGCCAGGTACTGGATCTGGTGGAGTTATCATGAATCAGCCCAGTTAACATGTCATCTTCAACAGAGTCCAAGATTTATTTTGGAATGAAATCAGTTGAGGAGTTTTAATCGATGTGTTTGGTTAACAGTTTGTGGATCCATGGCGCGGTGCTCTGAGCGATGTTGCCTGGTGGCATCACGGAGGCTATGCAAGTGGTGTAGGACATACCGTATTTTCATGCACCTTTTGGTGGGATTGTGGGCAGCTATGCCACAGGAGGTACAACCCCGATTCCAAAAAAGTTGGGACAAAGTACAAATTGTAAATAAAAATGGAATGCAATAATTTACGAATCTCAATAACTGATATTGTATTCACAATAGAACATAGACAACATATCAAATGTCAAAAGTGAGACATTTTGAAATTTCATGCCAGATATTGGCTCATTTGAAATTTCATGACAGCAACACATCTCAAAAAAGTTGGGACAGGGGCAATAAAAGGCTGGAAAAGTTAAAGGTACAAAAAAGGAACAGCTGGAGGACCAAATTGCAACTCATTAGGTCAACTGGCAATAGGTCATTAACATGACTGGGTATAAAAAGAGCATCTTGGAGTGGCAGCGGCTCTCAGAAGTAAAGATGGGAAGAGGATCACCAATCCCCCTAATTCTGCGCCGACAAATAGTGGAGCAATATCAGAAAGGAGTTCGACAGTGTAAAATTGCAAAGAGTTTGAACATATCATCATCTACAGTGCATAATATCATCAAAAGATTCAGAGAATCTGGAAGAATCTCTGTGTGTAAGGGTCAAGGCCGGAAAACCATACTGGGTGCCCGTGATCTTCGGGCCCTTAGACGGCACTGCATCACATACAGGCATGCTTCTGTATTGGAAATCACAAAATGGGCTCAGGAATATTTCCAGAGAACATTATCTGTGGACACAATTCACCGTGCCATCCGCCGTTGCCAGCTAAAACTCTATAGTTCAAAGAAGAAGCCGTATCTAAACATGATCCAGAAGCACAGACGTCTTCTCTGGGCCAAGGCTCATTTAAAATGGACTGTGGCAAAGTGGAAAATTGTTCTGTGGTCAGTCGAATCAAAATTTGAAATTCTTTATGGAAATCAGGGACGCCGTGTCATTCGGACTAAAGAGGAGAAGGACGACCCAAGTTGTTATCAGTGCTCAGTTCAGAAGCCTGCATCTCTGATGGTATGGGGTTGCATTAGTGCGTGTGGCACAGGTTTTCCGGCCTTGACCCTTACGCACAGAGATTTTTTCAGATTCTCTGAATCTTTTGATGATATTATGCACTGTAGATGATGATATGTTCAAGCTCTTTGCAATTTTACACTGTCGAACTCCTTTCTGATATTGCTCCACTATTTGTCGGCGCAGAATTAGGGGGATTGGTGATCCTCTT
This sequence comes from Neoarius graeffei, assembly GCF_027579695.1. NCBI lineage: Eukaryota > Metazoa > Chordata > Actinopteri > Siluriformes > Ariidae > Neoarius > Neoarius graeffei. Next base: position 93,630,683 of record NC_083574.1, on the reverse strand, counting down.
CCCATCTTTACTTCTGAGAGCCGCTGCCACTCCAAGATGCTCTTTTTATACCCAGTCATGTTAATGACCTATTGCCAGTTGACCTAATGAGTTGCAATTTGGTCCTCCAGCTGTTCCTTTTTTGTACCTTTAACTTTTCCAGCCTCTTATTGCCCCTGTCCCAACTTTTTTGAGATGTGTTGCTGTCATGAAATTTCAAATGAGCCAATATTTGGCATGAAATTTCAAAATGTCTCACTTTCGACATTTGATATGTTGTCTATGTTCTATTGTGAATACAATATCAGTTTTTGAGATTTGTAAATTATTGCATTCCGTTTTTATTTACAATTTGTACTTTGTCCCAACTTTTTTGGAATCGGGGTTGTAGGTCTGCCTGGGGTGCATATAGATAGCTTCTAGCCAAATTTGCATAATTGCAATTAATAATGAAGATATGGAGTAATTAATCAATCCCTAATGAGTAGTTTCCACACAAATCACTTCTTCTCCCTCAATTCTTCACTGATTTTGATTATTTCTGGTATGAAGGTAGGGGTACCTAGGATGCATATAACTTCTAACCAGATTTGCTTAATTACAATTATTAATGAAGTTATGGGCTAATTAAGCCTTAATGCCTTAAACAGTTCAACAAAAATCACTTCTTCTCGGTCAATTCCTCGCCGTTTTGGATTCTTTCTGGCAAATAGGTCGGTATTCCTAGGGGGTAAAAAGCATCTATATGAAGAGTTTGGTTCCAAAATGCGATAAATGGCAAATTTGAAAAATTGAAACTCTTGTCGCCAAACCATCAGCAGTTAGCATATCTTACTCATATCATATTCAGTTTTCGCCAAATCGCGATATCTGCCATTGATTTACACACTGCATTACAGCCTTTCATTCCAAAATGCAACAAGCACCATCACCGATTTTTCTCAGAACCATTTGGCCAATCAGAAGCCACCATTGGCATGAAGTCTTCTAAGATGGCTGCGCCAATGAAGTAGGAAATCGTTTTCTCACTTCTCGCATTTATTGGACAATTTCACGTTGAATTATGAATAATTTCAACGGAATGGAGGATGCCGTGATGGTTTCACCAGTGGGGAAGAAATGTAGGCCGTCAAAAGCAAATCATAATCAAGACACATTAAGAAAATGCGGCATTCGGGTGTCAGGAAAATACCAGATGTTGTGTGCACGCATAAAGCACGTACATGTATGTTCTGCCATGCTGATAAACTCACACCGGCTGACATTGCCCATTTTTCAGGATACTAAAGCACATTATATCTCCAATTTCAGAGATATCTGTCATGAAAGAACACAGTTAAATGCACTTTAAATAGAAAGGGATATGTAGCATTTTGGGGGGAAATGCCGTGGCGTGGATATGAAGTGGCTTGACAAAAAAACAATTACTTGGTTCAGTTAAAAGCTGTTAATTAGTTCTGGATTTCATTTTTGAAGTTTATTATCATTAAGGAGTTAGACAATAAATTTTAAAACAGGATACAGTGGTTTTCCTTTTATCACTTCCCGTAATCAGAAAAAGTGATTTTTCTCAAAACGGTGGAATTGAATATATAGCGTTTTGGAACCAAACTCTTCATATATAGCTTGTATAGAGCTTGCAACATTTATTGCACAAGGTGGCCCACTTTAGATCATTCCTTCTGGACTAGACGGGACCCGAGTGAGCTACGCCATCGTTGACGGTTTCGTTATTATTGACTTCTTGCTGATAGTGGTGCAGAACCTAAAGAAAGCGATGCAGCGGCACTTTAGTCATCTCGTCCATCGAGCACACTCACTTCCTGTACAGTCTGCTCAAACAGATGAGCTTCCAAAGCTTCAACATAGCTCATGCTAATACTGCCATTGTCGTCTCATAGCTCGCATGCTCTCTGCTGTAACTCGGCAGCATTGCATTCAAGGATTTTGAGTCCAACATTTGCATCAAAAGCCGTGTTTCCATTCATCTGCTTAACTAAAATACGAGTAAAAGACAAAAACTGATAAAGCACTATTTTGCAAAATTGAAATGGAAGCACATTTTTTCGCATCTAAGTCACATGACATGACCAAATGAAAACGCTACCTTTCTGAAAAAAGAGCGTTCTCTAACAGTTAATGTGAGAAAGAAAAAAAGCACAGCTTGAATCACATTTGTGTTTTGATGAAACATTTAAAATTTCACTTGGCCTAATGGTTAGAGAAGCAACTTTGGGACCAAATGGTTGCCGGTTTGATTCCCTGGACCAGCAAGAATGGCTGAAGTGCCCTTAAAGTGCATATCCTGGACCAAATTATTTTTTTTACATGAAAGTATGTCCCTTTACACACTCATCCAGAAGGGTAATTTTGCACAAGGCCATCTGTCTACAGCAGAAAAAAATAAAATAACAAAACGCGTCTGGAAAAATCCCAAGGGAGTCTGGAGCCAGATTTGTGACGTCACCTGCGGAAGCGCCAGCAGGCTGAGAGAGCTTGCATGGTTTCAGTGCACAGCCTGTGTACGCCAAGCTTAGCAGCTAGCGATTTTGCACTGAAATATGGAATTGTCACCTGAGCGCAATGTGAAAAATGATGAGTACTAATCCCATCATGATTGGTGTTGCTACACCCTCCTACGATACATCTGTTAACCATTTTAATAATTACATGATAATGTTGAAGAAATTTGCAGAAAACCACCAGGTCGTTTTCCCATAAACAAACCAGCGCTGACGTAGGATTCAGAGAGAGGCGTCCTGCACGCAACGTCATGAAAATCAGTGTTTGCCGGGAAATCCAAATGGCAAGTTTTTTCAGAGGCAGACCAATTCGCCTCAAATGGCTTGATTTCAACTGAATTTTTCTGGTATTGCACAAGGTAAAAAAAATTGCACAAAATTCAAAATATGACAGATATTTGACCAAAGTTTAATATAAAATAGGAGAATTACATTGATCTTGCTCCTGAATTTACCCGTGATATGCACTTTAAGCAAGGCATCTAACCCCCAACTGCTCCCCAGGCTGCTCTGGGTATGTTGTACATCACTCTGGATAAAAGTGTCTGATAAATGCCTTTAATGAATTCATTTTTATTTTGCACAGAATTGCAGTAGAAACCCGGTTGATCTCTCCACTACATCTATGCTGACTTTCTCATGATATTAAACACTGCTGGAAAATGGTGAGTGAGAAAAGAAACTCCTGCTCTTTGATTTTTCAGCACTAACAACAAAAAAAAGACTTTTATCTCTCATGTTTGAGATCATTGACAGTTTTTGTCCTGAAGCGTTTGTAACTCCGATAGCAATCACAATATCTGTCTATGACGTAAATGTGCTGGATAACTGCTAACTTTTCACAGGAATAACAAAAATACAGTAAGAAGAATCATTACACACACTGAAAATATGACTACACCAGACTTGACATTAAGTTTGTCCAGTCGGAAGATTTTTCACTCGTCCTGACCATAACCTTTTTATTCCTAGGTATTTACTAGTTCAATGAAGGGAAAGGGATTGACAAAGTTAATCAAAAAGCAGGTATGGTTATGATAGGTATAATCGTTACCACAAGCTAGCCTAGTGATTAGCGTGTCCGCCTCTCGACCAGGAGATCGTGGGTTCTACTCACAGTTGGGTCATACCAAAGACAATCATCAAAATGGTGCCTACTGCCATCTGGCAAGGCATGCTGCAATACAGAGGTGAGTAGGGAAGTCAAACTCTCGTGGTTACCAGAGGACTAGTCCCCTACTGTAACCCTAGCTGTATAGGCTAGGGTTACAGTATCTATCAGCACTGGCGCCTCCCAAGGGTGTGTGCTCTTCTCCCTTTATACCAACGACTGCACCTCAAGAGACCCGTCTGTTAAACTCCTGAAATTTGCAGATGATACAACGGTCATCGGCCTCATCCGGGACGGTGACGAGTCTGCATACAGACAGGAGGTTGAACGGCTGGTCTGGTGGTGCGGTCAGAACAATCTGGAGCTGAACACGCTCAAAACTGTGGAGATGACAGTGGACTTTAGGAGGAGCCCCCCCACTCTGCTGCCCATCACCATCACCAATAACACTGTGACTGCCGTTGAAAGCTTCAGGTTTCTGGGTTCCACAATCTCTCAGGACTTGAAGTGGGAGACAAACACAGTCACTATCATCAAAAAGGCTCAGCAGAGGTTGTACTTTCTGCGCCAGCTCAGGAAGCTCAACCTGCCTAAGGAGCTGCTGACACAATTCTACTCTGCCATCATTCAGTCTGTTCTTTGCTCTTCCATCACTGTTTGGTTTGGATCGGTCACCAAACAGGAGAAGAACAGACTGCAATGGACAATAAGGTCTGCAGAGAAAATTATTGGTGTCAACCTGCCCTCCATCCAAGACTTATACTTGTCCAGAGTCAGGAAACAGGCAGGTAACATCTCTGAGGACCCATCACACCCTGGTCACAATCTGTTTAATCTTCTCCCCTCAGGGAGACGATATAGATCACTGTATGCAAAAACAACCAGACACAAGAACAGTTTCTTCCCTCAGGCTGTCTCTGTGATGAACAGCTAAAATCCAGATTCATATATCAGTATTATCACTTGCAAAATATCTGCACACTCATACTGTCATTCTGTGCTCACTGTTACTTATATTATATTTATACTTATTTAAATTTACTATTCATCTTTGCACTATGCACCATATTGCACCAAAAGGGAAATCCTTTCTGCGATGAACAGCTAAAATCCAGATTCATATATCAGTAATACCACTTGTAAAATATCTGAACACTTATACCGTCATTCTGTGCACACTGTATACTTTATATTTATTTAACTATTCCATACTTGACTTACCTGGATTACTTTGCACTATGCACCTATTTTTTTGTTGTTGTTGTTGTTTGCTTATTTGTTTGTTTTGTGTATACGCTTTTTTATCTGTTTTGTACTATGAGAGCTAAGTGAACCGGAGTCAAATTCCTCGTGTGTGTCCACATACCTGGCAATAAAAGTGTTTCTGATTCTGATAGGTGAGAGGCCGAGGGCTATGGAAACAGAGATTGGTTTGATTGATTGATTTGAATGGAGATTGATTGCCTGGGAAGACCAGATCCTGGTGTAGAAGGGACTTTGACTTTACGACATTTGTGATGGTTAATGTGAACCATAGAGAAGAAAAATACAATGAATGTCTGAATGAAATGAAGATTCATCACAGATATTTATTTTATTGAGGTATTTGATTGCCATTTTCCTGATTTCGATGAGTCTAATAATCTCGTCTCGTCTTCATCCACTTATCTGGGGCTGGGTCACGGAGGCAGCAGTCTGAGCATGGAAGCCCAAACTTCCATCTCCCCAGACACCTTGGCCAGCTCCTCGGGAAGAACACCGAGGCGTTCCCAGGCCAGCCAAGAGACATAGTCCCTCCAGTGTGTCCTGGGTCTTCCCCGGGGCCTCCTCCCGGGGGGACATGCCTGGAACACCTCCCCAGGGAGGCATCCAGGAGGCATCCGAAAGAGATGCCCAAGCCACCTCAGCTGATTCCTCTCAATGTGGAGGAGCAGCGGCTCTACTCCGAGCTCCTCCCGAGTGACTGTGCTTCTCACCCTATCTCTAAAGGAGCGCCCAGCCACCCTGCGAAGGAAACTCACTTCAGCCTCTTGTATCCGCGATCTTGTTCTTTCAGTCATTACCCAAAGCTCATGACCATAGGTGAGAGTTGGAACATAGATTGACCAGTAAATTGAGAGCTCACCTTTTGGCTCAGCTCCTTCTTCACTACGATGGACTGGTAAAGCAACCGCATCACTGCGGAGGCTGCACCAATCCACCTGTCGATCTCACGCTCTATCCTTCCCTCACTCATGAACAAGACCCCGAGATACTTAAACTCCTCCACTTGAGGCAGGACTTCTCCACCAACCTGGAGAGGGCAAGCCACCCTTTTCCGGTCGAGAACCATGGCCTCAGACTTGGAGGTGCTGATTCTCATCCCAGCCACTGAAGGTCCTGGTTTGAAGAAGCCAACAGGACATCATCATCCACAAAAAGCAGAGATGAAATCCTGTGGTTCCCAAACAGGATTCCTTCCGGCCCCTGGCTGTGCCTAGAAATTCTGTCCATAAAAATTATGAACAGAACCGGTGACAAAGGGCAGCCCTGCCGGAGTCCAACATGCACTGGGAACAGGTCTGACTTACTGCCGGCAATGCGAACCAGACTCCTGCTCCGTTCGTACAGGGACTGGAAACCCTAGAACTGCCACCTTATTGTGGTGGAGGGGTTTGTGTGCTTGAATTATCCTAGGAGCTATGTTGTCGGGGGCATTACACCCCTGTTAGGGTCTCCCAAGGCAGACAGGTCCTAGGTGACAGGCTAGACCAAGAGCAGTTCACCAAATCCCTTATGGATATTAAAAGCACAAGGACCATGATGTCGCCCGGTATGGCACAGCCGGGGCCCCACCCTGGAGCCAGGCCCAGGTTTGGGGCTCGTATGCAAGCACCTGGTGGCCGGGCCTTTGCCCACAGGGCCCGACCGGGCTCAGCCCGAAGCGGTGACTTGGGCCCAACCTCCTGTGGGTTCACCACCCACAGAGGTAGCCGTAGGGGGCCGGTGTAGTGTGGATTGGGCGGCAGTTGAAGGCAGGGGCCTGGACGACCTGATCCCCGAACACAGTGGCTAGCTGTTGGGACATGGAGTCTAATAATCTATAATGAGATATTATGGCGTGGTAATTTTTACACACACACACACACACACACACACACACACACCTGCTATACTCCGCTTCCCTGGAATTTCGTGAACAATAACATGGCTAGATCACTGAGGGGATTGAACTGGTTTTGTTGGAAGGGGTTATAAATTAGTATTGGGCAAGCCATGGCTTAATGGTGAGAGAAGCAGCTTTGGTACCAAAATGTCTGAAATCTAAGTCTAAAGTCCTTCCCGCACCGTATGGCGCATTAGGCAGTGCCGATCTCTGTTTCTGTAGCCCTCAGCCTCTCGCCTATTACATAGCTAGGGTTACAGTGGGGGGCTGGTCCTCTGGTAACCGTGAGAGTTTTGAGAACCAGATACCAAAAAGACCAAAAGGTCGCTAGTTTGATTCCCTGGACTAGCAGGAATGGCTGAAGTGCCCTTGAGCAAGGCACCTAACCCCCCAACTGCTCCCCAGACTGCTCTAGATAAGAGCGTCTTCTAAATGCCTGGAATATAATGTAACTTATTTTGATGTAACTCTTGAATAATTATGATAATAATAGTGATTTTCAACAAATATTCAACTTGTCTCATCCGACAGGCGGATGCATATTTGACTTGTCCAGGCCAAACATTTGGTTGTCCCAGACAGTCAGACTACCATTAATGTCAAGCCCAATTACAATATCACCATAGTTAATGTGATTTCGTTTTGGTGGTTTCCCTTCACTGAAGTTAGCATAAACAGCATTAATAGACCAAATGCAACATTAACACATTAACAGAGAGTGTTCTAGTGTAACACATAGATATGGCATGATGAATAATGTGTTCCTTCAGGTGTAAACCTTTATCCAGCTGTGCAGGAGTGAGAAATATGAAAACAGGAAGCAACAAAATGAACCTTCATCAGTCCCATACCACCGTCTTAACCAAGGCACTAAACTTTTGCAGGAAAGTGAAAATAATGGTGTGGCGTAAAAACTGGAAATAGAAACATCTTCCCCCCCATCCCCCCCAGAAAAGCAGAGCACATTCAGCATGTTTCCTCTTTTATCCAAAGTATAGATATAAAAAGGAAAACAGCAAGCAAAAAATAGCTTTGGTCAAAAACGGGGCAACAAGGAGAGAAGGATTTACGAGGGAATGCCAAAGAAAGGAGGACACCAAGAGGCAAGAAGTCACCAACAGTGAAGGACTGGGAAGCTAGCATTCCACTTTCTGCCCTATCCTGAGAGCTCGATTAGTTTTTAGTATGTGAAAAAGCAATGAAACGCTCAGGGATGTGCTGTTACTGGAAAATAATCAATAACAAAGTAGCTTTTTGCATTCAAACATTGATTAATTTCCAATAACAGCACATCTATAATGGGTTTATTCCTATTGTATTCCTTTTAGAACAAAAACATGCCAATGATTACAAGTTATTGTTTATTCATGAGAAAATGACATGCACTTTTTTATCCATTTCTAGTTACATTTCATGTTCTGGAATGTCTGAGAAAAAAGTTCATCTCGTCATGTGACTGAGAAGTGAAATGGTCCAGATTTCCAGAGCACTGACATTGGAGACTCCTTCCATCAGTACTAAACAAACATCACTGCACATTACTATTACTGTAATTATAGTAACGGTAATGTATTACGATAAGGGCATTTATACTGTATAAACCTGCAGTACTGTGTAAAAACAAAAAATAAATAAATAAAGCCGCAAGCGGTGATGAAGAACCCAAGCATCTCTGGTATACCAAATCTGGCATGAATCCAACAAACTGTGTCAGAGGAGAATGTCAAAACACGTGTAACGTGTAAAAACGCACAAAACCAAAAAATAACTCACTTCCTGTTGAGTATGGCTAGTACAATGTACATTACAATTTTGTTCATCTTGGGGCACCCCATACACCTACCAAATTTGGCATGGATAAGTGAAACTATATACCAGACAAAAGTCTCAATGACATGTGGAGGCACTGTGGAGTCCCCCGGACACACCCGGGGCCAAGCCTCTATCTGTGAGTAGTGGTGGCCAGGAATGATGTGTGTACCAAATTTCATGAGTTTTTGCCCATGGGAACCACCTCAAAAATGGCCATGTCTTGAAGAAAAAGAGGAATAATAATAATAAGAGGAAGAAGAATACTTAGGAAAACAATAGGGCCTTGCACCTCCAGTGTTCGGGCCCTAAATAAATCAGCACCTTCTGACCAATCAGAATGGAGAATGGATGGTTTCTAAGGAGTGAGTGAGTGAGTGAGTGAGTGAGTGAGTGAGTGAGAATAATACTTTGCTTCGTTTGGACCATATCTGCTGTCACAGCACTGAACATCTCACACTAACCGTCGGTGAGTGAAAACTGCAGGAATAAGCAGAGCAAATATGCTTTCTGTCCAACACTGATGGTTCACAGCTTCAGATCTTGACCACTGCGAAGAAAGACATCTCTAGAGACACACACACAAGTCTCAAGCCGGACGCAGGAAATGTTGAGCTCATCTGCGCTGAAGAGTGTGTGGTTCAGCTCATTTGCTGAAGTTTGCTCAGATAAGACAGTAACAACAGGGAGGAAGGAGGGAGATCAGAAAATCCTGCCGCATCAGCAACACACAATCTGTTCGACACACAACCTCTCTCTCTCTCTCTCTGGCTTTGTGTAGACGGATCCAAATTTAGGACACATGGTTTCCAACAAAGCTCACTGCTTTTACTGCAATATGACTAAAAAACATCTCCATTGTAAAACTCCCACATTTCCATCCCATTTTGATTCAAGATTTTATGTCTTCTCTTAAAAATATCACATCAGCCTTAATCAACAGCCTTCAGGAATGACAATAAAACCCGGGATCTGCTGACTGTCTCCAGGCTTTTAGCTTTTTTATATACAGTAGCCGATTCATGTGATTTATTTTTTTTTAACGCCTGCAATGGCATTACACTTTGAGAATGAAAACCTTACTAGATCTTTTTCCAGCTAAAAATGTATGGTAAGGTAATGCTAAGGTCACACAGAGCCAGTTGATCTGTGAGAACCATGGCTGGGGCAGAGAACCATGACCATTCCGGTAGATTTTGGAGGTGATCCGTCACTTAAATGTGGGTGGAGTAAATATGCAAATGAAGCCATGGTAGCCGCGATGGTAGTGATGGAAGATGTGGGTAAACCCAAGGTACACTGTCAGAAATAGGGGTACAGTAGGAGTCCATTTCTGTTTCCCAAGGTACAATGCACCCCCTAGGGCTCATTATTGGACCTCAAGGCAACTTTGTGTACCTTTTTTAGGGCCAAAAAGATACATATGTTCCCAAGCAGTATATTAAGGGTACAAATACAGTACGTACCTTAGAGGGTACTGATCCAGTGACAAGCCGTTGTTCCCCTAAAGGAACAATAATGTACTTTATTTTCTGAGAGTGGAGACTGGGTGATGGCAGTGACATATAGAGACATATGGCCTGACGGTGAGAACCATGGCTGGGGCAGAGAATCGTGACCATTTCGGCAGATTTTGGAGGTGATCCATTGCATAAATGTGGGTGGAGTAAATATGCAAATGAAGCCACGGTAGCCGCGACGGTAGTGATGAAAGACACCAGTAAACCCAAGGTACACTGTCAGAAATAGGGGTACAGTAGGAGTCCATTTCTGTTTCCCAAGGTACAATGTACCCCCTGGGGCTCATTATTGGACCTCAAGGCAACTTTGTGTACCTTTTTTAGGGCCAAAAAGAAACATATATGTTCCCAAGCAGTATATTAAAAGGTATAAATACCGTACAGTACGTACCTTAGAGGGTACTGATCCAGTGACAAGCCGTTGTTCCCCTAAAGGGACAATAATGTACTTTATTTTCTGAGAGTGGAGACTGGGTGATGGTAGTGACGTATAGAGACATATAGCCTGATGGTGAGAACCATGGCTGGGGCTACTATGGTTATTCTGGCAGATTTTTGAGGTGCTCCATCACAAATTTGGGCAGAGTAAATCAATCATGTTGAGCAAGCCCAGACCTCCATGACCCTGCCTCTCCAACCGACTTTATCCTGCATTGCCACAGGCAGTTCTTCTACTAGACAGACCGTGTCATCCCGCAGTTGATTGATGTAGGTACAAGCAGGACGACCCACAGAGGTGGTACCATGTCTGGGCTGCCATAGAAGTAGATCATTAGCCAGCTCTTCCTTGTTGCACCAGCAGTGGCCAACAAACTGTAATCTTCTCTCCCAGATGGTTGCCTATACGGGAGGAATAAATCTGTATAGTTCTTTATTTGTTAGATGGTCTTTCTAGAAGATATTTAAAGCTGTTCTTAACATTCTTGTAAAGGCACTGTCGAGTGAGAATTTGAATTTAGAGGTGAGTGTCCAGGTAGTTGACCCATAAACCAGGGCAGATTCAATGGTGGCTCTGAAGAAGTTACGTTTTAGGTCTGGTGGAAGGTTGGATTTACAAATTTTGGGTGGAGTAAATGTGCAAATAAAGCTATAGTAGCTGTGATGGTAGTGACAGAAGATGCAGGGAAACCAATGGTGGCAGCGGTGTATAGCGACGTACGGCCTTAAGGCAATTAAGGCAGTGTGTATGACATAGACAGGGCAAGACAAAATAACCCACACCCCCTAGGCAAACTTTTCACTTTCTGCAGAATATTGTTCCATGAACATTTTGAGCTTGATAGTTGCGACAGAATGCTACAGTAACCCCCAGGAGCCCATGTAAGCCTCACGGATGCCTTCATGGTTGTGATGGATGAACCAGTGCTTGACCCACAGCAATTTGCAACACAACCAAACTTTTCAAGGATGGAAGCCACACCCTTCCATTTGTCAAGGTAGCTCTCTGACTCTCACGTATTCTGAAGAAAGGGCCTGGAACGTGTGACGGTTGACCCCCAGAAGGTCCAAAATCGTCTACGGCCGTCTACCATGAAGTGATTCCGGCTATGCGGGACTGAGGTGTAAGAGTGGCTCTGAATCCATTATTCATAAGGAATAAAACACTGTGTCATGCTGTTATCGGAAAATAATCAACAAGGATTGTGTCACTCTTAGCACCTTGAAGTTGAATTATTTTCTTATCAACAACAGTGTTTTATTCCTCTCATACCACAGTGCTTACAATTCCTCATTTATTAAAGGATGACACACTGCACTTTTTTTATCCATTTATAGTTACACTTCAAGTCGTGAAACAAGTTAGTTCCTGTTCTCACTCATGTTATAGCAGCGGTAAACAGTCAGTCCCTCACCAGTCTCTCTTTTCTCTGCCTTTTGTGAAGATAATAGGATAAAAAAGAGCAGCAATACAGTATTAGACAGACTCCTTCTCATTATATAGCTGATTACTGGTTGTCTGTTTGTTTCCCTACAGATGTGTGTACAGTATACACACACACACACACACACACACACACATACGCTATCCACAATTTATATGACGTGATTTTATGTCTCCAGTGTGAACGATAAAGGATAAAATAATAAAGTACAGAATAACTGCTTTGCTCTGAAACTGCTGATTAATTATATAATTCATGGTCAAATTTTAAAGTGATGTACAGAATAGAGTCAAAAGTTTGTACACCCCATTCTATACATCCATAGCTTTTTCTGTATTTTGTATTTTCTACATTGTAGAACAATACTGAAGATGACTTTCTTCTTCTTCTGGCTCTTTCCATTAGGAGTCACCACAGTAGAGAATGGCTCTCCATCTCCTCCTGTCCTCCATATCTTTTTCTGTCACACCAACTGTCCTCATCTTTGCTCTTCCTCTTTTCCTTCTACCTGGCAACTCCATCTCCAGCATTCTTTCCTGATATACTCTCCACAGTACCTCCCCGTTTATCCAGGCTTGTGCATCTCAGTGGCTGGATTCAACACTGAAGACATCAAAACGATGAAATAACATCTGGAACATGTCTGGAATTGTGTGTTAAACCAAAAACAAGTTTGATATTTTAGGTTCTTCAGCATATCCAGTGTTTACCTTGATGACACTTTGCACACTATTGGCATTATCTTAACCAGCTTCATGAGGTCATCACCTGGAATACTTTTCAATTAACAGGTGTGCCTCGTCAAAAGGTAATTAGTGGATGAGTTTCTTGTTTTCTTAATGCGTTTGAAATCAGCAAACAGTAAATAATAAAAATACAAATAATAAAATCCACATTAGGGTGGCATGGTGGTGTAGTGGTTAGCACTGTTGCCTCATAGCAAGAAGGTTCTGGGTTCAAGCCCAGCGGCCAACGGGGGCCTTTCTGTGTGGAGTTTGTATGTTCTCTGTGCGGGTTTCGTCCGGGTGCTCCGGTTTCCTCCACAGTCCAAAGACATGCAGGTTAGGTTAACTGGTGACTCTAAATTGACCGTAGGTGTGAATGTGAGTGTGAATGGTTGTTTGTCTCTATGTATCAGCCCTGTGATGATCTGGCGACTTGTCCAGGGTGTACCCCGCCTCTCGCCCATAGTCAGCTGGGATAGGCTCCAGCTTACCCGCGACCCTGCACAGGATAAGCGGTTATGGATGGAAGTCCATATTATGTCAAAAACCGTTCAACTATGTAAAGAGAAACAACATCCATAATTACTTTAAGGCATGAAGTCACTTTTATTCATAAAAATAAAATTTTTATGTGTCATAATTGAGACACATGCTTGAAAAATCATTTAGTGGTTTCTCGTATTGTGATTTATTAACTCCCTTTATAAACTGCGAGAGAGAGAGAGAGAGAGAGAGAGAGAGAGAGAGAGAGAGAGGAGTAATCTGCTGAAAATCTGCTCAGTAATTACCAAAATGATGAGAACTGAATCACTGATAAATGAAGGTCGAAGAGGAGGTCACACATCGATGATGAATCATATGAACATGAAGAGAGAGGAGGTGAGACCCTAGTCAATCAGATTTAATAATAATAAGTGGCGGCACGGTGGTGTAGTGGTTAGCGCTGTTGCCTCACAGAAAGAAGGTCCGGGTTCGAGCCCCGTGGCCGGCGAGGGCCTTTCTGTGTGGAGTGTGCATGTTCTCCCCGTGTCCGCGTGGGTTTCCTCCGGGTGCTCCGGTTTCCCCCACAGTCCAAAGACATGCAGGTTAGGTTAACTGGTGACTCTAAATTGACCGTAGGTGTGAATGTGAGTGTGAATGGTTGTCTGTGTCTATGTGTCAGCCCTGTGATGACCTGGCGACTTGTCCAGGGTGTACCCCGCCTTTCACCCGTAGTCAGCTGGGATAGGCTCCAGCTTGCCTGCGACCCTGTAGAAGGATAAAGCGGCTAGAGATAATGAGATGAGATGAGATAATAATAAGTTATAGCCATATGTTGAAATTTTGTGATCTATTTAGGCTATTGTGCTATAAATTACAGTGATTTCTTTTTCACGTTTTTTCATGTTTGAAATGATTTTATTCTCCTGTTTGGATAACTTTGCTTCTCTAAAGAAACAAAAATGATCTGACATTCGAATAATAACATAAATAAGACAATTTTAAGCTGAAAATTAGCTTCAAACAGTCCAGAAATATGCTCAATAATGTTATTTTATTATTTCAAAATTTCTTTCAATATAAATTTTGCATTGTTTGTGTTTATAAGCGGAAATGATTTCGGAAATGGCTTCAGTGTCATTAAAACGGCAGCAGAGTTCAAATCCCGAGGAATCGGTGAGGAACAGGAGGCGTGGGCTCAGATTTGGATCAGGAAGCTTGTCCTCGGGGAGCTCAGGAAGCTGGAAGACAACGTGGTGTCGTCCTGCTCAGTGGACACAACCCTCGTAAACAAACTCCACTGCATCCATATCACTGTGACACGGCTGTGTGTGATGATGCAATATCAGCTGCAATGACATCAGCAACTGTCAGATCACCATTTTTAACACACTAATAAAAAGGCTAATAAGTGCATGTACATGACATGTGGGTCATTCTAGAATTTGGGGTCCATTTGGCATCTCCGAGATGATAAATCTTTTGTTATTTTCCACAAAAGAAATCTTTATTGAATCAGTTTTGAACAATAATGCAAATTACGAAAAACTTCCACCAATAGCGATGCTTGATGTACATTTTAGACCCAATTTATCCCTAAAACATTAACTAAACCACTCCCACCCCTCCCCCCAAATAATTGGCTGTCTTCAACTCCTGATTCATCTGTTCAACTCCAATAAACAGGAAGTGATTCAGTCTAACAGTCTGTTTTTGGAGCTTATTCTATTAACGGTTATAAAATCAATTGCACAGAAAGTCTATTTTCTGTATTATGTGAAATTTCAGTCATAAAAGAAATATATATATATATATTTTTTACTGGTCCCAATGTTCTTGTCAACTCTGTTAACTCTCTTATAAAACCACACAAAGACTTTTAGTAATACACATGACACCCGCACCGAGTGATGTCACTTCCTCTGGTGGAGAAACTTCAGAAAGGTGGTGAGGTATGTTGTGTTCTGTTTCTTCTCTCGTTAATGTGAACAAAATGTTGAGGCTTTTACACCAACAGGAGATTAATTATTCGTCAACTCTGTTATTGTGATATCAGAGTGAATCTCATCTCATCTTCTTCCACTTATCCGGGGCCGGGTCGCGGAGGCAGCAGTCTGAGCATGGAAGCCCAAACTTCCCTCTCCCCAGACACCTCGGCCAGCTCCTCGGTCAGAACACCGACGCATTCCCAGGCCAGCCGAGAGACATAGTCCCTCCAGCGTGTCCTGAGTCTTCCCCGGGGCCTCCTCTCGGGGGGACATGCCTGGAACACCTCCCCAGGGAGGCGTCCAGGAGGCATCCGAAAGAGATGCCCAAGCCACCTCAGCTGATTCCCCTCAATGTGGAGGAGCAGCAGCTCTACTCCGAGCTCCTCCCGAGTGACTGTGCTTCTCACCCTATCTCTAAGGGAGCGCCCAGCCACCCTGTGAAGGAAACTCATTTCGGCCACTTGCATCCGCGATCTTGTTCTTTCAGTCATTACCCAAAGCTCATGACCATCCCCTCCTAGAACTTCCACCTTATTGTGGTGGAGGGATTTGTGTGCTTGAATGATCCTAGGAGCTATGTTGTTGGGGGAATTACACCCCTGTTAGGGTTTCCCAAGACAGACAGGTCCTAGGTGACAGGCCAGACCAAGAGCAGTTCACCAAAACCCCTTATGGAAATAAAAAAAAAATCAAGGACCATGACATCGCCCGGTATGGCACAGCCGGGGCCCCACCCTGGAGCCAGGCCCGGGGTTGGGGCTCATATGAGAGAGCCTGGTGGCAGGGCCTTTGCCCACGGGGCCTGGCCGGGCTCAGCCCGAAGCAGTGACGTGGGCCCGACCTCCTGTGGGTTCACCACCCACAGAGGTAGCCGTAGTGTTTATTTTTGGTTGAAAACACAGTATCAGTTGATGTCAGTGACACCAGACATACCCAAACTGAGTGAAAAAAGGATGCAGAAACCTGTGATTTAGCAGTGAAACTAGGAAACTTCCAGATTTAAGTCAGAAACATTAAATCACAGGAGCTGAGAAGCAGAAAACAGGTGAACTGGAGCATTTGACTAGGTCATGTGACCTGCCTGTAGTCTGCGAGGCTGATGGGAAATGGAGTCCAAGGCAGAAGACAGTGGTGACGTAACAACAAGCAATTTTGTTCAAAATGAGTCAAAACCAAAGATATGGCAAATAAACATATTCCATACTTCAAGACATTTCAAGTTTAAAATGTTCTTATTTTATCAGGAGATAATTTTTAATTCAATCCTGGTTCTGAATTTAAACTGCAACCAGTGGTGAGTCTCAGGTCCAGGAGGACTTGAGTATTGAGGAAAGTGGAGTTACCCCTTAATCACCATCGCTCCCAGGTCTGCTCTGACCCGGAGTGGTAGCACCTACCTGGGTTCCAGCTATGGGTTAAATAGTACATCACCAATAAGACACTGGCAGCAGGGCGCTTTTCGGTGCAATGTGGCAGATGAACCCAACAGGGTCAATGGCGCACCACCAGATGGCATGCGAAAGAGCCACTCAAATGGCCAATGGATGGCATCACTCACTTGGCAAGTCAGCTGTCATTGTGGGGCAACTTCCATACCTGTCAGGTCTGTGGCACTTTTGTGAACCACTTGGCATCAGGTCTGGAGGTCCAGAGAGACAACACGATGGGGGCACGACATCACTTGTCTTACCTTACTGTACAAGGCGCTTTGTTAGGAGAGGAGAATGGTATACGAGAGCTCACGAGGCCAGACATTCCATTCCATTAACAGCCAGGCCGTTTGTGCCCCCGCTGTGAGCAGCTCTATTGCTCTGGTGCAGGCCTTGCAGCTCATCTGCATTCCTGTGCATCGTAATGAAGCAGTCATCATCGCTAGCAATGGACAGCCGCCGCCGCCACCAACAATGAGATAATTTATCATCTTTGTAGAAAGGTATAAAGGTTTAAAACTGATCTGTAGACAGAACAAGGTATACGATTTCAAGCTTCAGTTGTCAAATTACATCAAAAATGAGAATTTTTCATGAAATTTATTTTCATGGGGCGGCACGGTGGTGTAGTGGTTAGCGCTGTCGCCTCACAGCGAGAAGGTCCGGGTTCGAGCCCCGTGGCTGGCGAGGGCCTTTCTGTGTGGAGTTTGCATGTTCTCCCCGTGTCCGCGTGGGTTTCCTCCGGGTGCTCCGGTTTCCCCCACAGTCCAAAGACATGCAGGTTAGGTTAACTGGTGACTCTAAATTGACCGTAGGTGTGAATGTGAGTGTGAATGGTTGTGTCTATGTGTCAGCCCTGTGATGACCTGGCGACGTGTCCAGGGTGTACCCCGCCTTTCACCCGTAGTCAGCTGGGATAGGCTCCAGCTTGCCTGCGACCCTGTAGGACAGGATAAAGCGGCTAGAGATAATGAGATGAGATGAGATTTATTTTCATATTATATTCAGAAATAGGCTACGAGATCCGTTTGACTCGATTCAACATCGTTATTTCACTTGATAAGATGTGATGAGATCTGGAAGTACGGCTTGTCAGTTAAGACAGTTTAACACTAATAATTATTATGAAGGCTTGTAACTTACAAAAATGGTTATTTTTGATGATATAAATGATCCAATGAAATTGGTATCATTAAATGTTAGTGCGTGCACACACACACACACACTTCTACTGTCATGTCCGAAAAGAAAGGGAAAAACAACAACATAAAACCAATAATGTGAAGGTCATGTCACAGTCTCTGTTTCCTGTAACGATAAACTATTTGTTCTATAAATGTTTGAAGAAGAAAAAAAAATCGCTCCCTGAGTACTTATATTATTTACCAGTTTGCTGTTTTGTGTGTGTGTGTGGGGGGGGGGGGGGAAGGGGGGGTGTTAAACACTGCGGTGGTGCAGCAATCAGCAAGAACAGCAATAACGCACACCATGGGGACAACAACATTCATAATTAATCCCCTCCAGCACAGTGGCAATAAAACCTACTCCGCTTCTCACAATGTATGCATGTAGGTAGAAATAAATAAATAAAGTGTGTTTTCTTCTTTCTCACATATTCAGCATCTTGAATGTTTTGCGTAACATGACACCTGATACACAAGTCACAACTCAGACACACGTGTGTGTGTGTGTGTGTGTGTGGTTTTACATACTACTGAGGACCAAATGTCCCCACAAGGACAGTAAAATCTGACAACTTCAACCTTGTGGGGACATTTGGATGGGCCCCACAAGGAAATTGCACTTTTTTTTTTTCAGCAAACATTTAAAAAGTAAACGAGCCAAAAAGTTTCCTTTTCATTACTGAAGTTAAGGTCAGGGTGAGGTTTAGGTGCGGCACAGCATTAATTAACTGCAATAATAGTCGTCAGTGGAAGGTCCTCACAAGGATAGTGAGACAAACGTGTGTTTGTGTGTGTGTGAGCTGAGTGCACCTTCTCCAGATAATGAATTGAATTCGCTTTGATTCGGTTCTGGAAATCAGGGCAGAACCGCTGAGGTTCTGTGAGAAAGTGCTTACGAGGAAGAAGCGCCTTGTAAATTGGGACAGAGGCGACGAAAAACAAACCACAAGGCAGGAGAACAGAGTCAAGGCTCATTACACACTGAAAAAAGCACGTAAGCATGAGCGACTTATAATTACAGCCTTCTAGTAAGAGCAGAGTTGCCAAGTCTGTGATTTCGTCTCAATTCCGTGAGCGATTTCTGTATGTTTATATTGGAAGAATGCAAAACAGGTAAGATTTTTGACAACTACAGCAAATAGCTATGTACTCTATTATACACTGTCTTGCAAAACTATTCATCCCCCTTGGTGTTTGTCCTGTTTTATTGCATTACAAGCTGGAATTTAAATGAATTTTTGGAGGGTTAGCACCATTTGATTTACACAACATGCCTACAAATTTAAAGGTGCAAGTGGTTGTTTTTCTGTGACACAAACAATAACTGAGATGAAAAAAGAGAAATCTGGAGTGTGCACCCCCCAAAGTCAATACTTTGTACTCTGCAATTACAGCTGCAGGCCTCTTGGGTTATGTCTCTCTTAGCTTAGCACATCTAGCCACTGGGATTTTTGTCCATTCCTCGAGGCGAAACTGCTCCAACTCCTTCAAGTTAGATGGGTTGTGTTGGTGTACAGCAATCTTCAAGTTATGCCACAGATTCTCAATTGGATTGAGGTCTGGGCTTTGATTAGGCCATTCCAAGACATTTAAATGTTTGCCTTTAAACCACTCCACTAGCACTTTAGCAGTATGTTTAGGGTCATTGTCCTGCTGGAACATGAACCTTCATCCCAGTCTCAAACCTCTGGCTGAGTCAAACAGGTATTTCTCCAGAATTGCCCTGTATTTAGGGCCATCCATCTTTCCTTCAGTCCTGACCAGCTTTCCTGTCCCTGCAGATGAAAAATATCCCCACAGCATGATGCTGCCACCACCATGCTTCACTGTAGGAATGGTGTTCTCAGGGTGTTGGGTTTGCGCCACACAGGGCATTTCCCATGATGGACAAAAAGATCAATTTTAGTCTCATTTGACCAGAGAATCTTCTTCCATGTTTTTGGGGAGTCTGCCACATGCTGTTGGGCAAACTCCAAACATGCTTTCTTAAGCAATGACTTTTTTCTGGCCACTCTTCCATAAAGCCCCGCCCACTCTGGAGTGGACAGCTTAAAGTGGCCCTATGGACAGATACTCCCATCTCCGCTGTGGATCTTTGCAGCTCCTTCAGTGTTATCTTTGGTGTTTTGTTGCATCTCTGATTAATGCCCTCCTTGCCCAGTCTGTGTGTTTTGGTGGGCGGGGCCTTCTCTTGTCAGGTTTGTAGTGGTGCCATATTCTTTCCATTTTGCTATAATGGATTTAATGGCGCTCCCTGGGATATTCAAAGTTTGGGATATTTTTTATAACCCAACCCTGATCTATACTTCTCCACAACTTTGTCTCTGACCTGTTTGGAGGCTCCTTGGTTCTCATGTTGCTTGCTTAGTCATGTTGCAGAGTCAGGGTCCTTCCAGAACAGGGTGATTTATATATACAGACATCATGTGACAGATCATGTGACACTTGGATTGGATCTTAATCAACTAATTATGTGACTTATGAAGTGAATTGGTTGGACCAGCTCTTATTTAGGGGTTTCATCATATGAAAGGGGGTGAATACCTATGCACACTCCAGATTTCTGTTTTTTTATCTTAATTATTGTTTGTGTCACAATAAAACAACAAATTTGCACCTTTAAAGTTGTAGGTATGTTGTGCAAATCAAATGGTGCTACCCCTCCAAAAATCCATTTTAATTCCATCTTGTAATACAACAGAACAGAACAAACTCCAAGGGGGATGAATACTTTGCAAGATACTGTATTTATAGCCACAGCTGTTATTTAATGTCAACCCGTATTATATACACTCAGGGAGTCCGAGCGCTGTACAAACAGGCCCTTTTATGTGTCTTTCTGCAGGATTTACATCACGCACCCTTTGAGTCATCCTGTAATAAAGCTGTCCAAGTGAGTACAGGACAATTACAGCCTACAGTTCAAACACAGTCCTTCGTCACGGTAATTACACGTCCATGAGAGCTGTGGAGCAGGAGGCTGGACTATTGTAGCACAAAAAGATATGGTAAGTGTGAAAAATACAAAGAGAGAGAGAGAGAGCTGGTAAATCTCATCTCATCTCATTATCTCTAGCCGCTTTATCCTTCTACAGGGTCGCAGGCAAGCTGGAGCCTATCCCAGCTGACTACGGGCGAAAGGCGGGGTGCGCCCTGGACAAGTCGCCAGGTCATCACAGGGCTGCACATAGACACAGACAACCATTCACACTCACATTCACACCTACGGTCAATTTAGAGTCACCAGTTAACCTAACCTGCATGTCTTTGGACTGTGGGGGAAACCGGAGCACCCGGAGGAAACCCACGCGGACACAGGGAGAACATGCAAACTCCACACAGAAAGGCCCTCGCCGGCCACGGGGCTCGAAACCGGACCTTCTTGCTGTGAGGCGATGGTGCTAACCATTACACCACCGTGCCACCCAGCTGGTAAATCAATTAAAAAAACCAGACTGAGAAATTATTTTCAGGCAGCTGTAACTGACAACACAGTCACTGATAGACTCTGAAACATTGCTTTTTTCAGTCCCGTGCTAATCATGTGCGAGTAAAGCCACTCCCATACCCCTTTTCCACCAACAGGGGACTCAATCACGCACAAAATTTTGATCCATTTGAAGCATTCTGACCAAAAATACACTCACCAGCCACTTTATAATCAGCCAATCCCTTTGCAGCAGCACAATGCATTATAAAATCATGCAGATACAAATCAAGAGCTTCAGTTAATTAACGTTCATAACGTTCAAACATCAGAACGGGAAAAACTGTGATCTCAAACTAAGTGTGACTTTCGTTCACTGTGGCATGGGTGTTGGTTTGAGCCAGATGAGTCTTTTTGGTTTGAGTATTTCAGAAACTGCTGATCTCCTCCTGGGGTTTTCACACAC
Organism: Neoarius graeffei; assembly: GCF_027579695.1. Lineage (NCBI taxonomy): Eukaryota > Metazoa > Chordata > Actinopteri > Siluriformes > Ariidae > Neoarius > Neoarius graeffei. The sequence goes on along the minus strand of NC_083574.1, from coordinate 93,609,014 downwards.
AACCAACAGTCTCTAGAGTTTACCCAGAATGGTGCGAAAAACAAAAAATATCGAATGAGTGAGACAGCGACAGTTCTGTGGGTGGAAACAAATGCCTTGTTGATAAGAGAGGTTAGAGGAAAATGGACAGATTGGTTTGAGCTTTTTTGCCACGAAGGATATAGTAACTCGTATAATCACTCTTTACAACCGTGGTGAGCAGAAAAGCATCTCAGAATGCAACAGCAGAAAGAACACCACATTGGGTTCCACTCCTGTGAAGAACAGGAATCGTAGAATCAAGAACAAGTTCCTATTAAAGTGTATTTTAGGTCAGAACCTCCTAAACATCATTTCCCAGGTGGAATTAAAAGATAGATGGCTTTTAGCTCATCCAGTTGTAGGCCAGGCCAGATGAGCTTGTACGATCATGCGTCGTCCATCTGTTGTCCATCCATCGTCATCCGTGCACACTTTACAAAAATTGCTCCTCCTCCTACTCTTCATAAACTGCAAGGATTCTTTCACTGAAATTCACCCAGAAGACTCTAAAGACATATACCAACAAGAATTGTTCACCAGGTGGCGCCACTTGCTATGGATGCAGCTACACAAGGGTCATATGCAATTTCACGAAATCGCTATTCCTCCTACAGGAGTGATCTGATTTTGATCAAACTCATATGGAATGTTCCCCAAGTTGGTATGTATATAATTTGTCAAGACAGTCTTGTCACCTGTCATATTTACTATTTTATGGGCTTCTGAAATTTTTGGGTGACTTGTCACACTAAACTCTACTCTTTGTAAACCACTAGGATGTTTTCACTGAAACTCACCCAGAAGACTCTGAAGATGTATTCCAACAAGAATTGTTCACCAGGTGGTGCCACCTGCCATGGATGCAGCTATACAAGGGTCATATGCAATTTCATGAAAATCGCTACTCCTTCTCCAGGATTGATCAAATTTCAAACTCGCACACAACACCACTGGCTGGTATGAGTTCCAGTCTCCATCCACCTATCCATGTTCTACCACTTATCCGGATCCGGGTCGTGGGGGTAGCAGCCTAAGCAGAGCAGCCCAGACTTCCCTCTCCCCGGCTACCTCCACCAGCTCTTCTGGGGGAATACTGAGATATTCCCAGGCCAGCCAAGAGACGTAATCTCTCCAGTGTGTCCTGGGTCTGCTCCGGGGTCTCCTCCCAGTGGGGCATGCCCAGAAAACCTCCCTTGGGAGGTGTCATTGAGGCTATTTTTCCAGCATGAACCTTGATGACATCAGTGGGCATGTCATGAGTTTGGAAAGTTTTCACATCTTATCATCATTCGCATTAGTCCATGATTGTTTTTTGGATGAAAATAAATATCTGCGATAACAGAATAAAAGCTCACGGGTAATCAAGGTGATCAGCTATTTTGCTCTGAGTGTTTACTTCCGCTGTCCGTTGTGCAACACGCTCCATCCATGATGCATCCTCGATTACAACAGTTCCACTCAAAACTGGTAGAAATGCAGGCTGGTTCGCTACCTGGCACCAAGGTTCAAAGATTCCTGAATGGAACTGGTTCAAGAGCCCGTTCCCTGGTGGTCATAAAGGTAACATGGCCTATGACCTCAAGTGTTCTTCATTTTCCATTGGTGTTTATAGGTCCAAGTCTAAAGTCCTTCCCACACCGTATGGTGCATTAGGCAGCGCCGATCTCAGTTTCTGTAGCCCTCGGCCTCTCACCTATTACATAGCTAGGGTTACAGTGGAGGGCTGGTTCTCTGGTAATCGTGAGAGTTGGCCTAGTGGTTAGTGTGTCCTCCTCTCGATCAGGAGTTCTACTCGCGGTCAGGTCATACCAAAGACCGTCATAAAAATGGTACCTACTGCCGTCTGGCAAGACACACTGCAATTCAGAGGTGAGTGGGGAAGTCAAACTCTCATCTTTATAGGTGCAATGTTTAAAATGTTTTGTTTGTTTAAAATGATCAACTGTTATTTATCAATTTGGAGCATCGGCCGTACACGTCCCTGTGAATGAGCCGTTGCTATAGAAACGATACCATATTAAAACAAGAATGTTAATGTCATGATATCAGAAACGTGTGATTTGAAGGTCAAGGCGAAAGAACGGCTGGGAAGGCGATTGTTGGTGGGTGTAGAGAAGGAAATGTGTTGAGGACGAGGAGTCAAGAGTAATAACGTGTGATGATGATGATGTTTTCACTGACATGACTACGCTGCTCCTTTTTATAGATGAAATGTCAATACTACACACATGATTATAGATTTCCTTTACTTCCTGATCCAACGCCTACGATTAAGCTTTGCCACATCGATCTGCTGCATCCCTGTGTGTGTGTGTGTGTATATATATATATGTGTGTGTGTGTGTGTGTGTGTGTGTGTGTGTGTGTGTGTGTGTGTGTGTTTTAAAAGGACAGCTAGAGTTAGCCTTGGCTTCTCCGCACTGCAGCACACTGATTTACTGCCCTCGAAGCAAAGCAGGGTTTTGTATTGTGTGTGTAAGGTAATGTGGAGGGAAGGTGATTATCCAGCAGTACCTGGGCAGGATGAGTTGTTTTAACTTATTTTTAAAATCTTGTAAGGTCAAAATATTATTGTTCTATACACCATTGCTACCATTTCATACTGTATATATTTATAATGTAGATTTGCAGCTGCTGCTGTAATCATAAAGACTGCCCTGATCATCCCAGGACTCACACTCAGTCCTGTATATATCCTGCAGTGGTGGCTGGTGGTCTTTAAAACAGAGGAAGCTCAGTTTTAGTTCTGCATCATAAAAATTGTCCTTTATTATTTGTTATTTATCTGTGAATTCTGCCATGTTCTACTCCGACTCTGCCAAGTAAACTTAAAGGTAGACTTCCTTTCAGATTTTTCAAGTGTAGGTCATAAAAATTTTTACCCCAACACCCAATTATTTTTGTTTAGTGGATTGAAAGCTACTGAATTTGAATCACAGACTTCCAATTTTATTTATTTATTTATTTATTTTTACCAGAACAATTAATGAATTTATCTCCACGTGGCCCTAAATTCTCTGTTATTTTTTCCTGTTTCACCATGACGCAATTCAAGATACTACTGTACGTCATGCATCACATCACGTGGTGGGCTTTCCCTGTTCGCGCAAGGCATTGTGGGATACAAATCTGAAACAGGAGAGAAAAATGGAGGATGTGAGTGTGCGAATGAAACGTGAAAGACCGACTACAGTAACGGAAAGTGAGAAGAAGAAAAGACGTTATGTTATATACGAAGGAAAGGAAACGCAGGAAATATCAAACTAATAAATATCGGCGCTCAGTGAGCACCTCGGTGTGATCAGCTGTTCATTTAGCGACAGAATGATGGCAACTGTCAGTGCACGCTCAAAGGTAAACCTGTAGATGGCAGTAATGCAACACTGTGGATGCCAGCTGCTGTAAAACCCAAAAGAAGAAGAAGGGAAACCTGCACATGCGCACACGGACGTCCTCTGTCTGCTTGACTGCACGAAGCGAGTGATTTCATGCACATTATTTGCTTTAATGCCCTCAAATTAAATAACTTCCCAACCACAGAATGGCCTGATATTTTGTGAGATGTTACAGAAATAAACATGTATCACAATGACCACATTTCAGACGGAACTAAATTTCACAGATTTTATGAAATCAAAAGACCGTCTAGCTTTTAGCATGCACATGAACTTAAGTGTTCCTTGCTTTTCTCATGCCTTTTGTATGTCTTGTCAAAGTTGGCCAAATCTCCAAAACTCAGTTTTGACCCAATAATCCATCCCTGTGATGGTCTCATTAAGAGACAAGGCCAACAGGACATTCTCTTGGTCAAAGTCCTCCCAGTTAACCAGTTTACTTTGTTGTACCAAGACAACTGAAATGACCAATTGGGTCTTGCTGACTTTTGAATTAAATCGATCTTGGGCATTGATGTGCCCTGTTGTTTAATTTCGAGCCTCTCCTCGTAAGGAAGAGCATCAAAATCAGGTCTTCTCCAAAATCAGGTCAACAACATTAGCACTGTTTGTCATTTCGCACAGCTAACACCTAGCTGGCTGGCTAGATTTCCCCTCCATTGCCAAAACAGCCTTTACTGAACTGAAATGAAAGCAAGTAACAAACTCAAACTCTATACTGTCAATAAAATTGTAAATATATACAAATGGAAATAGGAACTGTGTATTGGAAGGGAAAAAATGAGAATGAGCAGCAGCTAGTCTCACGACTTCGCTTGCCAACACACCGCATGGACGGAGCATGAATCCTTACGATTGATGCGACGTATAATTTTAAAACGCCATCAGTCACATGAGATTTGAGAGTTCCTCCAACCATCATAGAGAAGCCCAGTGTCCAGTCCCACCTTACTGTCATCGACTCTCCATAGACCCCCAGTGAAGCCAGGCGTCCAGAAATTCATCTCATCTCATCATCTCTAGCTGCTTTATCCTGTTCTACAGGGTCACAGGCAAGCTGGAGCCTATCCCAGCTGACTACGGGCGAAAGGCGGGGTACACCCTGGACAAGTCGCCAGGTCATCACAGGGCTGACACATAGACACAGACAACCATTCACACTCACATTCACACCTACGGTCAATTTAGAGTCACCAGTTAACCTAACCTGCATGTCTTTGGACTGTGGGGGAAACCAGAGCACCCGGAGGAAACCCACACGGACAACATGCAAACTCCGCACAGAAAGGCCCTCGCCGGCCACTGGGCTCGAACCCAGGACCTTCTTGCTGTGAGGCGACAGCGCTAACCACTACACCACCATGCCACCGGCATCCAGAAATTACATTTTAAAAACATATTGTCCAATAAATGTTGAGCTTTGCTGCACTAAGATTAAAGCATTAAACTTCAGAGACGCTGAGCATCACTGGGTTTTCAATGGTTCGTGCTTCTCCAGGCTTCTATGGGGGAAAATCTCATTATCAGATTATGACGAGCAGCGAGAAATAACTGCTGAACGAACTAGCCATAAAACTGAGCACTTTCTAGCACAAAATATCAATTTGGAATAAGAGAGTTCAGGAGTGCGAATACATATTTAACAGACAAACTTGTTCATGACATTTTACAGGAAGCTGGACTTCCTTTGTAGTCTTACAGCAGTCGCCTCTGATATCCTGTATACTGGAATGATTTCCAATCCCACTTTCCGGTGTCACGAAGATGATGATGAGCTCTATATATTGAGTCTCACGGTTTCTTTGTCGTGTCTGGAGTTTTTCCTCATCACTGTCACCTCTGGTTTATTCATCATGGATCTGAATCTACACCCGGATTTCTGTAAAGCTGCTTTGTCACAATGTCTTTTGTCAAAATCTAATTTCATTTAATTCCTTGGTGCTTTGTGGGAGTCAGAAAATAAGACATGCATAAACATCTAGTATGATTGAGCGATCCAGGAGTGATAATGCTTTGGATTCAGTTATAGAAGTGAGTTATGTATAATCGTGCTCTTTGTTCGCACCAAGATGAGCATGGGTTCTCGTTTGAGTCTGGTTTCCGTCAAGGTTTCTTTATCATGAAGTCTCAGGGAGTTTTTCCTTGCCTTGCTGCCATCACTTCAGGTTTGCTCATTGGGGGGAAAAAAGATAAATTCATATGTTTAAAGTGACCCAGGTCTATGTGCTGGTTCAGGAAGCATTTAATCCACTCCCCTTTCTGAATTGTTTGAGCTGATACCCATATCTGGTACGCATCATCTAGTTTCAATACATTATTTCCTAATGTGGGGCATCCTAACCACGTTAGTCTGTTTACAAACCGCTTGCTCAGCAGCCAGTTCGGAAAAGTCACATGAGGTCATGTGTGGGTCAGAGGTCACGACCGTAGAGCCACAGCAAATGTGGCGGATTGTCCAGATCGAATGAAGGCTCCTAAATCAAGACATAAAAACAACGATTTTAAGGAAGTATCTGACATTGTCAGAGGCAAAACACACCAATCTAAACGCACCTGTGAGCTTGAAGGCTCTTGAGCGCTCGCTTCTGTGTCAGAGGCCGCCGGTTCCGCCATGTTTGTTGCGACCTTGCTCATTGTAATATTATAACAAGTGTTGCCAGGCAAGACAAACCTCGCCTGGCAGCACTTATTTTATACCGATATGTTGATAATGGTAATTTTTCTCAATCATCAGCTGTCAGGTTATAATCCAATGAAAATCCATGACCTTGATTTTGACATTTCAAAGTTATTCAAGGTCAAAGGTCATGGCGGCAACTGAAAACCCATACGGGACTTCTTATATGTTGATAATGGTAAACATCTGGCTATCATGAACCATTTTAAAGTTATAGCCCTTTGAAAACCCATGACCTTCAGTTTGACCTTTCAGGGCCACTCAAGGTCAAAGTTCATGGTGCCAAATGAAAGCCCATATGGCACTTCCTATAAGTTGATAAGGGTAAATATCTGTCTACCATCAACCGTTTTCAAGTTAAAAGCCCTCTGAAAATCTGTGACCTTCAGTTTGACCTTTCAAGGTCACTGAAGGTCAAAATTATGGTGCCAAATGAAAGGCCATATGAGAGTTCCTGTATGCTCATAATAGTAAACATCTGTCTATCGGCAACTGTTTTTGAGTTATAATGGAAAATATGTGTGTTTTTGACCAAAAGGTTGACCTTTCCAGTGACCTTGACCTTCACCTTAACCAGATTACCCCCAAAATTTAATCAGGTAATCTACAGACCATTGCCCACCTACCCTGAAAATTTGAAGCCGATCGGTGCAATCGTCTAGACGCTAGATTGTTAACAGACAGACACACACACAAACAAACTGCACTGATTACAATACCTCGCCCTGCTGACTCCGTCGCGGGCGAGGTAATGAAGATAAACTTCAGCCATTTCCATACTCAAATGTAAAAATTAGCGCGCTGTGTTTTTAAGCTCATTCTTCTTCACAGGTATGAGGCAGCGGGTAATACAGCATGCGATTCAAGTACCTAGGGGTTATTCTAGCTACACAGGGTACTATTCATCTTTTTAATACATCGACCTGTGTCACTTTAAAATTTATATATTTCTGTAAAGCTGCTTTGTAACAATGTTTACTGTAAGAAACATTACACAAATAACATTGACTTGACTTAAATGAGGAAAGTATGCATCTTTGTTCATTATTTGAGTGAAAAAAGGCAATTTGATGGGTGCCAATATTTTTGCACTTCAGTTATAGAAGTGATATATAAAGAAAAAAAAATGAATGCTGTTTTACCTAGAAAGGTATTTCTGAAATTTTACACTGAATGACTCTCGATTACTGAAACAAAAGGTGTTTAAATATGGTAAATATATGCAATTTATGCTACAGTACCTTTCAAAATACTCAAACTGTTTTGATTTTATATGAATTCATTAAATATACAGTAGATGAGCTAAAAGTAATATTACATGTCAATATTTAAGTTTCAAACACCACTTATTTATTTGGCATATAGTGAATGAAGGTGGTGGAATGAGTCAGGAATAAAACAAACACTCAGTGTCATGCAGTTATAGAAAAATGATCAACACTATGGTGGTAATAAAATGGAGTAACTATTACCACATCAAAGTTGATTATTTTTGCATAACAGCACACCAAATGTTTCATTCCACTTTACAGCAACTTGCCAACAATTGATTTGTTACCTCCGTTAAATTTACTGGAGGAGATTCTGTTTTTGCTGCCATTTGTTTGGTTGTTTGTTTCCAACATAACTCAAAAAGTAGTCAACGGATTTGGATGAAATTTGGTGGACAGCTTTAGTATTATCCTATGTTCATGTGATCTGATTTTGATTGTGATAATATGTTTCTTGATGGAGGAATGCCCTCTACTCTACCATGTACCATACCCTTCTAGTTGTATTTACGAACAAATGATGTGCCATACTTCTGTCCATCAATACCTGTCTCCTTATAGACATTTTTTCAGTTAAATAGCAGCATTTTTAATCCTGTTAATCATATATTTTTGTTTACAAGTATGTGCAACTATAGTACATACAGTGGATATAAAAAGTCTACACACCCCATTAAAATTATAGGTTTTTCTGATGTAAAAAAAAAAAAAATGAGACCAAGATAAATAATTTCAAAACTTTTCTCACCTTTCATGTGACCTATAATGTGTACAATTCAATTGAAAAACAAACAAATCTGTTTGGGGGGAAAAAAAACATACAGTAAGCTGGTTGCATAAGTGTGCACACCCTTAAACTAATACTTTGTTGAAGCACCTTTGGATTTAATTACAGCATTCAGTCTTTTTGGGTCGGGGTCTATCAGCCTGCCACATCTAGATTTGGCAATATTTCCCCACTCTTCCTTGCAAAAGTGCTCCAAATCTGTCAGATTATGAGGGCATCTCTTGTGCACAGCACTTTTCAGGTCACTGCACAGATTTTCAATTAGATTTAGGTCTGGGCTCTGGCTGGACCATTCCAAAACTTTAATTTTCTTCTGGTGAGGCCATTCTTTTGTTGAATTCAATGTATGCTTGGGGTCATTGTCATGCTGAAAGATGAAATTCCTCTTCAGCTTTCTAGCAGACATCTGAAGGTTTTGGGCCAAAATTGACTGGTATTTACTGTAGAACTGTTCATAATTCCCTCCACCTTGACTAAAGCCCCTGTTCCAGCTGAAGAAAAACAACCCTAAAACATGATGCTGCCACCACCATGCTTCACCGTGGGTATGGTGTTCTTTTGGTGATGTGCAGTGCTGTTTTTGCGCCAAACATACCTTTTGGAATTGTGGCCAAAAAGTTCAACCTTGGTTTCATCAGACCATAACACATTTTCCCACATGCTTTTGGGAGAGTTGATGTATTTCTTTGCAAAATTTAGCCGGGCCTGGATGTTGTTCTTTGTAAGAAAAGGCTTCCGTCTTGCGACCCGACCCCATAATCCAGACATATGGAGAATATGGGAGATTGTTGTCACATGTAGTACACAACCAGTACTTGCCAGAAATTCCTGCAGCTCCTTCAGTGCTGCTGTAGGCCTCTTGGCAGCCTCCCTGATAGGGTTGCCACATGTACTGGTTTTCCCGGGATTGTCCCGTTTATTTAGCGTCTGTCTTAGAAAATTGATCATCCTTCCCGGGACGCGTATTGCCCTGTTTTTTTGTGAAAATGCACTTCTATTCACATATTCATTAGTTTCACTTTTGAATAAACCTATAATTCTGCTGTTGCATCAGTGTTCTCTTCCCCGCCACTATTTTACTTGCTGTCCCTCCTGTGGTGCCGTAGCGCAGGTATGCTTTCATTTGATTGGTTGTTGTAGCCTGTGCAAAATTAAAGTTTACTTTACCCATCATCACCTAGCAACTACTGTGGCCGCGCGGCGTGCGCAACCACATGGAGCAGAGGCAGCTACACAGAGGCAAAATTACCGCAGTCAGTGTGAGACATAGCCTAGGCTAGAGAAAAATTAATACATTTTAGGTGGTGAAGAACGCTTATACTGAGCGTGTATTTAGTCACATGGAAGACGTGTGGTCCGACAAAAGGGACAGGATGTCAGTAGGGTTAGTCAAAGCTGAACTCCAGATCAGACTGAACCTCAAAATGTCCTGCTTGGAGTTCAAAGCATTCGTCGAGGGACAGAAGGCACTTTTGCTGGCAGCAAAAGTCAAAGAGTCCCATATACGTTTTCATATGTACGTTGGGGAGTGCCTGTTAGAGAGCGCACACTGTCTAGGCCGTCGGCATAGTGAGGTAGGGTGGCCAGTTCCTTTCCTCACCACCTTTTAACTTCCCCAGTGTTTCCACCAGGTCCCCATTCACTGCTGGGTGGACAGGAGGCGAGCCCCAGATCACCGTCCGAGGCGAGGCTCGAACCGCGGACCGTTCGCTTGGTGGTCAAGCACTCTAACCACTTGGCCACCTTGCCTCTGGCAGCAAAAAGGGATGAGAAATACAAATGGAGAAAGAGGTGAGAATTATTTAGTGTTCAGTTAATGAAGTAGATGATTATGATAAATTAGGCTAAATGAAAATACTGTGTATTGTTGTCTAAAAGTCTATATTTGATATATAGAGAGGGAGAGCAGCAGGGAAAGGAGGCAGAGTCCAGGGCCTGTGTGCACGTAGCCTGGCTAACGTGACTTCAAAGCTCTCCGAGCATTTGGTCTGGCCAAGCTATTAAGCCAAACCGTTTCCCAGAGCCCGTGGTTGACCCGCCTCCCTGAAATGCCTCAGTTTGCTACTGGTCGAAGCCAGAAAAGGCTGTGACGAAGCTTAAACCAATCACATCACTCCTCTGACGTATGTGACGCGACGGGGCTAACTGGTAGATTAAACTCTTACCGAAGCTGGTCGGGAGTAAGGCGAAAACGTCCTTCCTTTCAATAAATACCTCCAGGGCTGCTCTTTGCTCCGTTTTCAATGAGAACTTCCCGTTGAATGCTTTCAATACAGCATCTACCGCTGTGTTAAAGGCTTGCCGCTGCTCCATGTTCGTGATGTGAATGAAGCGCTTCCGGCATAGATTCTGTAAACAATCTATGGCTTCCGGTCACAGTTCTACTACGTCACAGCCTTGAACACGCCTCTACCCAGGGCTGTTGGAGATGCTCAAAGTTGATTGGTTCCCGATTTTTCGGGAGCTTGGAAATGCTGTAGATAGCCTGCCTGGCCAGACTAAGCTCGGAACAGGCCCTCGTGTTGCGTCACGCTTAGGATGGGCGGGCCCAGGCTAGTGTGCGCGCGTCAGGGAATCCAGTGTTGCCAGATACTGCTGACGTTTTCCAGCCCAAAATATGTTCAAAACTCACCAAAATGCACTTAAAACCGCCCAAAATGTAAAATGTCCTTGATGCCTATCTTGTAAAGTAAAAATATGCAGCTCAAGACCAGTATACTATTTGTAAATCGAACAACAATGCAAACAACTTCTAAATGGCAACATGAGACCGTCAGTGCTGGAGGTGAAAAATCTGCTGTCTGGTACTCGGCTACATATGGTTGAATCAGATTATAACTTCGCAATCATCTGCTGTGTTCTGAATCCTACATGCACCAGTAGGTGGTGCACACGCATAATATTATGGTATGTAGGCTACGTTAGGCTATGATGCATATCTAACATCTGCATTGCTGAGGTTATTTATTTTTTATTTGGCTTTTATTTATTTATTTATTTTTTTATTTATCCTGTTTGTTTTATTAATTTTATAGGCCTAGTTATTCTGCTTAATTTATTTTTGTCTACATCCATGTATTTTCTTCATCTGTTATCCTGATTTTTGTGGATTTGTTAGATTGTATCTGTTTTATATACTTCAATTTTTTAAAAAAAGTTAGGCTACGACGCATGGCTGAACGTAACAAGAGAAAATGGAGAATGGATTGCGTCATTCTTATTTACTAGTTTATGAGTTCAGTTTCTGCACTACATTACGCACATTCATATTAGTCTTACAGTTACATCGACATTTTTTTTGTTTAAATAATACTTAATGAGATTAATGTTTATTGTTAATGATTAATTTAGGCCAGTGCTCGATTTTGGTTGTTTAAAATACCTAAGGGGTGCTGGGTAAACTAGGTCTGTGACTTGCCTCAGCTGACCAAAGAGAGCTGTTTTTCCTGATTTCCTTCGCATATTTGAGAACATCATTCGGCTTAGGTGTTTACATTCTCTCCAATCTCTGCTTTCTAGTGGGAGTGAAACTATATAAACATCTGATAAAAACCCGCCAAACAAACGTCAAACCCGCCCAATTTTTGTCAACCAGCCCAACCCATTTTTTGCCCGCAAAGTAGAATTCAGAACCGCTAATTGGGTGGGAAACCACCCAATCTGGCAACACTGAGTGCATCAGTGAGCACGTCTGCAGGGAGTTCCTCAAGACAATAGCCAGGTAAGACACTTGCATTAAAAACTTCCTTTATAAAATGGTTCGTCATCAACCTCCGCCCAGTCAGTAACCATGCCCCCCCGCGGGCGTCCCGGTTTTTCACAACTCAGATGTGGCAACCCTACTCCCTGACCAGTTTTTGTCTTGTCTTTTCATCGATTTTGGAGGGACATCCAGTTCTCGGTAATGTCACTGTTGTCCCATATTTTCTCCACTTCTTGATGACGGTCTTCACTGTGCCCCATGGTATATCTAATGCTGTGGAAATTATTCTGCACCCTTCTCCTGACTGATACCTTTCAACAATGAGACCCCTTTGATGCTTTGTAAGCTCTCTGTGAACCCTGGCTTTTGCTGGAGGATGCAACTGAGTAAACGTCTGAACTTTATTTGGGGTTAATCAGAGTTAATCAGAGTAATTGATAGCAGGCGTGAACCCAAAAAGACTGAATGCTGTAATTAAATCAAAAGGTGCTTCAACAAAGTATTAGTTTAAGGGTGGGGACACTTATACAACCAGCTTATTTTACTTTTTTTTTTTAATGTTCCCCCCAAACAGGTTTGTTTCTTTTTCAATTGAATTGTACAGATTATAGGTCACATTAAAGGTGGGAAAAGTTTTGAAATTATTTATTGTGGCCTCGTTTTTTTACAGCAGAAAAACCGATCATTTTAATGGGGTGTGTACACTTTTTATATCCACTGTATAAGGTGCTAGAACAAGCGTATTAATATGAACCTGTGATTTGCAGCTGACCAATCAGAATCAAGAATTCAACAGAGACCTGGTTTAAGTGGATATGATGAACTGTGTATTTGGGGGTGGACTTGTTTAAAGTGCTGATGACACGTTTTTGACATCTTTGGCGATGTTTTATAACATAAAAAGTAATTCCCGATGATCCATATATTAATTCACGAAGGCGCCTATTTTACAAGTTATGATAAAAAACGCGGCTATTTGGGCAAATTTGACGGGGCTGCAGCACCCAGGAGACGAAGGAGGAGGAGGAGCTATATGACGTCAGCGAAAGAACCTTCCTCCTAACTTACCAGTTTGTTGTTGATGCGACAGGTGTTCAGTTTGTCATTATTAGTATTATTATTATACATTATATATATATATATATATATATATATATATATATATATATATATATATATAAGTTATGCCTTCGCGTTGTGTTGCCGGCTTTTGCTCCAAAACCCACAAGGATGGGGTAAGTTTATTCAAGTTTCCCAGAGATCCCGAGCTGCATGCGAAGTGGGTGAAGCAAGTCAGGCGCACTCGTGACAAGTGGGAGCCCTCACCAACATCCGTCCTGTGCTCTGAACACTTCGATTTGGATTGTTTTGACACCCTTCCCAGCTTAAAAGAATCTCTTGCGTGTTCAGTTCAGCACAAACGTGTGTTACTACCATCAGCAGTGCCTACACAGTGTTGCCAGATTGGGAGGTTTCCCGCCCAGTTGAGCGGTTTCAAGTGCATTTTGGTGGGTTTTGAACATATTTTGGGCTGGAAAAGTATCTGTTGCCAGATACTGCTGAAGTTTTCCAGCCCAAAATATGTTCAAAACCCACCAAAATGCACTTGAAACCGATCAACTGGGCGGGATTCCTCCCAATCTGGCAACACTGCCAGTATTCCGGAGAGGGTCTACTAGTAGCTATGCCAGATCCAAAGACAGTCCTCCTGTCAGAACATGTGTTGTGAAATGACATAAGATAAAGGTACGTAGAGCTATAGATTCTACATGATAATCATAAATGTAATCATAAAGTCGGCATGATATCAGTCATGTATTTGCTTGTGAAAGCTTGCGGCTTTCATGTAACTGCCGCCTAGCAACGAGAGGCAAAGGGTAAAGAGGGTAGGCTATCATAGATTCTATTCGGAAGAGATCAACACAATTCTAGACTCCCAGAAGAGGAAGAGCTAGCACTAGAGAGTTCACCGGCGTTTTCATGCGCCATTTCCATTGAGTAGAACCAGAGTAGAACAGCCAGTGAACCGCAGCGTGTTCTTCCGCTGACGTCACAACATGGCCGCGAGCCACGGACCCAGTTTTCTTGCGCTGTGCAATTAAAAGTTGGATATTTGCGTAGCAACAGCTTCTTTTCACGTAATTATAACAGAAATCTAACATGTTTGCCATGTTGTATAGTTTATTTAAGAAATTGCATAGAGTCATGTTCATGTCATCAGCCCTTTAAAGATGTCTAAAACAAGTTGTCATGATGATTGGGTCAAATAAATGTCAAACCAAGCTAAATATCAGTAGCAAGAAACACTTAAATGAGGAATTCTGCAAGAAAACAGTGCAATTTACGTGTCGTGCTCCTGCTAGTGTTTGTTCTGTTTGTGGCTGAAAACCTTATAGACCTTATTAATGTACCAAAGTGTGACATCTTTCAAGTAATTAAACTTAAAATACCATTTAAGGCATTTGTTCAGCAATGGTGAGTACTACCTGTGGTGGAACCCCATAAAACTATGAAAACTCAATCTAGATTTGAAATCATTCATTCATTCATTCTCTCTCTCATCTACACTACACTCTTCTCTCCACATGCACCTGTTCCATGCTGAACCAGGTCATTTTCCTCACACGTTTACTTGTTTTAGTGCTTTATTTCAAGTTGCCATGACAATACAGTAGTTAATGTATCAAAGCCTACCTCTTATCCAGAAAAAACACAGATGTTGGCGTAGGTGGAAATGTTCTCAATGCACCTTCACCCTCACCATCTTTCTCTAAAGGAAACGATAATGATGTAAATGTTTGTGTTGCATGCTTAGGAACAAGAATTAAATTAACGCAAATGTAAACAAGGGTGCACTGCAAGGAAAGTGAAATAACCGAAAGTTTAAAAATCGCAAGTAAACAATGAAACCTGCCACATTGGTCACACAGGCAAAAGATACACAATCTGACTCGATTGTGGTTTAGTATCCGATTCATTTGAGAGTCAGCTACAATGAAATTAAAATCATTGAAGACAGAAAAAATTGTGTTATGATTGTTCAGCATACGATTATCACATCATGTGTATTAGAAACAGCTATGAGATACAAGGGCTAGGGTTGAAGTCAAGACCACCTAAACTGAGACCAAGTCATGAGCAAGACCAAAGTGTATTGGGACCAAGACAAGACCAAGACTTTGATGGATTGAGTTCAAGTCAAGACCAAGACCAGAGTGCATCAAGACCAAGACAAGACCAAGACTTTGATGGGTTGAGACCAAGTCAAGACCAAAGTATATTGAGACCAAGACAAGGCCAAGACTTTGATGGATTGAGTTCAAGTCAAGACCAAGACCAGAGTGCATCAAGACAAGACCAAGACTTTGACGGGTTGAGACCAAGTCAAGACTTTGATGGGTTGAGACCAAGTCAAGACCAAAGTGCATCGAGACCAAGGCAAGAGCAAGACTTTTTTGGGGGGGGGCTTTTTCACCTTCACTGGATAGGACAGTGCAGAGACAGGAAACGAGTGGGAGAGAGAGACGGGGAGGGATCGGGAAACGACCCCGGGCCGGAACCGAACCCGGGTCCCCGGACCCACAGCACGGCGCCCCATCCACCCGAGCCATGACACCCCCAAGAGCAAGACTTTGATGTGTTGAAACCAAGTCAAGACCAAGACCAAGGCAGGACCAGACCGAGTCAAGACCAGGACCAGACCAATGGGTGTGAAGGGGGGTGAGGGAGAGGTGACTGCTGTTAACAGGAAGAAAATTTTCAAATTAGCAATGAGTCACGTTATTGGTTGCATTTGAAGCAGGAAGTTTTACATCAAATCATAGTAACATTGTTAACAAATAAATCAAGAAAAAGAAAAGGCACAGGCAATTTAGTGAAATCCCCACAGTTGTGGTCTTGACCAGTCTTGAAATAAAATCCTGGGTCCTCTATGTCCAAGACTGAGACAAGACCAAGTAAAAATGTGGTCGATTTCGAGATGGGATCAAGACCAGTCTCGAGTCCTACAACACTCGTGAGGGCTAAAATCTAAAATAGATCAATAGTTCAACATTGATTAGTGCATTATATTACAAATCTACAGTCTGGGCTGGAAAGAAATCAGCCCCAAATTCACTTATTTCTTCACACCATTCTGCATGTTTTTCTTTTTCTGAGTGATGCTTTTGCACTCGATTCCACAAAAATCCAATTTACTTCCAATTCCCACTCACCAGCCTGGTCTTTTTTATTACATCACTTCATTCTGATTAGTCAATCACAGCATTGTATGGACTGCTATTTCCATGTAACAGACCATTGCTATGGACCATGTTATATCATGAGCAGAAGCCATAAAATCATGTTTAAATCAATATTTGGTGTCAAATTATTTATGCGAAATAATAAACAGTGAATCAAAGTCAAAGTCCCTCTCACACCAGAATCTGGTCTTCCCAGGCAGTCTCGTGTCCCAGTACTAACCAGCTCTTTGAGGCGTATAGGTGCGGCGCCAATCTCTGTTTCGATAGCCCTCGGCCTCTCGCCTATACAGCTAGGGTTACAGTGGGAGGCTGGTCCTCTGGTAACCATGAGAGTTTGACTTCCCAAACTCACATCTTTATCGCAGCATGCCTTGCCAGATGGTAGTAGGTACCATTTTTATGATGGTCTTTGGTATGACCCGGCCACGAATAGAACTCCCGATCTCCCAATCGAGAGGTAGAAATGCTACCCACTATGCCAACTTGCAGTAATAAACGGTGAGCCAGTCATTTTTCTGACAGGGTAATGCAGGACCTCGACGTCATGTGAAGTCTTGTACACTATCTCTTACTTATCATACGACAGAGAAGGTCAAGGCTATGACATGCTTCCTTGTGAAACCAACCAACCGCATCTTTTCAAACTGTTGCTCATGTAGCATGAGGAAATCGCTATCCACCCACTACCGCATTCCTGAGCTCACAGATGCCTGTGATTCGCTAATAATCAATATTACAATTTTGCTTTCTTGTAGCATCGTTATGATTTAGGCTTGCTATCTCTGGATGACAGGGTGAACATTTATCTGTGGTACCACTTTGGAGAAACAGGAGACAAGCGGGATTAGCTCTGATGGCATATTTATAGCTGTTCCTGGTTGACATCTTGGTTAAGTTCATAATTACTGGTGAGAAACTGAATTTCCTGGAAGTTACATCTTGAAACAAATGTCTTGAGGGTTTCATATCATTCTGGATTAACTGTATGAATATTATAGTCCAGTTTTGCTATTTAATCTGTAGCACTTCCTTAACAAGGTCAACTGTGAGCTACTGCTGACTTGCGTATCCCCCCGCTCTCGCTTATATCAGAATACAAGCAATCGAAGGAACAGGACACTTATGAATGTTGACTTCAACAAATAATGAACCCTTGAACAAGTAAATAAAGAGCAGTGTCAATCCCCAGGGATTTCAAATAGCATTTTGCTTCTTGAAATAGCGGCAAAATCCACCCTATATACTACCGTTCAAAAGTTTGGGGTCACCCAGACAATTTTGTGTTTTCCATGAAAAGTCACACTTTTATTTACCACCATAAGTTGTAAAATGAATAGAAAATATAGTCAAGACATTTTTCTGGCCATTTTGAGCATTTAATCGACCCCACAAATGTGATGCTCCAGAAACTCAATCTGCTCAAAGGAAGGTCAGTTTTATAGCTTCTCTAAAGAGCTCAACTGTTTTCAGCTGTGCTAACATGATTATACAAGGGTTTTCTAATCATCCATTAGCCTTCTGAGGCAATGAGCAAACACATTGTACCATTAGAACACTGGAGTGAGAGTTGCTGGAAATGAGCCTCTATACACCTATGGAGATATTGCACCAAAAACCAGACATTTGCAGCTAGAATAGTCATTTACCACATTAGCAATGTATAGAGTGGATTTCTGATTAGTTTAAAGTGATCTTCATTGAAAAGAACAGTGCTTTTCTTTCAAAAATAAGGACATTTCAAAGTGACCCCAAACTTTTGAACGGTAGTGCATGTTTCGTAAATACGTTGTCGGTAAACAGGAAGTTGATGTGCGACAGACGTGAAAATGGTGTACATGGTATAGAACCCCAAGCTGAAGCTCAGTATCAAATATCAAGCAGTTGTGATTTGTAGTTGCTGAGAAAAGTGTTATGAAAATTTTGTAAGTCCACGCTATATGTTTCATGAATACAGTCAGTCAGTAAACAGGAAGTCAATGTGCGACAGACCTGAAAACGGTAAACACAGTATAGAACCCCAAGCTGAAGTTTGGTACCAAGTGGCTATGATTTGTGGTTGCTGAGAAAAAAGGTGTTTCAAACAGACAGACAGAGGTAAACCATACCCCCCCTTCCAGAGCAGGGGTATAAAAACAGTGAAAGATGTGACAATATCGTTTACCAATTTGGATGGGATGAGTGTTACAAATCAAGAGCTGTGCTTTCATCACTCTATAATCTGGGGAAAAAATTTAAGTAAAAAAGAATCTTCCTCTGTCTGTCCTACAGATTGTCTCCATCTCCAGGTAATGAAACTCAATTCCTCTCTGCCTCGAAATTACCCACACTTATAAGCACCTGATTGGGAGAATGTGCTTTTTCTGCTTTTCTATGGATGACCTGGATGACAGCTGCTGCAAAAATACTTTTGAAAAGTCCAGCTGAAGAAGTAGTGACAGGAAGCACACGACTTCATGTGTTGAAACCCTTTCTGTAAAGCTCCAGTGAGCAGAAAGTGCAGGAAAATCCTCCGTTTGGAAAGCAGTGCGTGTTAAATAAATTCTGTGTGTTAATAAAAGACCAAACACACACGTCTACATGAAAAGACTTTACGCACCATCAACTCTCTCTTAACTTTCACACACATCACTGACTAAATGACGGAAAAAAAAAGCTGAATTCAATGTGAATTATCACTAACAGGGTTTGGACCTGGATCAGGCTTTTACAGGGTTATAAATGCACTGAAATATTCATGTGATAAAAAGTGAATTCTCAAATGAAATACAAAATTAAAGTGAATAAAAAAAAGATGGTGAAGAAAAAGTCAAGGTATTAAATAGTAGACAGTAAAAAGATCACCAAATTTCATTCATTATTTCTAACATTAGCATTTTTTTAATCTATACACACCGCTCAGCCATAAAATTAAAGGTGAAGAAGTGAATAACATTTACATGTGAATCTCATTACAATGGCACCTTTCAAGGGATGAGATATAGTTTGTATTAGGCAGCAAGAGAACAGTCATTTTTCGAAGTTGATGTGTTGGAAGCAGGAAAAATGGTCAAGTGTAAGGATCTGAGCGACTTTGACAAATTGTGATGGTGAGATGACTGGGTCTGAGCATCTCCAAAATGGCACATCTTGTAGGATGGTCCTGGTATGCAGTGGTTAGTACCTACCAAAAGTGGTCCAAGGATCCAAAGGACAACCAGTAAACCGGCGACAGGATCATGGGTGTTGAAGCCTCATTGATTCACATGGGGCACGAAGGCTAGCCCATATGGTCCAATCCCACAGAAGAGCTACTGTAGCACAAACTGCTGAAAAAAGTTAATGCTGAAACCTCTCTGTTTGAGCCAGCATTAACTTTTTCAGCAGTTTGTGCGACAGTAGCTCTTCTGTGGGATTGGACCATATGGGCTAGCCTTCGTGCCCCATGTGAATCAATGACCCCTGGCCACCCATGACCCTGTTGCCAGTTCACCAGTTGTCCTTCCTCCCAAACCTTTAAAATATGCAGTGTTTTAGAGAGGACATGCAAACTCCACACAGAAAGGCCCCCCATCAGCCGCCGGGCTTGAACCCAGAACCTTCTTGCTGTGAGGCAACAGTGCTAACCACTACACCACCATGCCACCCATATAAAGGGATAAATTTGCAAAAAACTTAAATTCTGAGATTAGAAGTCACAAATTTATAAGAAAATAATAATAATTTAAAAAAAAAACCCTGGGTGGCACGGTGGTGTAGTGGTTAGCGCTGTCGCCTCACAGCAAGAAGGTCCAGGTTCGAGCCCCATGGTCGGCGAGGGCCTTTCTGTGCGGAGTTTGCATGTTCTCCCCATGGGTTTCCTCCAGGTGCTCCGGTTTCCCCCACAGTCCAAAGACATGCAGGTTAGGTTAACTGGTGACTCTAAATTGACCGTAGGTGTGAATGGTTGTCTGTGTCTATGTGTCAGCCCTGTGATGACCTGGCGACTTGTCCAGGGTGTACCCCGCCTTTCGCCCATGGTCAGCTGGGATAGGCTCCAGCTTGCCTGCGACCCTGTAGAACAGGATAAAGTGGCTAGAGATAATGAGATGAGATTTAAAAAAAAAAACCTCTCATGCTTCCTGACTGCTGTGCATTCTGGGGAATGTAGTTGAAAATCTCTTTGTGCTTTATTATTTTATATTGCATGACCAAAGAGGAAAGACTGCATTTCCTATAACTCTCAGATCAGCCATGTGTCTGGTGTAATTACAGTGATCCAGCTTTGCATAGTGAAGTGATCTGGTTCTTTGACCAAAAAAAAAAAGGTTTTCCAATTTATACATCGTAAATTTTTGACTGATTGATCTCGCAATTTCTGAATTTTTTCTTATATGTAAATTTTTAAATCTTGGAATTTCTGAGCTATTTTCTTGTAAATTTGTAATTTTTTGAATCTTAGAATTTGATTTTTTTTATCCCAAATTTGTAACTTTTTAAATCTCAGAATTTGAGTTTTTTTTCTCATGAATTGTAACTTTTTAAATCTCTGAATTTGAGTTTTTTGTGTAAATTTGTAAATTTTTAAATCTTGGAATTTCTGAGCTTTTTTCTTCTAAATTTGTAACTATAAATCTGAGAATTTCTGAGTTTTTTTCTTATAAATTTTAAATGTTTTAAATCTCAGAATTTTTTCATGTTTTTCTGTTTTTTTATGTTTTACAAATTCATTTTTTCATGAATTTGTAACTTTTTAAATCTTGAAATTTCTGAGTTTTTTTTCTCAAATTTGTAACTTTAGAAATCTCAGAATTTGAGTTTCTTCTCACATTTGTAACTTTTTAAATCTTGGAATTTTTGAGGATTTTCTTCATAAATTTGTAACTTTTTAAATCTCTGAATTTCTGAGGTTTTTGTGTAAATTTGTACATTTTAAAATCTTGGAATTTGAGATTTTTTCTTGTAAATTTGTAACTTTTTAAATTTTGGAATTTGTGATTGTTTTCATGTAAATTTATAACTTTTAAATCTGGGACTTTGAGTTTTTTCTCATAAACTTGTAAATTTTCAAATTTTGGAATTTCTGGGGGGGTTCATGTAAATTTGTAACCTTATAAATCTCAGAATTTCTGATTTTTTTTTCTTCAAAATTTATGACTTTATAATCTCAGAGAACCATCCAAGGTTTTTTCTCGTACATTTCTACCTTTAATCTGAGTTTTTTCCCCTGAATATTACCCCTCTTTCAGCTCTGTATTTTTTAAACCTGCAATCGCCCTAATACACCATTGTAGCTTTAAGATCAGCTTCCTGTGGGTGTTTTAAATGAATCATTTTAGTTCATTTAATTTTGGTTAAGTTAGTGGATGTGAACCTTCAGCCACAATCCTCCAGAGTTTCAGGAGTTTGTTTTAATCTGCAGATCAGTGACAAATTAAAATCATGTGTTAATAAGATGCTGGTCCACCAGAAGAGCTTCAGTGTGCCTTGGCTTTGATTCTACAGTTTGTGGGACTGTCCTGGAGTGATGATCATTATTCTGAGGTGGAATCATGCCGCAATAGACCACACCCATCATGAGAAGGGTTAGAAGGGTAATCAGTCAGAAGAACTTTGTGTTGATTTGCAGAGACTTTTCTCTCTAAAAACCTCAGAATACTTCATATGGAGATAAGGCCTACTTGAAATTTTAATAGCGCCACCTACAGTATGGGAACATGAAACTGCAAAGAGAATACAAAGATCATAAGCTCAGGAAGGTGGTTTCATATTCACACAACCCTCACAGACGTTGTCTCCGCATTATGTCTCCTGCTACGCATCTGCTATTTTTGTCCATATTGTCCAGCTTTAGTAGAGAGACTCCTGTATAGTCGACTCGATCTGTGTGGATTCTCCCGTGATCTGAGTGTGAAGCACCACAGTTCTGTCAGTGTGAAAAGCCTCACCTGCTCCACTTCAGTTTTGAATCCCGAGCTCACAGCTGTCGCCTCTCATTATGCCAACAATTAAAAATTCCTCGCTTTTCCCAAAAGTGCCACAGGGAAAGTGTTTGTTGCTCACGTCCACCACAACAGAGGCTCAGTTACCTCTGAGGAATAGAAATGAGCTCTTTCCTGCATTTTGAATGTGTGTTATTGTCCACAGCTGTTTGTTCAGTGCTTATCTCATATTCCAGTGAAAAATGATCTCAATGCTGTTTGAGGTAGGAGTGGACGATTTGATAAAAAGATCATATCATGGTTTTCAAAGACACAATATGTATCATGGTATATAGGATTACTACAAATTTCACAGCAATTCTGTAATGTTGCTTAAAAAATCTTTGGGGAAAGTAAAAAAAAAAAATCAGTTTTTATATTTAAAAATATAAATATATAGAGTGGAAGCTATGGCATAATGGTTCGAGAAGCAGCTTTGGGACCAAAAGGTTGCTGGTTTGATTCCCTGGACCAGCAGGATTGGCTGATGTGCCCTTGAGCAAGGCACCTAACCCCTTAACTGCTGCTCTGGGTGTAGGAAATAAGGCCGGACCGGCAGACATTGACCAGTAATTTTCGGATTTGTCCATCTGTACTTCAAAACCATTGGACCGGATGGCCCTTGAAAAATTGTAAAGATATGGGTCCAATCTACTTCTATTTTTCTTCCAAATGTTACACTGGGTGAATCCTTGACTTGCAAGTGACATCAAAGCAAAATAGAAACCCTGATGTCGGCCATGTTGGTGAAGATACAAATGCAGGGTCAAGCAACATTCTAGACAATGACTATGTCTAGTTTTGAGTTGTTTTAAAAGTCATTTTGTTGCAAAGTTACTTGGAATCTCGTCTTCAAAATTTTAACTGTTCTGTAAGAATAGTTGTATTGTTAATTACTAAATTTCTTATAAACTTATTATAAACATAGTATAAAAATGGTCATTGCGGACATAATGTTTCATGAGTGTTATTATACCAGTGTTGTAGTTGAGTCACTAAACCTCGAGTCCGAGTCCAGTCTCGAGTCCCCAGTGTTCAAGTCTGAGCCAAGTCCAAGTCATAAAAAGAAATTTTGAGTCGAATCCACTATTGATCGGATTGGACCGGATGTCCAATTCTCGAGTCTGAGAACAAGACTCCAACCGCACCATGTGACGGTGGCTGTTTCAGCACTATTAACATTAGTTTGTTCCTGAACATGGTGTATGAACAGGTGAATGTGCTTCTCTTTATCAGGTACTGTGAAGTATTCCATCAGAGATGGTTGGGAGATGGATGCAAGTGCAGAAGGTGAGTTTATTAATCCAAGTGAAGACAGTAAACAATCCAGAACAGCAGGCAAAATTGTAAAACGGTGAAACAGGCAATAGGTTGAGCAAGGGACAAACAGGCTACCATAGACTCTGCAGAATCAAAGACGAGAAACAGGAAATCAGGGATCAGGAACCCAAACAAGGAAATAAGGCTCAGTAACATGTCAGCAATGCAACTCAATACTTCGCAAAGTCAGTGCATTTTCACAATTTTTATATCGGCATGCTGATTGCGCCTTAATCCTGTGCAGGTGTGAGTTGTTTACGGGCCGGAGCGCAGCCCAAGAGTCTATCTGATGCATGCGCTAAGGAGCACAGGTGTGACACTCTTGCATGAAATCAATACAAAAATTAATGTAGATATAAATATCTTACAACAAATTATTATGGCATGTTACAAAAAAATAAAGAAAAAAATCCAAGTCATCGTCTCCAGTTTAGGAGTCCCAATGCAGTTAAAACACGAGTCCAAGTCACAAGTCCTTAAAATTAGGGCACGAGTTGGACTCGAGTACTACAAGCCTGTATTATAGCATACCTACAGTGGTGCTTGAATGTTTGTGAACCCTTTATGACCAAAAACATCATCAGATTTTCACACAAGTCCTAAAAGTAGATAAAGAGAACCCAGTTAAACAAATGAGACAAAAATATTATACTTGGTCATTTATTTATTGAGGAAAATGATCCAATATTACATATCTGTGAGTGGCAAAAGTATGTGAACCTCTAGGATTAGCAGTTAATTTGAAGGTGAAATTTGAGTCAGGTGTTTTCAGTCAATGGGATGACAATCAGGTGTGAGTGGGCACCCTGTTTTATTTAAAGAACAGGGATCTATCAAAGTCTGATCTTCACAACACATGTTGTGGAAGTGTATCATGGCATAAACAAAGATGTCTGAGGACCTCAGAGAAAACGTTGTTGATGCTCATCAGGCTGGAAAAGGTTACAAAACCATCTCTAAAGAGTTTGAACTACACCAATCCACAGTCAGACAGATTGTGTACAAATGGAGGAAATTCAAGACCATTGTTACCCTCCCCAGGAGTGGTCGACCAACAAAGATCACTCCAAGAGCAAGGCGTGTAATAGTCAGCGAGGTCAGAAAGGACCCCAGGGTAACTTCTAAGCAACTGAAGGCCTCTCTCATATTGGCTAATGTTCATGCTCATGAGTTCACCATCAGGAGAACACTGAACAACAATGGTGTGCATGGCAGGGCTGCAAGGAGAAAGCCACTGCTCTCCAAAAAGAACATTGATGCTCATCTGCAGTTTGCTAAAGATCACGTGGACAAGCCAGAAGGCTATTGGAAAAATGTTTTGTGGATGGATGAGACCAACATAGAATTTGTTGGTTTAAATGAGAAGCGTCATGTTTGGAGAAAGGAAAACACTGCATTCCAGCATAAGAACCTTATCCCATCTGTGAAACATGGTTTGGGCTGGTTTTGCTGCATCTGGGCCAGGATGGCTTGTCATCATCGATTGAACAATAAATTCTGAATTATACCAGAGAATTCTAAAGGAAAATGTCAGGACATCTGTCCATGAACTGAATCTCAAGAGAAGGTGGGTCATGCAGCAAGACAACGACCCTAAGTACACTATTTTTTCTACCAAAAAATGGTTAAAGAAGAATAAAGTTAATGTTTTGGAATGGCCAAGTCAAAGTCCTGACCTTAATCCAATCAAAATGTTGTGGAAGGACCTGAAGCGAGCAGTTCATGTGAGGAAACCCACCAACATCCCAGAGTTGAAGCTGTTCTGTACGGAGGAATGGGCTAAAATTCCTCCAAGCCGGTGTGCAGGACTGATCAACAGTTACCGGAAATTTTTAGTTGCAGTTATTGCTGCACAAGGAGGTCACACCAGATACTGAAAGCAAAGGTTCACATACTTTTGCCACTCACAGATATGTAATACTGGATCATTTTCCTCAATAAATAAATGACCAAGTATAATATTTTTGTCTCATTTGTTTAACTGGGTTCTCTTTATCTACTTTTAGGACTTGTGTCCTAAAATCTGTTGTTGTTTTAGGTTAAGCATATTTTTCTGACATTTTCTTGTAAATTAGATTCAATTTGTAGTGTAATTAGCAACTAATGTCTAATATAATTTAGACTTTGGAGATCACAAAAATCTGCCTGGAAATAGCTGAGAACTCCTCTCCAGGCATCTAAATACCTTTAGATTTTGGCCACATTGCTCCAGGACTTTGGTCTGTCATTCAGACAGACAGACAACATTTCAGACTTGTCTGTCCTGTGACAGTCCATTTCAAATCCCTTATTTCCCACACTGTATATAGTACATCGCTCTGGATAAAATAAGATCATCTGCTCAAATGTCATTCACGTAATGTAAAATAGCATTTCAAAATAAATATGTTTTATGCTACAAGAGAAAGATTTTTAACCAATCTGTTTTCTTCATACAAGTTTTTAGATTTAACAGCAAATCAGCTGCTTCCAATCAAGGTTTCATAAGAATATTTGTTTTTAAATATAGCTGCAAGCAGCGATGAGGGGCCCAAGCAAGATCATCAGTAGTGAACCATTCCTGCTGGCTCAGGGAATCAAACCAGTGACCTTTTGGTCCCAAAGCTGCTTCTCTAACCATTAGGCTTCCACCAAGGAAGCATGAAAATGTTTGTTGTGATTACATTTCTGTCTTAAGTCATCATTTTCATCCATGATTCAAAATGTTTCAAATAAACATATTTACTGTTCATCAACTATCTTTTACTGTCTGAAGAGAATATTCCCTCAAGATCAATGCCACCAAAATGAAGGCCATGGCAGCGACCCGAGAGGTGGAAGCGGTCAACATCTACTGCAATGGTGTGCTACTTGAGCAAGTCAGCTCATTCAAGTACCTTGGGGCATATATCTACCAGGACGTTAACTGCAGCAAGGAAATTCATCATCGGCTTGGCCTAGCTAGAACAACCATCAAAGCTTTAGCCAAACTCTGGAAAGACTGCACCCTCAGTAAATCCCTGAGGGTCAAACTTCTTGAAACACTCATTTGGCCTATCACAACCTATGGTGCTGAAAGTTGGACCTTCAGGAAAGATGATATGAAGCGCATCAAGGCATTCGAGTTGTTCAGATACCGCTGGATTTTACGGGTTAGCTGGGTAGAACATAGAACTAATGAGTCCATTCTGCAGGAACTGAACGCCCAAAGGAAACTCCTGCCTGCCATCACCAAGTGTAAGCTAGCCTATTTTGACCACATAACGAGAGCTGGAGGTCTAATGTACTATCCTGGAGGGCCGAGTGGAAGGGGACTAGATCAAGCCTAGGAAGAGATGGATGGATGACATTCAAGACTGGACGGGCCTGACCAGTGCCGCATGCTCTGCCAGGCAGGGTTGGAGGAGGGTGTGTCTTCTAGGATCACTGACCCTCAAACATGAGGATGGCCAGAGAGAGATAGAGATAGACAGACAGACAGACAGACAGAAGTTGAGATGAAGCCAAAGGAAAAGAGCTGCTAAAGGCCAACGTGAACATTTTAATACTAACGGCAATATTATACAGTAAAGTTCATTTAGAGAGAGAGAGAGAGAGTGTGTGTGTGTGTGAGAGAGAGAGAGAGAGAGAGAGAACATGTGTTTGAATGGATGTCAGTCACTGATGGTGACTACAGTGATGTTTTGATGGACGTGAAATGTAAAAAATTTTATTTATAGAAACCTGATCCCTGTCTCTCCTGTTTACAACACACACACACACACACACACACACACACACACACACACACACACACACACACACAGAGAGGTAGGCAGGCAGAGAGAGAGAGAGAAAGAGACAGACAGGCAGGCAGGGGGAGAGAGAGAGAGAGAGAGAGAGAGAGCAAGGGCAGACAGAGAGACAGGCAGACTGACAGAAAGTGAGAGAGAGAGCAAGACAGACAGCACGAGCGAGAGAGAGACAGACACAGAGGGAGAGAGAGAGAGAAACAAATTCCAAACAAGGCAGAGTGAGTAATGAGTAATGAGGATGAAGAAGGCACAGGAATGCTGAAGCTGTAGAGAATGAACAGAGATGCGAGAGAGAGAGAGAGAGAGAGAGAGAGAGAGATCTTAAAACTATAGATACTGAATCAGAAATGAAATGATTAAGCATAAAGATTGTGGTGAGAGACAATCAGAAGAAATCCACTGAATATCTCTCTCACACACACACACACACACACACACACACACACACACACACACACACACACACACACAATTGGCCTCATCATGAAATCCACATTCTGTAAATGTGAGAATATTTGTTCATCTGGTTTGTTTTTCCACACTGGAACATGATTGGCTGTTATATTTTGTGATGTAATAACACTTCCCTGTCCTGTGTCATTGTTGTTTTTAAATCAGATTTTATAATAAGTTATTGTAATGTAATGTGGTAAAAGTGCTGTAGTGACAGTTTTAGTCGTGACACTTTTTTCAGTTTGTGCTGAATTTCATTCCATTAAAAACTTTAACCGTGAAATAGAAACCTGACTGATAAAGTTTTGAGTTTAGAGACTTGAACTTCAATCAGTATGTCGATAGATGATCTGAGTCATGGAGTATTACTGATTTAATCTCCAGTAACATCACCACACACACACACACACACACACTGCAAAAGACAGACACAGAGAAAGAGACTGAGACAGAGCGATAGACAGCAAGAGAGAGAGACAGAGAGAGCAAGAGACAGACAGAGAGAGAGTGAATGAGAGAGAGAGAGACTGCATGTGAGAGAAATCTGTCAAACACTGCAAGTACTGAAACTCAGAGAGAAACAGAACAGCATGGAGAAGGATTAAAGAAAAGGAAATACAGAGATAGTGTGAATGAGAGAGAGAGAGGGAGAGTGAGTGAATGAGAGAGAGAGTAGACTGAGGGATGAGTAAACAGGAGAGGTACAGGTGAGATGCAGGAAACAGCCTAGCGTACCGGTACTTCATCCCCGTGTGCTTTCCCGTGGACTCCTTCAGTGAGATGTGGTGGCGCGGCGTGAAGGAGCCGAAGCTGCGTGCGATGATGGCCACTGTGCGGAATTTGGCGCGCGCTGCATTCACCACGTTGGGGCTGGTGGCACTCTGTTTGCCGTGTTCTCCATTCCGGCCCTTCAGATTGTGCTCGGTGCAGGCGATGGACACCTGCATGATGGCCAGCGAGGATGAAGACGAGGACGATGAAGGTGTTGGAGATGTGGAGGAGTTGTGTGTCTCTGTGAGAGTGTGCAGGACAGAGTCCACGCGCTTCAGTCCCTCTCAGAGAAGCAGAAAGTTAGTCCTGCCTTAATCCTCAGCTGTCCTCCTCCTCCTCTTCTTCTTTGTGTGTGTGACCATGTGAGTGTGGAACTGTTCAGCTGAGCGCGAGTGTGAGAGCTGCGGAGACACTTCACACAGCAACACACACTGAGAGGATCTCGAACAGGGTCAGTGATAAAGAAGCCGGCTGGAAGAAGAGGAGGGAGGGAGCAAGAGAGCGAGGGGATGTTAGGACGGTCCAGTGCGTTTCATCAGGTTCAGCATATTCCACATCTCTCTCTCTCTCTCTCTCTGTCTTTCTGCATCTCTCCTCTTCTGATCCTTCACTTGTTCCCCCACAGTCAAATTTACTGCCGTCATTTGCTCTCTCCTCTTCTCCTCTCTCTCATTCTCTCTCCCGAAACAATCTTCTGGTGAAATCAGCTGCAAAGGTGCAGTGATAAGAGTCTAAACTCTGTCTCTCCTGCCTACTAGCTACTAATTTCTCTGTTTCTCTCTCTAGGAGCTTTTAGCACATCACATGAGACATCATTATCCATTATATCACACAAACACACAGTATATAACCAGATCCCCCAGTCCTCAGCTTAGCGCAACAATGCTTAGCACTGAATACAAATTGCTGTGCGAGAGAGAGAGAAAGAGAGAGGGTAGAGGGACAGACAGGCAGACAGAGAGAGAGAGAGAGAGAGTGAGATGGTAGAGGAAGAGACAGACAGACAGAGAAACAGACAGACAGAGAGAGAGGAGTGCAATGGTAGAGACAGAGAGAGAGCGGAATGGTAGAAAGTGAGACAGACAGACAGGGTGTGAGAGAGAGACAGACAGAGAACAGAGAGCAAGAAAGAGAGAGATGGTAGAGAGAAAGAGAGCGAGAGAGATGGGGAGAGCGAGAGAGATGGTAGAGAGAGATGGTAGAGAGAAAGAGAGCGAGAGAGATGGGGAGAGCGAGAGAGATGGTAGAGAGAGCAATATGGTAGAGAGAAAGACAGACAGACAGACAGACAGACAGACAGACAGAAAGATGGTAGAGGAAGAGAGACAGACAGAGAAACCTACAGAGAGAGAGAGGAGTGCAATGGTAGAGACAGACAGACAGACAGACAGACAGACAGACAGACAGACAGAGAGAGAGAGCACAATGGTAGAAAGCGAGACAGACAGACAGAGAAGATACAGAGATGGTGTGAGAGAGAGAGAGAGAGAGAGAGAGAGACAGACAGACAGAAAACAAAGAGCAAGAAAGAGAGAGATGGTAGAGAGAGAAATATGGTAGAGAGAAAGAGGGAGAGATGGTAGAGATGGTAGAGAGAGATATGTTAGAGAGAAAGAGGGAGAGAGCAATATGGTAGCGAGAGAGAGATGGTAGAGGGAGAGACAGACAGACAGACAGAAGAGGAAGAGACAGACAGACAGAGAAACATACAGAGAGAGAGAGAGGAGTGCAATGGTAGAGACAGACAGACAGACAGACAGACAGACAGAGAGCACAATGGTAGAAAGCGAGACAGACAGACAGAGAAGATACAGAGAGGGAGTGAGAGAGAGAGACAGACAGAGAACAAAGAGCAAGAAAGAGAGAAATGGTAGAGAGAGAAATATGGTAGAGAGAAAGAGGGAGAGATGGTAGAGAGAGATATGTTAGAGAGAAAGAGGGAGAGAGCAATATGGTAGAGAGAGAGAGAGAGAGAGAGAGAGAGAGAGAGAGAGAGAGAGAGAGAGAGAGAAGTGACCCATAAATAATTAGAGTGGGAAAACTGTTCATCTCAAATCAAAGTAAAGCAGCAGAGACTGAAAAAAATCATCAGAAAGAAAGAAGAAAAGTGCAACCACACATACGGGCACTAACACAATGCACAGCTGGTACACACTGGAACAGAGCTTCTTATTTCATTTAATAATGTCCTTGGTATATTTATTTATTTTATAATGATGAGTTCCTGTGCATCAATTTCAGGAAAAAAATAAAAAATCTGTTTCAGAGCTCACAAACAGGACAGGAAAGGATCGATTCTCTGATCAGAAAACTCTTGGTTTTACATGAACTGCTAATGCCAGGACCAGACGACACGATATTTTATCCTTCGTGATGGTCACCATGTCAGATTAGACCATCATAGTGCTGTGTTTTGGTTGGGAGACTGACAATATTACAAGTTTGATCCTGACCAATCATCGTTTACGTCCTTGCGTGTCATTGGGGAGGAGGGTCAAGAAACTGTCAATCATGGCTACAGATGGACCGTCAAGGAACATCGTAGGAGCCGTCAAACTAGGCAAGAAAATACAAAATAATTTAACATGTTTGGCTTTTCTTCAGGATCAGCATCGCTGTTCTTTAATTGTGTCACACTATGAGGCTGGTTCATTCCCAGTGTTCATGTTCACGCTGGAAATTTGTCAGCCATGACAAAATCTTATTAAAATCAGGCTGAATTATCTGTCCCAAAGATGCTAAATATATGAAAAATGTTCATACTTTCGCTTTCTAAACTTGTCCCAGCTCAGCCTCAGAAAGCCGAAGGCAGCTCACCAGGCCGGAAACTAGCTACAGCACTAAAGAAAACTCAGAAAGGAAAGACTTTTCACAGATTTGTCATTTTGCTTACCCTCTGAATATTTAAACATGGCTGGGCGGAGAAGTTTGCATCAAATGTGTCAAACATAAAATGGGTGTGTCCCCCATTCTGAGCCTATAACCGCTCATCAAACATGAGAACGTGAAGCAGCAGTAAGACACAAACCATTCAGCTTACTGAAGTCTTATTTACGGCAATAAACTCATCATTAAAGCGCCAAAGGTAACAGTTTGTCGCCTAACTCCGCCCACTGGGGTGGGGTGAGAAGAGGCATAGGTGTGTGAGGCAGGAGTTGCTCAGTCAGTCTCGATCAGAATATAATTGAAATTGAGCACAATTTTATAGACTCAAGTTCAAGGGCGGGGCTGGGGGAAATGAACCGCCCACCTCTGGTTAGAGGGCGTTTACATTCTTTAAGATAAGTTTCATAATGTCGAGGAGAACCAAACCATCGACTAGACGTCAGCATCAGCCTTGAAACATTTATGGTTCCGGATGATTTGAACCAGTAGGGGGCATTTTATAGACCGTTTTCAACCCATAAAAATGCTTTTTTTTTTATAAAAGTGGTAATTTTGTGAGTATCAACACCTGCATTCAGTGGCGTGCACAGATAGACACGAGGTGGTGCTCAAGCACCTGCCCCTCTGCCCAAAAAAGTGCCCTTTTGAATTTTTTTTTTTTACAGTTTACCGAGGCCAATGTCGACATGATCTTTTAGAAAAGCCGCGGCGTTAAAAGCGTGTGTGAAAATAATGTCCCGATGTGTGCCCCTTCCGCGTACACACACCGGACCTCTGTCTCTCTTGCTCTGTCACGTGAACAAGCGTGCAGTGCATTCAATGTGAGGTTGCAGCAGCATAGCGTCCTGGAAGCCACGGCCTTGTCATAGCGCAGACAACACATCGGGCAGTCAGTCAGCTCTTCCCCTGCCCCACCAGCCAGGTAACACATGAATCGAGTGAAAATGTATTGTTTGCCCTCTAAGCCCAAGCTGTAATTATTTTGTCGTGAAGTAGCCCGTCGCATACAGAAACAACTGCACATAAGTATTATATTTTTTGCTAGACCATTTTCAGATTTAGGAAAGCAAAAATTTCTTTTTCTATTTTGTTTAACTAGAGATTCCTGGCAAAGTCAAAAAGCCTTGATGTAATAAATTAACATTAGGTGGTTGTTTTACACCTTTAAAAACTAAAACGGGTCAGTGGCGACCCGAACACAAGAGGAGGGTTAAATCTCAGACTTTTATAATAAGGTGCTCCACATGCGCAAAAAAGTGCCCTTTTTCCCCCCAGAGCACTTGCCCCCCAAAATGTCTGTGCACACCACTGGCTGCATTGATGCGTTTCATGACAGTACAGTCATATCATTTAGTTTACAGATTAAAGAATCATGTGCATGTGCTCTTTAAAGGATTAAAAATGCTAACATTTGCTCCATTTTAAAGAATCAATAGAGATTCATGTGTGAAGTGTTATGACATCATAAAATAGAAGAGCCAATCAGGTTCCAGCATGGACATACAGACCAGGCAGCACTGAATTTCTGATGGATTGATTTATTTTAATGTCTGTTACTGTGTGGATTTTTCTGTGGAACTGCTCTGTATTTATTTTATTGCAGAATTGAATCATTTTTATTGTATTTGTAAAGGCTGAGGTGAAAGAGTGCACAGGCTGAGTGCTGGATTTAAAGCAGGCTAAATGTTTTATCCTCTGTGTGTGTGTGTGTGTGTGTGTGTGTGTGTGTGTGTGTGTGTGTGTGTGTGTGTGTGTGTGTGTGTGTGTGTGTAAAATACCAGAGATGTCTTATCTTCAATATTAAAGTCATAAGATTTCAATCTGCTGTAGATGAGAAATAGAGAGAGACAGACAGACAGGCAGAGAGAGACTAACAGAGAGAGAGAGAGAGAGAGAGAGACTGACAGAGCGATAGAGACTGACTGACACAGAGAGAGAGACTGACTGACAGAGAGACTGACAGAGCGATAGAGACTGACTGACACAGAGAGAGACTGACTGACAGAGAGACTGACAGAGCGATAAAGACTGACTGACAGAGAGAGAGAGACTGACTGACAGAGAGAGAGACTGACAGAGCGATAGAGACTGACTGACACAGAGAGAGACTGACTGACAGAGAGACTGACAGAGCGATAGAGACTGACTGACAGAGAGAGAGAGACTGACTGACTGACAGAGAGACTGACAGAGCGATAGAGACTGACTGACACAGAGAGAGACTGACTGACAGAGAGACTGACAGAGCGATAAAGACTGACTGACACAGAGAGAGAGAGACTGACTGACAGAGAGAGAGACTGACAGAGCGATAGAGACTGACTGACACAGAGAGAGACTGACTGACAGAAAGAGAGACTGACAGAGCGGTAAAGACTGACTGACACAGAGAGAGAGAGACTGACTGACAGAGAGAGAGACTGACAGAGCGATAAAGACTGACTGACACAGAGAGAGACTGACAGAGCGATAGAGACTGACTGACACACACAGAGAGCGAGAGAGACTGACTGACAGAGAGAGAGAGACTGACTGACAGAGAGAGAGACTGACAGAGAAATAGAGACTGACTGACAGAGAGAGAGAGAGAGACTGACTGACAGAGAGAGAGACTGACAGAGTGACAGAGACTGACTGACAGAGAGAGAGAAAGAGAGAGGGGCTGACAGAGCGATAGACACAGACTGACAGAGAGAGAGAGACAGAGAGACTTACAGAGAGAGAGAGACAGACAGGCAGAAAGAGACACACACAGAGATAGAGACCGACAGAGACACACTGACCGAGAGAGAGCGAGAGAGTGAGAGACTGACAGAGCAAGAGGGAGAGAGAGAGACTGACTGACACACACACAGAGAGACTGACTGACAGAGAGAGAGAGAGAGAGAGAGAGAGAGAGAGAGACTGACAGAGCAATAGAGAGAGAGACTGACAGAGCAATAGACAGAGAGAGAGAGGTGGGCAGAAAGAGAGAGACAGAGATAGAGACTGGCAGAGAGAGACTGACTGACTGACAGACAGAGAGAGACTGACAGAGAGAGAGACTGAGACAGAGAGAGAGACACACACAGAAAGAGAGAGGGACTGACAGAGAGAAAAAAGAGAGAGAGACTGACAGTGATAGAGACTGACAGAGAGAGAGAGGCGGGCAGAAAGAGAGAGACAGAGATAGAGACTGACAGAGAGAGAGAGAGAGAGAGACTGACTGACTGACTGACTGACTGACTGACAGAGAGAGAGAGACTGACAGACAGAGAGAGAGAAAGAAAGACACAGAAAGAGAGGGACTGACAGAGAGAAAAAAGAGAGAGAGACTGACAGAGTGATAGAGACTGACAGAGAGAGAGAGAGACTGACAGAGAGAGAGACTGACAGACAGACAGAGAGACTGACAGAGAGAGAGAGACTGACAGACAGAGAGAGAGACTGACAGACAGAGAGAGAGAAAGACACACAAAGAGAGAGGGACTGACAGAGAGAAAAAAGAGAGAGAGACTGACAGAGTGATAGAGACTGACAGAGAGAGAGGCAGGCAGAAAGAGAGAGACACAGAGATAGACACTGACAGAGAGAGAGAGAGACTGACTGACTGACTGACTGACTGACTGACTGACTGACTGACTGACTGACTGACAGAGAGAGAGAGAGACTGACAGAGAGAGAGAGAAAGACACACAGAAAGAGAGAGGGACTGACAGAGAGAGAGAGAAAAAAGAGAGAGACTGACAGAGTGATAGAGACTGACAGAGAGAGAGGCGGGCAGAAAGAGAGAGACACAGAGATAGAGACTGACAGAGAGAGAGAGACTGACTGACAGAGAGAGAGACTGACAGAGAGAGAGAGAGACTGACTGACAGACAGAGAGAGAGACTGACAGACAGAGAGAGAGACTGACTGACTGACTGAGAGAGAGAGACTGACAGAGAGAGAGAGAGACTGACTGACTGACGGACAGAGAGAGAGAGAGACAGACAGAGAGAGAGAGACTGACAGAGCGATAGAGAGAGAGACAGAGAGACAGAGAGACTGACAGAGCGAGAGAGAGAGAGAGAGAGACAGACACACACAGAGAGAGAGAGAGAGAGAGATGTTTCTGGAAAGTCATGGCGTTTTGTTTGCGTTTTTCCTCTTATACAAAGAGAGGCTGAGATGTAACCACGGTTACAGCACTGACCTTTGCTTCCTGAAGAGTGTGATAACACAATGCAAAGTGTACACACACACACACACACACCACGTAATAGCGCAGCTTAATAAGTCTTCATGCTTCTTTCACCTCCTCCCCCACTCACTCACTCTCTCTCTCTCTCTCACACACACACACACCTCATAAAGCCTCAGTGCCCTTTTCACTTCTTTTTTCATTTTCCCTTTTTCTGTTTACTCAGATCTGTTTGTTTTTACATTCTTAAGGCTAAATAAAGCGCCGAGTGAAACTCCACCTCGCATCGTCTCAGATCTCTCACTCAAACAGGAGGTGAGGAACAAGAACACAATGTTGACTCACTGAAATTAACACTATAACCCCGGGGTGAAGCGCTGATACCACAGCGCTGCTGATGGGTCACAACACCTTGATTTATTTTCTAGAACAGCGGCTCTGACAGCCATACAGGTTTACATTAAAGTTCGAGTTCAAACATGTCATTGTTTCTGTAGCAGCAGCTCATTCACAGGGGCATCTGCAGGAGACACGCGTCAACGTGATTTTTGATGGTTTTTGCGACCATACACAGGGGCGCCGCTAGAAATCTTGGGCCCTATGAAAGATTACAATTTAGGGCCCCCCCGGTAAAATTTTCAAGCTCAAGCAACTGAATTTGAAGTCTGTTTTTGGCTGGCACTTCTACTTTACTATGCATGTGATCAGCTACCTAGCAAGTTTAGGTGATACAATTATTTGGTATATGAACATTTTAAATGCAGAACTGTCAGAATTAGACTGAATAGACTGTTGCCTTAAAATATAAATATATATATTAGTGCTGTCAAGCGATTAAAATATTTAATCGCGATTAATGTCATAGTTAACTCGCGATTAATCGCAATTTAATCGCACATTTTTGTCACATGAAAAACCATTGTAATTCTCTTATCAGCATAAAAAAGTGAATGGGCTTGCTCACCGTTCGAACTACGGGGGTACTCGGGGGATCCGAGATCCCCTGAAACAGACATGAGATCCCTTGAAAACATGATTTGGGAAATGTTGGGGGGTCTCTAAAATATTGGCAAAATGATGTTTATTGACATAGCAATCGTGTGTAACGGGAAGCATTTGCATATCCGAAGTGAGCGCGCGATGGAGATCCGCGCTCTGAGACAAGCACAAGCACCCCCCCCACCCCCAAGGGAAAAAAAAGGGACCCCCCGAAAATATCGGCATAGTTCGAACACTGGTTGTACCAATGTTGTTGTTTTTTTTATTGCAGAGCATAACACATCTTGTCACAGCCACTGCAAAGTGGGGCTGGAGCCACCAATGGGAAAACAAAACCTAAGCCGAGCACCGTGGCTCTTCGGGGGAGGGCAGAGGACTCTGGCTGTGCGGGGCATGGCATCATGTCACAGAGCGTTAATCTCGCGATAAAAAAATTATCGCCGTTAAAATTGAGTCAAGTTAACGCATTAATAACGCAACATTTTTGACAGCACTAATATATATATATATATATATATATATATATATATATATATATATATATATAATTTTTTTTCTTTCATGAGCAACTATTATTAGGCCACTCAGTAGCTTATGGAGTTCATTCAATCCAAATGTTTGTGTTGAGAGAAATTGCATGCATCACTGTATCAGTATGGATTTATAACATTCTGTATGCACATTATGGAGACTCCAGAGCCCTCCAGCAAACATCATCAATAATCAGGATTACAAAATGTATTCCTTCGTTTCCTCCATTTATTGACTTATTGTATGTGATCAGATGTATGCCTTGACGAATAACTACACTAGTTTTTTGATACAATTCCATAGTGCACTGCAAGAAATCCACTACGTGTTTTTGGTTTCTTTTAGGCATCACACATTTATTAGAAAACAGAGCAAATGTTCAAATATTCAAGTTAAATACTTAGCAACAGTATCAATAAATCCACACATGAACAATAGCAATGATATCTATGACCACAGCTAATGTGCAAAATATTAAAGTTAAATACTTAACAATATCAACAAATCCACACATGAACAATGGCAAAACATCTAGACTTAATTATACAATAAAGATACCTATGAAAAAAGGTGATTTTTTTTTTTCACACACAGTGTGATATCCGGACTTCATAATTCATCACACCTGCTCCTGCTTAGCAACTTCTAGAATGTACACCTCTGTTGCGCACATAGAAAAACTGCCAGCGGCTCTAAGCTGCGCTAATAGCGGCGCTGTGCACGCACGGAGCTACACATTTCACGTGTCCCGCGCCCAGAATCAGACTGTACCATTAGTAAAAAGGGTGGAGGGGTGAAATGACAATATCATAAATAATTCAAGAAAAATTTTATAGCAAATCATAACCATGTATAATTTGCATATTTTAACAGATGAAATGAAATATTTTATTTCAAAAACTTACACAAGGCAATACTATTAAAATAATATTAATATCCCTCACAGGCCCCCCTGTCAGTGCCAGGCCCTTAGAATCGTCCTAACTTTCCCCCCCTAGCGGCGCCCCTGACCATACAACATCCGAATGAGCAACGTCTGAACGTCTACTACCACAGGGAACCCAATCGTAAGTGCACGGCAACGTACTGTATCTCACAGTGTTGTAGTCGAGTCACTAAACCTCGAGTCTGAGTCCAGTGTTCGAATCCAAGGCATTAAAGGAAATTTCAAGTCCAAGAAGAAGATTCCAACCGCACCATTTGATGGTGGCATAAATTGTTATGGCATGTTCCAAAGAAGGGGCGGCACGGTGGTGTAGTGGTTAGCGCTGTCGCCTCACAGCAAGAAGGTCCTGGGTTCGAGCCCCGGGGCCGGCGAGGGCCTTTCTGTGTGGAGTTTGCATGTTCTCCCCGTGTCCGTGTGGGTTTCCTCCGGGTGCTCCGGTTTCCCCCACAGTCCAAAGACATGCAGGTTAGGTTAACTGGTGACTCTAAATTGACCGTAGGTGTGAATGTGAGTGTGAATGGTTGTCTGTGTCTATGTGTCAGCCCTGTGATGACCTGGCGACCTGTCCAGGGTGTACCCCGCCTTTCGCCCGTAGTCAGCTGGGATAGGCTCCAGCTTGCCTGCGACCCTGTAGAACAGGATAAAGCGGCTAGAGATGATGAGATGAGATGTTCCAAAGAAATAAAGAAAAAAATCTAAGTTACGAGTCCGAATGGAGTTAACGCACAAGTCCGAGTCATCAGTGTTCAAGTCCAAGTCAAGTCACGAGTCGGACTTGAGTACTACAAGCATGGTATCTCAAACACTTCACCACTGGACAATGAAATTTGTATCTTTATTTCCATAAGATAGATGGGGTTTTATCTAGCGCTTATTTTTAATTTCTTTTTTTTTAAATCATGTGTGATTATTTACTAACACATTTTACAGAAAATATTCACGACAGTTTCATATAAAATGAGTTAAAACAGTTTTATTAGTCCACTCACTTATCTGTGAAGATACTCAGTCATCCAGGTACATAGTAATCTGTGGTTGGTAGAAGAGAGCAACTGGACTTGCTTGAAAGGTCTTGAAGACGTTTCGCCTCTCATCCGAAAGGCATCCTCAGTTCTGTCTGTCTAATAGGGAGTATCAAGTATTTATCCTCTCATGGATCATCATAGAATCCGAATCAGAATGCTGATGGCTGCATTGTAGGTGGCTGATAAAAGATGTCTTAGACACCCACCTCTGTTCAGTGATGGTCGTTCCAAGTTGACAAAAATTAACGATCCTCTCTGGGTAAGATGCCTACCAGTTTTCTGGAAGTCCTCTCATACTCCCGCACCAGTCGAAGGGAACTCATTTTTCACTTTCACTTTTCAAGCAAGTCCAGTTGCTCTCTTCTACCAACCACAGATTACTATGTACCTGGAAGACTGAGTATCTTCACAGATATGTTTCTACGCACTTTGGGATGAGTCTTCAAGAAGCGTCTTCAAGACTTTTCAAGCAAGTCCAGTTGCTCTCTTCTACCAACCACAGTCCACTCACTTGATGGACAAAAACGCCTCATGCTTGCGTTGTTCAAATCGATCAAACCGTGAAACTGATAAAAGTTTCTTCAGGGTTCCTCGTGAACTAATAAAAAAGGGTGAACGAACACAGGATTTCACAAAAAGACGTGGAGAAAGGTGGCTTTCGAACCTCTGACTGAAATCGAAGGGAGCCGAGTCGAAGCATGCTGGAGTTTGCAGTGATCACTTGGTGAAAGGTTTGTATTTCGCTCTCGGCTCTGTCCGTAGTGTTTTCCAAGTACTTTTCTTGCTGTGTGTCGTTATTTTACGGTACTTTTTTTTTTAGTCTCGAAGCGCTAAAGTCCCCAGCTGTTTCTTTGTTTCCTCCTCACGAAGTCCGTATGCATGAAGGTCGTGACAAAATTCTTCCCCAGCCGTACAGTTACAATGCGCCGTGATCACTTCTTCTCCATCTTGTTGAACTAAGATCCAGGTCTTTAAAGGGGTTTCTGATGATCTTTGTGAATGATTTAGCTGAGAGATAAGAGCCAACACAAGTGAGAATCAAGCCAGCTGTTGTTTGTTTACACTTCGTTGTAAAGATGTGAACGAAAAGCTTTAAAAAAAAACAACATACTTAGACGGGCAAAAACAATCCAGGATTCATTCGGCAGCAACTTGATAGCGAGGTCCTTTACCCAGCCACGTACAGAAAAGTTGTAAGCCTCCGTACTCTTCCACGCTGTCATCTGTTTTGCGGTGTAGAAGGACGTCTGCAACACCAGATAGTTCGAGATGTTGGGGAACTTGACTGAAGGGTAGTTTTCGAGATCGTATGACAAATCCTTCTTTCCCAGACTGTAGGGGTCAATTCCATTGCACATAGCAATCTTCTGAATGTATCTAAAGCCTTCTAGATTATGAGCATACTCTGATAAGTTATCGCTAGTTGTTTGCACTACGGCAGCCATTTAAACTATCAGCTATTTCACTTCCGGTAAAACTTTCTCATCTCATCTCATCATCTGTAGCAGCTTTATCCTGTCCTATAGGGTCGCAGGCAAGCTGGAGCCTATCCCAGCTGACTACGGGCGAAAGGCGGGGTACACCCTGGACAAGTCACCAGGTCATCACAGGGCTGACACATAGACACAGACAACCATTCACACTCACATTCACACCTACGGTCAATTTAGAGTCA
This sequence comes from Neoarius graeffei, assembly GCF_027579695.1. Classification (NCBI taxonomy): domain Eukaryota; kingdom Metazoa; phylum Chordata; class Actinopteri; order Siluriformes; family Ariidae; genus Neoarius; species Neoarius graeffei. The sequence goes on along the minus strand of NC_083574.1, from coordinate 93,568,439 downwards.
CCAGTTAACCTAACCTGCATGTCTTTGGACTGTGGGGGAAACCGGAGCACCCGGAGGAAACCCACGCGGACACAGGGAGAACATGCAAACTCCGCACAGAAAGGCCCTCGCCGGCCACGGGGCTCGAACCCGGACCTTCTTGCTGTGAGGCGACAGCGCTAACCACTACACCACCGTGCCGCCGGTAAAACTTTCTGCTAAGAAAAATCATGTGACTGAAACCCAGCAATACTTACAGTCTAAAAACACAAACAGGGTCAAAACTAGAAAAGTGACACAAAATACAAGGCTTTCGCAAAGTCTATGTGTTACTCAGAGTCCTTATGTAAATGTCTGCACTGTGATGGTCTATTCGATATAATATATGTATAGTATCTTCTCACATTCTACTCTACTCTGTCCTAAATTATTCTATTCAGTTTGCCCTGACTATGACTTTAAACTGCAACCGGTGGTGAGTCTCAGGTGCAGGAGGACTTGAGTATTGGGGAAACTGGAGTTACCCCTTAATCACCATCGCTCCCAGGTCCACTCTGACCCAGAAGGGTAGCACCTGACTGGGTTCCAGCTATGGGTTAAATAGTACCATCACTAATAAGGTGCTGGCAGCAGGGCGCTTTTTAGTGTAATGTGGCAGATGAACCCAACAGGGTCAATGGCGCACCACCAGATGGCATGCGGAAGAGCCACTCAAATGGCCAACGGATGGCATCACTCACTTGGCAAGTCAGTTGTCACTGCGGGGCAACTTCCATACCCATTAGGTCTGTAGCACTTTTGTGCACCACTTGGCATCAGGTCTGGAGGTCCAGAGAGACAACATGATGAGGGCATGACATCATTTGTCTTACCTTACTGTGCAAGGAGCTTCGTTAGGAGAGGAGAATGGTATACAAGAGCTCACAAGGCCAGACATTCTGTGACAGCTCGGCCAGGCCGTTCATGCCACTTTGGTGCGGGCAGCTCTGTCACTCTGGTGCAGGCCTCGTGGCCCATCTGCATTTCTGTGCATCCTAATGAAGCAATCATCATCACTAGCGATGGATAGCGGATGACAACGATGACGATTGAGCTTTAATCAGGAACAGGTGCATGGTCATTAGTCCTAATGGTGCTGATTGTGTGGATGTGAGAGATGTAACCAGATGACTGTTTGACGTATCGAGTGTGATATTGGATGGCAGCTCTACAGTAGTGATATAAAGTGAAGGCAATGATTCACTGCTGTCCACCAGACACCCAGCAGAGTCACACCATAATAAATGTGGTGGTGTTGTTTCTGGCGCATGGCATGTGGCGTCAAAGAAAGGAATAAATATGTATTGTAACTGCGATGTGTTTCTCATTATTAGTCTCACAATAATGTGACAAAACAATGCAGTGATTCATTGAGGTGAAAAACACGACACGACACAATTCAATGGTTCATTCATGGTGTTGTATTATTATTATTATTATTATTATATTCAGGGGGATTTTGTGCCCTTGCAAAAAAAAAAAGTATTTTGCTCATAAACTCATCAGGAGCTCGGCTTTTACAATCGACAGTGACTAAATATCTATACATTATTCCTTACATAAAACACTGTACCACTGATTAGAGTTAACGTGAACTGATAGCGATTCATGAATACAAGAGGAAAAAATAAATATACACAGGTTTAGCATGAGCTCGGTTTTCAACCCGATCGAAACCCAGCAGGTTCTGGAATATCTCCCATTCCCTCATGGGAGCCACAAATCAATCTCTGATCACTGCCACTGTTAAACACACTCATACACACTCTCCATTACAGCTCCACATTACATCTGACAGATTGATCTGCGACGCGGTGAAAATATTTACCCCAATTACCATCTGCTCCCGAGAAACGACCTTATTAAGTTCCAGTCAGTGATCTCCACTAACTTTTAAAGCTATGAATGATCTTGTACTAGTTGAGGTAATGCATCCGAGTGCGTACTCTTTACGTAGAAATAGTGAGATCTTTCTTCAACCTTTTAATGCAAGAAGCAAGAAGCTTCTTAGCGACAGGGCCTTCACTAGTGCAGTGCTTAAACTGTTTAATGCCCTTCCTCGTGAAATCAGACAGGAGAAGAATTTTGATCATTTTAAGTCTTTGGTTAAAGCGTTTTTGTTTCAGGCTGCTTACAGATACATTTTATATATTACAATTGATCATATTAATGTATCATTAGTTAAATAATATTGTCTGGCTTTTTTCATGGTATATCAGATATATTCCATTCAGCTAGCACATACATGTCAACCTATACGGAATGTCCGTATTTTATACGGATTTGATTCAATAAACATAGTATACAGGCGTATAAATAAAGTTATACGGATTCTTTAAAAAAACCTCAATATTTATTTAGAGCTATAATCAATTCCCATGATGATAAAAGAGCGCATAACATTTACAAACGTACTGTACACCACAGACAGCCAGTAAAGAGTCTTATGAAATCGCGCGTTTTGTGGTAGCGAGACTTCGTTCCACTTTTGATCATGCGCACACCGCATTGTGAGAATCCCGCCAACCGTGAAGTCATAGACATATAAACATAGACGCCGCCTTCTGCGTAGAATCATACGTCATCCTCGCCGCCATATTGGATGTGGCAAAGTGGAGATTCTTCAACCGTCTCTGGTATAGCGTCTAGACAGTAGCCGAGAATAAAGATGCCTCATTCATGTGCTGCGTTTAACTGTACCAACAGGTTTACCGTCCAAACGAGATCACATGGGATTACCTTTCACAGGTGAGACTGGAAAAATACTTTTCATTGTATTTAGTCATTATAACGTAATTTTATGAACAGATTTTTCTGACTTTGAGGCTAATATGAAGTCTCGCGCATAATAGCCGCTCAGTGAAACCTGTCTCCAAACAACGAAGTATTTCCTTCGTAACTACGCTGATAACACTTTGTGTTTTTGTCAAACATTGGAGCTTTGTATTCATTCTGAAGGTTTATTGTTATTAATATTGAATAAAAAGTAACTGGGATATATCATTGTTAATTATCATTCAAATTTTAGGTAAATTATTTTAATTTGCATCTTATACGGATTTTATAAGGGAAATACGGATTTTGGAGGTTGGTTATACAGGTTTGATTGACCAAAGGTTGACATGTATGCTAGCATGATACTGAACGAGTCGAAGGCAAGTAGCTGAATGGAATACATCTGAGAGACCACAATAAAACAGCCATTATTATTATTATACATACATACACTCTTCATATCAGCATTCTCAAAGGCCAACGCTAGCTTACCTGCGACTCGGTGCTGTTAGTGCGGCAGTCCAGTTACCTTCCAGCCAGCCTAACAGTGGCATTAGCAAAGGTCAAGGCTAGCTTACCCGCGACTCTGTCCTGTTAGCATGGCAGTCCAGTTACCTTTCAGCCAGCGTAGCAGTAGCATTCACAAAGGCCTACTCGAGCTTACCTGCAACTCTGTCCTGTTAGCAAGGCAGTCCAGTTAGCTTCCAGCAGGCACAGCAGTAGCGTTAGTGAAGTCCAATGCTAGCTTATCTGCGACTTGGTGCTTTTAGCATGACAGTCCGGTTACCTTCCAGCCAGTGTAGCATTGAGCAGGAGTGTTAGCAAAGGCCAACGCAAGCACAGTAAAGCCAATTATTATTATTATTATTATTATTAGCTTCCAACCAGCATAGCAGTAGCATTAGTGAAGGCCAACGCAAGCTTACCTGCGACTCAGTGCTGTTAGTGCAGCAGTCTAATTACCTTCCAGCCAGTTTAGCATTGAGCAGGAGTGTTAGCAAAGGCCAACGCTAGCACAGTCAAGCCAAATATTATTATTATCCATGTGTAATTTACTTAGTTACTTTTCAAATCAACAACGGAGAGACCTGGCAGCCAAAATTCTCTCAAAATTTTCCATATTTAACGAAGCAAATCTGGCAGCCATGTTTGTTTCCAAATTGTCACAGTTGCTTGCTAGCATGGAAGTTTTATGTCTCTGACTTAAAACTTCCATCATGTCAAGACGTCGTGTTGTCTCGACAACCATACAATATCATAACAATATTGCACGCTCATTCTTCATTGGGTAGAGTGATGTAATACATGTAGGATAAGCGATATGCTAACAATATTGCGTGCTATCAAATCAAATGAATGAAACCCGCTAGAAGGGAATAGAACATGTTTTTATTCCATTGAAAAAGTGTCCTGTCTGGATAATAATGTATTATATTTTATTCTGAGAAATTTCCATCATATTGTGATTACAACTGTAATATTTACAGTGGGGCAAAAAAGTATTTAGTCAGCCACCAATTGTGCAAGTTCTCCCACTTAAAAAGATGAGAGAGGCCTGTAATTTTCATCATAGGTACACTTCAAGTATGAGAGACAGAATGGGGGGAAAGAATCCAGGAAATCACATTGTAGGATTTTTAATGAATTAATTGGTAAATTCCTCGGTAAAATAAGTATTTGGTCACCTACAAACAAGCAAGATTTCTGGCTCTCACAGACCTGTAACAACTTCTTTAAGAGGCTCCTCTGTCCTCCACTCGTTACCTGTATTAATGGCACCTGTTTGAACTCGTTATCAGTATAAAAGACACCTGTCCACAACCTCAAACAGTCACACTCCAAACTCCACTATGGCCAAGACCAAAGAGCTGTCAAAGGACACCAGAAACAAAATTGTAGACCTGCACCAGGCTGGGAAGACTGAATCTGCAATAGATAAGCAGCTTGGTGTGAAGAAATCAACTGTGGGAGCAATTATTAGAAAATGGAAGACATACAAGACCACTGATAATCTCCCTCGATCAGGATCTCCACGCAAGATCTCACCCCGTGGGGTCAAAATGATCACAAGAACGGTGAGCAAAAATCCCAGAACCACACGGGGGGACCTAGTGAATGACCTGCAGAGAGCTGGGACCAAAGTTACAAAGGCTACCATCAGTAACACACTACGCCGCCAGGGACTCAAATCCTGCAGTGCCAGACGTGTCCCCCTGCTTAAGCCAGTACATGTCCAGGCCCGTCTGAAGTTTGCTTGAGAGCATTTGGATGATCCAGAAGAGGATTGGGAGAATGTCATATGGTCAGATGAAACCAAAATAGAACTTTTTGGTAAAAACTCAACTTGTCGTGTTTGGAGGAGAAAGAATGCTGAGTTGCATCCAAAGAACACCATACCTACTGTGAAGCATGGGGGTGGAAACATCATGCTTTGGGGCTGTTTTTCTGCAAAGGGACCAGGACGACTGATCCGTGTAAAGGAAAGAATGAATGGGGCCATGTATCGTGAGATTTTGAGTGAAAACCTCCTTCCATCAGCAAGGGCATTGAAGATGAAACGTGGCTGGGTCTTTCAGCATGACAATGATCCCAAACACACCGCCCGGGCAACGAAGGAGTGGCTTCGTAAGAAGCATTTCAAGGTCCTGGAGTGGCCTAGCCAGTCTCCAGATCTCAACCCCATAGAAAATCTTTGGAGGGAGTTGAAAGTCCGTGTTGCCCAGCGACAGCCCCAAAACATCACTGCTCTAGAGGAGATCTGCATGGAGGAATGGGCCAAAATATCAGCAACAGTGTGTGAAAACCTTGTGAAGACTTACAGAAAATGTTTGACCTCTGTCATTGCCAACAAAGGGTATATAACAAAGTATTGAGATGAACTTTTGTTATTGACCAAATACTTATTTTCCACCATAATTTGCAAATCAATTCATTAAAAATCCTACAATGTGATTTCCTGGATTCTTTCCCCCCATTCTGTCTCTCATAGTTGAAGTGTACCTATGATGAAAATTACAGGCCTCTCTCATCTTTTTAAGTGGGAGAACTTGCACAATTGGTGACTGACTAAATACTTTTTTGCCCCACTGTATATGAAGATAAAGATAAATAACAATAAATTATTTTAGACGATAAGCAATATAAATTTGTTTTGCTTTCGATATTTTATGTTTTATATCGGAATGTTGAAATATATTTTTATATAATAGATAATGTTTTGTAATATGGCTGCTTATTAATGTCTGTAATGCACATTTGATCATATTTAAATGTTAATTTGCGCAAAAAGTATTATTATTATTATTGGGGAGGCATGGTGGTGTAGTGGTTAGCGCTGTCGCCTCACAGCAAGAAGGTCCTGGGTTCGAGCCCCATGGCCGGCGAGGGCCTTTCTGTGTGGAGTTTGCATGTTCTCCCCGTGTCCGCGTGGGTTTCCTCCGGGTGCTCCGGTTTCCCCCACAGTCCAAAGACATGCAGGTTAGGTTAACTGGTGACTCTAAATTGACCGTAGGTGTGAATGTGAGTGTGAATGGTTGTCTGTGTCGTGTGTCAGCCCTGTGATGACCTGGTGACTTGTCCAGGGTGTACCCCGCCTTTCGCCCATAGTCAGCTGGGATAGGCTCCAGCTTGCCTGCGACCCTGTAGAACAGGATAAAGCGGCTACAGATAATGAGATGAGATTATTATTATTATTATTCCAGTGTTCCTGTGGGAACTAAACACCACCTTAGAGTCACAGCCAGAACCCAACAGTGTAGTATTCACTGTAATGTTTACAGAATGTTCTGGGATTCTGATTGGTCGGAAGGTGTCGATTCATTTCCTAGCACATTAATACCTTTGTTTGTGTGATGCTGTTCAAGCCAGGAAGCACAAAGTGTTTCACATCATGAAGCAAAATTAAATATAATTTAATAAGGCATTCCAGAAAAATGTCGAAAAGGAAAAGTAACGATAATATCTGATAATGATCATAGAAGACTGAAATAAACACATTAAGACACGTACAAATTACAAATAACATTATGTTCTGTTCAAATAAAGGATTTTTTTTTAAACTGTGTATATAAAATTATATACACTCACCGGCCACTTTATTAGGAACACCCATACGCCATGTTCAAACATCAGAACGGGAAAAATTGCGATCTCAAAGTGTGACTTTCTTTCACTGTGGCATGGGTGTTGGTTTGAGCCAGATGAGTCTTTCTGGTCTGAGTATTTCAGAAACTGCTGATCTCCTGGGGTTTTCACACGCAACAGTCTCTACACAGAATGGTGTGAAAAATTAAAAACATTGAGTGAGTGAGTCAGTGAGTGAGTGAGCGAGCGAGCGACAGTTCTGTGGGTGGAAACAAACACCTTGTTGATAAGAGAGGGTCAGAAGAAAATGGACAGATTTGTGGTTTGAGCTTTTTTGCCAGGAAGGATATAGTAACTCATATAATCACTCTTTACAACCGTGGTGAGCAGAAAAGCAGCTCAGCAGAAAAGCAACAGCAGAACACCACACTGGGTTCCGTTCCTGTGAAAAACAGGGATCAAGAACACATTCCTATTAAAGTGGCCGGTGAGTGTATACAATATATACAATCTATAAGAGAGTGAATAAATATAATTGTGAAGATATAATGAAACCGGTTAAGAACCAAGAGCATCTAGAAACACTGCAGAGTTTAATCTTCATGGTAACTGATGACACTAACTCCGCCTCATCACACCATCCTGTCATTGATTATTTTCCTACAACACCATGACACGGTGTTTTTTATTCCCAACAGACATGATTCAAAACTCAGCAGATTTCACTCAGTCTACAAACTCTGCTTTTCTTTTTTCTTTTCTTTCATGATTTGCATCTGCATGGTGACCTGGTTTCCTAGCTTAGGTTTCACATCCTACACACACACACACACACACACACACACGATAATAAAATTACTGCAGCAGAGCAATCGTCTCAGTCGAGGTGCATTCAATGGAATTTATTGTTTCAAATGAGGTGAAAGATTTTTTTATTACAGGGATTACTGTTCCAGCTCACTCAATTCATCTGCACAGGTTTTTTTCTTTCAATTAGTGACGTCTAGACAGACAGACAGACAGACACACACACACACACACACACACACACACAGTACACAACCAGGTCCCCCAGTCCTCAGCTTAGTGCAACAAAGCTGATGAGTGAATACAAATTGGTGCGAGAGAGAGAGAGAGAGAGAGAGAGAGAGAGAGAGAGAGATACAGAGAACAAGAGAGAGAGGGAGGGGGAGAGAAATTGGAGACAGAGAGAGAAAGAGAGAGAGAAACACACAGACAGACAGAAAGAGAGAGAGACAGAGAGAGGGAGAGAAATTGGGGGGAGAGAGGCAGACAGATAGAGTGAGAGAGAGTGAGAGCGACGGAGGGGGGGAGAGGGGGAGAGAAATTGGAGAGATTAGAGAGAGACAAACACACAGACAGACAGATAGACAGAGAGGGAGAGAAATTGGGGAGAGAGAGACAAACATACAGACAGACAGAGCGAGAAAGACAGAGAGGGAGGATGAGAGAGAGACAGACAGACACAGACAGTGAGACAGAGAGAGCAAGACAGACACAGAGACAGAGTGAGAGAGAGGGTGAGAGAAATTGGAGATACAGAGACAGACAGAGCGAGAGAGAGAGGGAGGATGAGTGAGAGACAGACAGACAGACACAGACAGACAGTCAGTCAGTCAGTCAGAGTGAGAGAGAGAGAGGGAGGGGGAGAGAGAGGGGGAGAGAAATTGGAGAGAGAGAAAGACTGAGTAAGAGAGAGAAATAGAGAGAGATAGAGACAGAGTGAGAGAGAGAGACAGACAAACAGAGAGAGAGAAATTGAAGAGAGCGAGAGGGACAGAGAGAGAGAAATTGGAGAGAGAAACAGACAGAGAGAGAGAGACAGACAGAGATCGCAAGAGAGACAGAGAGAGAAACAGACAGAGTGAGAGAGAGGGGGAGAAATTGGAGAGAGAGAGAAACAGACACACAGAGAGAGAGACAGACAGAGAAATTGGAGACAGACAGACAGAGAAATTGGAGAGAGAGAGAGACAGAGAGAGAGTGCAAGAGAGACAGAGAGAGAAACAGACAGAGCAAGAGAGAGAGAGGGGGAGAAATTGGAGAGAGAGAGAAAAACAGACACAGAGAGAGAGAGAGAGAGAGAGAGAGAGAGAGACAGACAGACAGACAGACAGACAGAGAAAAAGACAGGGGAGAGAGACACAGACACAGACAGATAGACAGAGATACAGACACAGACGGACAGAGAGAGCGGAGAGAAATTGGGGAGAGAGAGACAGACAGAGTGAAAGAGAGACAGACACACAGACAGAGTGAGAGGGTGAGAGAAATTGGAGATAGACAGACAGAGCGAGAAAAAGAGAGGATGAGAGAGAGACACAGACAGTGAGAGAGAGAGGGAGGGAGGGGGAGAGAAATTGGAACGAGAGAGAGACAGACAGACAGACAGAGCGCAAGAGAGACAGACAGAGAGAGAGGGAGGGAAATTGGAGAGGGAGTGCAAGAGATACAGACAAAGAGAGAGAGAGACAGACAGACAGACAGACAGAGAGGGTGAGGGGGAGAGAGAGGGATGGAAATTGGAGAGGGAGCACAAGAGAGACAGAGGGAGAGAGGCAGGGAGGGGGGGAGAGAGGCAGGGAAATTGGAGAGAGGGAGAGAGTGCAAGAGAGATAGACAGAGAGCAAGAGAGAGAGAGAAATTTGAGAGACAGAGAGAAACAGACAGTGAGAGGGGAGAGAAATTGGAGAGAGACAGACAGGGATACAGACGGACAGAGAGAGAGAGATGGTAGAGAGACAGACTGGCATTAACCACAGACCACGCTGTTTCTTGTGCCTGCAAAAACATGAAAAACACTGAAACTGTAGTGTCCATTTGTTCCATAATTCCAAAAGCCATGAAAAATGTTAAAGCTCAGAGGCAACGGTTTTAATTTTATGCACATTTGAAACTTTATATGTTAAAAAAACCCTCTGTAATTTTCTTCTGGTCCCAAGAAGTATTGTTAATAAGTAATAATTAAAATAAGTTAGCGTGGATCGCGGCAAATTTCTGTTCGGCTATTTTCGTGACCACTCGGCGCGTGACGTCATTTAAGCCAAAAAAAACGCTTGAGTTGTGCAGCGAACTGTAACAACGGGACCGGTTCAGGAAGAAGTTTTTACCTTTTTCAGAGAGAGGAGAAGAGGCAGAGAGAGTGGATTGGCTTTTTCCGAAAGAGGAGACGAGGCAGAGAGAGTGGATTGTGCGCGTGAAACAAAATCAAGCAGTCAAAGAAGAAACGGAGCAGCAACGCTCAAGCAAAAAGGAGAAGATTGGAGGTAAACATTTTTACTTTTGCTTGAAATGGACAAGTCAAGAATCCTGAGGGATCCTGTACAATCATTGTGGAAATGAGACAAAGGGATATTTCCTCGCTCAGAGTCGGCTATAAATAGTATAATGCCGCGGATGGCAGGCTAATGTGGCCTACCGGCACACTGTCCAGTAATCGTTCCCTATATCCACTAGGGAGGGCGGTTTAATTATTCTTCAAAAGGGCTCTTATTTAGTATTACGACGAAAGTAGGAATTTATCATAACTACCAGGATAAATCGTTTGGGCGCGAGTCTTGTTGAGGTCCGGGGTCACCGCGATCAGAGTCGGCCGAGTCGCTGTCCGATTCCGAGGCCGCACGGTCAAACCAGTGAGCCACATTCACCGATTGCTTCGCAACGGCCATAGGGTCATACAGATACGGTTTCACCTCTCGATATTCAATTTGGAGAGTTCCTACTTCAAAATCGCTTTCAGACATTTTACACAACCTCTCACGACCAAAGTCCGTACACGTGTGCTCGGTTCGCAGGTAAACACAGAGCTGCTCCCGGTCTGTTTGGCTTAAATGACGTCACGACGACGGTCCGGTGAAAGTGCGCATAAGTGAGATGTAAACAAACCTTCGGAAATTGGGCAAAACAGTATATTTTAACTGTTTTATTCAATTTTAGGCTGCAAATTAGACACTAGGAAGATTGAATTCACTTTTTGGGTCGTTCTTCTACAACCCCGATTCCAAAAAAGTTGGGACAAAGTACAAATTGTAAATAAAAACGGAATGCAATGATGTGGAAGTTTCAAAATTCCATATTTTATTCAGAATAGAACATAGATGACATATCAAATGTTTAAACTGAGAAAATGTATCATTTAAAGAGAAAAATTAGGTGATTTTAAATTTCATGACAACAACACATCTCAAAAAAGTTGGGACAAGGCCATGTTTCCCACTGTGAGACATCCCCTTTTCTCTTTACAACAGTCTGTAAACGTCTGGGGACTGAGGAGACAAGTTGCTCAAGTTTAGGGACAGGAATGTTAACCCATTCTTGTCTAACGTAGGATTCTAGTTGCTCAACTGTCTTAGGTCTTTTTTGTCGTATCTTCCGTTTTATGATGCGCCAAATGTTTTCTATGGGTGAAAGATCTGGACTGCAGGCTGGCCAGTTCAGTACCCGGACCCTTCTTCTACGCAGCCATGATGCTGTAATTGATGCAGTATGTGGTTTGGCATTGTCATGTTGGAAAATGCAAGGTCTTCCCTGAAAGAGACGTCGTCTGGATGGGAGCATATGTTGCTCTAGAACCTGGATATACCTTTCAGCATTGATGGTGTCTTTCCAGATGTGTAAGCTGCCCATGCCACACGCACTAATGCAACCCCATACCATCAGAGATGCAGGCTTCTGAACTGAGCGCTGATAACAACTTGGGTCGTCCTTCTCCTCTTTAGTCCGAATGACACGGCGTCCCTGATTTCCATAAAGAACTTCACATTTTGATTCGTCTGACCACAGAACAGTTTTCCACTTTGCCACAGTCCATTTTAAATGAGCCTTGGCCCAGAGAAGACGTCTGCACGTCTTCTGATGACATTATGCACTGTAGATGATGTGTTCAAACTCTTTGCAATTTTACACTGTTGAACTCCTTTCTGATATTGCTCCACTATTTGTCGGCGCAGAATTAGGGGGATCGGTGATCCTCTTCCCATCTTTACTTCTGAGAGCCGCTGCCACTCTAAGATGCTCTTTTTATACCCAGTCATGTTAATGACCTATTGTCAATTGACCTAATGAGTTGCAATTTGGTCCTCCAGCTGTTCCTTTTTTGTACCTTTAACTTTTCCAGCCTCTTATTGCCCCGTCCCAACTTTTTTGAGATGTGTTGCTGTCATGAAATTTCAAATGAGCCAATATTTGGCATGAAATTTCAAAATGTCTCACTTTCGACATTTGATATGTTGTCTATGTTCTATTGTGAATACAATATCAGTTTTTGAGATTTGTAAATTATTGCATTCCGTTTTTATTTACAATTTGTATTTTGTCCCAACTTTTTTGGAATCGGGGTTGTAAACAATAAAGTTGATATTCTACATTTCACCTCCGACCGTTGCCTATGACCTTTAAAGCTGGGATGATTAGAATGCACATTTCTTGATACGTTTGCAAAAATAATTTGATCCATTTTCAGCAACAAAAGATGAATTAAAAGGTTGTAATTCACAAAAGAATTTAGATTTAACTAAAAACTGGTAACAAAAGCTCGTTAAGCAGGTATAAGAAGTGCGGTCATAACAGTGTGTTTCTCCCCGCTACCATTTTCCATCGGCTTCCCTAAAAATCTAAGGCCTGTGCGATGATATACCCTTTGCCCCTTCATGTCACAACAAAGATGGCAAACAGAAACTACAACATTACGCAGTAAAAACATAAATGCAATTCAAATCCATTATCCAATAATCCAAAATTATACTTAAAAAATATATTAATTTGGTTTGCAAAACCATGAAATGCTAGAACAAACACTGTCGCTGTGATCTAATATTTCTCATCAGACAATTATGATAAAAGACATTTATAAATGATGAGTCCTGTTTACTGATTTATTTGGAATTATCTCTGGAAAGAAATATTAAACAGTCTTTTTGCAGAACAGGAAACTCACACAGCGATTATTAAAGTGGACACACCTTTGAATCCTAATTAAATGCGTTTTCTTTATTTTAATTCATTAAAAGTCACTTCTTCATGTCTTAAAGTAAAGATGGATGTCGTTTCTCTTTACTGAGTTGTTCGGTTCTTGATATAATACAGTATGGATTACAGCTATTTTATTATTTGGATTGTTGTTATTTATTCTTTACTGTTTGATGATATCAAACACATTCAGAAAACAAGAAAGTCATTTACTAATATACTTTTGATGAAACACCTGTTAATTGAAAAGCGTCCCAGGTAACAACCTCATGAAGGTTAAGATAACGCCAACAGTGTGCAAAGCATCATGAGCGGAAACGCTGGATACGCTGAAGAATCTAAAACATCAAACATATATTTTGTTGACTACATAAATCCAGATGTTATTTCATAATTTTGATGTCCTCAGTGTTGTTCTACAATGTAGAAAATACAAAATACAGAAAAACCTATGGATGAGTAAAGTATCGGATTAGCAACCTGTAACATCCAGGGTACCTCAAGGCTCCATATTGGGGCCTCTGTTGTTCTTGGTTTTTGCAAACGAAATGCCGTCCTACATACAGTATGGATCAAGTCTCGCCCTCTTTGCGGATGACAGCAAACTTTACCGGCCTATAGACTCTAAGTTCTCCGGCCTTGTTGCAGTCTGACCTAGATGGTTTACATTCGTAGAGCAGCGATCATAGGATGACATTTAACACCACTAAATGTAAAGTTTTGCGTATGTCCAAGTGAAGATCTTGTAGAAGGCCCCTCAACACATATCATCTTGGCGAGGAAGTATTATCGCACTCTCCTGAAACCTCTGATTTGGGCGTATCTGTCTCTGGCAACTGCACATGGAATAGTCATATCGAGCAGATGTGTGCGAAGGCGAATACGGTACTTGGGCTAGTGAAGAGGCTGTGTGGCAGGGACATTCGTGACATCCAGACGAGAAAGTTGTTATACACGGCGCTTGTCAGGCCATTACTAGAATATTCATCAAGTGTGTGGTCACCCTACTCAGTAAAGCATTGCAGACTGATAGAGAACATTCAGAGGCGTGCCACTAAATTCATATTGAACTATCCTCCAAGAGAAGTCAGTTATATTAATAGATTAGTCCAGCTTAACTTACTACCTCTTGATTTTCGTAGACAAATGACTTAGTTCTCCTGTTTAAGTATAAAACTGGAACTGTTAATAGTAATTTTGGACGTTTCATTCAAACTGCCACTCGGCATTATAATACCCGTAATTTTCATCAAGCCAACTTTGATCTAATCTCTAGGCACAATCAGGAATACTATCATAGCAGCTATTTTCCTAGGACTGTTAAGTTGTGGAACAGCTTACCTAATATACTTAAGTCTAGCCAGGATCGCTTGTGGTTTAGAGTCCACCTAAACGACCACTTTAGAGGTTTACTACAAACCTATAGCCCGCCATGATTTGTCAATTATTATGCATATTCTTTTCTTTCTTAATTTATAATGTAAGTCTAATTCTAATTTCCGTATGATTTTTTTTTTTAATTTCCGTATGAATTCCCCCCCCCCCTTTTTTCTTTCTTTTTTTATATACTTTTTTTGAGCCTAGGGGATATGTTGCAATTGGGGCTCTGCCCTGTTCGTCTCTCCGGTCATGCTTTACTATTATGTTTTTTCTCTTATATTATATGTTAATTTGTGTATATATTTTCTGTGACAAATTACAATAAACTAAACTAAACTAAGTAGGGGTGTACAAACTTTTGATTGGTACTGTATATAATGTTTTAGTGTTTGTTGTAGAGTGACTGTAGAGCAACAGTAAATATTTAGCCACAAAGTACACAAATTAAATATTATTTATTTATTGTTTGTTTTTTTTGTTTGTTTGTTGTTCTTCAGTATCATGTTTTATAATGGTACAATTCATTTTTACTTTAAAATAAACATGTTTGTTTGTTTATGTACATATTTTACAATGTTGTATAGAAGATTTGATTATTAATCTGAAATAAGTCTTGTTATATTTTAAGAATGTTTTATAATGTTTTTAAATGCATATTTTGTTTATTTACATACAATATTTTAAAATATTTTTTTCATAATATTTAATTTGCATTTCAAAAGAATCAAATATTTGTTTGTAATTTTTAATTTATTTATTATTTATTACTTTTATTATGTATTATTTTATTATTATTATTATTATAATTTATTTAGGGCGGCACGGTGGTGTAGTGGTTAGCGCTGTCGCCTCACAGCAAGAAGGTCCGGGTTCGAGCCCCGTGGCCGGCGAGGGCCTTTCTGTGTGGAGTTTGCATGTTCTCCCCGTGTCCGCGTGGGTTTCCTCCGGGTGCTCCGGTTTCCCCCACAGTCCAAACACATGCAGGTTAGGTTAACTGGTGACTCTAAATTGACCGTAGGTGTGAATGTGAGTGTGAATGGTTGTCTGTGTCTATGTGTCAGCCCTGTGATGACCTGGCGACTTGTCCAGGGTGTACCCCGCCTTTCGCCCGTAGTCAGCTGGAATAGGCTCCAGCTTGCCTGCGACCCTGTAGAACAGGATAAAGCGGCTAGAGATAATGAGATGAGATAATTTATTTATTATTTTTTTTTCTATTGTTTACTATTTGTTCATTATTTTCAGAATTTTACTATATACGATCATTATTATTTTGAAAATACTAATTTCTCTATTCTCTATTTCCAGGGGCATTGCTAGACATAAAGCTCTACTGGGGCACAGCCCCTCACCCCACCCCCCAATACCCATATCAAAGGTTTATGGGAGTTGTTGATTTTCATCCTGGCAAGACTGCATAGTTTCTGTAGCTTATATAAATGCTAGTATGCACTGACCTTCGAGTGCGATGGGATTCTGTAGATTAGAACTAACTAACTACTGTTTCCAATGCAGTGAACTTACCGAAGGTTGACAACCATAAATCAAATGCATATAGCATCTTCAATGAGCATCATTTTTGCCAGCTGACAGAGCATCACTAAATGATGATAATATTTAATACAGTCAGATCGTCTTACCTCACTCCACCTTATCCTCATCTCTCCTTACTGCTTCCCTGACTCTGTTTTGGATGAAGAATTTCCTTCTCTGTGTACAGCACTCATTGGATTGACCAACACACAGTAAAATGGGAAAGTCCAAGGAGCTTAGTGCAGATCTGAGAAAGAGGATCGCAGATATACACAACTCCAGAATGTCTCTTGGAGCCATTTCTAAACAACTGCAAATTCCAAGGTGTAGTCACTTTGCCAAGCCACTTTGCCTCAAGAAAACCCAAACTGTCACCCTCAGCTGAAAGGAAATTAGTTTGGATGGTCAGGAACAACCTGGGAACCACCATGGCACAGCCCTACCATGAACTGGAAGCTGATGGATCACTGTCTACAGTTCAGATCACCGTGAACTAAGAGGCTGCTATCCAAGGAATATCCCTGCTTCAACACTGACACCTTCAAGCTTAACTCAAGTTTGAAGCTGACCAGACAGACAAAGAAAAAGCCTTCTGGAGGATAGCTGTATGGTCAGATGAAAAAAAGATTGAGTTGTTTGGCCACAATGACTACCATGTACAGAGGGACACTGTACCAGCTGGTGGTGGTGGTAGGATCATCATGCTCTGGGGCTGTTTTGCTGCCAGTGGAACTGATTCATTGCACAAAGTGGATGGAATAATGAAGGAGAAGGACTACCTCAGAATTCTTCAGCATAAACCATCAGAAACTTGAACACGACTTGGGAGTCACAATGAACCCAAACACATATCAAAGCTGGTTGTGGAGGATAAAGCAGGCTAACATGAAGCTTAAAACAAGTCCTGACTTCAACCCTGTTGAAAATATATGGACCGTGTTTATAAGTCAAGTCCATGCCAAGAAAAAAAAATTAATTGAACTCTACCAATTCTACCATGAAGAGTTGTGAAATATCCAACCAGAATTCTGCAAGAAGCTTGTTCATGGTAAACAAAAATGTTTGGTCAAGGTGACTCTTGCGAAGAGACATTTTACCCAAATATTAGGTGTGCTGGATGTATGTTTTTGACCCTGTATGTATAATTTTGACCCTGTGTTGATTTCAGAAAACCCAAAGAAAATTAAAACTTGTGCACCAAATTTGTGGTTTTTTTTATGAAAGATATATGCTGTACAATCATTCTGCCACAGAAAAAGAAGAGTTCAAAGAAATTACTGAAAGCCCAAATATTGCCATGACATTCATATCCAAGATGGCGTTCATGTCACTGTATGTAGACTTCTGACCACGACTGTACTTTTGCTGCGTGAACTTGCGTGGCGTCACTGTACCTTCCTTCTCCAATTTCGCACGCTTGGCTCCATGCATGCTTCCTAAATTCACATGGACGTGCACAGAATATGTGCCTTATATTTAGGGACAAAAAGTTGCTTATGTTGATGCACCTTGAAGTAGAAAAACATCCCCTCTCTTCCTGATATTATCAATCTAAATTAACCATCAGCTATTTTCAGGGTATACCATGGTCATGGTCATTATAAAGGCCATCCTTCTACATGCTATAATGATATAATCTGCTCCAGTTAGTTCAAAATGCAACAGCAAGAGTCTTTACTAGAGCTAGAAAATATGACCACATCACGCCTGTCTTATCCACACTGCATTGGCTCCCAATCAAATTTCATGTACTACTACTGGCCTTTAAAGCACTGAATGGTCTTGCACCACAGTACCTGAGCGAACTTCTGGTCCTTTATGACCTACTTAGATCAAAAGGTGCAGGCTATATGCTGGTACCCCACATAATGAAGTGTACATCAGGGGGCGGAGCCTTTTCTTACAAAGCCCTACAGTTATGAAACAGCCTTCCAGGTAGTGTTCGGGATTCAGACACAGTCTCAGCGTTTAAGTCGAGGCTGAAAACATATCTGTTTAGTCAAGCCTTTTGTTAATAGTGTTTATGAGGTAAAGGAGGAGATCTGGAGGATCCTCAGACATAGAGTGTTTTGGTAAACTGGGACGTATGGATGCTGTCAATCTCCCACTCACTCAGGTTTGTTGACAGTGTAGTGGCTGCTGTTTTATGTCCCAGGGATCTTTCATGCCTGTGTTACCTCCTGGCTCTGCCCTTTTAGTTATGCTGTCATAGTTAGTTGCCGGAGTCCCTGCTTGCACTCAGCGCAAAATGTATTCTGTTCTTACTCATCAGGTGACACTGGGCAATACCTAACAACCTGTTTTAGCTCTCTTTTCTCCCCCTCCCCTCCACTCTATCTGTCCCTCTGAGTTACATGTCAATCCTGAAATCAAGATCCTGACCTCTTCTGCTCCTCGGACCTGCCTGATCCATCCTGATGCCCTACTTCTAGCTGGAGTCTCATCACATTGCTCCTGTGGAGGACGTCCCCATATGGACAGTCGAAAGTCACACTTGGAAGACGCTCTGGACACTTACAGTAATGCTTTTGTGACTGAGGACTGCAGTTGTCATGAACAGTTTTGCACTCAAGTTTCCATCAATGAACAGTTTATAACTTCAACGAAACAGACTTCATGTTAAAACTGTTAAAAATGTTATAATCACATTGTCTGTTATCACCCAAATGAGGATGGGTTCCCTTTTGAGTCTGGTTCCTCTCGAGGTTTCTTCCTTGTGTTGTCTGAGGGAGTTTTTTCCTCACCACCGTCGCCACAGGCTTGATCACTGGGGATAGATTAGGGATAAAATTAGCTCATGTTTAAAGTCACTAAATTCTGTAAAGCTGCTTTGCGACGATGTCTATTGTTAAAAGTGCTATACAAATAAACTTGATATAATCTATGGGTTTTTTTTTCACGACAGTCTAGATTATGATAATATTTTCGTAAGGCTTTTCTATCAAGGAAAAACCTTTTGCATTGGTGAATTTTCCATGGGGGCGGCACGGTGGTGTAGTGGTTAGTGCTGTTGCCTCACAGCAAGAAGGTCCAGGTTCGAGCCCCGTGGCCGGCGAGGGCCTTCTGTGTGGAGTTTGCATGTTCTCCCCGGGTCTGCGTGGGTTTCCTCCGGGTGCTCCGGTTTCCCCCACAGTCCAAAGACATGCAGGTTAGGTTAACTGGTGACTCTAAATTGACCGTAGGTGTGAATGTGAGTGTGAATGGTTGTCTGTGTCTATGTGTCAGCCCTGTGATGACCTGGTGACTTGTCCAGGGTGTACCCCGCCTTTCGCCCGTAGTCAGCTGGGATAGGCTCCAGCTTGCCTGTGACCCTGTAGGACAAGATAAGCAGCTACAGATGATGGATGGATGGATGGATGGATGGATGGATGGATGGATGGATGGATGGATGGATGAGTTTTCCATGTTCTTGAATGTATGCCACTATAGGAAGCATGGCAACCGAAATATCTTTTCACACTTGTGTGGATTGTCTGGAATCTGGCAACATAAATATCATGATAGTGGGATAGCTTACTCTATGTCTTCACGATAATTTGTAAAAATATATCATGTGCTGACAAAATTACACAATGTAAGCTACATTAGAATTTCAGTCTGAAGTTGGAGACAAATTGTTGCTGTAATATTCAAAACTGGATTACTTGAGAAAGGCAAATTTAAAGGCCCAGATGAATACTTTATACCATTCGAAACGGTAGGGACTGCTGTTTATTCTGATGTATGGTTTGTTGTGTAAACTCAAGAGTTAATAAGGTGCTGCGCCGATAAGAACAGGTGTGAAGATGGCTGCAGTATGCAGAATATGATTAAATTTGATGTGAATTAATTGATGTTAATTTTATCGCAAACCGTTTATCACAGCAACTAGTGGGGAACACCGTTGGGAAGCTCAAGTCGTGTGGTAGTAATTGTGTGATGAGTGTTCCGCCAGCAATTTAATAGAGACGAATGGATGTGATTTGGATGCATCGGTCGTATCCGGTTATTCCACAGTGCCAAAGACATTACTGTTTCTGAAATGTGATCAGGAAATTTTACTGGGGCACATTAGATACTGTACATACTGGGGCACGTGCTCTAGTAAAATTGGTCTGGCGACACCGATGGTTTACTCGCAGTCTGTATTTATATTGTAAGTTTAAATCACACACTTAAAGCACATCTGTATCCTCCAGCTGTGTGCACGTGAACCCCTGATGTGAGTGAAACGTGTGTGTGTGTGTGAACATGATGAAGAGCAGCAGTGTTGTGTTTCACTCTGCTATTCTGTGCTGTAACTCAGTGTGTTTGAAATGAAGAGAGGGTGTGTGTGTGTGTGTGTGTGTGTGTGTGTGTGTGTGTGTGTGTGAGAGAGAGATTCCCACAGCTACAGCAGGAGTAAACAGAGGACAGGGTTCGAGACAAAAGACCTAACTCATCAATTTCAGTCTTTTAAACATGTTGAGGGATGTGAACCTATCCCTCACCGTCTCACACTGCAGATCCGCAGTGAAGGACAGACCTGATGGAGGGAACGGTTCTCTCCTCACATCATCCTGATGCTCAGTCAACTCAACATCCAGCTACAACACACTTATTGCAGAAGAACTGACTCTACAGCACCACCTGCTGGTACACACACACACAACACACACCAGACCATGTTAGAGACAGATTTTCTGCTCAGAATCCTTTTCTTTCTTTCTTTCTTTCTATTTCCATCTTCTTTCCTCTTGATTCTTTATCATGCATTTTGTTTATCTACTTTCCTCTTCTTTCTTTCTTAAAGAAACACACAGAGTTGACAACACAATGAAGCAGGGACAGTACAAGCTCTTAAACTCCGTAAAAATGCAAAATACTCAAACAAACCCACAGTGACCATGAAAGATGGATTTTTATGAATAAATGATAGAACTGAGGTTTGAGAGAGAGAGAGAGGAGAAGAAGAGAGCACGAAAGAGAGAGATGGAGGGAGGGAGAAAGGATGAGAGAGAGAGAGGGGCAAAAGAAGAGTGAGAGAGAGAGGAGAAGAAGAGAGAGCAAAAGAGAGATAGGGAGGGAGGGAGGGAGGATGACAGAGACAGAGAAAGAGAGGAGAAGAAGAAAAGAGAGAGCAAAAAAGTGATATGGAGGGAGGAGAGAAAAAGAAGAGAGTGCAAAAGAGAGAGAGGGAGGGAGGGAGGGAGGGAGGGAGGATGACAGAGAGACAGAGAAAGAGAGGAGAAGAAGAAAAGAGAGAGCAAAAAAGTGATATGGAGGGAGGAGAGAAAAAGAAGAGAGTGCAAAAGAGAGATATGGAGGGAGGGAGGGAGGGAGGGAGGGAGGGAGGGAGGGAGGATGACAGGCAGAAAGAGAGAGGCAGGGGGAGAAAGAGCAGGAAAAGGAGAGAGAGAGAGAGAGAGAGAGAGATATGGAGGGAGGGAGGATGTGAGAGAGAGAGAAAGAGAGAGAGAGAGAGAGAGAGAGAGAGAGGGGGGACTTCCTGGTTCCAGGTTGTTAATGGTTACAGACATGCTGCTGGTCTTAATAATGGTAATGTCAAACCAATGACTGAATAATTAATCGTGTTCAAAACTCAATGCCACAGCCACATCCCCCCCCCCACCCCACCCCACCCACACACACACACACACACACACACACACACCAGATAACATCTCCAGTGAGTGGCAGATGGGAATTCAGTGAGGATTTAGCTCAATTACACACGCCAATGAATTCCACTTCCTCTTTCACATGCTCACACACACAGAACCGTACAGAGATATTCCAGTTCCATCGTAACAGCAGACATATCTTAAGTGTGTTCTTATTCCAGCGATTCCCAAATCAGGTGTTGATTAGTTTTCTGGAAGAGCAGCTCTAACAGTAGTGCAGCTTCAAATCACAACTTTATATTAACGCACTCATTCTTCTACACTATCATTACTATAGCAACAGCTCATTCACAGGTGATCAAAATAATATAAACCTAATAATAAACAGATTAAAAGTATGGGATTGCTGACAGCGCGAGATGTTTATGGGCAGAGTCTCCAGTGTGAGCACTTCCTATCAGTCACAGGTGGGTGGGTGTTACTTTACGCTTCCCGACGGTTTCAGGACAGAGGAGTTTTCACTTAACGTGGTTTCTGTTCTATTTATTTCCAGAGAGAAATAAACAGCGGCTTGTAAAGGAAAGACTGTTTAGAGAGTCTTAACTGCTATTTTCAGGAAAACTCCTTTTCGAACGTCGTAAAATTTTTCCAGTACTAGGATCAGTGTGTAAAGTATGTGTTTTGTTTCTTTTTTTTCCCCAAAAAAAATCACCCAATTACACTAATTAGGTTTGGTTCTTAATAAAGGAACTGAGCTCATTTTGTGAAATCAGATGTCCCAGGTCAGAACTATTATTAATCTGCCCTCAGTGACCTGACCTCAGTTTTTACGCCACTGATTCAGGTCATTATTCCCACATTATCCCAGATCCTTTACTTTATCAGCGCGATTTAGGTTTGTTCGATCAACTGTTGGGAAGATCCAGTAATAATAATAATAATAATACCGTCAATGACGGCGTAGCTCACTCGGGCCCCGTCTAGTCCAGAAGGAACAATCTACACTACCGTTCAAAAGTTTGGGGTCACTTTGAAATGTCCTTATTTTTGAAAGAAAAGCACTGTTCTTTTCAACGAAGATCACTTTAAACTAATCAGAAATCCACTCTATACATTGCTAATGTGGTAAATGACTATTCTAGCTGCAAATGTCTGGTTTTTGGTGCAATATCTCCATAGGTGTATAGAGGCCCATTTCCAGCAACTCTCACTCCAGTGTTCTACAGGGAGTGCAGAATTATTAGGCAAGTTGTATTTTTGAGGATTAGTTTTATTATTGAAAAACAACTATGTTCTTGATGAACCCAAAAGACTCATAAATATCAAAGCTGAGTATTTTTGGAAGTTGGAGTAGGGCTTTCTTAGTTTTAGCTATCTTAGGAGGATATCTGTGTGTGCAGGTGACTATAACTGTGCATAATTATTAGGCAACTTAACAAAAAACAAACATATACCCATTTCACTCATTTATTTTCACCAGGGAAACCAATATAACAACTCAACATTCACTAATATACATTGCTGGCATTCAAAAAAAACCCAAAAACAAATCAGTGACTAATATAGCCGCCTTTCTTTACAAGGACACTCAAAAGCCTGCCATCCATGGATTCGGTCAGTGTTTTGATCTGTTTGCGATCAACATTGCGTGCAGCAGCAACCACAGCCTCCCAGACACTGTTCAGAGATGTGTACTGTTTCCCCTCCTTGTAGATCTCACATTTGATGAGGGACCACAGGTTTTCTATGGGGTTCAGATCAGGTGAACAAGGAGGCCACGTCATTAATCTTTCTTCCTTTAGACCCTTTCTGGCCAGCCATGCTGTGGAGTACTTGGATGCGTGTGATGGAGCATTGTCCTGCATGAAAATCATGTTTTTCTTGAAGGATGCTGACTTCTTCCTGTACCACTGCTTGAAGAAGGTGTCTTCCAAAAACTGACAATAGGACTGGGAGTTGAGCTTGACGCCATCCTCAACCCGAAAAGGTCCCACAAGCTCATCTTTGATGATACCAGCCCATACCAGTACCCCACCTCCACCTTGCTGGCGTCTGAGTCGGACTGGAGCTCTCTGCCCTTTGCTGATCCAGCCACGAGCCCATCCATCTGGCCCATCAAGACTCACCCTCATTTCATCTGTCCATAAGACCTTAGAAAAATCAGTCTTGTGATACTTCTTGGCCCAGTCTTGACGTTTCATCTTGTGTGTCTTGTTCAGTGGTGGTCGTTTTTCAGCCTTTGTTACCTTGGCCGTGTCCCTGAGTATTGCACACCTTGTGCTTTTTGACACTCCAGTGATGTTGCAGCTCTGAAATATGGCAAAACTGGTGGCGAGTGGCATCTTGGCAGCTTCACGCTTGACTTTCCTCAGTTCACGGGCAGTTAGTTTGTGCCTTTTTTTTTCAACGCGCTTCTTGCGACCCTGTTGACTATTTTGAATGAAGCGCTTGATTGTTCGATGGTCACACTTCAAATGCTGGGCAATTTTAAGAGTGCTCCATCCCTTTGCAATATATGTCACTATTTTTGACTTTTCTGAGTCCGTCAAATCCCTCTTCTGACCCATTTTGCCAAAGGAAAGGAAGTTGCCTAATAATTTTGCACACCTGATATAGGGTGTTGATGTCATTAGACCACACCCCTTTTCATTACAGAGATGCACATCACCTGGTATGCTTAATTGGTAGGAGGCTTTCAAGCCTATGGAGCTTGGAGTAGGCCAACATGCATAGAGAGGGTAATGTGGTCAACATACTCATTTGCCTAATAATTCTGCACTCCCTGTAATGGTACAATGTGTTTGCTCATTGCCTCAGAAGGCTAATGGATGATTAGAAAACCCTTGTACAATCATGTTAGCACAGCTGAAAACAGTTGAGCTCTTTAGAGAAGCTATAAAACTGACCTTCCTTTGAGCAGATTGAGTTTCTGGAGCATCACATTTGTGGGGTCGATTAAATGCTCAAAATGGCCAGAAAAATGTCTTAACTATATTTTCTATTCATTTTACAACTTATGGTGGTAAATAAAAGTGTGACTTTTCATGGAAAACACAAAATTGTCTGGGTGACCCCAAACTTTTGAACGGTAATGTAAACTGGGCCACCTTCCTTGCGCAATAAGTGTTGCAAGCTATATTCACTATATACAAGCTATATATACAAGTGATATCCACCCTAGGAATACCGACCTATTTAGCAGAAAGAATCCAAAACGGCGAGGAATTGGCCGAAAAGAAGCGATTTTTGTTGAACTGCTTAAGGCATTAAGGCTTAATTAGTCCATAACTTCATTAATAATTGTAATGAAGCAAATCTGGGTAGAAGTTGTATGCACCCTAGTTACCCCTACCTTCATACCAGAAAGAATCAAAATCAGTGAAGAATTGAAGGAGAAGAAGTGATGTGTGGAAACTGTGCATTAGGGATTGATTAATTACTCCATATCTTCATTATTAATTGCAATTATGCAAATCTGGGTAGAAGCCATCTATATGCACCCCAAGCAGACTGACCTTCCTGCCAAAAAAATAAAAATCAGTGAAGAATTGACAGAGAAGAAGCGATTTTCATGAAATGTGGACGACACCGGACAGACAACACATGATGGCATAAACTCATCACCTGTTGGCCGGATGAGCCAATAATAACTTTATTCATTCATCTTGAACTAAAAATATACAATGAATTTACAACAAAAACCAACAAAGTTGTAGAAATACTTATCCAAAAAATAAGAGTAAAATTAACAGTTATTCCAAGAAATTGAGTCATACATGAACTGATAGCTGACGAGGCGCACATTTTGTTGCTTATTTTGTATTTTTGGGGTTTTCGTTGTCGTCTTCTTTTGTTTTGTTTTTTTTGGCTGTTGGCAAACCAACTTAAAGGTGCATTACTGCCACCGACTGGGCTGGAGTGTGGAACAGGAGATACTGGGGGGGGGATATTCTCATCTCATTATCTCTAGCCACTTTATCCTGTTCTACAGGGTCGCAGGCAAGCTGGAGCCTATCCCAGCTGACTACGGGCGAAAGGCGGGGTACACCCTGGACAAGTCGCCAGGTCATCACAGGGCTGACACATAGACACAGACAACCATTCACACTCACATTCACACCTACGGTCAATTTAGAGTCACCAGTTAGCCTAACCTGCATGTCTTTGGACTGTGGGGGAAACCGGAGCACCCAGAGGAAACCCACGCGGACATGGGGAGAACATGCAAACTCTGCACAGAAAGGCCCTCGCCGGCCACGGAGTTCAAACCCAGACCTTCTTGCTGTGAGGCGACAGCGCTAACCACTACACCACCGTGCCGCCCCTGGGGGAGGGGGGGTATTCTTTTAGCCATTTCTGTTTCTTTAAATCTCATCTCATCTCATTATCTCTAGCTGCTTTATCCTGTTCTACAGGGTCGCAGGCAAGCTGGAGCCTATCCCAGCTGACTACAGGCGAAAGGCGGAGTACACCCTGGACAAGTCGCCAGGTCATCACAGGGCTGACACATAGACACAGACTTTCTTTTAAATACTTGATAATTTTTGGAGTTTTATTTTCAAGTAGAGTTTTTATTTTGTCCTCGGTTGGTTCATCATTTTATTTTTCTCTACTCATGGTATATAAGCTGATTGCCTAGTAGTAGAGAAGCCAATCAGAGTGTGCGCTTGCTCATATCCAGTGAACGTGGATAGAATAACAGATAACAGAGTTTGACTATGTGCGATTGTTTAGGAGGCGACATGCTTTTGAGATAAAAGACTTATGTCTTTCAGTTCCTGATAATGGTATTGCGAGGCAACTTCTGTTCCTAGTTGCGTACTTATGGGCTGCCATTCTTGGAAGGAACATGTGATTTGGATGGTTAGGGTCCTTTATAATTCTGTCAAGCTCACGTATGGTCACCTTGTCTCTTCATTCCTTCAGACTTGCAAGACTCAGGGGTGATAGCGTTCCGGCGCCGCGCCGGATTTCCAGCGTACCGTGGCTGGGGAAAAAAAAAAAAATCTAGTTCGCCCATTGTCCTGTGTCATTCTGAGATGCGCAGATAGACAGTAAAGGGAATTCGGAATTCCCTTTACTGTCTATCTGCGCATCTCAGAATGACACAGGACAATGGGCGAACTAGATTTTTTTTTTTCCCCAGCCACGGTACGCCGGAAATCCGGCGCGGCACCGGAATGCTATCACCCCTGAAGACTTGTCTTCAGGATGCCAATTATGCCCATACAGTGATTTTGGACTTCTTGTACTTCCTCTGCGAAGTATTTCAGGATGCCGCTCCAGACCGGCGAGGCGTACTCTAGCATCAGACGACTCTTACTGCAGTAAACAGTGATCCCCACATCCTTAGGTAGACTATCCTTCTTGCTTCCATGTCGGTAGTATAACCTTTTGTCAGCTTTCTTAATTATTTCATTAACATAGTGGTTCCAGCGCAGATCCTGTTGTTGCCAAACACCTAAGAGTTTAACCCTCTGGGGTTGAGAGCTTCACCAGTGAAGCTCAACAGGTTTAGAACGAGTAGGTCGTGTATTTTGACAAATATCTTTGTGAATTTTTAATCATACAAGCATGATAAACATATTGACAGAAACTTTATACTTTACACTTTCCTACTGTATATGCTCACTGCTCACTTACCTAAATTAGATGAATCATAAAACTTGTCACTGTACTCAGTCACGCCAGAGTCAGAGCTCTGAGCGCCAACTTACACATCCATAAAAGACTATTCACATGGTAATGGAATGATCATCACTTTCACTCTTTCAGGCCAAGTTTACATTAGACTGTATCTGTCTCATTTTCTTCGTGGATGCACTGTCCGTTTACATTAAAACGCCTGGAAACGCCGGGAAACGGGAATCCGCCAGGGTCCACGTATTCAATCCAGATCGTGTCTGGTCCGGTGCTGTGTAAACATTGAGAATACGCGGATACGCTGTGCTGAGCTCTAGCTGGCGTCGTTATTGGACAACGTCACTGTGACATCCACCTTCCTGATTCGCTGGCGTTGGTCATGTGACGCGACTGCTGAAAAACGGCGTGGACTTCCGCCTTGTATCACCTTTCATTAAAGAGTATAAAAGTATGAAAATACTGCAAATACTGATGCAAATACTGCCCATTGTGTAGTTATGATTGTCTTTAGGCTTGCCATCCTTCCACTTGCAAGTGGTAAGTGATATACACTGGGCTCACACACACAGTGGCTCAGTCCCGAATCACTGCTCGTGCGCTATACTCGCGCGCTCTGTGAGCTGCGCAGGGCCGGAGTGCACACCCTCCAGAGGGCACTCGCTGTTCAGGGCGGAGTGATTTGGAGCGCAGGATGCCTGTGGAGCCGAGCGTATCCGTGTATTGGTGTTGCTGTGTGCACGCGAATCGTGTATTGGTGTTGCTGTTTGCACGCTAATCGTTTTAAAAACGTTAATCTGTTGATCCGCTGATACGGTCTAATGTAAACCCCACCTCAGTTTTGACTGGTTTCTCTTTTGTGGTGGGAACGCCCACCATAAACAGGATCAGATCTGTCAGCCATAGTTTAAGATATTTGGAGGTAAAACTTGTTGCGAGATGTCAAGCGGATTTTATGCGCTTTGGATGATTCAGGACAGCAATTCAATTCAATCTTGAGAACTCCGACTGATGATGAGCGGTGCCTTTTTTTTTTTTTTACTTGGGCTCAATCCAACCAAAGCTCAAATCGAGTAAGTGTAAATATTTCCTCTATTTATTATGAGCAGATTGGTTGATGTGTGTGCACTGTAGGAAAAATGACTGAGCAATTTTTCCAGAGTTAAAAGTATTTTCCTCAAAAATAGTTAATTTTTTTTTTTAAATAAAAAGCACATAGATGATACAGAAACATAAGAATCTAATGTTAATATGATTTAAAAGGGGAAACATAGTCTCCATAAGAATAATTTCTTTAGACTTAAAAAAAAGATTAAAAATTAAACTTTAATTAATATCTGCAATAAAACTAAATAAAATTAAAATCACAAATAACCTTATTGTTCTTAAAATGGGTTCTAGATCCTCTTACACATAATAAAGTTGATGTGAGGATTTCAAATCT
The DNA here is from genome assembly GCF_027579695.1 of Neoarius graeffei. Taxonomy (NCBI): domain Eukaryota; kingdom Metazoa; phylum Chordata; class Actinopteri; order Siluriformes; family Ariidae; genus Neoarius; species Neoarius graeffei. The sequence goes on along the minus strand of NC_083574.1, from coordinate 93,539,999 downwards.
CAAGCAAGTACGCATCCACGACATGGTAGAAGCATAGTTTTCTTCAAAATAGTTCATTTTGCTCTATTTTGAGTTTAGGGAGTAAAATTTGGAGTTGGAGTGGGAGCAAAATTACAGAGTAATTGTGTAATTGTAATTGTGTAGGTTGTGGCTCTGAACTGAGTAAAATAGTACAAGACTTAATTTCAAGACACAGTGAATAGTGTTAAACTTTTTTTAAAAATACCAGATAAATGAAGCTGCTGTAAAAAAAAAAAAAAAGCAGTTTTAGAACTGTGTTGGAATGTGTGAAAAAAAAAACATGACCTTACCCATTGGGACCTGACCTGATGGGATTGAGTTGGCAGTGAGAGGGGTTTTCACTCTTCTCATTGAATGGAATGGAAATTTTTACTCTTCTCATTGAATACCCCTCTCCAATCTAGACCTGACTTCCTTTTATTTTATTTGCCATTAGTTGATCAACATAATATTAAATCATAGAGCTTCTTCTGGCTGCTCCCATTAGGGGTCCTCACAGCAGATCATCCTTCCATATTTGATTTGGCATAGGTTTTACACTGGATGCCCTTCCTGACGCAACCCTCCCCAATCTATCCGGGCTTGGGACTGGCATGAAGTATGCACTGGCTTGTACAACCCCAGTGGCTGGGTAGTTTACCTTAATCTGCATATCTTTGAACAGTAGGAAGAAACCGGAGCATGGGGAGAACATGCAAACTCCATACAGAAAGACCCTCGTTGGCTGTGAGGTTTGAACCTGGAACCTTCTTGCTGTGAGGCAAAAGTGCCAACCACTGCATCACCATGCCACCTATCATCATAGATCTGTAGTGACAATCATTATTGTCAAGTCAAAGACAAGTCCAAGAGCAGGAGATGGAGCCAAGCTCAAGTCCAAATGAAAGTGAGACCAAGTCAAGATGGACACGGAAAGTTCAAGACCAAGCCTTTCATGACCAAGTGCACTGCATTAAGGTTGTTTTCAAGAAGACAACTTTCATTCTTGTCAAAGTTTTTCTGAATGAGAAAAGAAAAGAACAATACATACTTTATTTCAACTCTCAGTTGAGACCAAGACCAATGCCCAAGACAAGTTGAGGTATAAACACCAGTAAACCTGAGACAAGTCCATGCCAGTACAGAATAACTGTAATGGCCAAGTTCAAGTGCATAACTTTTTAAGTCAAGTTCGAGTTATTGACACACCCGGGAGAACCAGGTCTAGCATCATTAATCTGACATGTCTTATTCATAAGAGAAAGCAAATATTGGATTTGCAGATAACAATTATGAAAGTTGGGGCTACACCTGGACAGCCAATCTTTAAACCTGGGGAAAATTAAGTACCCCCCCCCCCCCCTTTTGTTGCCAATGGCTGTGAAATCTATAATCCCATTCTGAAAGTGGAACTTATCTGTTTAATTCCCCATGTCAGTCCCCCGAGCATCTGTCAGAACACCACAGATGGACTGTCCTGAGGAACCCCAGCTCGATCCTCCTCTCAAATTTCACAACTGATTAACTATTAACCAGAGACACCTGCTGATCTCTCATTAAACATTCATCAGCTTTCCAAGATGAATAAATGATCAGAAAGAGCGATTTGCAAAAATGCATCACACAATTGGACCATTAGTGGTCGCTTCAGTGCTGAGACTTCAGATAAAAAAAAATCTCTGAGATTAATAAACCTACAACCCCAAATCAGAAAAAGGTTGGGACGGGATGTTGGAACTGAAATTAAAACTGAAAAGAAAGATTTGTAAATAATCTTTGACCTGTATTGCACTCAAAACAATACAATAGTTGGTTTTACTTCAGTTTTTTTTTTTTTCAAAATAAACACATTTCAGTTTTGATTCTTGCAAAAAAAGTTGGGACGGTAAAGCATTTGCTACTTTATAATGTTCCTGGTCCTTCTCACAACACTTAAAAGATGTTTAGGGACTGAAGATACCAACCAGTTCAGTTGGTCGGGTTCAGCGTCCCAAGTGATAATCACATCATCAGTTTTTCATTGGCTAATCAGACACAAGGTACGCCACTACTCTTGCTGGAGCGGTTGGGGTTTAGGCGCCTTGCTCAAGGGTACTTAAGCCAGTTCTGCTGGTCTAGGGAATCAAACCAGCAACCTTTTGGTTCCAAAGCTGTTTCTCTAACCATTAGGCCATAGCTTCCCCAAGCAAGTAGTGAAGTGTTTCAGGTGTTATTTTGTCCCATTCTTCCTGAAAACAGGTCTTAAGGTGTGCAACAGTACAGGATCATCACTGTCGTATTTTTCTTTAAGTTAATAACAAATTTTCCTTTTCTTCATAAACTCAAACATTTGTCCTTCCTCCATTTGCTTCTCTTTTCTTTATCTTTCAGCAGTCTGTAAAAAGAGAGCTCTGATTTCATGCTAAATCTATTTGTACACAATCACACAACAGCTCTTTCACATTTTAGATCTGTTTATTGTGTGTGTTTTCACACACTGAGCTCTATATAAAATCTGGAGAGCTCATAGGCTCATCAGGGTGAAGCCATCTGGCTGCCATCTTACCACTTGCATCGCGGAGCAAAACGGTCATTTAGGCTACTGAAAGCTACACAAAACCAGACCAGTCATTTAAGTAGTTAGTTGGTGAGAAAAATTACAAGAAAAACGTCTGCATGTACAGCAGTGAACTGTATAAACCATCACGTCAAAGGTTGTGGACAGGACAGACATTTCACCTGTGAGTATCGATAGTGTGTGATCATTTTTACACGTATGTGCACAGTGCCATTTGCATGGACGTCCTATAGCATTTTATGATGGTTTGCAAGAGCGAAAGAAAAAAATAACAGAAAATCTGTCTCATCGTCTTGACTGCTTTTGTTGAAAATCTGACATTGACTGCGTCAAATTTTTGATGAAAATGTCCCAGGCTAGGGCGGCACGGTGGTGTAGTGGCTAGCGCTGTCGCCTCACAGCAAGAGGGTCCGGGTTCGATCCCCGTGGCCGGCGAGGGCTAGTCTGGTTAACACCAGACCATATCACAAGTGAAATATGGTCTGGAATCCGCCTATTGAATTTCTCGTAGGGGAGGTGTGGTTTACGATTGTCAACGGCCGTTTACTGGACGTTGCGAATGTCCAACATTTGGCGTATACGTAGCCCATGGCCAATCATGGCAGTTGTACCCGGTGATGTAGTTAGAGCGACGAAGAAGAGAAGGAAAGAGTTTTTTAAAACAAATTTTCGCTCTAAACTATTCAGAACAGTGTCTAAAGCTTGATCGAAAGTTTGGTTCGTATCGCTCGCCGCCATGTTAAATGTGATCCGTAAACAGTCCCAAATAAACTACAAGCTTCCGTTTGTCGAGTAGTACGCATCACCGTCTTTCCACCCCTCCCCACTCTCTGATTGGCTCCCTAACTCAGGCGAGCCTTTAGACCATAGTTTCCATGCTGTCTTTTCAGATCGGAACAATTGTGCAAAGCAGCATGGGATTTCCCAGGCTAGGCGAGGGCCTTTATGTGCGGAGTTTGCATGTTCTCCCCGTGTCCACGTGGGTTTCCTCTGGGTGCTCCGGTTTCCCCCACAGTCCAAAGACATGCAGGTTAGGTTAACTGGTGACTCTAAATTGACCGTAGGTGTGAATGTGAGTGTGAATGGTTGTCTGTGTCTATGTGTCAGCCCTGTGATGACCTGGCGACTTGTCCAGGGTGTACCCCGCCTTTCTCCCGTAGTCAGCTGGGATAGGCTCCAGCTTGCCTGCGACCCTGTAGAACAGGATAAAGCGGCTAGAGATAATGAGATGAGATGTCCCAGACTAGAGCAAAGCCAAAGTCTAGACATGTTTGATATTGAATGTGAGAGCTCAAGCTCAAAGGCTTAAATTCAAAAAGAAAACCGAATGGAGTAAATTAGCCTCGGTAGTCTAAATGAAAGAAGGACCAGAGCCTTTGGCAGAAATGGCAGAGAGGGATGTAAATAAGAAGAGATGTTATTGTTCTAGTTTGGTCAGGAGTTATTTTCATTGACCTAAGGCTAAGAACAATTGACAATGTAGATCATCTACACATGCCACACCCACTTGCACAGATTGACAAAATGGCCATGATTGTCTGTTTTAACTACATGATTTAAGTTTAAATTGGGTGCAAGTATATCGATAAGTACTCTTAAACCAGGTTTGGTCATATTTCCTAGTCAGTGGCTTATTTCCCACACGGCATCCGATACACAATTTCCTGTTCAAAGAAAAACTGAAATAATCTCCGTAAAAATAATTATCGTAGTAAAAGAGCCATTCAAAAAAATGATTAGATATTGAACTGGAAAAGGGAAAAAAACAATAACAATGAAGGGGAGCGCTATAAAGATATGTAAGGAATATGGGTAAAGTTGAGAAAATAAGAGGAGGTAATGAAAAGGAATAAAAAGTCAGGAGATAGTTTTCTTGGGGTAAGTTTGATCAGATGCGATGTTTTAACACAAACCACATACATGAGATGTGAGTGGTAAGATGGCGGCCAGATGGCTTCACTCATCTCTACAGCGGGGAAGAGGCTATGAGCTCTCCAGATTTTTACATAGAGCTCAGTGGTTTTCGCAGCATTAGAACTGTGTTACTTCCACCTATTGTGAAGCCACTTGCAATCCATCTATTGTACATTATTGTGCCCTCTGCTGCCTAAGCATCACAGTTACAGCCAGGGAAATCTAAGACATTCGGCAGCCTGATAATAATCAATGTTCAAAAAAATTTTTTGAATAAACATTTAGTAAAGAAGAAATTGTATCGCTGTAAGTTCAAATCCTTTAATAGTAGGAAGAGTATTTATTCAGAAGACCTATGTCGTACAATATGATTTTCAGTACGGCTATGGAAAAAAATGAAATACATATAAAACTACACTTAAGTAAACAATGAGTAAGTCATTCTAATAGATAATATAATAAAAAAAAACATGATAATGACAAAAAATAATGTCGATAAAAAAAAAAAAACAAAGCCTAATTATTTACTTTGAAGGAACTTTTCACCAATATTTTAAATTTCTTAATAGTTGACAGTGATTGAGTGTGATCCAGTAAAGTGTTCCAGCTGTGTAGACACGAGATTTAAGATCTGAACAGACCCCATTTCGTGTTGGATTTAACTATTCTCAGGATATTTTTATTGTGCGTCTTGTACTTGTGGTAATCTGTACCTTTAGAGAAACTTTATGTATCTTCAGATACTTTGTTCTACATGTGGACACAGCAATGAAGTTCTCTCTGAGATAGATCCAGCCACTTGAGTTCTTTGAATGTGTCAGTACAGGAGTACCAGGGTGATCATTTAACTTTAACATTAGACGATTAGATGCTAAATAAGTAAATAAACACGATCACATGACCGTCTGTGATGCAGTAGTCCGGGGTTTGGAGACGAAACAACCTGCAGAAACTCACTGCTCCTGCATTTACTTATTTGCCATTTAGATGCAAGAGTTCAAGAAGTAGATGCGTTAAAAAAAAAAAAAAAAGTTATTACAGATGTCAGTAAGAGAAAATTATTTCTTCCAAACAGAGCTTAACATTGAGGGGGTTTGCTTCTTTGTTTGTTACAGTAGTTCCTGTGTATGTACACCAATATACTTACTGCAAAGTTTACACCATGTGTTAATGTCAAAAGTCCTTCCTGTACCAGGACCTGGTCTTCCCAGACAGTCTCCCATCCCAGTACTAACCAGGCCCTTAAGGCACATTGGGTGGAGCTGATCTCCATTTCTAAAGCCCAGCCTCTCGCATATTACATCACTAGGGTTACAGTGGGGGACTGGTCCTCTGGTAACTGCAAGAGTTTGACTCTCTACTCGCATCTGTATTGCACCACCTTACTAGATGGCAGTAGGTACCATTTTTATGATGGTCTTTGGTATGACCCAACCGCGAGTAGCACTCGCGATCTCCCAGTGGAGAGGCAGACATGCTAACCACTCGGCCAACTCACAGTCTGTCAGTATTATATCTCTACTAAATTCTTACTATGTGTTTTCAAAATCCAGTATAAAAATGTGTACCAGAAATCCTCTGTAATTCCTGCATGCTGAATTTCGGTGCTTAAAGGGCAAGGGCACAAGCCTAAGTTTCCATCTATGAAATATTGCACGTATCAGGAAGTTTTTGTCGTTCAACACAACAGAGATCCTTATTCAGGCTTTCAGGACATCGAAGGTTGACTCGTACAATGCGTTTCTCTTTGGTTTGCTGAAGTATGAACTTTTGAAGCTTCAACATGTTCTTAATGCCGCTGCTTGGCTTCTGATGTAGACACGGAAATTTGACCATATCAGTCCAGCAGCTTCATTGGTTACCAGTAGAGAAACATATCCACTTCAAGATTCTACTGGTACTTCTGGCCTTCAACGGGTTGTATGGTCTTTTGCACCTGGTTATATCAGTGATGCTCTAAGAACATTTAGATCTTCAAATGCTGTTCTTTTAAAGCCAGTGGATTACCATCTCAGGACATATGGCTATCGTTCTTTTGCTGTACCTGCGCCTCACTTCTGGAACATGTTACCCATTGACATTAGATCTTGTGACTCCTTCTGTCTTTTCAAGTCAAAACTTAAGATTCATCTATTTAGAACTTCATATTAGTATCTCCTATTGCCCATTCATATGTATATTTGGTGCTCAGAACTCTTTCACTCGTCATTGTTTGTATGAACCAACCAGGAATCACAGTGGGAGGTCAGGGTGAGAGAGTCAGTTGACAGTGGGGCGCCATCAAGAGTCTTTAGCCCCAGGATTCCATTGGATGCACTGAAGACAGGACAGGGTTCAAGTAGGTGGCTCACAGTTTGGAAGCACCACAGGAGTGGTTCTCAGAAGCTGCCATGCTAATGGTACAGAGGAAGACCTGAGTTTTACCCCTACCAGTGTGAAGACAGTTCAGCCTGACCCAGGTGGGGCATGGGAGGGAGTGCCCAGCAGGTTTAGTTGAGGGCTCAGGAGTGTAATTGTGCAAGGTGGAATTAGCACCCTCCTATTCCTTGTGCCACTGATCTATGACCCAATTGGGGATGAGGGGGTGCTGTTCTCAAGCTCTGCAGCACATACAGCAAAGTGCTTGTGGTTAAGGCATGGTTGAGTATTAACTTCACTGATGTTTGGCACCAGGCTGACCAGGATACGGGATTTTTCAGTGAGTTTGAGAACCAGGTGGCTCCTTCGGATTCTGGCAGGCGGGATGTCCACAACAACAGGCAGCATAGCAGAGGGAGTGGGAGCCATGCATCCAGAGATAACTCTCAAGGTATTGTTGATCACGGTATAGATGACTGGGGTGTGGTAACTATGCATCCAGACCAGAGCAGCATACTCTGCAGTGGAGAACACCAATGCGAGTGTTGAGGTGTGAAGGGTGGTGAAGTCGGCACCCCAGCAAGTGCTGGTGAGCTTGTTGGTCAGGTTTACCCACTTGGAAGACTTTTCTGTGACTGCTTTCAGGTGGGGACCAAAGGTAAGGCTACGACTGAGGAGTAACGCCCAGGTACATGGGCTGTGGATCAAATCTCAGGGTTTTGTCTTTATGCCAGATAATCAGGTCTTTCTTGGCCAGTTGGTTTGCAAGGTGGAATAACCCTTTCACTGTGAGTGCTTTATAAGTATTTTTGTTGTTGTTGTTGCAGCAAGCTGAACACCCGTGATCTCCGACCCCTCAGACGGCACTGCAACCAGAACCGTCATTTATCTATAGCTGATAGAACCACATGAGCTCAGGATTTGGGCGCACTGGGGGGTGCCAATCTCCATTTCCATAGTCCTCGGCCTCTCGCCTATACAGCTAGGGTTACAGTGGGGGGCTAGTCCTCTGGTAACTGTGAGAGTTTGATGTGCCTGATTGCATGGCCCCAGAAGGACTTTAAACTTTTAGGTAGAACCACATGAGCTCAGGATTACTGTGGTAAACCTTTGTCAAACTCTACAATATGGAGTTACATCCACAAATGCCGGTTAAAACTTTACTCTGCAAAAAGGAAGCTTTATGTTAACTGTGTCCAGAAGCACTGTTGATTTCTCTGGGCTCAGAGGCATCTGGGATGGACCATCACACAGTGGAAACGAATCAGTATTCCACTGAAGACCTGGACAGTTTATAGCTTTTTTTTTTTTTTCCAGAGTACCATGAACTTGGAAGGACATATCGACCATTAGGCCCATAGGGAAGCAACAGACCCTATTTAAAACAATGCAGTCCAATGAAACTGAACGTGTCACCTTTACTTAATGACACAGTAGATCCTCTGAAAGCAGGAATGCTATCTGACATCTGATCCTATCCGAGTGCAAATCAGCAACCACACATGTAACCGCTTCTGCTTGCTGTTCTGGTTAAAGATAGAAGTGGGGTGGATGCTGAGCCAGTGTGTAACTGCATTATCTCATAAATGACAAAAATAAGCCGAGTTCATCACTGTCAACGTCGATCACGGCAAAAATAAAATCAATAATAATTCTGCTATTTAACAGGCTAGAGCTCAACGTTATTCTCTCTGTAAATGAACTAATGATGAAAAAATAAGAATGAAAACAATGTTCCCTGCAGTCAGGAGAAGGCAGAGCATTCCCACAGCTGACAAATGGCTATAAATCATTAGCATGGCTTTATCCCTATAAGGGCTACGATCAGACACACATTAGGCCATGAGGGCATGATGGATAGCATGTGTAGAGGCTTTACACTTTAAAAGGCTTTCTCTGGAGGCTTTATGACCAAACATTAGCCTCCTTTACCAGCCAAGTGCCTCTGGAGTCAGAACAGGAACCATCGGACTTATCCATATACAAACATTTCTACAGCACTGAATGGAAGGTTAGGAGTTATAAAGTTGCCACAGGAATGTTTGGTATGTGAACTGATGTTCCACGATGCAACAGAGTGAGGGTGTTGTGCTCAGTATGTTTGAGGTCATTGATTACTTGCCTGGCATTTCCAGTCTGCTGGGCGATGGCGTTTTGAGCCTCGGGTCATATGATGCCCTGTTCACTGGGGTTACACTGAACAATAAACAAACAAACAAACAAACAAACAAACAAAACATATACATGCAGACACACAGCATATACACTATGTTCAGTGCTTTAAAAAAGAACAATATCTGACATTATCTTTTCACAGATGTCCTCTATTCTCATCTTAAAAATTCTTCTCTTTCCTGTCATGGATGACATCTCACCGTTTCTGATTTAAATTCATTCCGTTCATGTCATTACTCAGATCCTAATTATAACCATAAGTCATGTTTTCAGACTGGCTTTGGATCAGTATAAAGGAGAAACATTTGCTGACATTGACGTGTGTACACCAAAACCGTCCCATTACATCATCGAATGGGCATGCAGATGTGTGTGTTTGTGTGTGTGCTTGTGCACGCATCAACATTCCCCCGCTTTGAGCCCTAGAGGACGGTTGTATCAATCACACAGATGCACAATCGCAGAAAGCTACTGTTCACAGTAAATAACCATAAAAATAAAAATAGAATTCAACCTCATACATATTGATACATAGGCGTCATAAGGAGTTGTCTCGATGCGTTAAAGATGTTATAAATCATGACTAAGTAACACATTTCTTTTTCAAAAAAAAAAAAAAACAAGTGTTGCCGGGCAAAACAAACCTCGCCCGGTAGCATTTATTTTAGTGTTATAACAACTGATTCAATCTCACAAGTGTGGTCTCTGTTCTTTCAAGGTCACTAATACTAATGAGAACATTCTGTTTCATAAGTGTAGTGTAAAGACTCTAAATATCTGCCAAAAAGCTTTTAAAAAACTTTTTATTTGACTTTTCAGAAGGACCAAATAAAAGCTATGATAATGAAAAGGTACATTTTCTTAAAATAAACACCACTTAGTTGATACCGAATCAGTAGCCTTGGCGAACCACGAGGTGAATTTCGTTTATCTTTTTACCTGCCGATTATCTTCCGATACTACCAAGTTATAACGAGGTTTCTCTTATTTCGTTTCTAGTTCTGATTGGTTCTAAAGTTTATCAAGAAATAGAACGGGGAATCGAACTTGATCAGGATAAGTGCTGATTGGTTACAAATGCTGTGTCCTAAATCACTCACTCGTTCACTACGCCCTACTCACTATATAGGGAATTACTATATAGAGGACTATATAGTGAGCTCATTGATTAAATGATTAAAACAACTTTTTTGCCCTGGCCTTTTTTTTTCTTTATCGCGGCACTACTTTTCATGAGATACTTTGAGTGCACTATATAGAGTGTAATAATGCTCACCATACATTTGGACAGCACTTCAAAATGACGACCTGACTATACAGTCCACTATACAGTGAGTAGGGAGTGATTTGGGACACATTCTGGACACTGGGACACAAATTGCATCAAAAACAATTTTGACCTTTTTGGTGACCTTGACCGGATGACCCTCAAAATGTTGGAGGTTCTATTTGAGACCAATGCCCATCTATCCTGAAAGTTTCATGAAGATTGGTTCAGCCATTTTCCCGTAATGTTGCTAACAAAGAAACCCCACCGAAAACAATACCTCACCCCCTGGTGGACTCCATCCCGTGCAAGGTCACAACATATTTTACAATTGCAGAAAATCTTCAGTCAAACTGCTTAGCTCTTAGCAGAAGATTAGGCAATATAATCTAATTCTATAAAGCTAACGGGACCTCCAATGACTGGATAGCCCTGTCTAGTCCAGAAGGAACGATCTAAAGTGGGCCACCTTGTGCAATAAATGTTGCAAGCTATATACACTATATACAAGCTATATATGTATAGAAGTGATATCCACCCTCGCAATACCGACCTATTTGCCAGAAAGAATCCAAAACGGTGAGGAATTAACCAAGAAGTTGTTATTTTTTTGAACTGTTTAAGGCATTAAGGCTTAATTAGTCCATAACTTCATTAAATATTGTAATTAAGCAAATCTGGATAGAAGTTATATGCACCATAGGTACCCCACCTTCATGCCAGAAAGAATCAAAATTGGTGAAGAATTGAGGGGAGAAGCAGCGATTTGTGTGGAAACTACTCATTAGGGATTGATGAATTACTCCATATCTTTATTATTAATTGTAATTATGCAAATTTGAGTAGAAGCTACATATATGCACCCCAGGCAGACCAACCTTCCTGCCAAAAAGAATAAAAATTGGTGAAGAATTGAGAGAGAAGAAGCGATTTTCATGAACTGTGGGTGGTAAAAGAGAGCAACTGGACTTGCTTGAAGATTCTTGAAGACGTTTCACCTCTCATCCAAAAGTGACCTATTTGCCAGAAAGAATCCAAAACGGTGAGGAATTAACCAAGAAGAAGTGATTGATGATTTATTACATTGAACAATTTTGGAAAATAACTTCCTTATTAGGGGCGGCACGGTGGTGTAGTGGTTAGCGCTGTCGCCTCACAGCAAGAAGGTCCGGGTTCGAGCCCCGTGGCCGGCGAGGGCCTTTCTGTGCGGAGTTTGCATGTTCTCCCCCTGTCCGCGTGGGTTTCCTCCAGGTGCTCCGGTTTCCCCCACAGTCCAAAGACATGCAGGTTAGGTTAACTGGTGACTCTAAATTGACCGTAGGTGTGAATGGTTGTCTATGTGTCAGCCCTGTGATGACCTGGTGACTTGTCCAGGGTGTACCCCGCCTTTCGCCCGTGGTCAGCTGGGATGGGCTCCAGCTTGCCTGCGACCCTGTAGAACAGGATAAAGCGGCTAGAGATAATGAGATGAGAACTTCCTTATTAGCTCATCTGGCTGACCGGTAATGAGTTTATGCCATCATGCGTCATCCGTCAGGCATCGTCCACATTTCATGAAAATCGTCTGTGAAGATCCTCAGTCATCCAGGTCATAGTAACTGCGGGTGGTAAAAGAGAGCAACTGGACTTGCTTGAAGATTCTTGATGTTTCACCTCTCATCCGAAAGGCTTCTTCAGTTCTGTCTGACTAATAGGGAGTATCAGGTATTTATCCTCTCATGGATGAAAAGCTCATCTAAGGTGTCGTTGAGTCATCCTGTTGGTGTGAGTCACTGGGGGCTGCATGTGAACGCCCTCGAGAGTCGTTAGGGTGATCAATGGACTGCCCGTTAAGGTGATCAATGGAATGCTGATTCTCTCTGTCCTCTTGTGAGTCACTGAAAACAGCTGGGTTTTGGTGTGCATTCAGTTGTCTGGGAAGTGTGCCAAGGACTGCATTGTAGGTGGCTGATAAACGATGTCTTAGACCCCCACCTCTGTTCAGTGATGGCCATTCCAGGTTGACAAAAATGGCTTCTTTAACTCCTCGCTCATACCAACGATCCTCTCTGGCTAAAATGCGTACGTTGCCAGAGAGGATCGTTGGTATGAGCGAGGAGTTAAAGAAGCCATTTTTGTCAACCTGGAATGGCCATCACTGAACAGAGGTGGGGGTCTAAGACATCGTTTATCAGCCACCTACAATGCAGTCCTTGGCACACTTCCCAGACAACTGAATGCACACCAAAACCCAGCTGTTTTCACTCAGTGCGTTTACAGGCACATAGAGAAAATCGAATTTCTGCTGTTGCTCGACTGAAATCGAAGTTCTAAATGCCATGGAAACACCTTAGCTAGGCTGAAATCGAACCGAACTTGATTTCTTGTAATCGAGCTACGCGACCTAGATTATGCGATTTTTGCCGAGCTACTTAGTGCATGTATACCCTATCGAGCTACGTAGTCGAGCTACTTACTTCAGCACTGCCCCTTCTGGAAGTGACGAGTGACAAGACCACAAGCGGGAAACACAACAGCCTCGGTCGGCATGACAACGAATCATGACAACGGCATGAATCTTTTCTTTTTGTGGCATTGTTTGCACTGTTAAAATTTAGCTCACTTACTCTATCACCAAATACATCTGTACAGCTGTTGCATAGCTGTGAATTGTGTACATAAACAGGTCATTTCATTGTATTTGTGTGTGTGTGTGTGTGTGTGTGTGTGTGTGTGTGTATATATGTGTGTATATATATATATATATATATATATATATATATATATATATATATATATATATATAAAATGTCCAACATCTGAAGAATGTCAATAAAAACAATTGAACTTTTGTGTGTTTATTAAGACATAAGTTAAATTGTAAGCAAAAAAAAAATTTTTTTGTAAGCAAAAAATGGACTTTAGAAAAATATACAATTGTGCAAAATAAGTTGTCTTACAAAACAGTGGTCTGCGCAGGACAGTTTGTAGCCATACAGTCTTAGAGCAAGCCTAACAGCTTGAGCATGGAACTTGTGAACACGGAACTGCCAGTGTTGCCAGATTGGGCGGTTTTAAGTGCATTTTGGCGGATTTGAACATGTTTTGGGCTGGAAAACGTCAGCAGTATCTGGCAACACTGCTGATAACTTTGTTTATACTCTTGAATAGTTCTTCTTCATGACGACAACCGGAAGTGTACCAACACGATGGGGCGTGTAGCGCCACCTGTGGCTTGGGTGCACAATGTACCTCACACAATAGCTCGATTTCCTTGTCTGCATGTAGGATTGGATTTCTCTGGCACCCCTGCTGGGACCCTTAGCTCGATTACCGACAGTAGCTCGATTTGGATGTGCATGTAAACGCACTGAGTGACTCACAAGAGGACAGAGAGAATCAGCATTCCATTGATCACCTTAACGGGCAATCCATCGATCACCCTAACGACTCTCGAGGCCGTTCACATCCAGCCCCCAGTGACCCACACCAACAGGATGACTCAACGACACCTTAGATGCACTTTTCATCCATGAGAGGATAAATACCTGATACTCCCTACTAGTCAGACAGAACTGAAGAAGCCTTTCGGATGAGAGGTGAAACGTCTTCAAGAATCTTCAAGCAAGTCCAGTTGCTCTCTTTTACCACCCACAGTTACTATGACCTGGATGACTGAGAATCTTCACAGACGATTTTCATGAAATGTGGACAATGCCAGATGGATGACGAATGACGCATGATGGCATAAACTCATTACCGGTCAGCCAGATGAGCTAATAAGGAAGTTATTTTCCAAAATTATTCAATGTAATAAATCAGTGCACAACATCATCCTATTATTCCAAAGTGGTCCCTTTAGCTTAGTGTACACTATACAAGTCAAAAATGAAGAGCATCATACCCTTAGCATGAGTTTGTTACATTAAATTACAGGCATTTAGCAGACGTTCTTATCCAGAGCGGCGTACAACAAACCCAGAGCAGCCTGGAGAGGAGTTACGTTTGGAGTGGCTAATCATCCTTTCTTGAATAGCTGAATTACAAAGGACACAGCTCAACATGGCCAAGTCAAAGGCATACCAAGGCACCGCTGGCAGCTACCATACTACTCAGATCTGACCACGGAACACGGTTCAGATATTCACACCTATAGGCAATTTAGCATGGCCAGTTCACTTAACTGCATGTCTTTGGACTGTGGGGGAAACCAAGCATGTAAACTCTACACAGAAAGGCCCCCATCAGCCACTGGGTTCAAACCCAGAACCTTCTTGCTGTGAAGCGGCAGCACTAACCGCAGTGTCGTAGTCAAGTCCCTAAACCTCAAGTCTGAGTCCAGTCTCGAGTCCCCGTCATTAAAGAAAATTTCGAGTCGACTCCAAGTCCACTATTGATCCGAATCGAGTCCGAGAACAAGATTCCAACTGCACCATTTAACGGTGGCTGTTGCTGCCTTTATGTGAAACCATCTCTGCTACTGTGTTGGACTAATGTTACTGTTCGACTGCCCCATTTTAGTTAATAGGCTACAGATAAAAAGCTTGTTCATCGCTCAGCAAGCCCCACCCACTATCAACAGAGCAAATAACATGAGAGAGGGTTAACACTAGCTAGTTCATCGCTCAGCAAGCAAGCCCTGCTATCAACAGAGCAATGAACATAGCATGTCACTTCCTTCTCTGGGTGGAGTCTTGCCAAATGACGATTGAAGTTCGAGGTTGTCCCCGTCGTCTCCTTGATAGTTTTTCGACATATGGAACACATAGCAGGGCAATTTTTCCCACTGCACAAGAAGTCTGTATAAGCAAAGCGGACAATCCTAGTGGCGTTCTCTCCAGACATTTTAGCACCATTAACGTTAGTTTGTTCCTGAACATGACGTATGAACAGGTGAATGTGCATTCTCTTGCACAAAATTAGCATAAAAATTAATGTAGATATAAATCTTATGTCAAATTATTATGGCATGTTACAAAAAAAAGAAACAAAAAATCAGAGTCCTCGTCTCCAATTTACGAGTCCGAATGCAGTTAATGCACGAGTCCAAGTCATCAGTGCTCAAGTCCAAGTCCAGTTATGAGTCTTTAAAATTAGGGCATGAGTCAGAGTCCTGGACTCAAGTACTATAAGCCTGACTAACCACTGCACCAACATGCCACAGTTGGGGGTTAGGTGCCTTGCTCGAGGGCACTTCAGTCATTCCTGCTGGTCCAGGGATTCAACCTAGGGACCTTTTGGTCCCAAAGCTGCTTCTCTAACCTTTAGGCCGGGGTGGCCAAACTTTTTTGCTTGCGGGCCACATAAAGAAAAACATGAGCCGCCAAAGGCCGATAGAAATCAAAGGTGTCTTTTAGACTAGTTACAATGCTTTTTAGACTGTGCAAAACATTGTATTTTTGTTGCAATAGTAGCCTACTTGATATGATGTGAATTATAGGCCTACTAAACACAATGATGTCTGAGTACTTTATTAAGTTCTTTCCGATCTCAATGAGTAAAGCCTATGCAGAACGGTGCCGCGACTGAGCCAGCGCACATCTGAGTGGTAGATGACATCTCCATATTCAGCTTCAACTTCAGACAAAAAAGTTTGGAACTGTCTGTGATTGAGTGCCTTTGCATGAATGAGATTGATTGTTTTAACCACCATGTCCATCACATCATTCACCTTAGCACAGAGTGCTTCCTGGTGGATAATGCAGTGCATTTTTACAGCCTCACCTCCGCTTTCGCGAACTTTTCTGCACACCATAGAAGCCATCCCATTACGTTCGCCAGTCATTGCTGGAGCCCCATCTGTGGTAACTCCACACAGCTTGTCCCAGGGCAGGTTAATGTCATTAATCGCAGCCAATACAGCCCTACCCGTTGTGGTACCTTTTAGACTCCTAAGATCAAGTAACTCCTCGGTAATGCCAAAGTTAATGTCGATGCCTCGTAAAAAAATCAGCAGCTGCTCTGTGTCTGTAGCATCGGTACTCTCATCACACTCAATTGAGTAAAACTCAAATGCTCTTGCCTTGTCTGATACTTGCTGATTCAAGTTAGCTGAGAGGTCTTCGATTCGTCTGGCAACTGTTTGTCTGAACAAACTCACATTTCTGAAGTCCTGAATCTTCTCTGGACACATTATTCTGGCAACTTTAGTGAGGCAGTGTTTAACAAATTCACCATCCGAGAAAGGTTTTCCATGCTCAGCGATCAATTGAGATACCTCATAGCTAGCTCTGGTGCTGTTTTCTTGAAGTTTGTTGGCATGAAAAAAATGCTGCTGTTGCGCTAACAGGCTAGCTGTCATCTGTTTGACTTTTGTCTCCCTCTCCAGGCCAGTGTATGAAGTGCAT
The DNA here is from genome assembly GCF_027579695.1 of Neoarius graeffei. Taxonomy (NCBI): domain Eukaryota; kingdom Metazoa; phylum Chordata; class Actinopteri; order Siluriformes; family Ariidae; genus Neoarius; species Neoarius graeffei. The sequence continues at coordinate 93,523,402 of NC_083574.1, read as the reverse complement.
GACTGATATTTAGTTTCATAGTGTCTTTGAACATTATAGTCTTTCATCACTGCTACAGACTCCTTGCAAATCAAACAAACACATTTTCCCTTAATCTCTACAAAAAAAGTATTTATTTTCCCATCTAGTCTGAAACTTTCTACACTCTCTATTTTTCATCTTTTCACTTCCATCTTTTGTCAGTTACTGTGATAGCGCATGTAATCGCTCATCTGAGTGCTTTGCTCATCTCCAAGGCAACAACCAATAAAGTAAACAACAGTAACGTGAGCGAACGTGAGTAACTCAACCAAAGAGTCTAGAGCGGAGCCAAATCTTGCTCAGAATTGCAGCACCACCCAGTACTGAAACTAAAAAGTGCAATGTACCCAGACTGACATTACAACGGGCCAAATTACAGTTTAATTTTTATAATTCATGGCGGGCCACATAAAAGAGAGCGACGGGCCACAGTTGGCCCACAGGCTGTAGTTTGGCCACCCCTACTTTAGGCCATGGCACGGTCCTTGTTATGGAATTTCTTACCTTTTCATCCATCATGAGTTTAATAAACATCCCAGAAATGATCGAACTTGAATTTCAGAGCTGAACAAAATAGTTTCTTGCACGTACCATAGGAGCCTAAAGTTGTCTCTGGTACATGTATGTCTCTCTAAGCAAGCCATTACAGGTTCTCTGTAATCTGGACCCACAAGGTTTACCCTTATGCCAAAACCAGCTACACAGAAAAGTCTAGAATGATGCAGTTAGTTAGCTAGTAAACTAGGATACGTTAGATACTGGATATGTTGGTTATTGTACCACATATGACAAAATAAAATGACTGAGTTTGACTTAGTGTCATATTTCCATGATAACAGATTCAGATTATCAAAAGTGGATGTTTATATGCATATTAATCACGGGCGATTGCTCTAAGACAACGAGGGAGGCTCAGCCTCCTCTAAAAATGACGAACATCGTGTAGGATGAATTGCGCTAGGCTTATGTTATAACATTGCTATTTCAGATCCAGAATCATAGAAATATATGTGCTCAACCCAACTACAGTGCGAAATCATTCCATTATAACTTTCCCCAGTTCGCCTAATGTGCACGTGAGTTTTTCCCCCTCGTGACAACGCGATGCAGCCCAGCCTCAGTGGACTTCAGTGGCATTTGGGAGCTATGCGCTTTTCAATATCAAAATGCAAGACGATTATTGGACAAATACTGCGAAAACGCCCACCCACGGACTCCCAGCCTCACAGTGGGAGGGACATGGCAAAGCTTTCCGCGAGGAGACTGGTGATTGGTGAAAGTGGCCGGATATTTTCTTTGATTGACAGCTTATTTCAAATATAGACAGGCAGCGGTGAATTTCAGTTCAGTCCCATGCGGATTCGCAAGTGGTGTGGTGTATTGTAAGAGATCAGCTTACATTTCGATTTCATTCATTTCATACGGTTTCTACCAGCTTTTTTAGTTTGTATATATTTTCATTGTAAATAAAAGTGTAAATATAGTGTTGTCAAGTTTGCTATCTTAGTTCCAGAAATTTCGTTTATTTGAGTGACTGAACTTGAACTTGAGGGGGCTAGTCAGCTAGCAAGAAAGCTGTGCACGGATGCCAAGCATTGCTGATTTAATTTTGGTGAAGCCATTTGCCAGTCTTCCTTTCGAGGAAAAAATTAAAATTAAAGAGCAGGGTAGACCAACGCCTCAAATTGACATGGTGAAAAAGGTAGGGGATAATACTCGTTCCTTTCAGCTCTTCTGGTATGAGAAAGTGAATTGGCTAACAGCAAGTGACCCACATCAACAACAGTAAATAGGCTACTTTAGTAATATGTCATGGATGGACCAAAAATATAGAATCTATTTAAAATGTTTATGCTGAGTATATTATATTGGAATATATATTTTTCTGGATATGAATTAAACACAGCTACAATTTGGAAAACATTTTTAAACAAAAACACAGCCGAGAACATTTCACACTACAGACCTGGATTAAAAGTGAAGGGTTATCAAAATTGTCAATAAAACATTCCTCAGTCAAAATAAGTAAAATATAGGGAAAGTGTCATTGAATGAAATGTGTGGCACCCAGCTCTATGTTTGGCTCCCCAAGGTCAGTGCTTGTGCCTATTCCAGAACACTCTGCTGTTACTGCTGAGGTTCCTGACAAAGAGCTGCTTTCAATAATGTTCAATTTTTAAACAACATGCCACAATTTTAAAATATAAAATGTTAAAATATACCCCCCCAACACCACCATCATGTATATTGGACAGTAGGCTAATGGGCCAAAAGAACCTGTTATGTCACAGTTTATGACCCTGCCAACAATCAGCCAGATCAGAGGCAAGATTATGGGCAAAATTTATGTGTTTTTTCTTTTTTCTTTTAAAATCTGGAAATATCATAACCGACCAGCCTCCCCTGTTTGAAAGACTACCAGCCACCACTGATATTAATCCACAGAATATGCAAAATTACTGGCATCTTTAGAAGGCAGCAACTTAAATCAAGCTCTTCCAGATCACCTGAGCTGTTCTGATCAAACTCTTGTCCTGGAAATTGGCATCCAATCCTAAAAAAACTGTGTAGACTATCGGACAGTTCAGTTCAGCTGAAATCGCACATACTTAAATTTCTGAAATGAAACCTTTTTTCACATATCCAAATTTGAAACCAAGCTGGGATCAGAGGACAGATCCTTGGGAGTACATCGGGCTTTGCTCAAGGTTAGGACCAGGTGTTGGGATTTGAACTTTTATCCTTCTGATTAGTTCTGATCCAAAAGCCCTAACTACTGCCCCTGAGCTGTACATTAGTTTATCATCAATTTTTTAAATCTCAGTCCAGCTTAGATGCCTGCATTATTTAACTTTCTCTCGATGGAGCTATGGAGTGGTGATGAATACCATCATGCAGATGTCCTCAGGCTAGGCAGTTGAGGCATACATAGTTTGAATTGTGAACCACCACCATGTTTTCTGTTCTTTTTATTTCTGTTGCTATGGAGAAACGCCTAAGTACGAGATACCCCCTATGCACCTCATACCAATTGCATCAGGATGTGTAACCCACATACCAATCAAATTAGAAGCCCAGAAACGGTCTGCTTGATATGGTATGCAGATGCTCCATGCCAAATACTACACACACTGCTACCAAGATAATAGAATTCAGCATAAACGTGGTGAACCAACAGTGTCTTAATGAGTTTTCAAGAATGATGTAGTGGTTGGGGGGGTTAACACCATGGGGAGCAAAAACTAGAACATTACCATGAGCTTCATTCTTCTCCTTCTCTCAACCAGAGAAAGAAATGAAGCCATACAGTGGTGCTTGAAAGTTTGTGAACCCTTTAGAATTTTCTATATTTCTGCATAAATATGGCCGAAAACATCATCAGATTTTCACACAAGTCCTAAATGTAGATAAAGAGAACCCAGTTAAACAAATGATACAAAAATATTATACTTGGTCATTTATTTATTGAGGAAAATGATCCAATATTAAATATCTGTAAGTGGCAAAATTATGTGAACCTTTGCTTTCAGTATTTGGTGTGACCCCCTTGTGCAGCAATAACTGCAACTAAACATTTCTGGTAACTGTTGATCAGTCCTGCACACCGGCTTGGAGGAATTTTAGTCCATTCCTCCGTACAGAACAGCTTCAACTCTGGGATGTTGGTGGGTTTCCTTACATGAACTACTCGCTTCAGGTCCTTCCACAACATTCCGTCGAATTAAGGTCAGGACTTTCATTTGGCCATTCCAAAACATTAACTTTATTCTTCTTTAACCATTCTTTGGTAGAACGACTTGTGTGCTTAGGGTCGTTGTCTTGCTGCATGACCCACCTTCTCTTGAGATTCAGTTCATGAACAGATGTCCTGACATTTTCCTTTAGAATTCACCGGTATAATTCAGAATTCATTGCTCCATCAATGATGGCAAGCCGTCCTGGCCCAGATGCAGCAAAACAGGTCCAAATCATGATACTACCACCACCATGTTTCACAGATGGGATAAGGTTCTTATGCTGGAATGCAGTGTTTTCTTTTCTCCAAACATATGGTAACGCTTCTCATTTAAACCAAAAAGTGCTATTTTGGTCTCATCCATCCACAAAACATTTTTCCAATAGCCTTCTGGCTTGTCCACGTGATTTTTAGCAAACTGCAAACAAGCAGCACTGTTCTTTTTGGAGAGCAGTGGCTTTCTCCTTGCAACCCTGCCATGCACACCATTGTTGTTCAGTGTTCTTCTGATGGTGGACTCGAATATTAACATTAGCCAATGTGAGAGAGGCCTTCAGTTGCTTAGAACTTACTGTACCCTGGGGTCCTTTGTGACCTCGCCGACTATTACACGCCTTGTTCTTGGAGTGATCTTTGTTGGTTGACCACTCCTGGGAAGGGTAGCAATGGTCTTGAATTTCCTCCATTTGTATGCAATCTGTCTGACTGTGGATTGGTGGAGTCCAAACTCTTTAGAGATGGTTTTGTAACCTTTTCCAGCCTGATGAGCATCAACAATGCTTTTTCTGAGGTCCTCAGAAATCTCCTTTGTTTGTGCCATGATACACTTCCACAAACATGTGTTGTAAAAATCAGACTTTGATAGATCCCTGTTCTTTAAATAAAACAGGGTGCCCACTCACACCTGATTGTCATCCCATTGATTGAAAACACCTGACTCGAATTTCACCTTCAAATTAACTGCTAATCCTAGAGGTTCACATACTTTTGCCACTCACAGATATGTAATATCAAATCATTTTCCTCAATAAATAAATGACCAAGTATAATATTTTGTCTCATTTGTTTAACTGGATTCTCTTTATCTACTTTTAGGACTTGTGTGAAAATCTGATGATGTTTTCAGCCATATTTATGCAGAAATATAGAAAATTCTAAAGGGTTCACAAACTTTCAAGCATCACTGTAAATGGATGAGAAAGAACTTCCTGCTAGAATTCAGATCCTTAAAGATTTGAATCAAGTCCCCAGGATCAATGAGCAATTGATCTTAAATTTCAAAGTAAATCAAATATTTTACTCCACATTCTGAAAACGTTATATCCAGAAGCCAAAAGTTGCCTCCAACTTTTTTCCCTTTGAGCAAATCCTTGCAGGTTCTCTGTAGAACTCTACATGAGGACTTTGCTTTGGGAAAACTAGAACCATTCATGCTCCAAAGAACACCCCCTGAGCTTAGATCATTGTTTTATTACTTATAAAAATTAAATCATACAGTACATTCTTGGAACAAAGAGTTCCTCAAGGGTTCTTTAGATAATTAGGTCCTTCACCTAACTATGTATATCCTCTTCTGATCAGGAAACACTATGTTGTAGGGTTTTATGTGCAACATTTTGGGGTCTAATAGATCTTGCATTTCATACTCTTAAAAATGTCCATGTCTCTCTGGGAAACATTCTACTCCAGAACCCTATTAGAACCCTACAACAGAAGGTTTTTGCTTGCAGAAGTTTCAGAAAAGAGTTTGATTAAAAGCCCTTCAAAAAGCTAGAACCATCACTATCCAAAGAACATTCAAGAACCCTCTTTTTCAAGAGCCTAGTTCATTGACTATCATTCAAAGAACCCAACCATACTATGTAATTTTTTTTGGGGGGGAAGTTCCCTCTGGGAATCCTTGGATAACTAGGGGTTTGCAGCTGACTAAAAGGGTTCTACATGGACCCTAACCTCTTTGGACACAAGGAAAAATGCTATGGAACTTCATGTGTACAATTGTACACATCATGTCTGAAGGGGGTAAGGTTCTACATAGAGCTTTAAGGGTTTCTCCCAAAAGAACAACTGAAAAATCCTTTATCGGTCAAGTCTTAACCTTTTTTTTTTTTTTTTAGCCTTGAGTGATAAATAATAATCAGTTCAATTTATATAGTGCCTTTATCACACCCAAGGTCATTTTACAATTAGAGAAAGAAAAAAAAGAGAGAGGGTCAGGATGTAATTCCAATGGTGTAGCGACCACAGTCCCACCAGGCGTATGAAGATAAATCCCACACAGCCTGCACAGCCACCACGACACTGCCAGGCAACATCACTCGGAACACCATGCCATGGATCCACAAAGCAAGCACAGAAGCACCACCACACGGAGTGCTGGTATGTTCCAAACCACCTGCACAGCCAATGCGACACCACCAGGCAACATTGCTCAGAACACTACACCAAGCACAGAAGCACTGCCGCACAGAGCGCTGGACAACCCTGATGTTAAAAAGAGCAACGAGCTCACTGAAGTCCATAGCAAGGAGCACAGGCATCACCCATGGCGCACCAAGGCCTGAAGGAAACCAACGCCAAAACTGGGTCCGGAGCTACACCACAACCGCCAGACAAAACACTTAACCAAAAAAACATCAAACTACACAAAAAAGAAAAACAAAAGGAAAAAAGAAGAAAAATGAAACGTTCCGGTGAGAAGCGGCAGCCAAAACGCACATGGCATACTCTGAACCGGAAGTGACGGTTCCTCAAGGCTTACTTGGATAGCTAGAGATTGTGAAATGGGTTTTACTTGGAACCCTTTCAATAGGGAAATGTAGGGGTTTTTACAGAACTTATTTAAAAATTATTATAACTTATTATAAGCGGTTCTCCCAGAACAACAACAGATACAGCATTAGATGGTGTAACACTATTATACTGATATTATGATATACAGCATTAATATACAGCATCATGACATAGTTTATAGAGATTCTTCTGAGATTCCTTGGATAATTAGGAATTTGCAGCTAAATAAAATGGTTCTACATGGAACCTATTCAGATAGCGAAACTCTATTGCAAGGTTCTACGTAGAGCCTTAAGGGTTTCTCCTAAAAGAACAACTGAAAAACCCTTTCTGGATCCAGGCTCTTAGGGATGTAGGGATTAGGGGAACACTTTATTGTAGAGTTCTAAATAGAACCCTTAAGTGTTCTACCAAAATAACAACAAACATGTTGATGTTCTGGGTTTAGAAATTTCTGCCAAGAGTATAGATCTACATTTTTGTATTGTGAATATGTTTATGATGTCAGTATTTTAAATGCTCCCTTGTTACTCCCTCTACACACTCTGTCTGTCTGGGAAACCCCTTCAAAGTTCTTTGTACAACTCTACAACTGGCAGCTTCCCAATCAGAATAGATGCTTTCAGACCAGAACTTCTTTGAGCTCTAAGGGAGGACATTCCCCCTTAAGGTGAACCGAGAATGATAGTAGTTCTTAGAACACTTTTTTGAGGGACTTTTTAAGCTCCTACTTCAGGGTAGGTTTTCTCCCTGCACAAGAAGAACCACAAGTGATGGTGATTGGTCCAGACATAAGTGTACAGTGAGCCAATGCAGCACTGGTAACCACGATTTAAAAAAAAAAAAAATCCAGTGATTAGACATTTAGCAGATGCTCTTATCCAGTGCAACGCACAACGAGCACACACACATACATACCCACCCAGCAGTTGGGGGTTAGGGACCTTGCTCAAGGGCACTCCAGCAGCCATGGGTTTTTCCTGCCAGTCCAGGTAATCAAACCAGTGACCTTTTGTGCCCCAGGCTGCTTCTCTAACGTTTAGGTCATGGCTGCCCTGTGTAAAACATTCTCAACAGCTCTTAGCATTAGCATTAAAAAAGTGGGAAAAAACACGGACAAATGGACTGACCATGAAGTCCAGGCTTTCTTGAATGTATATATGATGAAGGAAATACAGTGCGATTTTGACGCATCTGAGCAAAATATAAAATCTTGGCTACCATTTCCTGCTAGTAAGCTAGCTTATGGCACTTCAGCGTTCCTACTGGTGGTGCGAGTGCAAACAGAACAAGAGTGCTCTGAGAGCACAATATCCTCCCCACTGGCAACTTGCCATAACTCTGGTAAAATGCAACTGAATTGAATGAAATTGCAATATGCGTATTGCCAACATATACCAAAGAATCCTGTCAAGTTTTGTGAAATTCTTCCAAAAATTGTGAGAGGAGTTGATTTCAGAAGGTGAGTACCCTTCCTGGGATGGACGGATGGACGGAAATTGCCACGACATAATCCCCCTTCGGGCCTTTCGGACAGCGGGGGATAAAAACCCTTGAAGGTATGTAGTTCTCAGGGGAGATCCCCAGGGAGTAGTTCCTCTCAATAAGTCCCTCGAACTGTTTGGTCCAAAAAAGTACCATGTAGAATGCTTTAAAGAACTTGTCTAAAGGACCCTTTAGGAACCCCCCCCCCCCCTTTTTTTTTAAGCAAAACAACCAACTGGGTGTTAAAATGGACTTTTGTAGCACTTGTTTCAAAAATCTTTCATCTCTTTCATTATAATTTTTTTCTTATTAAATGATCAATGCCCTGTGATGGACTGGTGTCCCATTCAGAGAGCATTCCCATCTCATGCCGTGTTCCCAGGATAAGCTCTGGATTCACCAGGATAAAGCGTTTACTGGAAATGAATGAATGATGAAATACATGTATATTGTGATATAATTGTATCATGACAGTGTTGTCAGTGTGAATTGCAATATGATACTTTTTCCCATATTGCTCACCCATTTACAATTTATAACTATGTAAGTGAAAAGTAAATCAATCAAATCAACCTAGAACTCTTAAGATGTTTTAGTTTAGACCTCCAAGGAATCCCCAAATTCCCAACAAGTGTTTCCATATCAGAGAAGACTCTAAAGAGAACCTAGTCAGGAGGATAAGCTTCCTCATATACTCCAAGAACCTTTTTCCTGAAACTGTACTGTGCAATAAATAATAAACGAGAGCACACAAAGCTGTGTACCTGTACACCATGCCAGTCACGGTTGGTACCGAGTCCCGAAGCGAGATGGCGTGTGTGTTGAGAAACTCATCCAGGTGTTTGAGCTCCAGGTGTGTGTTGGTCCTCAGTCCACTCCAGCACATGTACGGATAAGTCTTGTCCACCGAGTTCTCCCTGCTGATGCGGGTCTGTGCTCTGTCTCCGCTCACCCTCTGAATTCCTTTAGGCTTCAGGTTGGGGATTTCTGAACAAGTCGCTTTGTATAAGTACATCTCTCTTAGTCTGCTCCTCTGGGGGTTCTACTTCAAGCTTAAAGGTCTGAGAGACCCTTAAAGAGTTCTACAGTGTCCCAGTAAGAGTTTGCTGAAACAGTTTTCCTCTGAGAAGTGCAGAAGCGACAGCACTGCTGTCTATCTGTGTTGTGTTTGCTTCTGTTTTGATCGGCTTGGCTTGATGTCCCTCTCCAGTACACACCATGGGAATCTGGGACATTTTCCCTCCCTCTATCCATCCCTCCCTCCCCCTTCTCTCTCTCTCTCTCTCTCTCTCTCACTCATGCTCTTCTCTCTCATTCATCCTCTCATTCTTTCACTCATCCACTTTTTCCCAACATTTCTTTCATCCCTCTTACACAGTATGGACCTGGGCCAAACATTGTGACTTTCAGGAGTATCTTTGCAGCAAAGAGAAACACTCTGGAGAAACCAGATGGCTTTGCATTCAGAACTTTCAGAAATGGTGCTGATTACAACCCACTGAGAATGTTAGAGTTGTTAGCTATCCAAAGAACCATTCCTTGTTTTGTAGTCCACTTTAAAAAGAAAATGGGTTCCCCTGGGCTTCCTTGGTTAATTTAAATGGTTCTACATGGAACCCATGCACCAAAGAAAACACTCTGTTGCAGGGTTCTCCATAGAACCTGAAGTAGAACAATAACAAACTTTATGGGACTAGGCTTTTTTTTTTCCTAAAACAGAGATGAGTTTCTCAAGGGTTCCTTGAATAATTAGGTGAAGTAAAGGTGCTTGACTTGGAACCCTGTAAATATGGAAACATTCTATTGTATATTTCTACATAGAACCTTTAAAGGTTCTTCTAGAACAAGTCAGAGATGAGTGATGTGATGATCTTATATTGATATTAATATGTATTAAGATGTCTCTCTGGGGAACCTGTACATGGTTCATGTAGAACTTAACAAAAAAAAAATTCTTACAATATTAAAAAAGCTAGAATCATTACTTAAAAGAACCCCATTTTGAGAACCCCCTTTTAAAAATAATCTAGTTCCTTTATTTAATTATTATAATTCACAAAATCCAACTATGAACAACTCTTTGAAAAATACTTTCCTTTATAATGAAGGATTCTTTGCTAACTAAAACAAGGAACCTGCACAGATAGGGAACACTCTGTTGTTGGGTTCTATGTACCTTGTTAAGGAGTTCTACTAGAACAACAAACAAAAAGCATTATAGATTTGGGTGATGTGACTAAATTCTACTCATTGAGATATATTAACATTAAGATATATTTACAGGAAATAGAGAAACACACTATTATTGGGTTCTACATAATGTAGAACCCTTAAGGTTTCTCCTCAAACAACAACAAAAATCCTTTAAGGTTCTGGGTTTAACTTTTTTTTTTTCCCCTAAGAAAAATATGATGAATTTTTCATAGCTCCATTCTGACTCTGAAAAATATTTTTCTTCCCTGGCAAGTTCTTAAAGGCTCTTTGTAGAACCTGACAATGGATAGCTTCTCTAGAACCCTTTAAGCAAGCTACAGACACTTAAGTATCCAAAGAACCCTTGAGGGAGTTTAGATTATTCACAAAACTCAAACATGAAGGACACTCCTTGAAAAAAAGTTCTTTGATGGTTCTTTGGATAGATAAATACTCTGATTAGAACCAATGACAATCCAAAGAACCCTTGAGGATCCTTTAGAGGGAGTTTAGTTCATTGTTTTATTACTCAAAAAATCCAAGTTTACAATGTTCTCCTAGAATAAAGGGTTCCTCAAGGGTTCTTTCGATAACTAAGGGATTTTACATGAGTAAAAGGCTAAAACTGTTGTTGTAGGGTCCTACATAGAACATTAAGAGGTTCCCTTAGAAGACAGAACATCCAAAAGCCATGTAAAGAGATGGGTGATGAGATCATATTGTACTTATATTGTGATATATTAACATCAGGAAGAATGAAACTTACTGTTGTAGGGTTCTATGTAGAACTTTTAGTGGTTTTCCAGAAAAAAACATTTAAAACACAAATTATGGTTTGAGGTTTAATCTTTTTTTTTTTTTTAAAACATAGCATGGACCTGCGCCAGACATCGTGACCTTTAACCCCTCGGCTGGCAGTGCTGTGACTTTGGCCGTGACATGTCCGGTCAGGGGGATTGTGGGAATGCATTGTAGGAAACATTTCCCATAACAAGAGATTTAATCACAAAGTAACTCCCTTTGGCATGAAGTACCATGAAAGAAATGCAACACACAGTCAGTCATTCTTGAAAATATGTGCACCCGTAGCTGTGTTAGAGCTCAACACACACTCGGACTGGACGGACAGACAGCTGTGTTCAGAGTTCATGATCAGTGGAACAACTGAGGTGTGCTTCCAACAGTACACAGTGATGATTTTACAAACAGAGGTTATTTATAGCTGATTGACACAGACAGGAAAATAACTTGAGGGCTTTTCACACACATTTTTTTCTCTTATTGTAGCATTGATCTCACTTTTTCTTCTTTAACATCTTCTGCTGCTAAAATCCATAAATAATTAACTAATACAGTATTTACAGAGGATATTACACGCTTGCGTGAAGATATGAAGTTTATCTTCGAGTGGTGAATGTATAAAATATTTTCAACAGAAGAAGATAAACTTTATCTCTTCACACCACCATGTAATGTCTTTTATATTATATGGGCACAACCACAAAAAAAATTAAAAATACACAAGTTAATCAAAAGAATTTTAATTTTGAACCGGTTCAACATTTTGACAACACGCGTCTGTCTGGTCAGCGGGAAAACACTGGGAGTGACGTCATCAGAGTGAAATATCAGGAATTATGATACATACAGGACACTTTTTCCATGGAATAAAAACATGTTCTATTCCTTTCTAGTAGGTTTCATTAATTTGGTTTGATAGCATGCAATATTGTTAGCATATCACTTATCCTACGTGGATTATGTCACTCTACCCAATGGAGAACGAGTGTTGAATATGGGTTACTGTTAGATTTAAAGCCATGATTTAAGTTAGTTTTATAGCTGCAGAACGTGATTTAGGATTGTTAGATTTAACCAGTCTCTCCAGTGTTGAATTTGAAATTGAAATGATTGAATGTTAGATTTAAAGCTGCATTAAGTGATTTAAGTTAGTTTTGTAGTTTTAGAATGCAGAATGTGATTTGGGATTGTTAAGACTTTATGAATTTAATATTTTAGCCTCTTAGATCCTATTCCTGTAAAGTTACTGTGTGACCTTCCTCCAGTGGAGAAGACACACACTTCTTTGCCAGACTAGACATAAACATGTCTTTGTTTAAAATTGTCGTAAAAAACATCTCGCGCTTTGACGTGCGTAAATGCTGAGTTGTTAAAAAATATTCGTTATGAAATATATATACAGGATATTTTGCTTATGATTGATCCAAGGTTTCACATATTGATGGAATTAAGATGTGATTTGCTGACTTAGCACAAGATATCAACACATTCACATACACGCACACACAACACACACGCATCCTACCCCCACCCCTCTACACGCACATAAATGCCGCCAAGGTCACGCACACACATTCATACACACACACATACGACAGACACAACACACACAAATACAGCTGCCTTTAGAAAGATAAACAGACATTTGTTATGATTATAATTTGTTATAAAAGGTTGTTCGGAATATTTCATCTTTGGTGAAAGGACTGTGAATAAACGGCGGTGAAACCAATCTCTGTTTTTTTCTGGTCTGTTTTTCGCGGTGTTTTTTCGCCCCAGAATTCTGCAGGTGGCACGAAGGCATTCATCTCGAGAGGTTGACCGTTCCAACTGGGGGAACCTTTACAGTTACAATATTGCATGGTTGTCAAGACAAAATGACATCACGTGTCGGAGACGTAAAACTTCCATGCGAGTGAGCGACTGTGACAATTTATAAACAAACATGGCCGCCAGGTTTGCTTCGCTTTGCTAAATATGGAAGATTTTGAGAGAATTTTGAAAGAGAAAGACACGAACCCCTGAAAGGAATGTGTATGTATAATAATAATAATAATAATGGCTTTTTCATGGTATATCAGATATATTCCATTCAGCTACTCGTCTTCGACTCGTTCAGTATCATGCTAGCTGAATGGAATATATCTGATATACCATGAAAAATATCCAGCCAATATTATTTAAATATGTCACTCAGGTCCGTGATGTATTTTATCTGAAAAATGCGAGTTTTTCAACACGAGAAGATAAACTTCATATCTTCAAGCCAACGTGTGATTTTCTTTCTATTAAATCGACACATTCACAAACAAAAAGTCCCCAAATTCATCAAAACAACTCACTCATCGATTTCCTCTCGAGTGACATATAGAGATTTACGTCACGGTTTTGGTTCTCCATGTCCCAGATGGAGCTCGGATGAAAAATACAAGTGATGTGGTGTATTTCCCAGTAAAACACTTGTGTCTATGTAATATGACTAAATACTCACTTAAACGAGTTGTTTTGGGGAAATCTCATTTCAAAAAAAAAAAAAGAAAGAATGCCGTAAACTCACATTTTATATACAATGTCATGATTTACAGCCATCTCACAACTAATTCTCACCTATCCAAACCCAAAGAGACATATTTTTGCTTTAAATGACTTGGAGAAACCATTCATTACACCTTTTTATTGAGAATACAGTACAGTATTTGGTAAAATTGCATCACCAGATGCAACTTCTTGACTGATCAGTTCTAGATCACTATTTTGCAGGTTGAATTTAGTTGTATAACTGTGACTATATGCAGCATGAATCATTATTCTTCATTTCGTTATCGTATAGAAACAGCTCATTATGTAAGGAATAACACACAATAGACCATGCTGTTATCTCAAATTAGTATAAATGCAGAGGTGATTATAGAAAATTGCACTCACTGATTGGTCGAGAAATTCAGACTATTAACTACTTATTAACTGAGCGCGAGGTCTTGAAGGGAAAATATACAAAAAGACCTCGGTCTGATATTTTCCCATAAAGACCAAGCAAGCGAGGTTAACAAGGAGTTTATTATATGGCTTCTTTATTTCTAAGATTAAAATAGACAGCTATTATAATGAGTCGAGACGCTGCTTTCAGTCACGTCATATTTGTAGCGTGGTCAAGTCACGCATGCAGAATAAACGGCTAGAGGTTTCAAAACTGAAATTCTGTTAGCGATTAGCGGTTTCCGAATGCTCTTCGTTGCTCATTTCTTGAATAACTCGCTGACTCGTTTGTCTTTCAGCCGTTTTTGATTCCGTTCTGATTTCCAGTTCATCCTTTTTTTGTCATTTTGTTTTTTGCAACATTGAACACGGGCGGCACGGTGGTGTAGTGGTTAGTGCTGTTGCCTCACAGCATGAAAGTCCTGGGTTCGAGCCACTCCTTTCTGTGTGGAGTTTGCATGTTCTCCCCGTGTCCGCGTGGGTTTCCTCCGGGTGCTCCGGTTTCCCCCACAGTCCAAAGACATGCAGGTTAGGTTAACTGGTGACTCTAAATTGACCGTAGGTGTGAATGTGAGTGTGAATGGTTGTCTGTGTCTATGTGTCAGCCCTGTGATGACCTGGCGACTTGTCCAGGGTGTACCCCGCCTTTCGCCCGTAGTCAGCTGGGATAGGCTCCAGCTTGCCTGCGACCCTGTAGAACAGGATAAAGCGGCTAGAGATAATGAGATGAGTTGAGAACATTGAACGCTGGCGCCTTGGAAAGAAAGTCTGTAATCGCCCACGGGTATTAGGGGAAAATACTATCCATCAAGGAACCAATCAGAGTGCACGATTTTACCGGAAGGAGCTCGTGCCATATAATAAAGGTAGATAATCACCTTGAATGACTCGGCAAAATGGCGACACACAGTCGCTTCGTCACCATAGCATGAGGAGGAATTACAAACGCTGAAAGAAAATGCTGCTCTTAAAAGCACTAAAGATGCTACGAAGTTTGGTCTAAAATTACTCAAAGGTAAGGTGGAGTCGGGATTTATTTTATCGATTTCAAAACAAAGTGCTTGTGACTCGGCGTAGATAAGTGACGCAAGTCTGCACCACAAAGTTATTACCGCTTTTATAGTTTGAAATAAACTGTATATTTATACTAAAACAATTATCCACAGTGAATAATAACCGAGATGAACATTATTTCCTGTATAACAGCACATTATAATTCTTATTGTTAATTCATTCATGAGAAACACATCTTCCTTTTTAACTGTTTATAATTATATTTTATCGCTTATACCTACTATAAAGAGTCATTCCCTCACCAGTATCTCTTACCCCAACACTTCCAGGCATGCAATTATCGGAAAATAATCAACCTCAGGATGTTAACAATATCTCACACCACCTGGTTATTGATCATTTTCCTTCAACAGAATATTCTTAACAAGTGTTTTACTCCTAAGTAATGACTTTAAAGTCTGTAGGGAGTGTTTTTTTTTTTAAATTGAAAATGATTATTTATTTATTATTTATCCAGAGCCCCGAACATCTGCACATCATGACTCGGGGTGTGGTGGTGTGTTCTCACTGTATTTGTGTTTCTGGGTCATGTTAAATACTCAGATTTGCCCTCGAGCACAATGGCCCACAAAACCTCTGCTCATTTTTAACAAGCTCTTGTTAGACTAATCACGAGTTCGACATCAATCAAAATTATGTTCCTCTTCTCGGCTGGAAAACGGCAGTGGGTTTTTTTTTTTTTTCCCCTCAGATCAGATTTTTTTGTTCTCTTGGACAGTGTAGATTTGGCTGGAGATTCAAAGGTGTTTGATGAGTTCATCGTACATAAAGCAAGAGAGAGAGAGGGAGAACAAAATTTTACAAAATAGACTTTTAAATTCTTGAGAGTTCATGACTTTGAAAATTAAAGATAACTCAAGATCATCGTCTTCGTCATGGGCATGACCCGGCTAATATTATACTTTCAAAATGAGACATAAAACAGCTTCAGGGCAAAATGTTCTTTTATCACAATCCCATTTCCTCACTGATAACACTTCAAACTCTTAAAGTGCTTCTTATCAGTTTGTCCTTCACTGCGAAACAGCCTTCAAGTAAGGAACTGCTCTAAAGTTCTGCTAATAAATACAGATTTAAAATATTAACATCATTTTAAAACTCATTCCAGGTTCACAGGTCTGAGAATGGAGCTTGGATATTTCCAGAAATGTCTGCAACATGACTCAAAAACGCAAGAAAACCTGAAGGACACGCAAAACTCCTGAACATACTCTATAATCTAACCATGTCCCAGTTTTCATTATGGTTCTGATTGACCAAGAGAAAAGTGTTCTAACCATCATCAAGAGATCATGAGTTCAAACCCTGACGATGTATCAGGCATCCGGCAAAACTGGTTGTGCTGTCTGTGTGGGAGGAGCATGGTCTTTCTGTCCTGTCAATCAAAGCGTTAGCCAAGAGTAAGCATCTGTGAGTTCATGTATGTAGAAGAAGGCAGACAGCACTTTCTCCGAGTGCTAAGATGGCAGCGTGCAGTGGTGCAGCGGCTTCTCGGCTCCCGGTTAGTGTACGACCCCTTCCTACCTTTTCTATTAACTCGTGCAACAAACCGAGGCTGAAATACAGTGCACAGGACCTATTTATTCTGAGGAACCTGAATGTGGGACTGAAATCAGACATCAAGGCAGCTTTAGGACGTTTTGGGCTGCTAAAGGAGAGTGGACGAAGGAAAACAAAGCAGCAGCACGCAAGGAGACAATGGTGCACCCAGAGGCAGAAGAGGGGGAAGAGAGCCGGCCTACTAGCTAGGCTAAGGACTAACAACAGACCCGCTCTTCCAACTCTCTTCCTGTCTAACGTCCGGTCTCTAGACAACAAGATCAACCTGTTCAGGCTGAGACTGAACTTCCACAAGGAGATGAGGAATTGCTGTGCTTTCCTGATCACTGAGATCTGGCTGAACGACAACATGCCAGACTCTGTGTACCACCTGGACAGACTACTATTCTTCTGCGCCGACTGCGATCAGCTGTTGGGGAAAAGCCGTGGTGGGGGACTCTGTGCTTATATCAACAAGAACTGGTGCACAAACTGCATCCTGGTAAGCCAGCATTGCTCTGAATCTGTGGAGTTTATGCCGCTAAAGTGCCGCCCGCATTACCTGCCTCGGGAGTTTACGGTAGTGCTGCTGGTGATTATTTACATTCCTCTGAGCGTGCACGCCAGCACAGTGCTGACGGAGCTGCACACGCACATCAGCAAGCTGCAGGATCAATACCCAGAGGCATTTTTTGTGATTGCTGGGGACTTTAATCACGCCCGTCTGATGGACTGCCTGCCCCGGTTTTACAAGAACATAGATATTGCAACCAGGGGAGGCAATACTCTGGACCAGGTCTACACCAGCAAGCGGGGTGTGTATGCTGTGGTGCCACAGCCCCACCTGGGCTTCTCTGATCACTTCTCTGTCCTGCTGATCCCTGCTCATCAAACTGTGCTGAAAAACAACCGGCCAACACGGAAGACCATCACTGTGTGGCCCAGCACAGCAGTCTCTGCACTGCAGGACTGCTTTGAGCAGATGGACTGGCGGGTCTTCAGGGAAGCTGCTACCACCGGTGAAGGTGTAGATCTGGAGGAGTACACCTCGGCCGTCTCCGGCTTCATCCAGAAATGCATCAATGACATCACCGCCACCAAGAACATCACCATACGTCCCAACCAGAAGCCGTTGATGAATGGTGAGGTTCAGCGTCTCCTGAGAGCATGTGACACAGCTTTCAGGTCTGGAGATGTACTGGCACTGAGAGCGGCGAGGAGGGACCTCCAAGTGGGTGTGACACATGCAAAAAGAGCACATGCTGACAAAATCGAGGGCCACTTTGCATCCAACAACCCTCGGCGCATGTGGCAGGGCATAAAGGCAATCACAGGCTACAACAGGAAGAACACTGAGTGTCCTCGGGACCCATCCCTGCCAGACACCCTCAACGCCTTCTATGCCCATTTTGAATCCGCCGACCCTCCTACCCACACCAGGCTCACTATCCCAGAGGGTGAACTACCATCATTCAGCGTGTCAGCAGAAGATATGAGGAGGACTCTGCAGTGCATCAATATCCGCAAGGCAACAGGACCAGACAACATCCCGGGGAGGGTCCTGAAGGCCTACGCACATGAGCTCACTGAGGTGTGGACGGACATTTTTAACACCTCCCTCTCCCAGGCTGTGGTGCCAGTGTGTCTGAAGACATCTTCCATCATTCCAGTGCCCAAGTGTGCAGCGGTGAGGAGCATGAATGGCTATCGACCGGTGGCTCTCACCCTGATAGTCATGAAATGCTTCGAATGCCTGGTCATGGACCACATTAAGGAGAAGGTGGACATAAATGTGGACCCAGACCAGTACACGTACAAGAGGAACAGGTCTGTAGAGGATGCCATTTCATCTGTCATCCACTCTGCTCTCACCCACCTGGAGAGCAGAGACACCTACATGAGGCTGCTCTTCCTGGACTTTAGCTCGGTGTTCAACATGATCGACCCACAGACTTTAGTCAACAAACTGCTGCCACTTGGATTACCACCATCCCTCTGCAACTGGGTACTGGATTTCCTGACACACAGGCCACAGACAGTGAGGATCCACAGTGTCTCTTCTTCTACCATCATCCTCAACACCGGCTCCCCCCAGGGTTGCGTCCTTAGCCCCCTGTTCTACACTCTGCTCACATATGACTGCTCCGCTAAACATCCGGGCAGTTGTATTGTGAAGTTCGCAGACGACATGGCGGTGGTGGGACAGATATCCCACGGCAACGAGTCAGCATACAGACAGGAGGTGGAGGACCTGGTGGACTGGTGCAGGGACAACAATCTCTGCATCAATGTGGGGAAAACAAAGGAGATGGTTGTGGACTTCAGGAGAGGTGACCACGCCCCCTCCCCTCTAAATTGGAGGAGAAGCTGTAGAGATGGTCCACAGCATCAAGTACCTGGGGGTCTACATCTCTAACGACTTGAAGTGGACTACGAACACAGCCAGCGTGGTCAAGAAGGCCCACCAACGCCTCTACTTTTTGAGGAGGCTAAGGCAGGCCGGACTGAGCCCTGCGGTCCTGGGAGCCTGCTACAGGTGTGTGGTGGAGAGCACACTGACCTCCTCCATCACCTCCTGGTATGGAAACTGCTCGGCTTTGGACAGGAAAGCTCTGCAGAGGGTGGTGCACACAGCACAGAAGATCACCTGTTGCGGCCTGCCGTCCATAGAAGACATCTACAACAGCCGGTGCAGGAGCAGAGCGGCCCGCATCATGGGTGACTCCACCCACCCATGTGGTGGAATTTGTATGTGAAACATGCAAATGACAATAAAGAACCTTGACCTTATGACGCACCATGAGCAGCAGTTTAAAACAATATACACACTTCTCAAAAACCCACAGACAGGTAAAGTCACAGATCTCTTCTTTCTGATCAACCTCCTTCTCTCATATTCGGCTGTCCTTTCTGTGCAAACTCTCGCACACTGTTGTGGTTAGTTTCTGCCACTTTGTCCTGTTGCTGATGCAGGCCTGCCAGTTGCTGAGGACACCCCCACATTTCAATGTCGATTTAAGTGTCCTTGTACTTAATCAGCGGACGACCGACCAGACATGAGCCATGAACAAGTTCACCAAACAAGAGCTGTTTTTGAGGCCCTGTTATCGTCCATCCAACAGATATGGCCAAACCAGCGTAGGCAACTGCGGGCTACAATGGTTTCAATGTCCTCAGCTCCTGCACACTTTAGGACCTCTTCGTTGCTGACAAAGTGATCCCATTTCACATTTAAAATGAGACAGAGATGGCACTGTTGAATTGTGCAGAGTTGCTTGATCTCATACTGATGGAGTGTCCATGTTTCTCTACTATACAATAAAAGTCGTAGTAAGCATTGGTTGAACACAGCTACTTTGGTCGTGGTCATTAAGTCGCGAGAGCCAAAGACCTTTTTACGCAAACGACCAAATGCACATGATGTTGCTTGGATGCAGCGTGCAAGTTTCTCCCACATAGAACAGTCGCTGGTAGTATAACTCCTGAGATACTTGAAACGATTGACATTAGCAAGCTTTGTGCCACCTATGAAGAACTCAGCAGGGTCGCCTATACACATGGTCTCTGTTTTTGTTTTGTTGATCTGTAGGCCCATGCGACTAGAGATACCGTTGTATGCGGACAATAGTGACGGCAAACCTTCTGGGGTATCACTGAAGATTGCAATGTTGTCTGCATACTGAGCCTCTCTATAGACCCTTCCCACTGATGTCACCGGAAACCGGAAGTAAACAGACCCTGCGCCATATTGGAAGACCAACAAACTCGTGATTAGGGGGAAATAACGGCAGTGCGCGGAATTTAAACCCACGAGGCACTTGATTCATCATAAACCTACAATGGTAAACTTTTGTGCTGTGTTAGGGTGTTCCAACAAAACTGATGGGAAAGGTGAAAAGAAGTCGTTCTTCAGAATACCAGCTGTGATTGAGACACAAGGGGAGCAAACTAAGGAGCTTTCTGCCAGGAGACAGAGAATAAGTGCATTACTGAGTGTCTGTGAGCAAAGGAGAGCCTGAACGTTGCAACCTCCCTATTGGCTGTTTGTAAAAATGTATCAATTGTTGCCCTTTATCGCGGACTCAAGAGATGAGACCTGACGAGTTAGTTCGTTGGTAGCAGAACAAAATGTCTGGACACAAATCGGGTTTTCAGAAAAGGAAAGAAAATAAACGCAGGGTCAAAAATACAAAAAAGGAGGCAGAAAATGCAAAACGAGTTTTAAGGTAGGACAAATGGTTACTTTTCTGAGGCAGCCCGACGTGGCTGCAGGCTTTCAGTTGTGTCATTGAATGGTGACTTTTCTGAGGCAGCCCGCCGTGGCTGCCTGCAGGCTTATTTATTATAGCCCATTTAGTTAAAATAGTTGATCTAAAATGTTTATAGTTATAGTTATGTGATGGTTGTCCTCAGTGTTCGAACTATGCCGATATTTTCGGGGGGTCCCTTTTTTTCCCTGGGGGTGCTTGCACTTGTCTCGGAGCACGGATCTCCAAACACATGAGAAGCCTATCTTACGCACATATCACGCGGACTCCACACCTCCACACACGCATCGCATCTGAAGTCATAACTCATCAGGGGAAATCGTGTCCGCATTGGCATGTTCAAAAAACAACCTCGTGTCAACAATGATACCACATGCAAGGAAAAAAACAGTCAGGCTACTCAACAACCAACCTGGCAGCAGCAGTCGTTGTCATATCGGTTTATTTTATCTTTGATGTAAACACAACACTTCAGATATGCAAATGCTTCCCGTTACACATGATTGCTATGTCAATAAACATCATTTTGCCAATATTTTAGAGACCCCCCAACATTTCCCAAATCATGTTTTCAAGGGATCTCATGTCTGTTTCAGGGGATCTCGGATCCTCCGAGTACCCCCGTAGTTCGAACACTGGTTGTCCTGATTTAGACTGGTGTGTTTTTTGTTCTTTTTTTTTTTTGGGGGGGGGGGGGGGGGGGGGGGGGTTTGCGCGATGTTGCACCCGGGTCCAGATTAGGGCAGAACCAGCCCTGGCTACATTTCAGGTGTAGTTTGTTTTATGTATGTATGTACTTGCATAGATGTGTACTTGGTCTTCCAATATGGCGACTACCGAAATCTCGCAGCGCGGTGACGTCATGCGGGATCCCTCTATAGAATGCAGTGAGGACTTTAATCTTTGCTTTAAGCCTACGTAGAGCAAAAAGATCACCATCATACCAAAACCTAACTTGTACGCTATAGTTGTACTTGATATTCTTGAAAGTGAGCCGCAGTAAGACTGCTGCATAAATCCCAAAGAGTATAGGAGCCAACTTGCAGTCCTGTTTAAAACAATGCAGGGATATTCAATGAATAATTCTGACCACAACGTAATCCATCTACTTCCTACCTATCGGTCAGTCTTTAAGGCCAGCAAACCAGAAATACAGACCATAAAGGTGTGGACCAGTGATAAAACAGAGGAGCTAAAAGGATGCTTTCTCTGTATGGACTGGGACATTTTCTTTGAAGACACTGATATTGATGGGGCTACTGAATCCATCACTGCCTATATTTCTTTCTGTGTTGACTCCATTATACCCCAGAAAACTGTTAAGTGATCTCCTAATAATAAACCATATTTCACAAAAGAGATGAAGGAATGCATTAACAGGAAAAGAGCAGCTTTTAAAAGTGGACACACTGCAGGAGTTCGTTCGGCACAAAAGGATTTAAACCTACAAATAAAAGCAGCCCGACGGGAATATAAGGAGCGGGCAGAACTGTCCAACTCCAACACAAAGAAACTGTGGGATTCAATAAGGCAAATGACCAATATGGATACTAAAAGGAAGCCCCTTTTTGCTTATAATGGGAGGGCAAGGGCAAATGAACTAAATGATTTTTACATGCGTTTTAACACTGATGATACTGGAGATTGTGCTGTAGTTTTAAAGACAGTAGTTTGTAATGGGAACACAGACAGGATAGTAATTGAACCACACGCTGTTGCCAAGGTCTTTAAATCAATGCATACTAACAAGGCCACTGGCCCAGATAATCTATTTGCTTTCGTATTGAAGACATTTGCTGAGGAACTTACTCCAGTTTGGCATAGACTTTTTCAGCTCTCCATTGATACACATTCAGTCCCAAAACTCTGGAAAAAATCCATCATAATTCCATTGCCCAAAAAAAGCATGTCCTCAGGAGGACAACGACTACCGGCCAGTAGCGATTACCTCAAATGTGTTTAAGTCATTGGAGAGGCTAATGATTGAGCAACTTCGCATATATGTAGAACCACAGCTAGATACATACTAATTTGCTTATATAAAAAATCAGAGTACAAATGATGCTATATCGACAATAATGCACCTTATATTGAGACACTTGGAGAGTCCTGCTGCATATGCTAAACTCCTTTTTATTGATTTTAGTTCTGCTTTTAATTTAATTCAGCCACATATCCTTCTCAGGAAGTTAATTAAGTTGAATGTAAATCCTTTTCTAATTAGGTGGTATCACTCCTTTTTGTCTAATAGACCACAGCAAGTAAAATTTAATGCAGCTCTCTCAGATATTACAGAGAGCTGTATAGGCGCCCCTCAGGGGTGTGTTAGCTCACCTTTCTTTGTTTATACTTTATACAAATGATTGTGTCAGCTCTGATCCAAATCAGTTGATAGTGAAATACTCTGATGACACTTATCTTAAGCTTACTTACAAAAAACGGTAATTCTTGTATCCACCAAGCGGCAGTGGACAAGTTTGTGGTCTGGTGTGATTCACATGAACTTCACATTAATACAAGTAAGACTGTGGAAATGCTTATTGATCCTAGATCAGTGGGTGACAAAATGCCAGCGGTCATCCATGGTCAAGATATAAAACAGGTGACCACCTTTAAATATTGATGTATTCATATTGACAGTAACCTGAGTTGGAGAACACGGGTGTCTAGCGTATGCGCCAGAGTTCACCAGCGCCTCCATTTCTTACGTAGACTTTGTCTGTTTGGTGTCTGTAAAAATATCATGTTGATTTTCTTCAGAGCAACAATAGAATCAATTCTTCGTTATGGTATTTCCAGTTGGTTTGGAAATCTAACAGTAAAGTCGAAGGCTCAGATTTTTAGTTTGGTTAAGACAGCAGGTAAGATCATGGGAACTCCCGCTCCTCTGAATCCGCAGGAGTTTTTTGAGCAATCAGTAATTAGTCAGGCTAAAGGTACTTTATTCTGAATATATACTCTTACACTCAGGGAGGAGATATAGTGTCCCTTTATGTAAACATAACAGGTATAAACATTCATTCATCCCTCTTTCAATTAAGTTTCTGAATGATCAGAGGTGAATGTCTCATCTCATCTTATTATCTCTAGCCGCTTTATCCTGTTCTACAGGGTCGCAGGCAAGCTGGAGCCTATCCCAGCTGACTACGGGCGAAAGGCGGGGTACACCCTGGACAAGTCACCAGGTCATCACAGGGCTGACACATAGACACAGACAACCATTCACACTCACATTCACACCTACGCTCAATTTAGAGTCACCAGTTAACCTAACCTGCATGTCTTTGGACTGTGGGGGAAACCGGAGCACCCGGAGGAAACCCACGCGGACACGGGGAGAACATGCAAACTCTGCACAGAAAGGCCCTCGCCGGCCACGGGGCTCGAACCCGGACCTTCTTGCTGTGAGGTGACAGCGCTAACCACTACACCACCGTGCCGCCCCAGAGGTGAATGTATGTGGGCTAATAAATGGATGGTGTATGTATGCATAGATGGAAGACGAGAATGTGTTATCTTTCTTTGGCTATTTTGCAAAGGTTATTTAGAACTATGGTTCTTTTGTACATGTATGGAAATGTATGAATGCAATTTATATATATGACTGTAGGAATGGTATTAATTTTTGTGAGATATCTAGATGTTATTGATTGGATGTATGGATATTACTTGAGTGGATGTTAGGTAGGTATGTTTGTATGTATGTATGTATGTATGTATGTATGTATGTATATAACTTGTTTGAACTGTTTGTATGTATCAATGTTAGGATTTTTAATTTGCACAGTTCACCTGGAGCAAAAATGCTGGATTGCACATATGTTCTTTTAGTTAATTAGATGTGTGT
The DNA here is from genome assembly GCF_027579695.1 of Neoarius graeffei. NCBI lineage: Eukaryota > Metazoa > Chordata > Actinopteri > Siluriformes > Ariidae > Neoarius > Neoarius graeffei. Next base: position 93,498,669 of record NC_083574.1, on the reverse strand, counting down.
TTGTGTCTCTTTCTTGATGCAGCAATGTTCCCTGACTCTAAGCTAAATTTCTCCCTAGGGAGACCAATAAAGTTACTTTACTTGACTTTATATTAATGTATTTATTCATTGTTGTTTTTCTAGCTGCAAACACTCGCCAAGAATGGGAAACAAGGGTGCAGCTATGGAAATCAAGGATTAGATTAGATAAAACTTTATTGATCCCTTTGGGAGGGCTCCCTCAGGGAAATTAAGATTCCAGCAGCTTCATTACAGATAAACAGAGAAAAGAAATAGAGGAAAACGTTTAGATAAATTAAAATAAATTAAGTATTTACATATACAAATATAAAAAGAATAAGATATGGCCAGGAAAGATATTGCACATTGTCCAGTATTGTTTATTGTCAGGCTAGGCTACTGCTCCTTCCCGTCCTCTGTCCTCCTGTTACCCCTCCTCCCCCCCAGAGAGGAGTTGTACAGTCTGATGGAGTGAGGGACAAAGAAGTTTTTGAGTTTGTTCGTCCTGCACTTGGGAAGGAGCATTCTGTCACTGAACAGGCTCCTCTGGTTGCTGATGATGGTGTGCAGAGGCCAGATGGGTAGGGTATGGTCTGCGCTTGAACCTAGTGAAGACCAAGTATATGGAATCTGGTTCACAAACACATGGCAGCATCACCATCGATGGGCAGGATCTTCTCAAAGTCACCCAGTTCAAATATCTGGGTTCTGTCTTTTGTGAGGTTGGAGATACCCTCCAAGATGCCAAAGCCCATGTAAATGCTGCCTGGCTGAGATGGCGAAAGGTAACAGGTGTACTTTGTGACAGCAGGATGCCGACCAATTTGAAGGCTAAAGTATATAAGACTGTGGGATGCTCAGAAGCACTATATGGCTGCAAATGTTGGCCAGTCACTGTAAACATGAGCAAAGTCTATATGCCATGGAGATGAAAATGCTATACTGGTCTCAAGGACGCTCTCTATTAGACCATGTGGAAAATATGGAAGTCCATAGGAAAATGAGAATAAGCAAAAATGAGAGAGTGGCGCCTCCAATGGTATGGCCATATCATGCAAAGCTCAGATGGAGCAGTGGCCAAATCTGCAACAGCACTGGACATTCCAGGCAAGCGGCCACATGGAAGACCTAAAAAGAGATGGACTGACTCAATAAAGGAAGACCTAAAGTCCATAAAAGCAAAACCAGAGGATGTCTTTGATTGGAGTAAGTGGAGACAGCTGAGTCGAGCTGCGGACCCTGCACCCATTTGGGACTAATGCAAGGAAGAAGAAGGAGGATATTAATAGATGAAAAATGAGGAAGATTCATTGGACGGCATGGTGGTGTAGTGGTTAGCACGGTCGCCTCACAGCAAGAAGGTTCCAGGTTCGAACCCAGCGACCGGCGAGGGCCTTTCTGTGTGGAGTTTGCATGTTCTCCCCGTGTCTGCGTGGGTTTCCTCCGGGTGTTCCAGTTTCCCCCACAATCCAAAGACATGCAGTTAGGTTGACGTGGGGCAGCCTTGGGCTAAGGTGCCCTTGAGCAAGGTACCTGACCCCTGACTGCTCCCCGGGCGCTCTGGTGTGGCTGCCCACTGCTCTGCGTGTGTTCACTGCTTCAGATGGGTTAAATGCAGAGGATGAATTTCACTGTGCTTGAAGTGTGCATGTGACGAATAAAGGTTTCTTCTTCTTAAAAAGTGTGTGTGTGTAGTGATGGTCATGTTGGGAAGTGTTTTAACTTAATCAGATAAAAAGATTTTTAAAAATGTACACTTTAGGACGTAATGACATACTGGTCTGATAACCTTAAGTTAAGCAGCGTTCAGTTTTTATGTACCACTGTGAGGTTCTGAACTGTTTGTACTGAAGGAATTGACAAAGTATGATCTAGGAATGTAGCCCTCTGCCACCTAAGAGATTCTGCCTCACGGATTGATCCAGGAGCAAACAGTCACTGACATGGCTGCTCAGAGATGTTTCTCCTGGATCGATCCGTGAGGCAGAATCTCTTAGGCGGTAGAGGCCTATACTCCTAGATCATTCTTAGATCAATCCCGGACAAGCCCCTAAAATACTGTTAGGTTTGGATGTGTCTGTACAGAAGGAATTGACAAAGTATGATCTAGGAATGTAGATCTCTGGTCTCTAAAAGATTCTGCCTCACGGATTGATCTGGGAGCCAACAGTCACTGACACAGTCACAGCTGTTCACAGATGTTTAGTTTATTGTTGGACTAACATGAGTATATATGGGCAAGTCTTCAGCAGAGAGGCCAAAATTATGAAATTATTAAGATTGCCTGAACTTGTCAGCCCAGTGATATTGCTAAAGTGTGGAATCCATGGCAAAATGTACTGAAAACAAAATTTAAAACTCATCACAACCCCAACAAATGTTGCCAGGCAAAACAAACCTCACCCGGCAGCACTTATTTTATACCTATATGTTGATAACGATAATATTTCTCAATCATCAGCTGTCAGGTTATAGTCCTATGAAAATCCATGACCTTGAGTTTGACATTTCAAAGTAATTCAAGGTCAAAGATCATGGTGCCAAATGAAAGGCCATATGGGACTTCCTATAAGTTGATAATGGTAAATATCTGTCTACCATTAACTGTTTTCAAGTTACCTCACCTCACCTATCTCTTGACCTATGGGGTCATTGGGGCATCATGGATGCTTGGGCTACAACCCTCCTCCAACCCTCTCTATCATCTGTTCTTCTTAGTGTTTCTGTGAAGTTCATATGTATCCATTCTCGTATCTTATCCTCCCATGTCTTCCATTGTCAACTACTTCTTCGGGGCCCAAGCATTGTCCCTTGTAGTATAGTATTTGTTAGACCGGCCGCACGCGTGACATGGCCATACCATTTAAGTTTTCTTTTCTTAACTGTAGTGAGAAGGGTCTCATGTGGTCCTATAACCTGTTCAACAGTCTGGTGGATATTTTCATTCATGATGTGGTCCCTGTGTGTTGTACCAAGGATTGTCCTGTAGCACCTCAGTTTTGTTGCTAGGATCCTTCTTTGTAAGTAACTGTTCAAGTTACAGCCCTCTGAAAATCCATGACCTTGAGTTTGACCTTTCAAGGTCACAGATCATGGTGCCAAATGAAAGGCCATATGGGAGTTCCTATATGCTCATAATAGTAAACATTTGTCTATCGGCAACCGTTTTTGAGCTATAATGGAAAATGTTATTTTGACCAAAAGGTTGACCTTTCCGGTGACCTTGACCCAATTACCCTCAAAATTTAATCAGGTAATCTACGGACCATTTCCCATCTACCCTGAAAATTTGAAGTAAATCGGTGCAACCGTCTAGACGCTAGATTGTTAAGACAGACAGACACCAAACAAACTGCACTGATTACAATACTTCGCCCTGCTTACTCCGTCGTGGGTGAGGGAATCATAGCAATGTTGCTTCAGAGAAATATCCGTTTGAATTTGAAGAAATGAAAGTTCATTTTTTTCTGACGTAATTCCGTTTCTGACTTTTCTTTCCTCATAAAAGATTTTGTGTTCAGCATTAAACTTAAACATAGCCAATTTGTCTATGCTTTTTTAGGAAATTTAGCAGGAAATTTTTATTCAGTACCATTATCTTGAGTACTGCAACTAAAAAAGTGACCACATTTTGTTGTGAATGTTACTGAAGAACTACCCACATTCACATTCAAGAGTGTGTTCTAGCTATGTGATTGGATGATGATGATTTAATTGATGAAGATAAGTTATGTGTATAACATAAATGGGTGATGAAGCATTACATCACTGGTTTAGACTACAGTACTGTATGAACGATGTACCATTACATCACCCGTGAGGATCGTAGTCTTATGAAAAGAAAAAAGACATTACTGGTCAACATCACCTTCATTAAGCAGAGAGCAGAATGTGCGAGCGAAGATAAATCTCAAGGAATTAACTAACCAAAACAAGTAGCAATCAGACAGCCTGTAACAAGCATGCCAGACAAATATTTTTATCAACCACTGACCTTTATGTTTATCCTGCTTATATTAAACTTGTTTTTAACACTTTTTGTTTATCACTTGATCCCATATGTGTTCCATGTGTTGTTTCATAGTTTTCGTGTCTTCAGTATTATTATGCAGTGTAGGAAATGGTCAAAATATCGACAAAGCGATGAATGAGGAGGGGTGTACAAACTTTTGACTGATACAGTATGTACTATAAATCACTTACGGATTTATTTTGCACTTTAAAAATTTTTCCTCTTCCCTTTGTTCATTACACGTCTTGTATTTGCTGTCTATGCACCACTGTCTTTGTCTATGGTTTCATTTTATTCTATAGCCTTTGTGGGTGGGTGGGTGGGTGGGTGGATGGATGGATGGATGGATGGATTTTGTAGCCTTAGTGGGTTAGTCCCCTTTTCTCTTTACAACAGTCTGTAAACGTCTGGGGACTGAGGAGACAAGTTGCTCAAGTTTAGGGATAGGAATGTTAACCCATTCTTGTCTAATGTAGTATTCTAGTTGCTCAACCGTCTTGGGTCTTTTTTGTCATATCTTCCATTTTATGATGCGCCAAATGTTTTCTATGGGTGAAAGATCTGGACTGCAGGCTGGCCAGTTCAGTACCCGGACCCTTCTTCTACGCAGCCATGATGCTGTAATTGATGCAGTATGTGGTTTGGCATTGTCATGTTGGAAAATGCAACGTCTTCCCTGAAAGAGACGTCATCTGGATGGGAGCATATGTTGCTCTAGCATCTGAATATACCTTTCAGCATTGATGATGTCTTTCCAGATGTGTAAGCTGCCCATGCCACACGCACTAATGCAACCCCATACCATCAGAGATGCAGGCTTCTGAACTGAGCGCTGATAACAACTTGGGTCGTCCTTCTCCTCTTTAGTCCGAATGACACGGCGTCCCTGATTTCCATAAAGAACTTCAAATCTTGATTCGTCTGACCACAGAACAGTTTTCCACTTTGCCACAGTCCATTTTAAATGAGCCTTGGCCCAGAGAAGACGTCTGCGCTTCTGGATCGTGTTTAGATACGGCGGCTGCTTCGTTGAACTATAGAGTTTTACCTGGCAACGGCGGATGGCACGGTGAATTGTGTTCACAGATAATGTTCTCTGGAAATATTCCTGAGCCCATTTTGTGATTTCCAATACAGAAGCATGCCTGTATGTGATGCAGTGCCGTCTAAGGGCCCGAAGATCACGGGCACCCAGTATGGTTTTCCGGCCTTGACCCTTACGCACAGAGATTCGTCCAGAGTCTCTGAATCTTTTGATGATATTATGCACTGTAGATGATGATATGTTCAAACTCTTTGCAATTTTACACTGTCGAACTCCTTTCTGATATTGCTCCACTATTTGTTGGCGCAGAATTAGGGGGATTGGTGATCCTCTTCCCATCTTTACTTCTGAGAGCCGCTGCCACTCCAAGATGCTCTTTTTATACCCAGTCATGTTAATGACCTATTGCCAATTGACCTAATGAGTTGCAATTTGGTCCTCCAGCTGTTCCTTTTTTGTACCTTTAACTTTTCCAGCCTCTTATTGCCCCTGTCCCAACTTTTTTGAGATGTGTTGCTGTCATGAAATTTCAAATGAGCCAATATTTGGCATGAAATTTCAAAATGTCTCACTTTCGACATCTGATATTTTTTGTCTATGTTCTACTGTGAATACAATATCAGTTTTTGAGATTTGTAAATTATTGCATTCCGTTTTTATTTACAATTTGTACTTTGTCCCAATTTTTTTTGAATCGGAGTTGTACATCCCATAAGATACTCATCTTTTGTGCGGCTGGAGTGTAAAATATGTTAAATGTTGTTCATAAATATACATACATAAAGGAAGGTATACGTGAATGTGAGATATGTTGTCATGGCAATCCGGTAGATCACAGGAGCTGTCACTACCTGACACCTCAGGATAGAACATGACATCTACCTCGACACATTTATGTCAAGTTATAACAAACAGCAAATCATAAAATATACACACTCACGAGAGTTTCAATGTCATTATTCGTCATGACACGACAAATAAAGTGTCATGACATCGGTCATGTCTTTAATAATAATAACAAGGATTGTAATTGTGATTATACAATAAATATAATAAATATAAATATCATTTCATGACTGTCGTCTGAAATGAGAACAAATGCCCACACATGCTCAGTAACATCCCTTTCAGTCATTTTCTTTCCCACTGCAGGTTTTATTTCCCAACTTTAATTCATTTCAAAGAGAAAAACACCTGGCAGCCATCAATTTCAGAGCCATCAATCAACAACCTGCCTACGGTACGTTCATGCAGAATCTGAGAGGTGTGAGGAGGAGCGTTGATCTGTCCTATAGACACAAACGCAGGTGAAAATCCAACCCATGAGCTCCAGGATTAAAGGTTACGGCTTTGGCATGCTCACGTTTCACAAACCTAATCCAGTTACGCCCATCACACAGCCAGAGAGACACCGAGACAGGAACTCCTCACTTTACCAAAGCGTCCTCGTCAGAGAGCTTCAGATTCACAGCAGTGATCTACAGAGTGATCTCTAGATGAAGACGAGAGATGAGGAAGTAACCTCACATCACACAAAAGGCAAACTGATCACACTGAACCGTCGGACTGGCGCACAGGTTCGGATGACACGGCAGCTCGGGTAATTAACAAATGGAGAGTAATTATACAGATTAAATGACAAGTGGCACCAAAGGACACCTGCCCTGCCCATGAAGTCAACCTCAGAGCTCAGGAAAGGGTGAACAGCATCTGTTCTTTGTAAGAGCCTTGGAAATACAGTTGTGGTCAGAAGTTTACATGAGTGTCATCTTGGATATGAATGTCATGGCAATATTTGGGCTTTCAGTCAGTTCTTTTTCTATGGCAGAATGATTGTACAGCATACAGCTTTAATTAAAAAAAACCTAGAATTTGGTGCACAAGTTTTAATTCGTGATCATGATTGACTACAGCTGGTAGCTTCTCTGTGCCTTCATAAAAAGGGTTTGTTTACAGCACTCATTGGATTGACACAGTAAAATGAGAAAGTCCAAGGAGCTCAGTGCAGATCTGAGAAAGAGGATCACAGATATACACAACTCCAGAATGTCTCTTGGAGCCATTTCTAAACAACTGCAAATCCCAAGATCAGTTCAAACAAGTGTATGCAAGTTATTGTGAGGTGTAGTCACTTTGCCAAGCCACTTTGCTTCAAGAAAACCCAAACTGTCACCCTCAGCTGAAAGGAAATTGGTTTGGATGGTCAGGAACAACCTGGGAACCACCATGGCACAGCCTTGCCATGAACTGGAAGCTGATGGATCACTGTCTACAGTTCAGATCACCATGGACTAAGAGGCTGCTATCTAAGAAATAACCCCCTGCTCCAACATTGACACCTTCAAGCTTTACTAAAGTTTGAAGCTGACCACACAGACAAAGAAAAAGCCTTCTGGAGGATAGCTGTATGGTCAGATGAGACAAAGATTGAGTTGTTTGGCCACAATAACCACCATGTACAGAGGGACACTGTACCAGCTGGTGGTGGTGGTAGGATCATCATGCTCTGGGGCTGTTTTGTTGCCAGTGGAACTGGTTCATTGCACAAAGTGGATGGAATAATGAAGAAGGAGGACTACCTCAGAATTCTTCAGCATAAACCATCAGAAACCTGAACACAACTTAGGAGTTACAACAGGACAATGAACCCAAACACGCATCAGAGCTGGTTGTGGAGGATAAAGCAGGCTAACATTAAGCTTAAAACAAGTCCTGACTTCAACCCTGTTGAAAATATATGGACCGTGCTTATAAGTCAAGTCCATGCCAAGAAAAAAAAAACAAATTTAATTGAACTCTACCAATTCTACCATGAAGAGACGTGAAATATCCAACCAGAATTCTGCCAGAAGCTTGATCATGGGAAACAAAAATGTTTGGTCAAGATGAATCTTGCAAAGAGACATTTTACCCAAATATTAGGTGTGCTGGATGTACGTTTTTGACCCTGTATGTCTAATTTTAACCCTGTGTTGATTTCAGAAAACCCACAGAAAATTAAAACTTGTGCACCAAATTCTAGTGTTTTATTTTTTTTTTTATTAAAGCTGTATGCTGTACAATCATTCTGCCGCAGAAAAAGAACAGTTCAAAGAAATTACTGAAAGCCCAAATACTGCCATGACATTCATATCCAAGATAACATTCATGTCACTGTATGTAAACTTCTGACCACAACTGTATGTCGCCACAATCTGGATTTAAAACGGACTGAAGTTTTATGCTTTTAAATATGAATTTGTAAGCAGAGAAGAGAAACATTTGCAGGTGAATTACAACAAACTGAAATTGAATGTGAGTGCAAGGTTTCAGCTGTAATTTTCAAATAATTTGATGTTTGAAAAAAATTCTATTTCAGATTTTATTGGCAGAATCCATTTCTTAAAATTCAGATTTAAATTTTTATATTTTACCAAAAATGTTATATTTTGGCTTAAATGGTGTTCATCAAATGGAGTGTTCTGGATTGTGCTACTGAAAATGTTTTTATTTTAATTAGAATTTTCTAAAGTATAATCATATATTTACAGTATAAATCTATATACAGTGCTGTGCAAAAGTCTTGGCGCCCATTTTTTTCCCCCATACAAACTTTGTTATAGATTTCTATTTTATGATTTCTACATTGAGTCAAAACATTACAAAAACATTTTAGAGTTCCAAACGTTCATTTTCCAGCACAGAAAAAAAAAAGTTTGTATCTGAGCAGCATATTCCATAAGAGAGCACTTTTCAGATTAAAAAAGAAAACATAATGAAGGATGCTGGAAAATCTTTGGTGCAAAATGAAGACACGAGTGTGGCAAAGTGTCCAGAAGAACTATGGCTGGTTCTCTAAGCTGCTCAGTAAAACCTACAGCTCATTTCCTTATAAAACTGCACTCACTGGACGTCAGACTACTTTTTTTTTTTTTTTTTAAGCAAAGGGTCATTTCACACCAAGTGTTTCTAGGTTAAAAAAAAATTTAAGTTATTGTTTCCATTTTGACAGGCTCATCAGCTCTAGGAGGAAACTTGTGTTATAGAATACATAAGTCCAATAACAGGAAGCAACAAAGGCTATTTTAGCATTAAGATTATTATTATAGCATGATAGACAGGTGAAGATAACAGCTTCTCAAATACCACACGGCTAAGCATTGCCCACATGCAAGCTGAGCAAGTTAAACTCCAGCAGGAATTCAAGTCAACACAACAGTCATGACATTCCTACAGCACTCTCACGGACTCAGAAGCTCACCGGTAAGGCATCCCTGTCTGGAAGGCCACGCAGTCCTCTTTTGCACGACCGCACAGCTTCAGGTACCACTTGGTCTCGATCTCGCGGATGAGTTCTGCCTTGCGAGTTTGCGCCAGCACCATTTGCTGGCTCTGCCTGCGGGCATCACGAGAGCCATCCTGAGAACTGCGCTGTCCCCGGAGCCCTGACAGGGATGCCACTGACTGCTTACGGTGCCTTAGTGAGTCATCAGGGATTCCTCGACCCATTGAACCACTTCGAGCTGCAAACATGCCTGCTGAGGCCACACCCTCACAAAAGGGCACGCGAGAGGACTCTTAAAGTGTTGCCAGAATGCACTTATTTTCCTTCGCTATCTCAGTCAGCTTACTTCGCCATTTGTCTCGCTATCTGTGTCATCTCGTAGCCTTGCACCTCTCTTATAATCTCCTCTTGTCCTGAGGGTGAAATTAGATCTGGCTAAGCGCCATGGCCAATCTGTGAGACAGGGCTTGGGTGATTGAGTTAATGCTGTGTGGAGTAAGGTTCAAATTCATCACTAAAGTTTTCACATGCCGTCATTGAGAGGGAACCAAAACGGATGAAAAGATCAGGGATTATCCACTTGTTCAAAGGACACAATACAAATTGACTTTCCAAAACACACACAACACACACATGTAGTTTAAAATACAATATTATATTACAGAGACGCGAGTGTTTTACTGGGAAATCCATCACTCGGATTTTTCATCCGAGCTCCATTCGGGACATGGAGAACCAAACCCAGGACATAAATCTATACATGTCACTCGTGAGGAAATCGAGGAGTGAGTTGTTTTGATAAATTTGGGGACTTTTTTGTTTGTGAATGTGTCGATATAATAAGAAAATCACACGTTGGCTTGAAGATATGAAGTTTATCTTCTCATACTGAAAAAACTTGTATTTTTCAGACGAAATACATCATGGATCAGAGTGACATATTTAAATAATATTGGCTGGCGTTGAGTGGTATATCAGATATATTCCATTCAGCTAGCATGATACTGAACGAGTCGAAGATGAGTAGCTGAATGGAATATATCTGATAGACCATGAAAAAAGCCATTATTATTATTATTACTACTACTACACATTCCTTTAAGGCAGGGGTCACCAAACTTTTTTTCTCTGGGGGCCACATTGTCGTTCCTGACTGTGATGGGGGGCCGGGGTCGAGTCAGCTATATAACATAGAATTGTATGACCCAGACAAATATGACCACCAGCAGGCCTCATTGCGTAGTAGAGATTACTAGCCTGGCACAGCCATCCCCACTACTGTATCCCCACTACTATATCCCCACCACTATATCCCTACCACTATATCCCCACTACTATACCCCCACTACTATATCCCCCACTACTATATCCTCCACTACTATATCCCCACCACTATATCCCCACCACTATATCCCCCACTACTATATCCTCCACTACTATATCCCCACCACTATATCCCCACCACTATATCCCCACCACTATATCCCCACCACTATATCCCCCACTACTATATCCCCCACTACTATATCCCCACCACTATATCCCCACCACTATATCCCCACTACTATATCCCCCACTACTATATCCACACTACTATATCCCCCACTACTATATCCCCCACTACTATATCCCCCACTACTATATCCCCACTACTATATCCCCACTACTATATCCACACTACTATATCCCCCACTACTATATCCACACTAGTGTATCAACACTTGATTCCTGGCACATATTTGTTTATCTTTACTAGTGGTTTGCAAAAGTAGTACTTGAGTCTTCACACTTTGTTTTAATTTGAAATACCACAGATATTCCATTTATTTATTTTCTAATAAAAATAACATCAAAGCTGTCAAGGTAAGAAACATCTGCCTAGTTGAGGTGATTGACACTGGCAAAGGTGAGTGGAAAATTATAAATTGTAGGTAGGCCTGTTGATATTATTAATAACAATTGTGTGTAGCACTTAATAAAGGTCAAATAAATAGGCCTATGAAATAAATACACTTTAAAAAACAGTGAAATTATAATATGAGCAACAGATCACAGCAGTTGTGCTGTGTCCTGCACGTCATTGCTCTCATCCATGGCCAAAGCAAAAAACTTGAATTCTGACGCTTTCTCATTCAGCTGGTCATACACGTTGTCCCCCAAATCTTCGGTTCGCCTGGTCATAGTAGGTGCGGAGAGACTCACCGCGTTGAGCGCATCCTTCTTGTCGGGACACGCCTCCTCGGCCACAGCAAGCATGCATACTTTAACAAAGTCCCCATCAGTAAACGGCTTTCCATGGGTAGCTAGTAGATGAGCTACCTTATAGCTAGCTCGGACAGCAGCCTGGTTGATCTGGGTTTGGCGAAGGAATACATTCTGTTGTGCAGCCAGTCCGCATTTCATCCTCCGAATCCTGTCTTCTCTTGTTTGCCCTCGCAAACTAGCATACTCTTTGTGGCGGGTTTCATAGTGACGACACAGATTATATTCTTTGAAAACCGACACACTTTCTTTACATACAAGACAAACTGCACGGTCCTTACACTGAACGAAAAAATAATCGGTGGTCCACTGTTCTTTAAAAACTCTGCACTCTCTGTCAGCTTTTTGCTGACCGCTAGCCATTTTGCTGTCCTGAACACTGACAGTTCTCTGCGCGTGCGCTGCCGGTCACTGCTTGATCACGAGCATATGACGAAAATTCGGAAAATATGAATAGCTCATTTTATAACTAAATATCAATTTTAATTGATAAAATCAACAAAATACAAGATGCAGACATGTTATTACTTGCCAAAAAGCAATTTAAAAAAAAATAGGCCATGACCACTTTTGGGGATTGTCTCATAGGGCTGGTTCAAGTGGTGGGGGGCTGGGGGGCCGGTCAAAGGGGGGTGGCGGGCCGGAATTGGCCCGCAGGCTGTAGTTTGGTGACCCCTGCTTTAAGGTGTTCAATGCATCTTTCTCTTTCAAAATTCTCTCAAAGTCTTCCGTATTTAACGAAGCAAACCTGGCGGCCATGTTTGTTTACAAATTGTCACAGTCGCTCACTAGCGCCAAAGTTTCACATCTCCGCTGTGTGATATGTTGTCTTGACAGCCATGCAATATCGTAAACCATATTCAACGCTCATTCTCCATTGGGTAGAGTGACGTAATAACTGTACATGTAGGATAAGCGATATGCAAACAATATTGCATGCTATCAAACCAAATGAATGAAACCCATGAGAAGGGAATAGAACACATTTTTATTCCATCAAAAAAGGTGTCCTGTATGGATAATAATTCCCGATATTTCACTCTGATGATGTCACTCCCAGTGTTTTCCAGCTGATTAGACGCACATTGTCAAAATAGTGAACTGGCTCAAAATTAAAATTCTTTTGATTAACTTGTCCATTTTTTTGTGGATGTGTCTGTATAATATAAAGAACATTACACGGTGGTGCAAAGATATGAAATTTATCTCCTCGTGTCAAAAAATATATTCATTCAGCATTTGAAGATAAACTTCATATCTTCGCACAACCATGTAATATCCTCTATATACTGTACTACAATATGGACCCTTTTCACATGACGTCACGACAAACGCGGCCGCCATTTTGGACATGTACTACCAGTAGTTTACCACAGCCAACATTGAGGAACGGCAGCAAAGAAAGTGTTTATTTTCAGCAAGACTTCCATCATGCCACTATGTTGTTGTGCACCTGGATGTAGTAACCATCAACAAACAAGGCAAGGGTTATCATTTTATCGGATCCCAGTAGATGCTGACCGACGGAGAAGATGGATAGCGGCATACCAACGCTTGTGTAGTGACCACTTTGTTGGAGGTAAGACGAATAAAATTAGCCAGAAAAGGCATTACATTGCTCTTAACATTCCATTTTAGTTTACTGTAATTATGATCTGGCAGCTATTTACACCGGATCCAGTGTAAATAGCTGCCGGAGCCAACGTCCGAGGTTCTGGAGCGCGCTCCGGCAAGCTCGGACGTTGGCTCCGGCAGCTATTTACACTGGATCCGGTGTAAATAGCTGCTAGATCATAATTACAGTAAACTAGTAAATACAGTTTTCTGCATCTCGCTCCTTTTTCTTTTATGTTTGTCGCCTTCCTCGCATTCAAACCGATTCGAGCCGAAGTCCACTACATGTCCAAAATGGCGGTCGCGTTTACGAAGGTCACGTGACTGAAAAGGGTCTATATATAAATCCATTTTGAATGAGATTTGAAAAAAATACATTCCATCTCTTTCATAAAGAAATTACTTGAAAAATACAAAACAGGCTGTTGATTTCCCATTCCCTGGTTTGTTTATAAGTCTACGTGAATTCATTCTTTAATTAGCTCGTTTAATTCTTTGTCTTCATTGATCAGGCTCACTAACCACCTACCTTTCAATGCTGTTACACATTCAAATATTGCAGAAATTTTATTCCTAAAATCCTTATTATTGTTGCTAAAACCTTACCTATATTACTAGCGACATTGTTTTCAGAACTGGCAATTTCTATGGCTAAACCTACAGCTAATTTTAGCTAAACAGCTTCATCAAACTAGAAAACTAGCTAGCTAACCAAATCAGTGAATAATAAAACCGAGCAGGTTTGGTTATTTATGCAGCTGATCTTCCTGCTAGCTACAGCTTCCAAAATCTTCAAAAAGTGGTTTTGAGACCGATCTCGATTACTACAACACTAGCAGCTGGAACTACATCTGTCTTCAAATGGAACTCATGAGCTCATGAGTATGACATGGGAAGTCGTGTAGACAAAATGCTTGGCGTTCAAGAGGTGTCGTCGTGAGAACACACCATTGCTAGGCAACAGCAACATGGATGGCAAAAGATTCCTCATTTAGGCTAACTTTAACAATTTAGCAAGCTGACCAGTGTGTAACGTAATGTAGGAAATGCAAAGGTAAAATGAGTGTTTCATCAGACGCATTATAAAATTATAAAGAAAATTTTAGCTCTATAAAAGTTATAATATATTAACTTATCTGTTGGAAAAATGTACATCCGTGGCCTCTACCACTGTGAGCTGACCTAGTGGTGTGTGTCCACCTCTCAACTGGGAGCTCGCAAGCTCTACTCGCAGTCGGGTCGTACCAAAGGCCATTATCAAAATGGTACCGACTGCCATTTGGCAAGGCAAGCCACAATACAGATGTGAGTGGGGAGTCAAATTCTCATGGTTACCCCCACTGTAACCCTAGCTATGTAATAGGCAAGAGGCCGAGGGCTACAGAAATGGAGATCGGCACCGTACGATGCGCCTTAAGGGCCTGGTTAGTACTGGGACCAGAGACTGCCTGGGAAGACCAGGTCCTGGCACAGGATGGGACTTTGATTTTTGACTTTTGTGGCCTCTGCCATTTCTGAAAGCACGTCAGCAAACATGTCATAACTCATGAACTTGGAGCTTTCAGAGGTATCCACCTCCGAAGTCATGAATACCGTCATCAGCTGTCCATCGCTAGCGATGATGACTGCTTCATTAGGATGCACAGAAACGGACCATGAGGCCTGAACCAGAGCTCCTCTCCTAATGAAGCACCCTGCACAGGAAGGGAAGACAAACAATGTCATGCCCCCATCATGTTGCCTTTCTGGACCTCCAGACCTGTACCAGGTGGTGCACAAAAGTGCCACAGACCTGACGGGTATGGAAGTTGGAAGTTGGAACTCATAGCTGGAACCCAGGCAGGTGCTACCACTCCAGGTCAGAGCAGACCTGGGAGCAACAGTGATTAAGGGGTAGCTCCACTTTCCTCAATACTCAAGTCCTCCCGGACCTGAGACTCACCACCGGTTGCAGTTTAAAGTCAAACCCAGGACTAAATCATGAATACCACAAGCCTAGGGGAGCGTTCAAATGGAATCTTCTCATGAGCACTGGAAAAATGTCACCATTTGAAGGTATCATAACTCCTAAAAGTAGATATGCTGTTCTGGAAAATTAATCAACACCTTCTGACCAATCGAATTCATGAATTCTGTAGTACTGAGCAATAAAACGCAACAACGGCAAAATGGAGGAGCAACAGATAATTGAGATGTAACTGAGGCAGTAGGTTTTCAGCAAGTTCTTCAAAGTATCTCCTCACCAATCTAGTGAAATCCTGGTAATACTTTATGGAAAAATAGTGTTCACCTGACACCTCCCACTGATAAAGCATAAAATTTCTTGTTTCACCTTATACCAGGAGTTACTTCTCCAGTAAGAAGACTTAACCCATTGATCTTTGCCACAGTGGGTTTATTTCCTGGTTCTGAGTGCTGTAGGCGAGTTGAATAATTCACAGTGGTAATGTGGATCCAGGTGGGCCTCTGCTTTGAGTCTCAGGGGAACGAACACACATCACTGCTGCTAAGTGGACGGAAAGAGAGGGACAAGACAGGAAATGGAGAAGGGAAGCCTGACATATCCAATTTCACAGATGGCAGGAAGGAAACCTAAGTGCAGGTGGGTCAGTTCCTGAGGCAGAAAGAGAGGTGAGAACTCATTCAGGTGCCAAGTAAATCAACCCTGCTCAGTCTACAGTTTACAGACACTGCACTCACAGAGTTGACCTTTTGTCCAGTCTTTTGTTACACAAGGACAGAAGAAAGGTAGAGGATTAGGCATGCTTCCACCTTTTCAGGACTTTTACTACATTTCTACCAAAGGAACCAGAATGGATTTAAATCCCTAGCAGTCATTTCACTTGAAAATGATTCAGGCATTTTCCAGGATCACCATTTAGTCACAAACTAGAAGATTCGCTCCTCTCTCATTTGGGAAACCAGTGTCTGAATCAGTGAATCTTTCAGCAATTCCCAAGATTTGCTACTCTTTCATTCAGTGAGTCAGTGTCTGAATCAGTGAACCTTTTGGTTTGGATGGCTCAGTGTTTGATTCAGCGAATCCTTTCCAGTCATGACCGAGATTCGCTCCACTTGTATACATCAAGTGAGTGAGTGAATCATTACAGCTGGATGGGTCACTGTCTGATTCAGCAAATACTTGCGGTCATGATCAAGATTCACTGCTCTCTCATTTACTGAGTTAGTGTTTGAATCAGTGAATCTTTTGGTGTAGAAGGCTCAGTGTTTGATTCAGTGAATTCTTTCCAGCCACGACCGAGATTCACTCCACTTGCATACACCAAGTGAGTGTTTGAATCAGTGAATCATTACGACTGGATGGGTCACTGTCTGATTCAGCAAATCATTGCAGTCATGACCAAGATTCACTGCTGTCTCACTTACTGAGTTCGCATTTGAATCAGTGAATCTTTTGGTCTGGATGGGTCAGTATTTGATTCACTGAATCCTTGCCATAAAAACCGTGAACAGTGTAGCTTGCATACTATGCCCTTCTGTTCTATAGAAATTAAGCCAAAATTCCTCCACCATGTTGTGAAATTTGGAGCCAGAGTCTGCTCAGTAGAGACGAGGGTCAAAGGCAGGTACACCTACTCATTTGGTAGGCCCACCCCCTTCTCCCGATACCAAGGTCCAGCACACGGCTGTCAATCACTTCATTCCCAAGTGTATCCACGCCTTCAGTATTTGAATTAGTGAACCTTTTGCTCTGGATGGGTGAGTTGTTTGATTTAGTGAATCTGTGCAGTCATGACCGAGATTCTCTCCTCTGTCATTCAGCAGGTCAGTGTACGAGTTGCTGAATCTTTGTAGACATGACTGAGATTCACTCTTCTCTCATTTGTTTGATTCAGTGACTCCTTGCAGTCATGACCATGATTTACTTCTCTCTTATTCAGTGAGTCATTGTCAAAATCACACCATCTTTTTGTCTGGATGGGTCAGTGTTTGATTTAGTGAATCCTTTTGGTCACAACCAAGATTCACTTCTCTTACATTTACTGAATCAGTGGTTGAATCAGTGAATCTCTGGTCTGTATGGACCAGTGTTTGACTCAATGAATCCACTCCTCTTACATTTACTGAATCAGTGGTTGAATCAGTGAATCTCTGGTCTGTATGGACCAGTGTTTGACTCAATGAATCCACTCCTCTTACATTTACTGAATCAGTGGTTCAATCAGTGAATCCTTGGTCTGTATGGACCAGTATTTGACTCAATGAATCCTTTTGGTCACAACCAAGATTCACTTCTCTTACATTTACTGAATCAGTGGTTGAATCAGTGAATCATCTGATCTGGATGAGTCAGTGTTCGATTCAGCAAATCATTGTGGTCATGACCTAGATTCGGTCGTCTCTCATTGAACAGGCCAGTGTTTAAATTCCTGAATCTTGAAGTTATGACAAGGTTTGCTCCCCTCTTGTTTAGTGAGTCAGTGTTTGCATCAATATCTTTCAGTCAGGATGCTTCGATGTCAAAAGTTTATCCATTTATGTTTTTTTTTTAAATATCGTTAAATTGGGTAAATTGTTTTTTCGACTGCATTTGTGCTGAACCTGGTCTGCGTTACTTGATTCAGTGAATCTTTTCAACCAAAAAAAAAAAAAAAAAGAGATCGACTCCTGTGTCATTCACTGATTCCTGAGTCAGTGTTTGAATCAGCGAATCTTTCGGTCATGACCAATTCATTGTATTAGTGTTTGAGTCCGAACACATGGTGAACATCAGTTGATAGCAACCAAAATTATAGGCCATGCTGTCAACACTACACACACACATATATATATACCCCCTGCTGTTTCATAAAGCCAGAGGGTAGGACTGAATAACACAGCAATGGTTTTGACATACTTTTAATAGATCTAGACATAATTAACTCAGTCCCGAGGGGTCTAACTGAGCAGTTAGAGTATTACAACTTCAAGTGTGAAAGAGACAAATAAGTGGAAAAAAAATGAATGAAAAAATTTAATTTTGTGTTTGATCGTTATGAGCCTGAGGACTTGGCTTATTTTTCCAGTAGAGCAGCGCGGCGTACACACAGGAGGAGAGAGAGGAAATAATTATACACCAGAGGGTTTTCTGCACAATAAAATTTGTCATACATTATGCTCTCGTGCCTCACTTTCTGAAGGTGAGATTGAATAACTGATGGTAAACTGGGTCGAACACACATCAGAGAGGGTGATGAAGCTCCGAGTTTACTGCTGGTTAGTGGTACAGAGGGACAGAAAGCAGAGAGCTGAACGACACCAGAGCCTGGCGTGGTCAGGAAGGAAACCCAAGAGCAGATAGACCAGTCTCTGACTCCGAGAGAGAGGTGAGAACTCGTTCAAGTGCTCAGTAAATCAACCCTACACTGACAGACTGGACAAATAACACTCGCTCACTGACAACACACACACTACACACACACACATACCCGGAGTTCATCACCTGTCAGGTTCTGGAAATTTATCTGTGTAGAAAGGGAGGCTGTAGATCATATGTATGAGAGTACAGACAAGCCTACAGAACATGTGTGTCCAGACAGAGGACATCCAGTATCTCCAAGCTAACTCTCAAAATGTCCAACTGGGCTTGTTTGGTGGTGAGGCTCATAATCACAGGTTTGCTTTCACAGTGACGACTTCTTTCAGAACCGTGGACTGATTGCTGTGTAATTCCATACGTCACTTTTACGCACTCAAGTTTGCAAAATACTGGGTGCTGAGTTCATCTGTACGATTATAGTATAATTATTTTTAACAACAGGTCGCACTTTTTTCAGAATGTTCTCAGTGCAATAAGAAAAGAAAACCAGAACGTCAAGGACGTAGCAGGTCATCTGGCCTGCCATCGAAACAATCATGCTGACCAAAACATCAAGCAGAACTGAAATGTGACGACGTGAGAAAGGACCAACCGCCACGACAAACTGTTCACAACAGGAAAAATCAACAAAGGACGAAATTTTGCTCCCCGGCGGAAGATCGACCCAAAACATCGATCAGAACTGAATTCGTATGATAAATGAGAGAGGAGATACAATTCTAGTCAGAAGTCCCAAAATGTGTTCAGTTGACCTGATTACTAGTTTGTTAGCAAAAAAAAAAAAATTGACAGTACAATGAGCAGGTTTTGTGCAGAAGGTCGAGTTCTTTCAAATAAAACAATCAGAACTGAAATCCAATGAGAACTGAAGGAGGAAGGAGACATGATTTAACTGAAAATAAACAAATTGTTTACAACAAGGAAATCAACAAACGACCAAGTTTTGTTCCTCGAGGGAAGATCGACCGAAAACAACTGGAATCGGATAAGAAATCAGAGAGGAGATACAATTCTAATGAGAGGCCTTTGTGAATTTGGCCTAATTAGTAACTTGTTAGCAAAAACAATTTGACAAAACAACAAATCAAGTTTTGTGCGGAGTGACGAGTTCTTTCAAACAAAACAATCGGAACGGAAATCCGTAGAGAACTGATGGAGGAGATACGATTTAACTGAATTGTGGAGAACGGACAGATGACAGAGATGGACAGATACACTTATAAAAAAAAAAAGATGCCATCAAATACACTACATGGCCAAAAGTATATGAACACTCAACCATCACACCTATACGTGCGTCTTCCCCAAACTGTTCCTGCAAAGTTTGAAGCACATAATTGTATTGAACGTCTCTGTATGCTGTAGAATTATAGTTCGTCTTCACTGGAACCAAGAGGCTCAAACCTGTTCCAGCATGACAATGATCCTGTGCACAAAGCAAGCTCCGTTGTGTGTTAAGGTTGGTGTGGAAGAACTCGAGTGTCCTGCATAACGCCCTGCCTGAAGTCAGTTCCACTGAAGACCTTTGGGATGAACTGGAACTGGAGTCTTCTCAACCTCAACATCAGTACCTGATCTCAGTAATGCTCTAATAGCTGAACTGAATGAACACAAATCCACACAGCCATGCCCCAAAATCTAGTGGAAATACTTCGCAGAAGAGAAGAGAAGAGAAGAGTGGAGCTTATTGTAACAGGAAAGAGGAACAAATCTGGAACGAGCCGTTCAACAAGGCAGTGGCGGTTCTAGACCAAAATTACTAGGGGGGCCAAGGTGGGGCCAGTGTTTTTTCAGGGGGGCACATATAAGGAAAAAACATGGCAATATTTAAGCGTTCAAAATGTTTTGTTTAGTTTATTTAAAACCAAAACAAAATACATTGAGCATAAATACAATGAGATAAACATTGTCTCAATAGCCTAAACATAAAATAAATTGTGCTCAATAAATCTTAAAACCATGTTTCTCTTTTTTGTAAAATAAGATTTCTATTTTTGCATACAATGAACCTTTTATCTGTCCAGTGACACTTTTTAAATTCACAGCATGAATGAATTTTCTTTTTCACAGCATGAGACTTGAATGTACAATCACTATCTTTATCTAAATCACACTGTCATCATCTCACTCTTTATGTACAGCAGGGGGGAAAAATAGAAAGAAAAAATAAATTCACATACAGTGGTCTCAGAATCACCCTATAGCATTCACAGCAGGCTGAAACACTACAACAACAAGATTCTGCGATTGTGACTCCTTGAGAAACGGTCTACAAATGCATCAAGGTTCAAAGCCTTGGACCTTCTGGATTCAATGCTGAGCACACCAAGATTGCTTAGACGCTCCTCACTAATGGTGGATCGGAGGTAGGTCTTCACCAGTTTCAAAGTGGAGAAACTCCGCTCACAAGAGGCAGAGCTCACTGGGAGTGCCACAGCTATTTTGCATAGTCTAAAGAGCTCAAAAAATACTTCTTTATATGGCTCAGTGAAACGTGTCAACGCTACTGTATCTGATGGCTTTTCAATCAAAAAACTTCGGACGTGACAGCTGTTATCACTCACGTCCGAAGTTTACAATTCGCGCTGCTGCTGGTCTTTCTGCTGCAGGTAACAGTGTGCGTGTAGCGCTTTAAGGAGTCCGTGTAGAACACTCCGTCATGTCAGTTCCGATCTTCGAGCCAGCGCATGTCGAAATTAATAAATCTTATTATCTGTTCAGCACAGGGGCCACAACAGGGGCCAGGAGCAATTTTACAGGGGCACTGGCCCCCTCTGGCCCCCGTTTAAAACCGCCTATGCAACAAGGACATGTGGGTGTGATGGGTAGGTGTCCACATACTTTTGGCTGTGTAGTGTATAATATGAATAAACAGGATGATGCGCAGAGCATCTTAAAAATACAAAATATCCATACCTGTAGATCATCTTCAACCTTCTGCACTCTCCATCATCAGGACCTGATGATTCTCTTAGCACTTCCATCTTTAAGTCGCTGC
This sequence comes from Neoarius graeffei, assembly GCF_027579695.1. Lineage (NCBI taxonomy): Eukaryota > Metazoa > Chordata > Actinopteri > Siluriformes > Ariidae > Neoarius > Neoarius graeffei. The sequence continues at coordinate 93,477,154 of NC_083574.1, read as the reverse complement.
AAAAAAAAAAAAATAATAATAATAATAATAAATAAAAATAATAATTTAATTAAACCGTAAAAAACAGAAAAACGGATCAGGGTCACATTATAATCTGAAAAGTTTGTTGCCATGACGAGATGTTTTTCACATTTTAAGAAGATATTTCTTACCACATTATAATGTCAAACGTTTCACGCTCTAAGGAGATAAGGACTCATTATTTCTTCTGTACAGCCCCATGAATTTTAAACTCCTCCATCGTGTACACAAAAATTGCAGTATCACTGATCACGGGGCTCAATAATTTAATCAAATGGTGTGAGTGAGTCGGATTTCTCAGTTTATCTGCTCTCCACATTCAAACATCATGAGTGATGAGTTTCATATCACAGTAGAACACGAAATGTTTCATGTTATAACAACATAACTAGTACACTGTTATAGCAAGAAACGTTTCATGGTGTAATGTGATAAGTGTACATCATTATAACGTGAAAATATCTGTGAAAACGTGAACATGTCTTGTTAATGCATGAAAATCTCATTAAACCGTGAAAATATTTCGTTAAAACATTAAAATATCCTGTTAACGTGTGAAAATTTCCTAAAACATGAAAGTCTGGTTAGTACATGAAGATCTCACGAAAATGTGAGAATCTCTCAGGAAAAGATTAAAACGTCTTGTTAATACATGACATCTCGTTAAAACGTGAAGATCTCATTAAAATGTGAAGATGGCTTGCTAAAACATGAAAATATCTAATTAAAACGTGGAAATGTCTTGCTCATGCATGAAAATCTCATGAAAATGAAATTCTCATGAAAATGTCGCGTTAAAATGCAAAAAAATCTCATGAAAACGTGTCTTCAAACATGAAAATCTCATTAAAACGCAAAAACGCCTCGTTAAAACGTGAAAATGTCTTGTTAAACCATGAAAATATCAAATTCAAAAGTCAAAATGTCTTGTTCATACATGAAAATTTCATTTATACATGAAAACGTTGTGTTAAAACGCAAAAATATCAAGCAAAAATGTGACCGTCTTCAAACATGAAAATATCTCGTTAAAATGCAAAAATCTCGGGGGCGTCGTGGCTCAGGTGGTTAAGGCGCCATACCATGAATGCGGGCGACCTGGGTTCGATTCCGGCCCGAGGTCATTTCCCGATCCCTTCCCGTCTCTCTCTCTCCCGCTCATTTCCTGTCTCTACACTGTCCTATCCAATAAAAGGTGCAAAAAGCCCAAAAAAATATCTTAAAAAAAAAATGCAAAAATCTCTTGTTAAACCATGAAAATACTGAATTCAAAAGTGAAAATGTCTCGTTAATACATGAACATCTCGTTAAAATGTGAAAATATCTAATTAAAACATGACAGTGTCTTCAAACAGGAAAATGTCTCGGTAAAACACAAAAATATCTCGTTAAAATGCAAAAATGCCTCATTAAACCGTGAAAATCTCATTAAAATGCAAAAATGCATTGCTAAAACATGAAAATATCTAGTGAAAAACATGAAAATGTCTCGTTAAAATGCAAAAAGTGCCTCGTTAAAACAAAAATCCCTTGCTAAAATGTGAAAATATCTAGTTAAAACAAGAATGTCTTCAAACATGAAAAATATCTCGTTAAAGTAGTTCTAGAATTTTAGAACCCACTATTGATGAAAATGTAGTATAAGGGTATATATTCAATGTATGCAAATTAAAAATAAAAAATTTCCCCATCAAAGGGGTGTATTTGAGCGACAAAACCGAGCTTCTGGGAAGCATTTCCTGGAAATCCCAGTCGGGAGTCACGTGACCGATGACGTAGTAAATTGACCAGGATGGCAGCATCCAGTATAAACACAAGCGAAATGAGTGAATCAGACAGCGATTATTCAGACGAAATTGCGTCTGAAGACGAAAGTGAATCGTGTTCCAGTCGAGGTGAGTCGATGCACAACATTTTTTCTACTAAATCAGAGGTCTGGGCCGAAATGTGCGTCGTGATCGGCAGTATATTTGGGGCGAACCGATGGCGTTCAAGCGGCCTTTCCAACAACACGGAAATGACTGCAGCTGTCAAAGTCTGCTTTGTGTGCTTTCGGAGCTTGGGGAGAAGAAAAATGCGGGCCTGAATGGGGACAGTCACGGCTGCATCGTAGAAGTGCAAAGCAGGAACTCGTCCAGGGATCGTCTAGTTCTTGTTTAGTTAAAGAACCCTTTAATTGTCCTAAAGGTTCGGGAAGCTCGTTCAAAGCGCGCCTCAAGATTCTCCCATGGACTATAAAAACCACTTTTCCCTTTACACTCACCAGCATAAATATGCGCACTAGCCTTCAACTAGCACCAGTCTGCCCTCGTCCGCTTTACTTGCCGGTTCCACTCAGCGAGATCGTATCCATTATTCTGATCAGGATCAGGGAACTGATGCAGAGATACTCCGTCTTTGTTGGTTTTAGAACAGCTGTACGCAACACACTTTTTTACCATTCTTTAAATTCGTTTCTTAAGACAAGGATTTTTTTAAGATGTTACCTTGACACACACACGGACTGGCCAGCGGGAGTTTTCCCGGTGGGCCGGTGGTTCAGTGTGGGCCGGCGGAGAAAAAAAAAAAAAAAAAAAGCAGTTGCGCGCTGGCCTTTAATATGATAAGCAATGTTAACAGTTTCTTTAAGAAACTGTTCTTTAAGAAACTGTTAACATTGCTTATCATATTAAAGGCCAGTGCGCAACTGTGTTTGTTTTTTTTTTTTCTCCGCCGGCCCACACTGAACCACCGGGAAAACTCCCGCTACTCCTGATAGCCAGTCCGTGTGTGCCTTGACAGTTTCGGCGATAAACTTCCGCCTTCTTCAAAACAGTCACCAGATGTCGAGTGGTGACGTGCCTTATCAGCTGGTGTTACTTTAAGGAGGCGTGAACGTCCTGCCCAATTTGACAGGTAGTTCACGCCTCCTGCTGTCAGGTACAGCAGGAGGCGTGAACTACCTGTTAAATTGGGCGGGACGTTCACGCCTCCTTAGAGTAACATCAGCTGATAAGGCACGTCACCACTCGACATCTGGTGACTGTTTTGAAGAAGGCGGAAGTTTATCGCCGAAACTATCAAGGTAACATCTTAAAAAAATCCTTGTCTTAAGAAACGAATTTAAAGAATAGTTTCAATAGGTAGACATAATGAACTTTCACTACACACTTTTTTACCATCGTATACAGTGGAAATAATCCGTAGATCTGCGAATTGTCACTCACAGTCACAGTATGTACAGGCAGTGAGCTGTCTAGCTTGTCAATTTACTACGTCATCGGTCACGTGATCGCGGCGCGATGTTTTGCTCGTGGGCTATCGCAGAAAATCCTCTATAAAATCATAACGGATAAACATTTTTGAGTAGTTTTTTTTGTAATATACTACAAATATTAGTATTCATCGTTACATGCAAAGGCGATTTTCAAATTCTAGAACTACTTTAAAACACAAAAATGTCTCGTTAAACTGAAAATATCGAATTCAAAATTGAAAATCTCATTAAAAAGTGAAAATATCTTGTTAAAACAATGTCTCTAAAAATGAAAATCTCATCAAAATGCATTGCTAAAACATGAAAATATCCAGTGAAAAACATGAAAATGTCTTGTTAAAATGTAAAAATCTCTCGTTAAAATGTGAAACTCTAATTAAAATGTGAAAATGCCTTGCTAAAACATGAAAATACCTCGTTAGAACATGAAAATGTCTCGTTCATACATGAAAATCTCATTAAAATATGAAAATCTAATTTATACGTGAAAACGTCGTGTCAAAATGCAAAAATATCTAGCGAAAATGTGACCATGTCTTCAAACATGAAAATCTCGTTAAAATGCAAAAATGTCTCGTTAAACCGTGAAAATGTCTCGCTAATACATGAAAATCTCATTAAAATGTGAAAATATCTCGTGAAAACATGACCGTCTTCAAACACGAAAACATCTAAGTTAAAACACAAAAATGTCTTGTTAAAATGAGAAAATACTAAAATGTGAAATTGTCTTGTTAAAATGCAAAAATGTCTCATTAAAACGTGAAAATCTCTCGTTAAAACGTGAAAATCTCATTAAAATGCAAAAGTGCCTTGTTAAAATCTGAAAATATCTGGTTAAAATATGAAAATGTCTTGTTCATACATGAAACCTCATTAAAACAACAAAAATGCCGTATTAAAATGCAAAAATATCTAGCGAAAACGTGACAGTGTTGTCAAACACGAAAATATTGCGTTAAAACAAAAATGCCTCGTTAAAATGTGAAAATATCGAATTTAAAATTGAAAATGTCTCGTTAATACATGAAAATCTTGTTAAAACATGAAAATATCTAATTAAAACGTGACAATGTTTTCAAATATGAAAATATCTTGTTAAAACCCAAAAATGCCTCGTTAAAACGTGAAAATCTGATGAAAACGTGAAAACATTAAACCGTGAAAATATTTAAACATGAAAAATTAAAATGCAAAAATGTCTTCACAATGTTCCTTTGTGATATTGCCCTGAAGAAGGCACCCATGCCGCTACGCGTGGGCTTTGTTTTTAATTTGTCCATGTAGGACTTGTCTAAAATATTAAAGACATTTTAATCTGGAGTGCCTTAGTCAGAGATTTTTTTCTCTTTTTTGGCTGTGGATCTAGAATACCTTGGATTAAAGAGCACCCAAACCTAAAAAAAGACTCTAAACCATTGGAAAAAGAGCACGCCATAATCTAAAAAAAGCAAAAATGTCTTATTAAAACATGAAAATATTAAAACGTGGAAATATGAAAAATATTAAAACGTGAAATTGTCTCATTAAAATGCAAAAATGCCTCGTTAAAATGTGAAAATATCGAAATAAAAATGGAAAATGTCTAATACATGAAACCTTGTTAAAACGTGAAAATATCTAGTTAAAACGTGACAATGTTTTCCAACGTGAAATTGTCTCATTAAAACGCAAAAATGCCTCGTTAAAATGTGAAAGTCTCATTATACCGTGAAAATATTACAACGTGAAAATATTAAAATATGAAATTGTCTTGTTAAAATGCAAAGATCTCATTAAAACCTGAAAATATTAAAACGTGGAATTGTCTCGTTAAAATGTAAAAATGTCTCATTAAACCGTGAAAATATTAAAACGTAAAATTGTCTCGTTAAAATGCAAAAATGTCTCATTAAAACATGAAAATCTTGTTAATACATGAAAATCTCGGTAAAAACGTCTCATTGAAATGTGAAAACGACTCATTAAACCGTAAAAACCTTTTTCTATAACATTATCACCTTATAACGTGACGCTGATCCGTTTTCCTTTCCGGGCGTGGCAGCCGTACGCTTCCATAACGTTGTACATGTCGTTCTCTGAACACGTGACCGTGATCTCAGAAGCTCTGCTGTGGAAAAGCAACTGAAAACTTCAACTAAAAGTGGTCAAGTATGAATTTCTGTTTTCTTGTGAAAAGTACGTTTTATTATTTATCTAAAACTGCTGCTGATTTTCCTGAAAACATCGTTTCATCTCTGCGTGCTTGCTGCTCCTGCGCGTGACTAAAGCTCTGTACGTCACTGAGTCATGAATTAATCAGAAGTAACATATCTTATACATAAATAACTGATATTTACTGTTTACGATTAGCTGGAACGTAGCTTGTCGTGTAGCTGATTTATGTTAGCGACTGGAATCGATGCTAGTCGAACCCCGCGTTAGCGAAGAGAAATCCGGCTAAAGCAGCCAGTTAACGTGAACAAATTAGCGAAACTTACCGCATGTGTTTAAGTTCCAGCGTCCTGAGGAGGTAAAGGAGACGCTTTATTCATCCGGGAATATTAAAACATTTTACTGAAGTAGGATTCGTTCTGTACAATCCGTAATTCTTTACTACTTCAGGATGGTAACGGTAGCTCCGCTTCATCACACCACCCTGTCGTTGATTATTTTCCTAAAACAGAACGACACTGAGTATTTTATTCTTTGTTTATTAATCTTATCGTCCTGCTTTCTTAATTAAGGAGCACACATGACTGAGACACGTTTCAGTCGTCAGCATGCGGCAGATATTCTCGTAATCATTCATTATTAAAACCTTACCTCTCTGTTACACCAGTTCTTTCCTTCCTTGGTTTCAGTTCTACTAGAACACACACAGAGTCCTCCTCAGGCATGTCAGACCGTCCCTTACGCCGAGTGTGTTGTTACCATCCAATTATAGAACAATCACACAGCTAAAGTGGTATCGTGAAACACACACACACACTTCAGATTATGATTACAACACCAGTTGTTAGGATATTATTTCAGCACGAGCTAAAGTTAGGCGGTCGTCAGAACAATAATAACTAATCACACCACAGATTCTATGGTCAGATATCATCTGGTACAGTTTACATGTATTCTTCAATCTGATTGGTCAGAAGGTGTTGATTAGTTTCCTATAACAGCAGCTCCGTCGAGTGCAGCTGCTAATCACAGCTTTATATGAACGCACTCATTCGAACACATGTTCAGCAAAAACGTGTGTCACCGTTGACGTGGTCTCCAGATCCAGACTCGACTCTTTTCTAAGACTGAGCGGTAAAACTGGACCCTGAAGCTTCCTGACATCTTCAGGACGGAGGAGTGTACGCTTTGTGGCTTCACACTCACATGACAAGCTGTGTTTTTACTTCCTGTTAACTTCAGGAGAGAAAAGCAGAGGCTCGGGTTTGTTTCAGAAACGTTCTACAGTGGTAAATGTACAGTAACTATAAATGGATAAAGAGTACGGTGTGTCATTCTTTAATCCAACACTGGAATACTTGTCCAATCACTGCAGTACAAGAGGAATAAAACACCTCAGGGTGTGCGGTCATTGGAAAATAATTAACTTTGGGGTGGTAAGAGTAACTCACTTCATCACACCACCCTGCTCTTCATCACTTTCATTCCATCCATCCATCCATCCATCCATCCATCCATCCAGTATCTATACGGCTTATCCATCAGGGTCACGGGGAAACTGGAGCCAATCCCAGCTGACATTAGATGAGAGGCGGGGCTTAACCTGGTCAGGTCATCAATCTATCACAGGGTGCCTTTTCTTATTATTATTATTGCTGTTGATGTTATACAACCCCGATTCCAAAAAAGTTGGGACAAAGTATAAATTGTAAATAAAAACGGAATGCAATAATTTACAAATCTCAAAAACTGATATTGTATTCACAATAGAACATAGACAACATATCAAATGTCGAAAGTGAGACATTTTGAAATTTCATGCCAAATATTGGCTCATTTGAAATTTCATGACAGCAACACATCTCAAAAAAGTTGGGACAGGGGCAATAAGAGGCTAGAAAAGTTAAAGGTACAAAAAAGGAACAGCTGGAGGACCAAATTGCAACTCATTAGGTCAATTGGCAATAGGTCATTAACATGACTGGGTATAAAAAGAGCATCTTGGAGTGGCAGCGGCTCTCAGAAGTAAAGATGGGAAGAGGATCACCAATCCCCCTAATTCTGCACCGACAAATAGTGGAGCAATATCAGAAAGGAGTTCGACAGTGTAAAATTGCAAAGAGTTTGAACATATCATCATCTACAGTGCATAATATCATCAAAAGATTCAGAGAATCTGGAAGAATCTCTGTGCGTAAGGGTCAAGGCCGGAAAACCATACTGGGTGCCCGTGATCTTCGGGCCCTTAGACGGCACTGCATCACATACAGGCATGCTTCTGTACTGGAAATCACAAAATGGGCTCAGGAATATTTCCAGAGAACATTATCTGTGAACACAATTCACCGTGCCATCCGCCGTTGCCAGCTAAAACTTTATAGTTCAAAGAAGAAGCCGCATCTAAACATGATCCAGAAGCGCAGACGTCTTCTCTGGGCCAAGGCTCATTTAAAATGGACTGTGGCAAAGTGGAAAACTGTTCTGTGGTCAGACGAATCAAAATGTGAAGTTCTTTATGGAAATCAGGGACGCCGTGTCATTCGGACTAAAGAGGAGAAGGACGACCCAAGTTGTTATCAGCGCTCAGTTCAGAAGCCTGCATCTCTGATGGTATGGGGTTGCATTAGTGCGTGTGGCATGGGCAGCTTACACATCTGGAAAGACACCATCAATGCTGAAAAGTATATCCAGGTTCTAGAGCAACATATGCTCCTATCCAGACGACGTCTCTTTCAGGGAAGACCTTGCATTTTCCAACATGACAATGCCAAACCACATACTGCATCAATTACAGCATCATGGCTGCGTAGAAGAAGGGTCCGGGTACTGAACTGGCCAGCCTGCAGTCCAGATCTTTCACCCATAGAAAACATTTGGTGCATCATAAAACGGAAGATACGACAAAAAAGACCTAAGACAGTTGAGCAACTAGAATCCTACATTAGACAAGAATGGGTTAACATTCCTATCCCTAAACTTGAGCAACTTGTCTCCTCAGTCCCCAGACGTTTACAGACTGTTGTAAAGAGAAAAGGGGATGTCTCACAGTGGGAAACATGGCCTTGTCCCAACTTTTTTGAGATGTGTTGTTGTCATGAAATTTAAAATCACCTCATTTTTCTCTTTAAATGATACATTTTCTCAGTTTAAACATTTGATATGTCATCTATGTTCTATTCTGAATAAAATATGGAATTTTGAAACTTCCACATCATTGCATTCCGTTTTTATTTACAATTTGTACTTTGTCCCAACTTTTTTGGAATCGGGGTTGTAATAATAATAATAATAGTAAATCATTATTATTATTATTATTATTATTAATGCTGTTATTATGATGCTGTTATTACAATTATTAATAATGCTGTTGATATTATTGATGCTGTTATTGTTATATTAATAATAATAATAGTACTGTTGATATTGATGCTGTTAGTTTATAATGCTATTATTATTGATGCCATTATTCTTGATAGTTATTTTTATTATTTCTAAGAATGCTATTATTATTATTATTATTGATGCTATTATTAATAATAATCCTGTTGATATTATTGATGCTGTTATTGTTTATGACACTATTATTATTATTATTATTATTATTATTATTATTATTATTATTATTGATGGTGTTATTATTGATATTATTAACATTGTTGTTGATGTCCTACACAGGATAATTAGACTCCTCTGTGGGTTACGACCTTGTTGTGGTGGAAGGGTTTGTGTGCCTCAGTGACCCCTGAGAGCAATACTGGCAGGAGCTTACGCTTCTGGTCAGGTCACCCAAGCCAGACAGGTCAAAGGATAGAGGCCAGAATAAGAGTAACCCAACCCGGGTGTCCCGGGCATGACGTTAAACTGCATCCAATAAAGGGGTCGGCAGCAGGGCATCCTATGGTGGTTTGTGGAAGTTGAGTCCTTTTCGGGTCAATGGCACAGCTACTTCAGTGGCAAGCGGAAGAACCAGTGTTGCTCAACAGATGGCACCGCTAGACTAAACTAGTGAGTTGTCACTGCGGGGCAACTTTCCCATCAGGCAATAAAGTGTCACTGCACTCCTGTGCACCACTTGAGATTGGATTTGGAAGTCCAGATAGGCTGGTGGTGGGGACACTACACCGTCTGCCTTACTGTTTCTGTGCAAGGTGTGTCAAGAGAAGAGTTTTACTGCAGAGGATATTGTTCTAACCTCGGCCTTGTGGCCCACAAACACGCCTAGTTAGGAGACTACTACGACTACTACAAGTAGTCGTAGTAGTAGTAGTAGTAGTCTCCTAACGTTTTTAGGATGCTATTTCTCCCTCAGTTTTCAACCAATCATCGCCAATTTTCACATGAAGAATATCTCTGGGCTGAATTAAGTTTCTGTGACTTTTGGTGCTGATCTGGATCACCGAACTGGAATGATCCATGAAAAATGGAATTTATTTCCTCACAATGCATCATTCTCTATCTCTTACCGTTCTGGATCTATAGAGTACGGTGACCAGGCATCCCGATTTGTAAGAGCTAGCGCAAATTACTGTGACTTTAGTCACAGTATCTTGTCTAGTTATTATTATTATTATTACTACTACTATATTCTTTCTTCTACACTTATTATTGTTGATGCAGTTATTATAATTGTTACTATTGTTAGTTTGTTATTATTATTTGTATTGTGATATTCTTCTACACGGTTATTATTGTTATTATTATATACTTCTACACTGTTATTTACTCCCGTCTATGATTGTTCATCAGTTCACACATTTTCATCCAAAGCCGAAATAAAACGATGCTCCTCCACCTCCTGACCTGCATCTTCTTGTGGACTCACCGTATTCAACTTTAATGTCGAAAAAAATACAATCTCAAACAAAATCTACTGAACATAATTAATTTATTCATTCAAAAGGAAAAAAAAAGGTAACAATCAATTTCTGAAATCAACAAGAGAATAAAATAAATATCGGTCATATTATTCGCACTGTGTGAAATACAGGTTGATGTTTTAAGATGATTCAATCATTTGACTCGCACCGTTATTCAATACAAATGAAAAGCAACATTCTAATTATTAAATATTTAAAGAACAATGAAGATGTTTTCATTTGTTTCACAAAAATATTATCCAATAAATAGGATGGAAGAGCTATAATGTTTTTAGAGAAGTCGAGATGGTGGCGGTTTTTCATTAAGGAGAAAAGCGTGAGCATGACTCGTACTGCTACATGCACTGAATAACATCCTGATGAGCTTTAGATTGTTGTGTGTCGTCTCTACGAATTGTGATTTTTTTTTTTACCTCGTCTTAGACATCTTTTTTCTGTCCCTTCATTTGGTTTTTGTGTTAAATTAAAAAATAATTGAAAATGTTCCGGTTATTAGATGTAGAAACGCACATTTTGACTTTTGGTCATCCGTTGATGGTGGCGATAGGGCCGTTAGCTTCGGTGCTGGTGGTGGCGACTGATGCAGATGTTCCAGTGGCTCCAGATTCAGGCCTCTTGGCCCTGGGCACCATCAGCTCCTCCTTGTTCCTTTCAGGTTTAACCAGCAGCACGTAGCACTTGGGCAGGAAGATGCACGCGAGTAAGCCAAAGCTCGAAGCCAGGATGGCGAAGATCTGCACAGCCACCATGAACTTTCCCCGCGTGCTCAGGTACGCAGGGACGAACGAGATCCAGACGATGAAGAACACCAGCATACCGAAGGTGACGCACTTTCCCTCGTTGAAGTGGTCCTCAAGCCTGCGCGCCACGAAGGCGAACACGAACGCCATCAGCGCCAGGAGCACATCATAACCGAATATGCAGCAGATGAAGATGATGTTGCCTGGATCGCACTCCAGGATGATCTTGATGTTCTGGGCGGCCGTGTTCTTCACGGGATGAGGAGGGAGCAGGATGAGCCACACGGTGCAGGCTATGGCTTGGATCAGTGTGCACACGATCATCATGGTTTTCTGTTGAGGAGGTTTGATCGGATCGATGTCGTTTTTCTGCGGTATGGCTGGAGCTATCGCCGCTGTGTCGCCGCTCTGCTCGGAGGCCACCGCCGCCGCTTTGGCCGCTTTAGCTGCTGCCTTCATGGCCTTGATGGCTCTCGCTCTGAGCATCAACAGAGACGATTTGCCCATGATGGACGACAGAGCCAGGGCAAAGCCGAGCGCTAGCGCCACCTGGCTGGTCATACAGGACCAGAGCATTGGCCTACCCAGGAAAACGATGGAGCAAAGGAACGTGACCACCAACCCCAGCAGCAGGGTGAAGCTCAGCAGCGCGTCGTTGGCTTGCACCAGGGGCGTGTTTATGTATTTTAGGAACACGATGATCACTACAATGGTCAGGAGAGCACCAAAAACAGAGATGACGATCAGCGTGATGCCCAGAGGCTCACCAAAGTCCAGGAACTCAATAGTCTTGGGTACACAGGCGTCATGGTTGGCGTTGGACCAGTAGTCCTCATCACACTGGATGCAGCCTCTGGCATCTGTTCAGAACAACAGATCCTTTATTTATTTCCTGTTTCTACCATTTCCTCAATATAACGGTTTTGATTTTCTATTTACTTCCATGTCATATTATATACAGTATTAATCAACACACACACAGCAACGGACACATAGCAATGGACTAACGTACCACAAAATTATGTCCTCAAGAATTATTGGCACCCTTACTTAAAAAAAACTAAACTAAAAATATCGCACTGATGATTGTGCTTCATAGGACTTTTATCTGCTTTTTAACTCTATGGGTTGGTTTTTTGAATATTTAAAAATAAAAATACATTAGAACAGACATCTGTCTTACTTGAGTACATTTTTAAACCCCAAAGGAACAGGACATGGTTAAAAGGCAATAACAGAGTTACTGGGAAGTGGATGCAAATAAAAAGTGTTCCAAAGTATTATAAAATTATTTTTAAAAAATATTATAATAATATTTTTTTTCTACATATTTTGAAAAAATATTACTCGTATGCTTTTAGGGTGCCAATAATTTTGAAACATGAATTTTGATAAATAAAATGCTATAATAATAATAATAATAAAAGTCAGTGAAAAGGTAAGTAGTTCCTCCTTCTGTTAGTGTGCATTTTTTTTTTCTGGTATTTCAAAAGTGTGCCAATAATTATGAAAGATGGTGTACTGTAGTTAATAATTCATCATTCCAGTCACTTTTCTAATTTAAATCACTATTATTTCCACAAGAAAGGTGCAGAATGCAATAAAATCAGCCAAAATGTCCAAACTAAAAAATAATGAAATAATAATAAAAATAATAATAATAATAATAATAATAATAATTAAAAAAAGTCACTGAAATCTTGATTAACGGTTTGCTTTACTGACTGTAGTTTATTGACTTTGAGTGATCTCGACTAGTATGGATGAAATATTAAAGTGCCATTCCACCATTGGATGTATTCTTTGGCATAAAATACAATATATTTTATGACAACATGACTAGACAGAGAAATCTTTTAGCTTCAAAATGATATATCAAACATAATTTTTTGACAGCGACAAGTATATTAATTTTGCGACCAAAGTCACCTACCCTTTTAATTTCCGCGCGGTAGTGAAACGTGATGTCATCGGCAGGTTCCCCTTCTTGTGTACCACGTCACATGTGACATGGCACAGATTATCAGCAATGGCGGATAGAACGCGATTGTCAGCTTCGGAAAAGAAGCGAAGGAAAATAGCAAGTGATGCCCGAAGGAGACGGTCGATGGTGAATATCGGCACAGCAATCGACAAGTGGAAATCGCGTTCTATCTGCCATTGCTGATAATCTGTGCCACGTCACACGTGACGTGGTACACAAGAAGGGGAACCTGCCGATGACATCACGCGCGGAAATTTAAAGGGTAGGTGACTTTGGTCGCAAAATTAATATACTTGTCGCTGTCAAAAAAATTATGTTTGATATATCATTTTGAAGCTAAAAGATTTCTCTGTCTAGTCATGTTGTCATAAAATATATTGTATTTTATGCCAAAGAATACATCCAATGGTGGAATGGCACTTTAACACTGTAGTATCTACTGTACGGAAAATGTTTTGGATATATTGTGTGTGACGTGTGTGTAATTCAAGCAATCATCATTGAGAGTTTGAGGATAAAATGTACCTGATTGCACCGAGTTACTAATTTTTTTTTTCGTGGTCCAGTTTCCATCTAATCCTACGCTCTGATTGGCTGGCGAGCGGGTCTGTATCCTACGATACGGACCCCGGTTACTCTGGTGACTCGCTCGCTTTTTGTCAACATTTATCTTTTTTTAATAAGATTATCAAAAATCTTATAAATGTTTGCCAGCATTTCTCAGGAGAATAGCATTAATTTTACAGCATGGATAGCGATAACGACAGTGTTCACAGCGAAAGCGAGTTTTACTACCCTGAGGAAGAAGAAATAAAAGAAAACATTTCAGGAGAAAGCTAAAAACCTCTAACTGTTGCTAACGCTGAGCAAAAACATGGCTGAATGACTCAATTTTGTATAAATAAGGGACTACATAGGCGGCAAAATGTAGTTTTTTTCCTGCCATGGAAGTGCACTTGTATACCGAGGAGGAAGCCATTTGCATTACAGCCATGAATGAGGATTCAAAATGGCGGCTCGGCTCGGTTTTCCCTTTCGGGCGCTCTCGTTTTCTGTTAGAATTTGGTAAAGAAAAAAATAAATATATTATTTACCAGAGGGCCTCGCTCAGTACTTTCAAGACCTTGGTCACGGTATTTCACGAGACGGACCTCCCAGCTGGGAAATAACATATATATACACATAGACGCGAGTGTTTTACTGGGAAATACGCCACTTGTATTTTTCATCCGAGCTCCATCCGGGACATGGAGAACCAAAACCGGGACATAAATCTCTATATCTGACTCATGAGGAAAGTGATGAGTGAGTTGTTTTGATAAATTTGGGGACTTTTTTGTTTGCGAGTGTGTCGATATAATAAGAAAATCACACGTTGGCTTGAAGATATGAAGTTTATCTTCTCGTGTTGAAAAACTCGCATTTTTCAGACGAAATACATCACGGATCTGAGTGACATATTTAAATAATATTGTCTGGCTTTTTTTCGTGCTATATCAGATATATTCCATTCAGCTAGCATGATACTGAACGAGTCGAAGACGAATAGCTGAATGGAATATATCTGATATAGCATGAAAAAAAGCCAGACAATATTATTATTATTATATTACACATACACGTTCCTTTTGGGTGTTCGACGCGTCTTTCTCTTCCAAAATTCTCTCAAAATCTATCGTATTTAAAGACGCGAACCTGGTGGCCATGTTTGTTTACAAATTGTCAGGGTCGCTCACGAGCGCGGGAGTTTTACGTTTCTGACGCAGGCTTTCGTCTAAACGGGGGAACAGGGGCGCTGCGCCCTCTTACTCTCGGCGTGCGCCCCCTTACCGACTCCGTGAAAACATCCCAGCAACACCACGTGACAATGTGTCTGATCATCAAATACATTATAATTGCTCCAAAAATATTCCAATCATAGTAGATACACCGCCAGACGGTGCAAAAACAATCCGAATTGGCGTTTTCCAGACTGAGGCGCCATGTTGTTTAGTTGTCGCGGCTGCTCTTGCGAGATTTGACATGGGTTACATACAAGGTCAGCTGACTTGTAGAGCGAGATTTCTCGAGACTGAATGACCTTTCACCCACCGGCGCGGGAGCTTTTGACAGAAGTAGTTCGCGAGTTGTTTTTGTTGACACTTGGGCATTTAAAGATGTCATCCCGCGGCACAAAGCGGAAGAAAGCCAAAGACTGTCCGGGGCAGAAGAAGATTAGGCCAAAAAAAAAAAAAAAAGTGTGTTTCCGGTAACATGAAATACTAAAATAAGGTCGGTAGGTAGGAAAGTATTTTTTTCCTTAATTTTTTTTTATTTTGTTCGAAAAAATTAACACAAGTAAACCTCTTACAAAATAGTATTTTGGCACAGAATCCTTTATACCACACATCATAATAAAATAAGTGTTTTAAATCTTTAAACGAATAAAAAAAATATCGCGAGAGTTCGAGTTATGATCTACGGAAGCGATATTTCATGATATTTTCATGTAATAACGTGAAAACACCTTATCAAGAAATAACGTGAAAATAACGTCCTAGGCTAGGCTACTTCCATTAAAAGCAGACGGCCTCGCCTAGCCTACTGTAGAACTTGGGTCGAGCAAAAACATGGCTGAATCCTGAATGACTCCTATTTGTATAAATAGGGGACTACATAGGCGGCAAAACGTAGTGTTTTTCCCTGCCATGGAAGTGCACTTGTATACTGAAAAGGAAGCAATTTGCATTACAGCCTTGAATGAGGATTCAAAATGGCGGCTCGGCTCAGTTTATGCAGGAGGGCTGATAGAAGTGGCGAAACATTTTACTTTTTATCGTTTCTTTCACAACTTGAATGCGTTGAAACAAAAAATTATGACAAACCAACGCCGCTTACACTAAAATATCGAGGGAAATTTGTAATAAAAACTTTACGGTCGGCAATTTCGACGCGGAAATTCTCGATCGGTCGGGTTACCGGAAACACACTTTTTTTAATTTGGCCTTACTTCTTTCTTTTTCAATGTTGACAGACAATTTGTTACAATTTCCCTCTCAGATAGCCTCAGAATGTCCCATTGGAGCATTTTTCAAAGGCTTTGCACGGCGGGGGGGGACAACCGGCCCCCCCCCGCCCGCCATGGTGAGCGCCCTCATACTAAATTTTTCTAGAAAAAACCCCTGTGACGTCATGTTGTCTTAACAACCGTGCAATATTGTAAACCATATTCAACTCCCATTCTCCATCTGGTAGAGTGACGTAATACATGTAGGATAAGCGATATGCTAACAACATTGCATGCTATCAAACCAAATGAATGAAACCCATGAGAAGGGAATAGAACACATGTTTTTATTCCATCAAAAAAGTGTCCTGGATGGATGATAGTTCCTGATATTTCACTCTGATGACGTCACTCCCAGTGTTTTCCCGCCGACGAGACGGCGAACCAGTTCAAAATTAAAATTCTTTTGATTAACTTGTGTATTTTTTTGTGGATGTGTCCGTATAAACAAGTGAACATCATGATCTGACCTGTAGTGTTGGAAATCTCTCCATCTGCACATGGGATGCAGTCGAAGCAGCAGACGGGTTCTCCCTGCCGGATGCCCATACGTGTGCCGGGTTGGCATCTCTCACTACACACAGAGCGCGGCGCCTGCAAAACCAACAGCGCAGGATCACATGGAATCACAGGGACAATTTGTGGTCAAACATCAAGTTCCATGTCAATATGACTGGTTATTGTGTTAAGATTCATAACATATAACCCCAGTTGTGGTTCCTGGTTCTAACAGATACCAAGGGAGAGGGGATACTTATATTCCCGAGTTACTTGTAGATATGAACTCATAACCTTCTGATGAGTAAACCTCACCAGTCTGTATTTTTCTCTCACGATGTTATACAGCAGTGTGACTCCGGTGTCTGTGTAGCTGAATGTTGTTTATGGAGCTCACCAACCTGCAGCATGTCGTTATACCAGATGATGGAGGAGTTATCGATGAACAGCTTTTCCTCAGCAAGCGTTGTGCTGTTATAGTATCCGATGCTTGCGAACGCGACCCCTCCGTCTGAAGCCCGCTGCCAGTTAAGGATCTCGTAATACCCAGGTACTTCACCATCGTCGAAGGATATCTCCTCTCCGGTGTAGGGGACTTTGAAGTGCAAGTTTTTCAAGTAGTACATCAACTAATGAAGAGGAAATATTGTTAGAACCCAGAGAGAGAGAGAGATAGTACACTGTTCTTTGGTAGAATGTTTCCGAGAGGTGTAATGCAGATAATATCTCGATCTGAATTTGGATTTAAACCAAAAAAAGTTGGAGTGGCTTAAATCTGAAGGTGTTCTGAAACATTATCAGTATAGTGTGTGAATTCTGGCTTTGACAGTTCCTCAACCTCAGCCAGGCTTGTAGTACTCGAGTCCAGAACTTGAGGAATGCACGTTCACCTGTTCATACGTCATGTTCAAGAACAAACTAACGTTAACGGCGCTCAAATGCCTGGAGAGAACGTCGCTAGGATTGTCCGCTTTGCTTCTACAGACTTCTCGTGCAGTGGGAAAAAATGCCCTGCTGTGTGTTCCATATGTAGAAGAACTATCGAGGGGACGACCTCGAACTTCAATCGTCATTTGGCGAGAATCCACCCAGAGAAGGACGTGACACGCTATGTTCATTGCTCTGTTGGTAGTGGGCGGGGCTTGCTTGCTGAGCAATGAACTAGCTAGTGTTAACCCTCTCTCGTGTTATTTGCCCTGTTGATAGTGGGCGGGGCTTGCTGAGCGATGAACAAGCTTTTTATCTGTAGCCTGTTAACTAAAACGGGGCAGTCGAGCAGAAACGTTAGTCCGACACAGTAGCAGAAACGCTTTCACATAAAGACACCGTTAAATGGTGCGGTTGGAGTCTTGTTCTCGGACGACTCGGACTCGACTCGAAATTTTCTTTAAAGGTCCCATGGCATGGTGGTTTGTTGATGCTTTAAACGGGCTCATGGAGGTTTCCGGATGTTATATCCGCAGCCTTTCTCGAAATGAACCCTCGGCACGTAGATATAGCCTCCTGGGAGAAAGCCCCATTTCAGCGCTTTTCCCAGTGCGTCGTTTTGCTAATGAGAAGCAGGAGGCGGAGAAGGGTAGAGGGTGGGGGTGGGTCTTATCATTAATATTCATGGCATGTAAACATGTTACCTCTGATTGGCTAACAGCACTATGACGCTACCTCCAGTGGGTCAGAACAAGCGGATGTGGGTGTCTTACTATGGCGAGAGAGAAGGAACAAACCGCGAAGGGAAAAATACCGCGCGCTGACGTCATTAAGGTGCGACGCGAGGAAATAAAATAAATTCAACAAATGTTTGGGGTTTTACTGAACAAACAAACAAATAAAATGAACGAGTGACTTAAAAAAAAGAATGTGGGTGTCTTTGTAAAAACTGTTTTGATTGGCTATTATAACAGAGCATGCTGCACGCTTTTTGGTTTTGTAGCGCAGAGTACCTGGCTAACTGCAGGAAGCGGTTAGCTGCACAGCTAATGTAGCCATTGCAAGGCTAACGTGGCACCGATTTTAAAACACGGCAAAACATAAGCTCATAAGTTACAGTCAATTTCCAGACTAAACTCAGTTTAACAGAGCATGCTGCATGCTTTTTGGTTTTGTAGCGCAGAGTACCTGGCTAACTGCAGGGAGCGGTTAGCTGCACAGCTAATGTAGCCATTGCAAGGCTAACGTGGCACCGATTTTAAAACATGGCAAAACGACTTAACAGTTATACACTTACTTGTTTGGTGTTTGTGGCTGATGCGGCAGGGATGCTTGGTACGGACCCAGGCTTCAGTGACAGTTGATGTGCAAAACCTGCCCTGTACTGTCCCAAGTTGTGGAAACATTCATCAGGAAAATGCTTCCGACAAACATACACCGTCTTAGGTAGACTCGACGGCGTATTATTGGAGTAAATAAAATTAAGCCACTGCGTCTTCAGGGGCTCTCCCGTCGGCAGTAAAAACAGACTCCTTTCTGTGTTGTCACATCCATGTACAGCGCAATTTCCATGTTTGGTGGCAACTTTTGAGCTGGGCGGGCAATCCATACAGTGGGTGGGAATCCAGAGGGGGGGCGTGGGGATCATCTCCCTTGCTGACGTCGGCAAGGGAAGAGCTTTTGACGCGCCAGAGTTTTGACGCGCCATTCTCAAATATTGGGCATAGTTTGGTTTACACATTATGAAACTTCTAGCCACTGGGGTGACTTAAGAAGGTCAGAGGAACTCATTTTAACGTTAAAAAACCTCAGAAAGTGAAAATTTCATGCCATGGGACCTTTAATGACTTGGACTTTAATGACTGGGTCTCGAGACTGGACTCGAGGTTTAGTGACTCGACAACACCACTGACCTCAGCTGCATCACTCCAGTTCATAATTGATCTGAAGTAGAAATGTTTGGTGATATTTTCCCAAAATATAAACAACCTAATTTAAAACCACCATAACGCTGATCAGGCAGTTACTACAGATGAATGAACGAATGCTGTAAATGCATCACAAAGCAGAACACATTCACGTCGTCTTTGTTTGCCGCACAAGCTTCATATCAAACTCGCGTGAAAGTAAAGAACCTCTCACTCGCACAGCACAACTTTTTGTTGTGTCCTGCGAGATCCTAGTACCAAACAAATCAAAGTCCTTCCCATGCCACAAGGCACAACGGGTGGCATCAATCTCCATCTCGGTAGCCCTCGGCCTCTCGCCTATTACATACGTAGGGTTACAGTGGAGGGCTGGTCCTCTGGTAACTGCTAGAGTTTGACTCCCTACTCGCCTTGCCAGATGGCAGTAGGTACCATTTTTATGATGGTCTTTGGTATGACCCAACCAGAGGAGAACTCACAATCTCTCAGTCGAAAGGTGGACATGCTAACCACTATGCCAACTCGCGGTCCTAGTACTAACGTACAAATCTAATCTCAGCAAGACACACAGTGAACCTTCCTGACAAGCTTTCTAAAAAAAAAAGTACACCTCGTTTGTATCTGTAGATGAGAAATTACCTACTTACTTGCCAAGGCTCAAAGTTGGTGATGTCAGCACAAGAGCCTCCTACAAAAGGTCCTTTGCCAGGCACGCAGTACTCCAAGTTGTGCAAAGCGTAGGCTACTGCGTACACGGCTTTATACACATTATACGTCAGTCTCAACTGGGACACGTCCGAATACGTGTTATTCAGTTCCACGAGACTTTCCTTCCCGGTGCACAAGCCTTGCGGTACCAACCTGGCTGCTGCTCGCGATGCTGTGGCATTCCCTACCTCTGTGGCCAGCTGTTCTCGGGTTCTGCTGAGTGCTCGGCTGTAACTGAGTGTACAGTTGAAGGCTGTTTCCCAGAACTCCTCAGTCAGAGCGTCCTGGTAGGGGTCGATGTTCAGAAGGTGCTCACGCAGGCCTGGGATTTGTGCCCGAGTTATAGCGAAGCCAATCGTTCCACCCAGCAAGGACATAACGTTGGGCTGGCGGGCGATGAGTGCGGATGTAACCCAGTTCTCGCTGGCGATCCACGTGCGGTTAGTGATGTTATGGAGCAGTATTTCCTCCACCAGCGGACTCAGATCCACATCAGATGAGAAGACCACGATGATCTTGGCTGTGGATACCCTGATGGTTTCGACGATGCTTTTGATGGTTTCAGGAGCACTGAATTTGGGTAGCGTTTCGGAAAAGGAGATGCACACGCCCGCCTCCTCTACGACCTCTTTGAAACGCTTGATGCCGTATTTGCCATAGTCATCGTCAGAAGCGATAGTGCCCACCCAGGTCCATCCGAAACGCAGAACCAGCTCAGCCATGGCCACCGACTGGTGGTCATCGTTCGGGATAGTGCGCAAGAAGGTGGGGTACTGGAACCTGCTCTCGAGGACTGAACATGAAGACGAGTAGCTCACCTGAGATACAGTCATTAACAGTGAGGGTTAGAAATCTTTATGTATTATTTTCAACTTTTTTTCAATCAACATGTTGATCTACGTACTGTATTTTCACTTTGGCTAATGGTTTCCTACACTACCCACAATGCTGTTCAACTATTTGATCATAGTGGTATAGTGGGATTTAGCTCTCATTTCAACTCTACTTTCAAAGTAACTTTCTGAACACAGTCCAAGAATTTACTTGGGCTGATTCCACATGAAGACCAAACTCAACCAAACCCAACCCAGAAACAGGACACCCTTCACCTGTGGGAAATAGTAAAGGCCGAGGATCCGAGCCGTTGCGACAGAGAGATCACATCCTCCTGCTCCCACCATAGCGGCGAGCGGAGGCCCGTTCCCACAGCGGTAGTTGGGCACGGCCTCGTCCTGACCAGTCAGGTAGGTCAGAGTTCCTTCCACAGCTTTGGAGATAGTGAAGCATGAGTCATAGATGACATAACCGAGGTCAGTGTTGGGCAGCAGGTCCTTCTTACTGTTGATCTCATTAATGGCGAATAGCATCGTCTGCGTCCAGCGGAAAGTACGGAAATTAAACCTGACACAGAGATGCACAAGGAGATAAACATGGAACAGCATGAATTCAGAATCGTATCAACTCAATCAGCATCCCAATTATGTTTTTATTCGATTAGCAGGTTGACCTGGTCATGTGATGCCACATTCCGCCACCAGATGTCAGTGTAATGCAACAAATTACTTTCATTAATAGTAACGAGTACATAACATTAAGATAACTGGATTTGCTCAGGACAGCTTGGTTTTAGGTTATCATCACCTCAGTTTTACTTTTCTGCGTGTAATACTTCAGGGCATTTGTGCTCATTGACTTTCTTTTCATTTTGAACCTTTAAAAGGGGCTAAAAAGTGTAGATATAATACATTTTAACTGCATACAACATTTATTTGTGGGGTTCCCCCATCCCATTAAATTGTACATCAATTTAAAATTTATTTTAAATTATTTAAATATGGAAGCCTTTTTCCACGACCACAATAATGAGACAATTGCTCATAATTATGGCTTGCTACCTTATAATAATGACATGACTTAGCGAGCCATAATTTTTAGATACTATCTCATAATAATGACTTACTTTGTACCTTATAATGACTTGCTATCTCATAACAATGACTTGTGACTTAGTATCTCAATTATGACATTATGATAATGACTTTGTCAATTATGACTTGCCATCTAATAATAATGACTTATTACTTAGTATATCAGTTATGACTTCTCATAATAATGATTTATTACTTGGTATCTCAAAATAATGATTTGCTATCTCATAATAATGACTTACGACTTAGTATCTCAATTATGACTTGCTATCTCATAATTATGACTTAGTATCTCAATTATGACTTCTCATAATAATGATTTATTACTTAGTATCTCAAAATTATGACTTGCTATCTCAATGACATGACATCTCATAATAATGACATGACTTGCTCTCATGACGACACATGACTTACTACCTCATTATTATGAGATAGCAAATCTAGCAAGTCATAATTATGTTCATAATAATTACCTAGTATCTCAAAATTATGACTTGCTATCTCATGACATGACATCTCATAATAATGACTGATGAATTAGTATCTCAATTATGACTTGCTATCTCAATGATTTATGAATTAGTATCTCAATTATGATTTGCTATCTCAGTGATTTATGAATTAGTATCTCAATTATGACAATGATTAGTATCTCATAATTATGACTTCTCATAACAATGATTTATTACTAAGTATCTCAAAATTATGACTTGCTATCTCAATGACATGACATCTCATAATTATGACTTGCTCTCTCATGACGACACATGGCTTACTTCATTATTATGAGATAGCAAATCATAATTATGACTTGCTAGTTCATAATAATTACTTAGTATCTCAAAATTATGACTTGCTATCTCATAATGACTTACTCTCATAATATCTTATGGCTTACTATCTCAATAATAACCATCTCATAAGATAATTTCCTCATAATTGAGACTTCCTCTCTCAATGCTTTAGTATCTCATGATGGCTTACTTTACCCAAATAATAGACAAGTCAGAATTTTGAGAAAAATCATCATCATGATGAAACAGAGTCAGAGAGTCATTATCATCCCGTAAGTCATAAACATGACAATCCATCACAATCCCTGTATGAGTTACAGTCTCATTATTACGCCATACTACGCAACTTCATTTTCTTTCAAGTGGCGGAAACAGGCTTCCAGGTTACTGTGATGATATTCTGAAGGAAAGGAGCAAATCAATATTTTAGGCTGTGGCTTTTAAGCATTATGACCCTCATGACCCAAATCTCTAAGCCTGATGCCCTCCCAGTGGATTTGCCTGGTCTTACTGGGACTCTTACCAGGATCAAGTGCTTAATGAAGATGGATAAATGAAAAGATACAGAATTATAAAAATGTGATAAATACGTCCAAGTCCTGTACATCTCGAGACGCACACACAGAGTATATATATAATCATAATAACATGCTTTTATAGAAATAGGAACGGAGCCTGACTATTTCAGACAGGTATAATATGCCCATCAGCAGTAACCATGGTAACCAATGATGAGCTATTGTTTTAATTAAATTGTATGGTAGCAGGTGGTCATGAAGGATTATTAAAAGCATAGATTCAACATTTCCTGACAGGTGAATTGAATTGATATAAATATAGAAATGGCCATTTTGGGATGGATAATTATTGATACTAACAGGGTATTAATATGACAAAACATTTGCAGGTGTAACAGCTAGAATAGACACATTTACATTTACAAGGTCACTAGTGTAAAATACTACAATTCAACATCTTCACAAGTTTACTGAACCCACTCCAGGACAATCATGCATTTAAAAAAAAAAAACCTCCCTGTGAAATAAATGAATGAGACACATTATTTTAACGTTACCCTTCGCAGCCAGATGACACTGGGCTGGACGAGGTGTTGGTGTCGGTGTCGGCGAGCCGGTTGTGCACGGAGAACATCCCCCCGATCACCACCTTCTTCTTCTCCACGTTCTTGTAGCCGTTCAGGTTGAACTTGGCCTTGAGTTTGCAGCTCTGTTCTGCCACAGCAGCCACCACAAAAAGCCCCAGCACACACACCCCCAACCACACACACCATTTCATCCCAAATCCACTCGATTTCATGTTAATTTAATGACAGAAGCTTACAATTAAAAAAAAAACCCACACACACACACATCCACAGACATAAGGCTGTTTGGTGTCTACAGGTGTTTGGAAAGATTAGTAACGCTTCACTCGCTCATCACACCTCATGGGAGAGCAGACAGGTTCATCAAAACATCAACCCACACACACACTGCCACGACTGCAGCAAAAACATGGCATTAACACGAAGAGCAAGAGACACCTTCTGTACATTTAACAAAAAAATATATATACACACTACCGTTCAAAAGTTTGGGGTCTCCCAGACAATTTTGTGTTTTCCATGAAAAGTCACACTTTTATTTCCCACCATAAGTTGTAAAATGAATAGAAAATATAGTCAAGACATTTTTCTGGCCATTTTGAGCATTTAATCGACCCCACAAATGTGATGCTCCAGAAACTCAATCTGCTCAAAGGAAGGTCAGTTTTATAGCTTCTCTAAAGAGCTCAACTGTTTTCAGCTGTGCTAACATGATTGTACAAGGGTTTTCTAATCATCCATTAGCCTTCTGAGGCAATGAGCAAACACATTGTACCATTAGAACACTGGAGTGAGAGTTGCTGGAAATGGGCCTCTATACACCTATGGAGATATTGCACCAAAAACCACACATTTGCAGCTAGAATAGTCATTTACCACATTAGCAATGTATAGAGTGGATTTCTGATTAGTTTAAAGTGATCGTCATTGAACAGAACAGTGCTTTTCTTTCAAAAATAAGGACATTTCAAAGTGACCCCAAACTTTTGAACGGTAGTGTATATATACACTGAACAAAAATATAAACGCAGCGGTCCATATTTTATGAAATACAAATGTTCAGATAGAAATTCATTTTCATTTTCTATGTGCCCGAGCCCAGTCCAGACGAGAACGTCGTCGCCCAGCAGTCAGGTCCAATCCTCGATGAGGTCTACGTGCATGGAGGCCAGCTTCTCTGAGTCGGTTTCTCACAGTTTGACTGCTGACCCTGCGATTGTGTCTCCCCATGGTCTCATCTGCGGTCCGTGTTGCAGTCCGGCACCGATCACGCAGGTGGGTCAGACGGATATGCCGGTCTTGTGCTGGAGTGGTGACACGTGGCCTGCGTGCATGTGGCATGTTGTCTGTGGTGCCATGCTGCTGAAATCGTCGTCGGAGGCGGACTATCGTGGAATTATGCACCCCCAATTGACACCCTACAGCTCTGATGGACATTCCAGCCTGCAGCATGCCAATGGCTCGTTCCCGGTTGATTCTGGTCATCTGTCGCATCTTGACATTTGAACATTTTTGTCATTTTAGGGTGGCCTTTTATTGGCCCCACATAAAGGATGGTCATGACATGCATTACTCAGTGAAATTTTTGTCTGCAATGGTCACACCCGACTGGATCATGGATTATCTCAAGTCTGGGCACTGCTCAGAACTTGAGTAGAGGGACTTTTTTTTTTTCAAAAAATGTTTACTGGTATGCTATACTATCATTTGATGTGGGCAGAAAAAAAAATCAGTATCGGATGTACAAAATAAATAAAATCTTTAGGTGCTGCGTTTATATTTTTGTTCAGTGTATATATCCTATGGGGTGCCATTACATTTGCATGTCATACCTATGGAATTATAGACAAAAAAAAACTCGTAAAATAAATATTTTTTATTCATACAATACCAGAAATGTATTTATTTCCAATATCCATTTTATTATTTGATGAGATTAAAAAAGGAATATCAAAGTTACTCATCGCTCGCTCTCTCTCACGCACACACTTTATTACTTAAGATGCTTTCAAGGTACTGTACAGACATTTCTGAATATAATACAGGATGAAGAATAAAAATTTAAACAAAAGGAAAAAAAAAACTCCGAAAAAGAAAGAAAGAAAACTAAAATGTAAAAGCACAAAATAAAAGCCGTCCAGGTGGGAGAAGTGGGTTTTAATCAAAATGACTTGCTGTAGTTTTAGGTTTAATGATTTATATTATAATTTACTTGAAGTTCATCATCTGTGAAAATGATTGTTTCATGAGTTAAATCTATTTGCTGTATTTACTTTCATCTATTTTCAGTCTGACCACACGAATGATTTCAATGAGCTCAGTTTCAGTGACGTACAGAAAAGATTTCCATCTTCCAGAGGCGTTTGTTCAACCCTACTCTACTCGTTCATCGGTTTGTCTGTATTTTCTACATTGTAGAACACTGAAGGCATCAAAACTGCAAAATAACATCTGGAACATATGGAATTACGTAATAAGTGTAAACAAAGCAATGTGCTTGATATTTTAGATTCTTCAGCGTATCCAGCGTTTACCTTGACGACTCTTTGCACGCTATTGGCGTTATCTTAACCAGCTTCATGAGGTCATCACCTAGAATGCTTTTCAGTTAACAGCTGTGCTTCGTCTAAAGTTAATTAGTGGACGAGCTTCTTGCCTTCTTCATGCGTTTAAAAGCAAACGTTAAATAAATAATACAAATACAAATAAAATCTCTAGTAATCCATATCAAAAACTGCTCAACTAAGTAAAGAGAAACGACAGCCATTATTACTTTACGATATTAAGGAGTGACTTTTAATTAATAAAAATAAAGAAAAAGCATTGAATTTGAAAGGGTGCCCAAACTTTTGACAGATAGTGTATATATATATTAAAAAAAAAAAAATCTGAGTAACCATCCCAGATGTTTCTGGCACGACTTCAGGTAACCAACATCAGTGCTTCTTCGTGATATCGGATCCGAACGGACAACGAGAGATTCATTAATTAATGTGCTTTTAATATGTTGATTAATTTTCATACCAATACAAAGGAAAACTGTGAGCTATGCGCACGAGTGTGTGTGTGCGCGTCACCAAGCGACCAGAGTGTAACAGCTGAACTCCAGCAGGTCCAAAGCCTTTAATAACACGATCAGTCAAGCGCTCAGGGGTTTGAATTAATTGTTTTAACGCCAGTGTGGACTCACACACACGACACTCCGATACAGTAGCTACATCACTTACATCCTCAGAGACGCGGCTGTTTATGAAGCCCAACCTGTCACTACATGTCCTTCAGTCAGCAGGTGAGAACCGTGCACCTGGACACACAAGTCCCTACTGAACTCGCACTCAAGTGTCAACCTCCTGCGTAGTGCTGGATTATCTCCTGCTCGAACACTTTTTACATTTAATAAAACAGGAAAGAGCACATATTTGTTGCTTGAAGTATTTATTCAATCATTGGGGGGGATAAGAGTTTAAAACCTTGCGCTACCAAAACATAGTATACTTCTTAAATGTGCAGTACAACCACTCCCCCCCAAAAAAAGTTGGGACGGGGCAACAAAAGACTGGAAAAAGTTGTTATGCTGAAAAAACAAAACCTAATTTGGTTAATTGGCAACAGGTCAGTAAGATGACTGTGTTTAAAAAGAGCATCCCAGAGAGGCGGAGTCTCTCAGAAGTAAAGATGGGGAGGGGTTCACCGCTCTGTGAAAGACTGCGTAGGCAAACAGTGCAACAATTTTAGAATAACGAAACACTCTCAGTGTAAAACTGCAAAGAATTTGTTGATAACGTCATCTGTGGTCCATAATATCATTAAAAGATTCTGGAGAAATCTCTGTATGCGAGAGACAAGGCTGAAAACCTCAGGAGACACTGCATTAAAAGCAGACACGTGTCTGTAGTGGAAATCACTGTATGGGCTCAGGAACACTTCAGAAAACCATCGTCTGTGAAAACACTTCATTACTGCATCCACAAATGCAAGTTAAAACCAGATATTAACAATATCCAGAAACACTGCCACCTTCTCTGGGCCCGAGCTCTTTTATGATGGACTGAAGCGAAGTGGAAAACTGTCCGAGGTCTGACGAATCAAAAGTAGAAATTCTTTTTAGAAATCATGGACACCACGTCCTCCAGGCTAAAGAGGAGAGGGACCATCTGGCTTGTTATCAGTGCACAGTTCAAAAGCAGCATTTGTGATGGTATAAGGGTGCATTAGTGCACATGACATGGGTAGCTTGCACATCTGGGAAGGCATCATTAATGCTGAATGATATATACACGTTTCAGAGCAATATGCTGCCATCCAGACTAAATCTTTTTCAGGGAAGGCCTTCCTTCTTTCAGCAAGACAACGCCAAACTGCTTTCTGCACATATTAAAACTGCATGGCTCCGTAGTAAAAGAGTCCGGGTGCTAAACTGGCCTGCCTGCAGTCCAGACCTGTCTCCCATTTAAAACATTTGGTGCATTATGAAGCGCAAAATATGATAAAGGAGACCTCAAACTGTTGAGCAACTGGAATTATAAATCATCAGGCAAGAATGGGACGACATTTCTCTTTCAAAACTACAGCAATTGGTCTCGTCAGTTCCCAAACATTTAGAGTGTTGTTAATAGTAGAGGTGATGCAGCACTAGTCTGGCTAACGCGACTTCAAAGCTCTGCGAGCATTTGGTCTGGCAAAGATATTAAGCCCAACCGTTTCCCAAAGGCGTGGTTGACCCGCCTCCCTGAAATGCCTCAATTTGCTACTGGTCGAAGCCAGAAAAGGCTGTGACGAAGCTTAAACCAATCACATCACTCTTTCCTCTGACGTATGTGACGCGACGGAAACTGCTTGAGTAACAGGAAGAAGATAAATACCTCCAGGGCTGCTCTTTGCTCCGTTTTCAATGAGAACTTCCCGTCGAATGCTTTCAATACAGCATCTACCGCTGTGTCAAAGGCTTGCCGCTGCTCCATGTTCGTAATGTTTCTAGTGAATGAAGCGCTTCCGGCATAGATTCTGTAAACAATCTATGGCTTCCGGTCGCAGTTCTACTACGTCAGTGCCTTGAACACGCCTCTACCCAGGGCCATTGGAGATGCTCAAAGTTGATTGGCTCCCGATTTTTCGGGAGCTTGGAAGAGCTGGAGATAGCTTGCCTTGGCCAGACTAAGCTCGCAACAGGCCCTCGTGTTGCATCACACTTAGGATGGGCGGGCCCAGGCTAATGCAGCACAGTGGTAAACATGTCCCTGTCCCAACTTTTTTGAAATGTGCTGCTAACATCAAATTAAAATTTTTTAAAATAAATAAATAAATTCTGAGTTTCAACATTTGATATGTTGTCTTTGTACCATTTTCAATGAAATTTAGGCTTTCATGAGTTGCAAAATCACCACATTTATTTATTTTTAATATTTTACATGGCGTGCCAAATTTTTTTTTTTGGGAATCAGGATTGTTGAAAAGCCAGTGCAAACCCACTGCAGCACTGCTGAATTCTGGATTGCGATTGGTCAAAAGGCGTGGATTAATTTTTCTATGAAAACAGCAGCTCTGATAGTCACAGGTTTATATTTATACGCTTGCTTCTATCACAACATCTTGCGCAAGCAGTTGTACACCCGATTCTCCACATAAATAAATTAAACACGGAATCGATGTGAAGTTTTCCTGCAAGGAAACGAGGATGTAACATTTATGGAAGGAGTCTGCAGTGTCAGAGACAAAGTTCTTTCACATGTTTAGGTGGAAAAAAAGTTAACTTTTTACACACTCAGTAAAACAGGCTGCATTTTTGTGTCTTAACTTCAAGAGAGGGGGAAAAAAAACCTCAATGAGGATTGAACTCATACCAGCTACTGTTGTTGTGTGCGAGTTTGAAATCTGATCACTACTGTAGGAGGAGAAGTGATTTTTGTGAAATTGCATATGACCCCTGTGTAGCCTCATCCATGGTAGGTGGCGCCACCTGGTGAACAATTCTTGTTGGAATATGTCTTTAGAGTCTTCTGGGTGAGTTTCAGTGAAAACATCCTCGCAGTTTACGAAGAGTAGCGTTTAATGTGACAAGTCATGCAAAAATTTCAGATGCCCAAAAAATCGTAAATATGCCAGGTGGCACCACCATCTTGACATCTTTTATGCACACCAACCTGGAGGACATTCGATACAAGTTTGATCAAAATCGGATCACTCCTATAGAAGGAGTAGCGATTTTCCTGAAATTGCATATGACCTTTGTGTAGCTTCATCCATGGTAGGTGGCGCCACCTGGTGAACAATTCTTGTTGGTATATGTCTTTAGAGTCTTTTGGGTGAGTTTCAGTGAAAACATCCTCGCAGTTTACGAAGAGTAGCGTTTAATGTGACGAGTCAAGCAAAAATTTCAGACGCCCAAAAAATCGTAAGTATGCCAGGTGGCGCCACCATCTTGACATATTTTATGCACACCAACCTGGAGAACGTTGGATGAGAGTTTGATCGAAATCCGATCGAACCTGTCGAAGGAGTAGCGATTTTTGTAAATTGTGGACGGACGACGACGGATGGATGGTGAGACCGGTGAGGGAAGGACTGTTTATAGCTGCCATAAGTGAGAACAGGAAGATTAATGTGTTTTGTAAGACGTCCCACAACATTAAATGGAACCTGTATACAGATAAAGTGTCATTTCTTAATTAAAGCTTCGGTCACAACCGGCCGTACGTGCTCCTACGGCCAGTCTACGTGCAAAAAATGCAAGAAACGCACGGAGGGCGCGCGTGAAATGCACCAGAGCGCGCGTGTGATGTGCTGATTTTCGAGCCATAGACCGGCCGCAGAGGTTCTTTGTCATGTCAAACAAACTCTACGGGCGCTTATGTTTTTTTTTCAGGTTGCAAGACAAACTTACGGCCAACGGACGTCTTTCTCCATGAACAAAAAAAAAACGCAGTGATTTGGGAAACGCCAAAAATCGCACGGCCAAAAAATCGTACGTCCGGTTGTGACCTAGGCTTAAATTGCATTTTTAATTGTTAGCAAACTGCTGTGGAATTAAAAAGACACTTGAGGACCTGCTGTTATGGGAAAATAATTAACAGCAGGTCCAGGGTGTTCACAGCAACTCCATTTTATCACAGCGTCGCTGATTATTTTCCTGTAACTGCATGGCATTGGCGTTTTATTCCTTACATCACACCCAAACAGAATTTTACACAGAAACACATCAGGTTTTTAAATTTCTAATGTTGAAATATATATTGCTTTACCCCAGAGACAACAATTAACCTCCTAGGGCTTAGCAGTCACATGCGTGGACAGCACTTTATGGAAATTCGGAACAAGAATCCACATATGTGGACATACTTTTCCTCTAAAGGTACATCTTATCAAAAGATGATGCTTAGTTTTTATTCTAATCAGGTTCTAATAAGCCCAAATAGCAAAGAGAAAGAAAAAAATGCATGCAAAAAAACAGCTTGGGCCTTAGGAGGTTAAGGTTGTTTGAAAATGTATAAAAGAAATTTGAAAACATAACCTTCCAAACTCCCTATAAACACACAGATGAGTAATTTGTATAAGACGCAAATTGTACATGGACTTCTTTTATTAAAGCTCAGATCTCATTATACAAACGTCAGTTCATCGGGAAACTGCATGCAGTGGCTTGGTTTTGAGGCACAATACTAAAGAAAAAAAGCTTTTTGTTCATTTTTATACAAAAAAAAAATAATAATTGCATAAATCAAACTGAACACAATGTCAGATTGCAGCTGAACCCACTACTGAATTTAAATTCATATTAATAGTATTTTCTTCTGAGTAGACACATGTAAAATGTACACGTACAAAGGAGACAGAGAGAAAGAGAGAGAGAGAGAGAATAAGAACAAAGTTTGCAGTTAAGACAAGGAACCAGTCCACACTTGCATCATTTTTTTTTCTTGCTATTGAAACAAATGATCGTGTAATGAGACGTACAAAAGACAATAAATAGCTAGGCATGTTATTTATTCATTGCTACGACGACATTTCAAATCTTATCTACAATCAGGCATAGATTTCTGGTTTTCGCCCCAAACAAACCTCTACGTATAGTTAACAGAACTAACCAGTAGCCCCTCCCACTTTATCAATTAAAAAAAAAAGCTCTAAATGCGTTAATGGGTCATGTGATCACAGCTAGCCCCCCTTTCCCCGTTTCATAGCTAAAGCTTCCGACGTCGAGCCTCAGGAGACACTACACGGGAAGCGAAAGCACCAAGGCCTTACGAGTTTAAAAAAAAAAAAAGAAAACACACCCAAACACAAGATATGGTTAAATGTGCAAACGATGCTCCTGTTCTCACACACTCGCACGAGCAGACACAAATATACCTTTTCGGAACGCAAAAGAAAAGTATGCAGCATGTGTTAGTTCTGTTGTTCACATCCCTGAAGGAAAAGAAAAGAAAAAAAAAACGAGAAAGGACAAAAAGAACCAGGCACAAAGTCTAGGAAGCTTGAAAAGCTCCTTCACAGCACATTTCGCAGATCTCCACAAGGAAAAATAAAAACAAACCCCCACAAAACAGTGGCAGTTCATCAAGTGCCCTTAACGTCAAACCAGCTCTATTTGGCAAATAAAGAGAATTGGTCACAGGAGTGAGTTAATAACGAGGTGAATAAAGCTGATGTGGAAAATGAAAGTAGAAAGGTCGCAGGAGAAGAACAGTGTGTGTGAGTGATTTCTAGGGATGCATCAATACTGACACTAGCATCAGCATCTTCTACGACACGAGTAGCTAAAAAAACATTTTAATAACGTTTAAAACAGCACCTTCGACGGCGAGCGCGCTCTGTCAAAGACGCTGCTTAAACAGATTTAACGTCTTAAACGTGAAGCTCGGACTGAGGAGTTCATTTCTAGCAGCACGTGACACTGACGAACAAACGCGGCTAAATAAAAACGCTCCAGGTCGTCCCGATTACTTTAAACTCGTTAGTTAAATTATTTCAGAACTCATCGATGCATCCCTAGATATTTCTGCAAGCCTCGAAGCCTTAACTGGCAAATCTACGAAAACACAGATGACTAATTCCTGAAATAATAAACGAATAATCGGCTTAATAATAATAATAATAATAATAATAATCAGAGCAAGCGCCAGAAAATGAAGCTGTGTTGAAATAGCGACTTTGAGCGTGCGTGCGCGTGTGTGTGTGTTAATCACAGTACTGGCTGCTGTCATGGGGAATGTCGTGTTTGTGTTCTCTGAGGGTGGAGAGCTTGTTGGTGAGTGTGGAAACACTGCCATGGAAGGATGAAGGAAGTCCAGAAAAAGAGGGACAGGGAGAAAAAGGGAAGAGGAGGAGGACAGCCCTGAAAAGTTCAGCGCTCTGCTCTACTCCCACTCTGTGGTTCCCGGAGGTTTGGACGTCAGGTCGTACATCACTCTGGAGATCCCCGGGATCTTCTTAATTTCGCTCACCATCTTCACTACCACCTGCAGGACGACAGGAGAGTTAACGCCTTTTTTTTGACCCCACCCCTTTCGTTTCTGAAAGATCATCAACTAGGAAATGCCTGGTGTCTAAATGATATCATTTAAAAATGTCAACTCATATATGAGTGATTCCACGCTTATGGGTACTGAAATGGGGGCATGAACTTATTTTTAAAAATTCACCTAAAACCATTTCTTTTTTTTTTTTTACCATCAGGTCACGAAACATGTAATCTTTAATGAATGATATGTTAAAAGATAACTTACATTTTCTGAGATGTAATAACATATTTATATGCCAAAGTCAGAACGTAACAGAAGTGTTGTGGACATATAGATTCTCAATTTTAACAATGTAGAATTACTTTTTGAAACATAGGAAGGTGATGTTTTAGCAAATATAATTAATAAACATGTGTAGTAGAATAAACATACACATTCTTTCAATAAGATTAACATGGTATATAGCGAGATCGTAATTAATTTGTAACAGACGCGAGATGGACAATCGTAACAGAAGTAATGGAACAGACATCATTTTGGAACTCGTAGGCTTGACTTTGGCATAGAAATATGTTTTTATTACATCTCAGAAAATTAAAGTTATCTGTTAACATATCATTCATTAAAGATTACATGTTTTGTGACCTGATGGTAAAAAAAGAAATGGTTTTAGGTGAATAAGTTCATGTCCTCATTTCAGTACCCATAAGCGTGGAATCACTCATATTTAAAAAAAAAAAAAAATTAAAAATACACACAAAGCACAGCTACAAAAATGTATAAAGGCAATCAATCATTTGTATAGAAGAAAAAAAATTAAATATGAGCCTTTAATGATGATGATGATGCCCTTTATTGTCACTAGTCACATGTACCAGCGAAATTAGCCGTCAACCTGTCCGTACATATACAACATACAATTGACATAGTGTAGACAGGACAGGAAGACAGGGATAAAGATAAAAAGGAAACACAACATGAGGAGAGATAAGAAAAAAAAAAAAAACCCACTACTATGCTCCTGTCAGGAGTACAGTGTGGGAACATTTAGGCTACGTTCACACTGCAGGCTGAAGTGACTCAAATCCGATCTTTTCGCCCATATGTGACCTGTATCTGATCTTTTATTGACAATATGAACGACACAGATCCGATTTTTTCAAATCCGACCCAGGCCGTTTGGATATGTGGTCCTAATTCCGATTCCTATCCGCTCTTTTCATATGCGACTTCAGTCTGAACCGCCGGGTCGCATTCATCCGACTTACACGTCATCAACAAGCCACAAACGTCACTATTCTGCGCTGAAGTAGGCAGCGGGTCTCTCAAAAAAAGTTACAACAACATGGCGCATAATCACGGGCGCAGATAGAGGGTGGGACGAGTCATATTTAAATTCACCTCGTTCGGTCCCCCCCACTTATAGGGAGGAAAAAACATCTATGCTGTCTTTCTTTGCATAAGGCAAACCTCACGGAAAAATCAAAAGACTAATTACCATTCGGTTTATTGAGGTGCACAGCAGTGCATACATAGTTGCAACAACTCACATAAAACAAAGACTGATATTCGGTTGGTTGAGCTGCGCAGACTGCACAGGTTGCGAGCTCGAGCTTGGTTGCTATGGTTACTAACAACGAGTTTGACAGGCATATCGGGGTTGGGGTTGGTTTGCTGGCAGCTTTGTCCCCCCCAGTTTTTTGTCCCCCCCAGTTCAAAAAACGTATCTGCGCCCCTGCGCATGACATCAATGCGAGGGACGCTTCGGGCTGTGAAGGTTCTGAATCTTCTCAATGGAAGGACGCAGAGGTTAGGGAGCTGATTTCCATTTGGGGGGATGCAGCTATTCAAGCTAGATTGGATGGGTCATACCGCAACCGGGCGGTTTTACTTCCGTAAACACTGGCCATGCTCACTGCGTGTGACGTCGTCGTATCCTGCAATGCGCATGCGGAACACTTTTAGGTCGCTTTTCGTTCAGACTGAGGATCACATACAAGTCGCATATATTTGTTAATGTGAACGACCTCACAAAAAAATCGGATTTCACAAAAAAATCGGAATTGAGCATTAAGCCTTGCAGTGTGAACGTAGCGATAAAAAACCTTTGCATAAGCACACAACAACACAAGTACACTTTAAACACAGGACTTGAGGGTGGGAATCAAGGGAAAGGGGAGGAGGTAATCCAGCGCAAGCAAGCAGCCGTCCGCTCCTGCAGCCATGAAGGCGCTGGTCACGCACCCGCTTGTTACACTGGGGGTAAAAATGGCGACCGCGGAGAGTTAGAGAGGAATGTGAGGGCGAGAGTGTCTCCCGGCAGTGACCGTCAGGGGGAAATGTGGTATGGCTCTGTATGTGTGCCTGATGTTGGAGTAAACATGACCCAGAGTGTTCTCCCCTCTAGTGGAACACTTAACATGTTGGTAAAACTTCGGCAGTACAGTCTTCAAGTTGGCCTTATTAAAGTCTCCTGCGATTATGTGAACACCGTCGGGGTGGGCTCGCTGCTGTTCGTTTACGGTGTTCAGCAGGAGAGAGCGCGCACTGTGTTTACACAGGCGTCGGGTGGAATATACACAGCTGTGACGATCACTACAGTTAGCAAAAAGGCCGGCATCTTCCAGACATGTACTCGAGGTCTGTCCGGGGAACAGTGTTCGTCTATAACTGTTCCGTTGTTACACCAATTATCATGCACGTAAATACAGAGCCCCCCTCCTCTGCTCTTACCGGAGTCCTCAGTCCTGTCCCAGCGGAGCAGAGTGCGACCTGCTAGCCGCAAGCTAGCATCGGGTATTTCCGGATGAAGCCAGGTTTCGGTGATAATTAAAACACAGCAGTCACGAACATAGCGATTTCCAGGCGGAGTGAACGGATGCTGGAGGAGGTGCCTATAAATTGATTGACAAGCAATCTAAGACGAGCATTGTGTCCCGTCATGCAGTTTTCCAAACGGGTTTTCTTAACCAAGTGAAACATTTGTGCCGATATCACGGCTTAAGCTATTATTTTATCATTATTTCAAAAAAAAAAAAAATTGACTACTAAATACCACTAAATCTTTTCTTGTCATCGTCACAACTGTGTATTTTTCTACATACCTAATTAACTTTAGTTTAATTTAAATTCCAGAAATCATGCATGATAAAAAGAGAGAGCTGGAGATAAAGTAGTACAGTGGTGCTTGAAAGTTTGTGAACCCTTTAGAATTTTCTATATTTCTGCATAAATATGACCTAAAACAACATCAGATTTTCACACAAGTCCTAAAAGTAGATAAAGAGAACCCAGTTAAACAAATGAGGCAAAAATATTATACTTGGTCATTTATTTATTGAGGAAAATGATCCAATATTACATATCTGTGAGTGGCAAAAGTATGTGAACCTCTAGGATTAGTAGTTAATTTGAAGGTGAAATTCGAGTCAGGTGTTTTCAATCAATGGGATGAGAATCAGGTGTGAGTGGGCACCCTGTTTTATTTAAAGAACAGGGATCTATCAAAGTCTGATCTTCACAACACATGTTTGTGGAAGTGTATCATGGCACGAACAAAGGAGATTTCTGAGGATCTCAGAAAAAGCATTGTTGATGCTCATCAGGCTGGAAAAGGTTACAAAACCATCTCTAAAGAGTTTGGACTCCACCAATCCACAGTCAGACAGATTGTGTACAAATGGAGGAAATTCAAGACCATTGTTATCCTCCCCAGGAGTGGTCGACCAACAAAGATCACTCCAAGAGCAAGGCGTGTAATAGTCGGCGAGGTCACAAAGGACCCCAGGGCAACTTCTAAGTAACTGAAGGCCTCTCTCACATTGGCTAATGTTAATGTTCATGAGTCCACCATCAGGAGAACACTGAACAACAATGGTGTGCATGGCAGGGTTGCAAGGAGA
Source organism: Neoarius graeffei (assembly GCF_027579695.1). Taxonomy (NCBI): domain Eukaryota; kingdom Metazoa; phylum Chordata; class Actinopteri; order Siluriformes; family Ariidae; genus Neoarius; species Neoarius graeffei. The sequence goes on along the minus strand of NC_083574.1, from coordinate 93,439,825 downwards.
AAGCCACTGCTCTCCAAAAAGAACATTGCTGCTCATCTGCAGTTTGCTAAAGATCACATGGACAAGCCAGAAGGCTATTGGAAAAATGTTTTGTGGACGGATGAGACCAAAATAGATCTTTTTGGTTTAAATGAGAAGCGTTATGTTTGGAGAAAGGAAAACACTGCATTCCAGCATAAGAACCTTATCCCATCTGTGAAACATGGTGGTGGTAGTATCATGGTTTGGGCCTGTTTTGCTGCATCTGGGCCAGGACGGCTTGCCATCATTGATGGAACAATGAATTCTGAATTATACCAGTGAATTCTAAAGGAAAATGTCAGGACATCTGTCCATGAACTGAATCTCAAGAGAAGGTGGGTCATGCAGCAAGACAACGACCCGAAGCACACAAGTCGTTCTACCAAAGAATGGTTAAAGAAGAATAAAGTTAATGTTTTGGAATGGCCAAGTCAAAGTCCTGACCTTAATCCAATGGAAATGTTGTGGAAGGACCTGAAGCGAGCAGTTCATGTGAGGAAACCCACCAACATCCCAGAGTTGAAGCTGTTCTGTACGGAGGAATGGGCTAAAATTCCTCCAAGCCGGTGTGCAGGACTGATCAACAGTTACCGCAAACATTTAGTTGCAGTTATTGCTGCACAAGGGGGTCACACCAGATACTGAAAGCAAAGGCTCACATACTTTTGCCACTCACAGATATGTAATATCGGATCATTTTCCTCAATAAATAAATGACCAAGTATAATATTTTTGTTTCATTTGTTTAACTGGGTTCTCTTTATCTACTTTTAGGACTCGTGTGAAAATCTGATGATGTTTTAGGTCATTTATGCAGAAATATAGAAAATTCTAAAGGGTTCACAAACTTTCAAGCACCACTGTAGTAATAATAATAACAGATAAGGACTCTGGGTGTTTGCTGAATCTCAGAACTGCCTGCTGTCGAAGGGAACGTTCTGTTCTGTTCTGTTCTGCTCTGTTCCCTGAGAGTGAGAACCTTGCTTTGAAATGACGGCGAGTTATTTTTATATCTGAAAAATGCACATCCTGTCATTGACTTTAATAAGCGCAACGCACCAACACACAGACACACAGTGACGGGCAAAAAATTACCCTCCGCTGTCTGTTAAAAAAAAAGTTCAGAGTTGGAGTGTTTTGGACTTTCGCGACTCGCAACCTGACGTCACCGTGAATCGTCCAATCGGACGAGATGAAGGGAGGAATTGTGAAATAAAAGATGGAATAGATGACTGACTATGTTAAAATATCTGCCTGCTTTTCAGTAAAAAAGACAAGAGGTGAATAAATCAATCAATCAATCAGTCAGTACTGGCTGTGGAAGGAGATGAAGAGACGCTCACCTCCTCGGGGATGTGGTTATCCGGCGTGGCAGCGATGCCCGTCATGAAGTCGCTGGTGATGAAGGTTCTGATGACGACGGAGCGCCTGCAGGACGGCTGCTTCTGCAGCGGGTCGCGGTCGAAATGCAGCGGCACGAGGATGACGGGCATCTGACTGATCTTACTCGAGTAGCCTGATGACACACACCAACATTACACCGTCAGTTAAATAAAGCTGTGATCCGGTTACTTAAGATTTCGATTCAGTTTTATTTCTACAGGGCTTTTCACAATGGACATACACATACAATAGGGCTGTTCACACGGCACATATTTGCATCGATGCTGCACCGATGTATTTTGTTGCGATATATCTTACACCGGTGTAAATTTTGTGGCGCGTTCACACGTCACAAACCTGCCTACTAGAGAGAAGCGTGTTCGCACCGGTGCAGCCCCACTTGCGTTCACACGGCAGGTTTTTGCGACCGTGCTATACGATGAAATGAAATATGCGCATCCGTGAAAATGTACTTCCTTTTCCCGGTTGTCATGGCATCACCAAGCGCCGGGAAAACAACGTGGATGAAGACACCAGTGTTGCCAGATACTGCTGACGTTTTCCAGCCCAAAATATGTTCAAATCCACCAAAATGCACTTAAAACCGCCCAATCTGGCAACACTGGAAGACACGCAGTTCTGTTGTTGTTGATATTCACCATTTTGGAAGCGCAGAATACCAGGACGCGAATTATGCAATGCCTGTATGTAAACAACTCTCCTCACGCGTAGCGAGTCTACCCCTGTAGCGTTCAGACGTCCCATTTTATATCAGTGCTGCCCCGCAAACTAGCATTTACTCCGGAGTAAATTTCTTAAACCACCTCCCGAGCAGGCCAATTTATGCTGACAACCCAGTCCTCGCAGATGGCGTCTGCGTAGCCCCCCCCACCTTCTGCGCGCACCTCCCAAAAATTGTGACCACCGCAGAAGCCTCGCAGACAGCGTCGCAGACAAGAAGGCTCTGATTGGTCCACTCTACATCCGCTGTACACGCACTTCCGCTTCCCTACTTTCCCGGTTTGGTTTGTTTTCACGACCGGCATTTTTAAAAACACGAGCGAAGATGGAGCAGCACGAAGAGCGGTTGATCGAGGAAGTGAGGAAGTACATATATCTATACGACTCCAGTTCTAGTCATTATAAGTAACCGGAGGATAAACACTCCACTAACCACACCCACCAACTACTCCTAGCGATTTCGCGACTTCGCGTTCCCTTGCATTGTGGCGGTGAATAACATCGTGCACGCCTATTACTCCCCGCTCAACGATAAATTACAACTGTCTGCGAAAAGCTATCTGCGAAAGCCTTGTCGCAAGAGCATGCACAGGCCCTTAGATTTGCACCGGTTTAAGCAGCTTTCGGGGCGACACCGGGATAACTTTGTACCGTGTGAACGCTCTACCGGGGCAGCCCCGGTGCTACACCGGAGTAAAAGTCGCCGTGTGAACACCCCTATAGATTTTCCAGATATGAATTTTACAGAACAGTATTTATGAAATTTATCTCTAAGCAAGCCAGAAGGCAACAGCGGCAAGGAAAAAACATCAACTGACATATTTCGAGTCGTACTAGGACACGCTTCATCGAAGACGCACCAAATTTGATGAGATGCCTCAGGCCAACACCCCCACCACATACACACATACATGCAATTAGTTCTGACTCACACTCGCCTTTTCCTTTCTTTTTACTCATGCCTTTTTCCCCTCCGTTTACTTCCATTCATTTTTGGCCCCATTCAAATGAATGGAGTTCTGCTCAAAAATACTTCACCGCACATCCACCAAACTTCATATGGCACCTTAAGCCTCCGTCACAACCGGCCGTACGTGCTCCTACGGCCGGTCTACGTGCAAAAAACGCAAGAAACACATGGCGGGGGAGTGTGTGACGTGCTGATTTTCGAGCCGTAGGCTGGCTGCAGAGGTTCTTTGTCATGTCAAACTCTACGGGCGCTTATGGTTTTTTTTTTCAGGTTGCAAGACAAACTTACGGCCAACGTGCGTCTTTCTCCACGAACAAACAAACAAAACAAACAAAAAAAAACGCAGCGATTTGGGAAACGCCAAAAATCGCACGTCCGGTTGTGACCTAGGCTTTAGGCCAACTTGCCCATCTCTCTCTCATTACACACAAAATCGCTCTCTATCCATCCATCTCTCTCTCTCTCTCACACTTGCACAATGTTAAAACTCTGCTGCATCTTTCGTAAATAAACTGCATTCCTCTTCAAAGAATGCACTTTCTGGTTATTATTAGGGATTCATTTTTGTATAGTTATTATTTTGCTGTAGTGCCCCCCTGACACATACATGCAATTGGTTCTGACCCACACTCATCTTTTCCTTTCTTTTTTGCTCATCCCTTCCTCCCCCATTTACTTCCATTTAATTTTGGCCCCATTCAAATGAATGGAGTTCTGCTCTTACCCCTTTATCCACCAAATCAGTTCCAGGGCTGGTTCGGGGCCAGTGCTGGTGCTGGTTCACAACTCGTTCAACTTGCGAGCCAGCTGAGAACCAGTTTGCTTTTCCATCGCTTGCGGTGCTAACGGAAGCCACGTCATTACGTCGCTGTATACGTCAGTTACGTCGCTACGTTTGCATAAACCTTGGCGCGAATATCAAAGCAAAAACAACACAGAAGAAGCAGCAACAACAACAATAATAATAATGGCTGACTTCGTGTTTGTACAGCTGCTGCTTCTCGTCGCTTAAAAATGGCGAGCTTTCGCAGTCTTGTTATTGTTGTTGGTCTTAACAACTCCGCCCCCCCGCTGACGTAAGCGGTTCTTTCCTCTGGCCCAGCAGAGAGTTGGTGCTAACCTGGAACCGGTTTTTCTGGCCCCAGAGCCAGTTCTTTGTCAGTGTTTAACAGAAAACCCGGTTCCAAACTAAGCACTGGCCCCGAACCAGCCCTGGAACCGCTTTGGTGGAAAAGGGGCATCAGTGAATAATAGGGCTGGGTAAAAAAAAATCGATTTTGGATCGATTTCATTTAAATTTCGTACTATCGATTCACAGTGCATGAGATCGAGTTTTTTTTTTTTCCCCCACAACACAATCTCGTGTGTTGTGTGATTTTCCTCCCTCAGCCGTCTCGTGCGTGATGACGCAGCTGCGCAGTCGTACGTCGTGACGTTCAAGCACGCACACAAAATGGCTGAGGCAGGGAAAACGCCGCTCGGCAAGCCGTCTCAAATGAAATCTGGCGTGTGGAATCATTTCAAATTTAAAACGACAAAGGACGAAGAGCTTGATAAAAACAAGGTATTGTATGGAGATAGTTTCATTATTTCAGAGCAGACTGAATTGATTCAGATTGAATCGAATCGTGATTAATCAACTTAAAACCGTAAGAATCGAAATCGAATCAATTTAGGAAATTGACTGATACCAGCCCTAGTGAATAAACAGCCGTATACTTGAAGCCGTACGCTAAAACTCCCTGCACTAGTGTGGAGAATGATCACATCCTCAGCGCACACATGAAGTTCACGCCGTTTCCCAGAAAGTGGTTCACTGTTAACCTGTGAGGGTTGGGGGTCTCTTACCCAACTCCCTGAGGATGGAGTGGGCCACGAAGTCGGCCTGTCTGAGCGTGCTCAGTACACCTGTGGTCAGGAAAGTGGGAGTGATGTCTGTGGGAGGTTCCTTTACGTGTGACCCGAACACATACACGACTCTGAAGGAGAGGGAGAAGGAAAAAAAAAAAAATCAATCATATATACACACACGATACAGAAATCGTTCCTATCCAGCTGTTTATTCAGTTTTAGAAACTATGGATTGGGGAATAATTAATGACTTTAGAAGCACGTGATGGGTGGAGGTGAGTGAGGTTACCTGTTAATGGTGTGACAGATGCGAGGGATGAGTCTGGCCAGGAACATGAGCGATTCCCAGTGAGGAGCTTCTTTACTGGTCACCCCACACACGTAGCTGTACGACCGCGCGTCACCCTGAACACCACAGCAAGCGTCAGATACACCCGCAAACACTTTCTTTACAATGAACACAGCTAAACAGGCATGCAACAATTCACGATTGGGTTTACAATTCAAATTTCCCCATGGTATTAAAATATATTATATATCAAATCAAAATTTTATCAAAACAAACAAAAAACAGTGTTCTGAGAGCACAATATCCCCCACTGGTAACTCGGCCATAACACTGGTAAAACACGACTGAATTGAACGAAACTGTAATATGCGTGATTACTGACATATAACAAAGAATCCTGCCAAGTTTTGTGAAATTCCTCTAAAAAATTGTGAGGAGTTGATTTCAGAAGGTGAGTACCCTTCCTGGGACAGACGGATGGGCAGACATCGCCATGACACAATCCCGCTTCGGCACAGCGGGGGATAAAAATCCACCACTTATTTCATGTTCTTAATAACCAACAACAATCATTATTCAATGTTTTTTATACCGTTTTGATTGGCTGAGAGAACTGCAAATATCTACCTGGAAATAATGGCCTGCTCATGTGCAGTTACTTCACACTTATCAACATGGCTCACTTCCCTAAATTGACAAGCAAGGAGTTGACGTCTTCAACTGAAAGTTTATATACAACCCCGATTCCAAAAAAGTTGGGACAAAGTACAAATTGTAAATAAAAACGGAATGCAATAATTTACAAATCTCAAAAACTGATATTGTATTCACAATAGAACATAGACAACATATCAAATGTCGAAAGTGAGACATTTTGAAATTTCATGCCAAATATTGGCTCATTTGAAATTTCATGACAGCAACACATCTCAAAAAAGTTGGGACAGGGGCAATAAGAGGCTGGAAAAGTTAAAGGTACAAAAAAGGAACAGCTGGAGGACCAAATTGCAACTCATTAGGTCAATTGGCAATAGGTCATTAACATGACTGGGTATAAAAAGAGCATCTTGGAGTGGCAGCGACTCTCAGAAGTAAAGATGGGAAGAGGATCACCAATCCCCCTAATTCTGCACCGACAAATAGTGGAGCAATATCAGAAAGGAGTTCGACAGTGTAAAATTGCAAAGAGTTTGAACATATCATCATCTACAGTGCATAATATCATCAAAAGATTCAGAGAATCTGGAAGAATCTCTGTGCGTAAGGGTCAAGGCCGGAAAACCATACTGGGTGCCCGTGATCTTCGGGCCCTTAGACGGCACTGCATCACATACAGGCATGCTTCTGTATTGGAAATCACAAAATGGGCTCAGGAATATTTCCAGAGAACATTATCTGTGAACACAATTCACCGTGCCGTCCGCCGTTGCCAGCTAAAACTCTATAGTTCAAAGAAGAAGCCGCCGTATCTAAACACGATCCAGAAGCGCAGACGTCTTCTCTGGGCCAAGGCTCATTTAAAATGGACTGTGGCAAAGTGGAAAACTGTTCTGTGGTCAGACGAATCAAAATGTGGAGTTCTTTATGGAAATCAGGGACGCCGTGTCATTCGGACTAAAGAGGAGAAGGACGACCCAAGTTGTTATCAGCGCTCAGTTCAGAAGCCTGCATCTCTGATGGTATGGGGTTGCATTAGTGCGTGTGGCATGGGCAGCTTACACATCTGGAAAGACCCCATCAATGCTGAAAGGTATATCCAGGTTCTAGAGCAACATATGCTCCCATCCAGACGACGTCTCTTTCAGGGAAGACCTTGCATTTTCCAACATGACAATGCCAAACCACATACTGCATCAATTACAGCATCATGGCTGCGTAGAAGAAGGGTCCGAGTACTGAACTGGCCAGCCTGCAGTCCAGATCTTTCACCCACAGAAAATATTTGGCGCATCATAAAACGGAAGATACGACAAAAAAGACCTAAGACAGTTGAGCAACTAGAATCCTACATTAGACTAGAATGGGTTAACATTCCTATCCCTAAACTTGAGCAACTTGTCTCCTCAGTCCCCAGACGTTTACAGACTGTTGTAAAGAGAAAAGGGGATGTCTCACAGTGGGAAACATGGCCTTGTCCCAACTTTTTTGAGATGTGTTGTCATGAAATTTAAAGTCACCTAATTTTTCTCTTTAAATGATACATTTTCTCAGTTTAAACATTTGATATGTCATCTATGTTCTATTCTGAATAAAATATGGAATTTTGAAACTTCCACATCATTGCATTCCGTTTTTATTTACAATTTGTACTTTGTCCCAACTTTTTTGGAATCGGGGTTGTAAATAAATAAAAATTTAAAAAAAAAAACAAAAAAAAAACCACACACTGTGAAAACACGAAAACTTGTCACACGAACTTTATAAAATCAGCAGTTTGCCCTACCATTATACTGGGGGGGGAATCCCTCTCTGAAACTGACGTCCCCCCCACCACACACACACACTAAGCTGGGGGGGGGGGGGGGGGGGGGGGGAGACACACACACACACAAACACCAGTGTGCAGGCACTAGGACCATGCGGAAAGAGCGCCTGCTCAAAAATAAGCACGAGGGTGCAGGCACTAGGACCATGCAGAAACCTCCACCGCTGTCGATTCTCCGTCCGCTTCGCTTTCCTCTCATGCGCTCAAAATGATGCAAACGACAGTTAGCAATGTCAGAAGACCCCCCACCCAAAAAAAAGGGGCAAAAGATGGAGGACATGGGGCTTTTTTTTCCACAAAAAAAAAAAGTTATATTGTAAAAATTGTTCAAAAATAAATGTGAAGATTTAAATATGACTTCTTGAACTGTTTGTTCAGTTGGAAATGCTCTGTAATACGAGCTGTGGGGAGGGAGGGGTCCTGCAGGTGACCATCCTCATCCAGCAAACACCCCACCACCACCACAAACCAGTAAACTACGGGGAAACACTGATAAGTATTTCATTAATAATAATAATAATAAAGATTGATAAAACAACAATTATTGAACTGTTTTCACAAAATATCATGATTTGTGTCTTGCAAGCAATTATTTGCCTTTCAGATCTTACATGCTTGTGTTTTCTCGCAGCAGTAGAGCTGCGTTACTTCTGCCTACAGTGAAGTTACATGTATTCACTACTGTATGCTACTCCACCCTCTGCTGTCTAAACAATGCAATTACACCGGGGAAAAAATGAAGATTACTCAGCCTGATAATAAATCACGATTCATAATGTTTTTTATTTCAAATTGAATGATCATGAACTTGTATTGGTCATTTATCGTCGCACGATACATCATTACACACTTAGAAGCAAAGATTCTATGCCTTTGTAATGGAAACATGAATCAAACATTAGTACCGCCTTAATTTATTATCTATAGTAGGTTTATGTACATACAGTAAATTCTAAGCAAATTTCTAATTCAGTACAGAAGCCAAATCTCATTTATCTCTGTTCATACACTGAATGGACAGATCATCATTAAGGTGACGTTAACTGCGTGCAGTTCAAGTTTGAAAACTACCTTCTACACTCTGGCTGTTCAGCACCAAAAACTGTCTGAAAGTGGAGCACACGTGACCACAGCGTCACGGTAAAGCAGATTTTTGCCAGCATTCTTTCAATGGATTAAAACTCATTATTACTGACAAATTAAAAAGATAATGGACTAAAATATACGGAAGCCGAGAGAGGCCCTTCATATAATCCTTTTTTTTTTAAATTCACCTTGTTATCCCGAGATAACGAAATCAGGGTTCCCACAGTTTTTCAGGCTCCTTTTTTAATGACTTTTAAGGACCAATTTTCATTTTTTTAAGGACCCAATGACCAAAACTGAATATCACTGGTGTGAAATTGCCTATTGTAACAATCACTTGCTTGTTTTCTTTATGACTCTTAAAGGACTTTTCTTGACCAAATCTTGCAACAAGTGCAGCAATTCCTGATATGTCTGATATTTAAAACGATTTTAAGAAAACCTCAACGGTGGGTGAGGAAATGGTTAGTGGCTAAAAATAAGAAGAAATTAGAGTAAAATTTATTTCACAAGATTTTCATTTTGTTCAGGAACAATTGAAACTAAAAGTATTAAATTGACACAGGGTGGCCCAGAACCCCCCTTGCTATTCTTATGTTATGGAATAAATTTTCTAATGAGTCTGCATGTTTCTATAGAGATCTTGCAGTCATGTGACCGGAAAGTACACAACCGCCATCTTGTCGGTAAAAAACACAGCTGAATACTGCTGCACTCGTGTACAGAATGGATCAATTTCAACCGACGGACTACACGGCTCATTTTTCTAATGAACAGATAACTAGATATATGTCTAAAATAAACGATCTACAGATTAGTGACCCTTATGGCTTACCGGACGGAGTTTTCACGACCGGATTTTGAACTGCCAGCGGAATACCCGGACGTGTATGATTACCTCATTAACTTTCCCTCGCTGTTCAGTGGTGAAGCACTGTGTGCTTATAAATCTCTGGACAGTTATCTTTACAGAAATTCAGGATTTGTCAGCGACTCAGATGTGGCATCTTGTAAACAAGAATCCTCATTGAATGGGTAAGTCACTTAAGTATTGAGTATAGCACTGACCAGCCGATTATAGAATAGAATAAGGTAATTCCAGCTGTAATTCCAAATCGTCAGTCTTGTTTACCTGGCGTTGGAGAGGTAGAGGCTTGGCAGTGGAGATTTGAGTGGCTGTTTTCTGAGCTTAGTCAACAGGCTGGCTCTGCCTGCAGCCTCGCTTTTGCTTTTGCTTCCGCTCCCGGCGCCGCCTCCTTCGCTTTGCTTCCGATAACAATCCACGGAGACCCCGCTGGTCTCGCTATCTCGTCCGGAATGTTTTTTTTTTTTTCTCGTCCGGAATGTTGTGCATGCGATGGAAATCGCTACAAACCGTCATTTTCTGCTGGAAACCAATGTCCAGTAAGTCCATACGGTTGTAGTGGATATTGAAGTCCGGTACAGACGAACAACACGCAAAAATACACACAAAAAACAAAAACCGTGCACAGGTAGGGAGAGCTCGTAGCCGCAGCCGTTGTAGTAGAATTGTATATAGTAGGGTTTTCCAGAAGAAAAGGTAGAAGTAAAAGCAGAAGTAGAACCAGAAGTAGAAGGCGGAATATGGCGTTTGACCGACAAGATGGCGTCTGTCACAATCTGGATCGGCTGTGACGTCACATGCAAGTGCTCCATACATGTTATAGACAGATTGAAAGTCGTATATTTTGTTAATCCAGGTTTCCATTAATACGCATCAATGGCGGGTGACCGAGCTGATACGAAGTAGTCACGTGACCCTGTTCGGGACTGATCCCGAACAGCGCCACGTGGTTCCGGGCTATTCTCAAAAGCAGACACCAGGTGTCGCCACTATACACTTTGTTCAGCCCCTGACCTGACCGCTAGTGCAGTTCGCCTGTGAAACAGGGTCGTTTGCGTGAATCGGGGCAGCGGGAACAGCGTTTTCGGAAATTAAAAATGTGTTATTAGAAGGGAGACGAAAAAAAAACCCCTGATTTTTAAGGACTTTTATTGACTAACAGATTTTCATCAATTTTATGGATAATTAAGTACTTAATTTTACAAATTCATTTTTTTAGGACTTTTATGGACTTTAAGGACCTGTACGAACACTGTTAATTCGAGATCTCGAGAAAACAAAACCGTTATTTCATGATCTCGAGTAAACAGCTGAGAAATGGTTCATTCAGGTGCGCCAAGAGACTTGTGATATGCTGACTTTGGGGCTGTTTCTCATTCTGTATAGACGCAACTTTGGTCATTAGAATGTCTGGAATAATCGATCAGCTAATAAGGCAATATTTTGATCAGGGGTTGACACAGGGAGAGATTGCATTAAGTCTTTTAATAAGGGATCATTTCAAAATTAGTCCGCGGCACCTCCGCAGAAGACTGGCCCGCCTCTCTCTCAAGGCATCGTAAAAAGCCATTTCTGCTCTGTTACATGTCCGACAATTTCTAAGTCTTCGCTGTCTGACCCACAGGGGGCGCAGCTCTGCTAGAAATCTCAGCTGTTTTCTCGAGATCATGAAATAATTTTGTTTTTTCGAGACCTCGAATTAGTTGTGTTGTTTTCTCGAGATCCTGAATTAATTATATGTCGTTATCTCGGGATAACAAGGTGAATAAAAAAAAAAAAAAAGATTATATGAAGGGCCTCTCGCGGCTTCCGTAGAAATAAGATTAAAAAAAAATAATAATAAATTAAAAAGTTCCATAAAATAACACGAAGTAACATCACGACATACGAATAACACTTTAGCGATGGATTGTTTTTGATGAGTAAATCTGAAGGATGGAAATGACTCTTTGCACAGACCATACTTTCGGTTCAACGCTGAACTATTCTCGATTTCACGGAACGTATTCATCACACGGCGTGCTCAGGAAGCTACGTGCTGTGCATATAAACAAAGTGTGAAACGTTTCAGATGAACGTGATTCACTTTTGGCTGCCTAAAACTTTTCTCCCTCCTGTACGAGTAAGATTAAATTTAGCAGCCTGCGGTGCTGGGACAGGAAGTGTGGAGGAGGAAGAGGAGGAGGAGCAAGAGGACCAGATCTCCTCCAGCGTTCAGTTGGAGTAAAGCGCAAGGTTCAAGCTCGAGAGGATAAAATCTCCAGACTTGTTCGCAACACTGGCCAGAAAGTATATGAAAAGCCCCCACACACGCGTACATTTGACGTAAGAGACGAAGCAAGACGTTCATTCTGTGATCCGTCACCTCTCACCTCTACAGAACACCAGGCTCGATGGACACGGTGCTATAAATATTCCAGCAGGGACATGAGCGTAAAAGTAATTTAAATAAACAGGGATGTGAAAATGAGTTATGATGACTCTAATCCAATGTTTAAAAAAAAAAAAAAAAACCTCTCTCTCTCTCTCACACACACCAGGGTTGTACAGTGGTGCTTGAGAGTTTGTGAACCCTTTAGAATTTTCTATATTTCTGTATAAATGTGACCTAAAACATCATCAGATTTTCACACGAGTCCTAAAAGTAGATAAAGAGAACCCAGTTAAACAAATGAGACAAAAATATTATACTTGTTCGTTTATTTATTGAGGAAAATGATCCAATATTACATATCTGTGAGTGGCAAAAGTATGTGAACCTTTGCTTTCAGTATCTGGTGTGACCCCCTTGTGCAGCAATAACTGCAACTAAACGTTTGCGGTAACTGTTGATCAGTCCTGCACACCGGCTTGGAGGAATTTTAGCCCGTTCCTCCGTACAGAACAGCTTCAACTCTGGGATGTTGGTGGGTTTCCTCACATGAACTGCTCGCTTCAGGTCCTTCCACAACATTTCCATTGGATTAAGGTCAGGACTTTGACTTGGCCGTTCCAAAACATTAACTTTATTCTTCTTTAACCATTCTTTGGTAGAACGACTTGTGTGCTTAGGGTCGTTGTCTTGCTGCATGACCCACCTTCTCTTGAGATTCAGTTCATGGACAGATGTCCTGACATTTTCCTTTAGAATTCGCTGGTATAATTCAGAATTCATTGTTCCATCAATGATGGCAAGCCGTCCTGGCCCAGATACAGCAAAACAGGCCCAAACCATGATACTACCGCCACCATGTTTCACAGATGGGATGAGGTTCTTATGCTGGAATGCAGTGTTTTCCTTTCTCCAAACATAACGCTTCTCATTTAAACCAAAAAGTTCTATTTTGGTCTCATCTGTCCACAAAACATTTCTGGCTTGTCCACGTGATCTTTAGCAAACTGCAGACGAGCAGCAGTGTTCTTTTTGGAGAGCAGTGGCTTTCTGCTTGCAACCCTGCCATGCACACCATTGTTGTTCAGTGTTCTCCTGATGGTGGACTCATGAACATTAACATTAGCCAATGTGAGAGAGGCCTTCAGTTGCTTAGAAGTTACCCTGGGGTCCTTTGTGACCTCGCCGACTATTACACACCTTGCTCTCGGATTGATCTTTGTTGGTCGACCACTCCTGGGGAGGGTAACAATGGTCTTGAATTTCCTCCATTTGTACACAATCTGTCTGACTGTGGATTGGTGGAGTCCAAACTCTTTAGAGATGGTTTTGTAACCTTTTCCAGCCTGATGAGCATCAACAACGCTTTTTCTGAGGTCCTCAGAAATCTCCTTTGCTCGTGCCATGATACACTTCCACAAACGTGTTGTGAAGATCAGACTTTGATAGATCCCTGTTCTTTAAATAAAACAGGGTGCCCACTCACACCTGATTCTCATCCCATTGATTGAAAACACCTGACTCTAATTTCACCTTCAAATTAACTGCTAATCCTAGAGGTTCACATACTTTTGCCACTCACAGATATGTAATATTGGCTCAATAAGTAAATGACCGAGTATAATATTTTTGTCTCATTTGTTTAACTGGGTTCTCTTTATCTACTTTTAGGACTTGTGTGAAAATCTGATGATGTTTTAGGTCATATTTATGCAGAAATATAGAAAACTCTAAAGGGTTCACAAACTTTCAAGCACCACTGTACTTTTGCGTATTCAGCAGGTGGAGAATTTCTGACTTTTAGAAATCAGGTTTTAACTAATTTATTCATTTTATGCTTAGACGTTTATTGTTACGGTGCTGTCGAATTGTCATACCTGACTGGTCAGGAGATGTTGATTAATTCTCTAGGACAGCAGCTCTGATTGTGATCCTGGCTGGACGGCAAATCCCACGTTTATATTACTGTTTCGGTTCGGATTCATTCGTTTACTTTGTAGTTACTAATCCACAGTATATAAAAGCTTTAAGTGTGTGATTTCTTAGAGACAAACTCGTTAAATCAAATCAGTCAAATTACTCACTCACCATCAACAACATTCACATTTCGCTCAACTCACTCCGGCTTTACTCAAAGCTTTTTTTTTTTTTTAGCTCAAGTGCCTTATTTTGGACATTTTTAAAATCAACATTTCGTTGCCCTTTCGAGCTGCCAGGCAGAAACTCACATCAGCAATGCAGTGCTTACACAGCTCGATACTGCTGTCGGTTTCATCTCGCTCACTCAGTCCTCGTTAAATGTCAAGATCAAAGCGCTAAAATCCTCCTGACGCATCAGCCGTGTCCCGGTTTGAGCTCAAAGTCCTTATGTGGTGACTCAGAACGGACTCATCGCTCACATACTCGACATGAAACAAAGAGGTTCTTCGGCTCCGAGCGCCAGTTCTACAGGATCACGCTGCTGCACACGCTCAAAAACTCAACAGAAACACAGCGCTGCTGAATGCTCGAGTCTGACTGGTCAGGAAGTGCTGATTAGTTTTCTATAACAGCAGCTCTGACAGTAGTGTCCATCCTAAAGCATTACTGTACAGTGGAATGCTTCAGACAAATAGATTCGGCATTTTTTCACTCAGGGTACATGTTTCTGTTCCAAAATGGTCATTTTTTGAAAGTTTAGTTTTCAGATTTTTAGTCAGTGCATTCTGTTTCCACATATCTTAATAATACAGTGTGAAAATTTCACGAGGTATCCTCAACTGATTCAGAAGATATGGCCTGTTGAGAAGCTACGGAGAAGACACCAGTGTATATTCTTTTCCACAGAATAAAAAAAGAAAGATTTAAAAGGTATAACTAGATTTTGTTTTCGCGGTGCGGTTTCCATCAAATCCTGCGCTCTGATTGGCTGGCGAGCGGGTACGTATCCTACGAAACGGACCCCGGTTACGGACCTCTGGCGACTCGCTCATTCACAACAACGACAAACATAGTAGCATTTTTTTGTCAACATTTATCGAAGATTATCAAAAAATCTTATAAAATGTTTGCCAGCATTTCTCAGGAGAATAGCATTAATTTTACAGCATGGATAGCGATAACGACACTGTTTACAGCGAAAGCGAGTTTTACTACCCTGAGGAAGAAGAAATAAAAGAAAACATTTCAGGAGAAAGCTAAAAACCTCTAACTGTTGCTAACGCCGAGCAAAAACATGGCTGAATCCTGAATGACTCAATTTTCTATAAATAGGGGACTACATAGGCGGCAAAATGTAGTTTTTTTCCTGCCATGGAAGTGCACTTGTATACCGAGGAGGAAGCCATTTGCATTACAGCCGTGAATGAGGATTCAAAATGGCAGCTCGGCTCGGTTTTCCCCTTCAGGCGCTCTCGTTTTCTGTTAGAATTTGGTAAAGAAAAAAATATATATATTATTTACCAGCTTAAGGTCGGTCCGTATGGTGAAATACCGTGACCTCGGCCCAGAGGGCCTCGCTCAGTACTTTCAAGACCTCGGTCACGGTATTTCACAATACGGACCTCCCAGCTGGTAAATAACATATATATATATTTTATTGGAAATACAACCCCGATTCCAAAAAAGTTGGGACAAAGTACAAATTGTAAATAAAAACGGAATGCAATGATGTGGAAGTTTCAAAATTCCATATTTTATTCAGAATAGAACATAGATGACATATCAAATGTTTAAACTGAGAAAATGTATCATTTAAAGAGAAAAATTAGGTTATTTTTAAATTTCATGACAACAACACATCTCAAAAAAGTTGGGACAAGGCCATGTTTCCCACTGTGAGACATCCCCTTTTCTCTTTACAACAGTCTGTAAACGTCTGGGGACTGAGGAGACAAGTTGCTCAAGTTTAGGGATAGGAATGTTAACCCATTCTTGTCTAATGTAGGATTCTAGTTGCTCAACTGTCTTAGGTCTTTTTTGTCGTATCTTCCGTTTTATGATGCGCCAAATGTTTTCTATGGGTGAAAGATCTGGACTGCAGGCTGGCCAGTTCAGTACCCGGACCCTTCTTCTACGCAGCCATGATGCTGTAATTGATGCAGTATGTGGTTTGGCATTGTCATGTTGGAAAATGCAAGGTCTTCCCTGAAAGAGACGTCGTCTGGATGGGAGCATATGTTGCTCTAGAACCTGGATATACCTTTCAGCATTGATGGTGTCTTTCCAGATGTGTAAGCTGCCCATGCCACACGCACTAATGCAACCCCATACCATCAGAGATGCAGGCTTCTGAACTGAGCGCTGATAACAACTTGGGTCGTCCTTCTCCTCTTTAGTCCGAATGACACGGCGTCCCTGATTTCCATAAAGAACTTCAAATTTTGATTCGTCTGACCACAGAACAGTTTTCCACTTTGCCACAGTCCATTTTAAACGAGCCTTGGCCCAGAGAAGACGTCTGCGCTTCTGGATCGTGTTTAGATACGGCGGCTTCTTCTTTGAACTATAGAGTTTTAGCTGGCAACAGCGGATGGCACGGTGAATTGTGTTCACAGATAATGTTCTCTGGAAATATTCCTGAGCCCATTTTGTGATTTCCAATACAGAAGCATGCCTGTATGTGATGCAGTGCCGTCTAAGGGCCCGAAGATCACGGGCACCCAGTATGGTTTTCCGACCTTGACCCTTACGCACAGAGATTCTTCCAGATTCTCTGAATCTTTTGATGATATTATGCACTGTAGATGATGATATGTTCAAACTCTTTGCAATTTTACACTGTCGAACTCCTTTCTGATATTGCTCCACTATTTGTCGGCGCAGAATTAGGGGGATTGGTGATCCTCTTCCCATCTTTACTTCTGAGAGCCGCTGCCACTCCAAGATGCTCTTTTTATACCCAGTCATGTTAATGACCTATTGCCAATTGACCTAATGAGTTGCAGTTTGGTCCTCCAGCTGTTCCTTTTTTGTACCTTTAACTTTTCCAGCCTCTTATTGCCCCTGTCCCAACTTTTTTGAGATGTGTTGCTGTCATGAAATTTCAAATGAGCCAATATTTGGCATGAAATTTCAAAATGTCTCACTTTCGACATTTGATATGTTGTCTATGTTCTATTGTGAATACAATATCAGTTTTTGAAATTTGTAAATTACTGCATTCCGTTTTTATTTACAATTTGTACTTTGTCCCAACTTTTTTGGAATCGGGGTTGTATTACGAAATACAGTTTGTCTAACACTTAAAATGAACATATTTGTAAGCACGTTCATAATTTTGATACGACACTCTTGAATCTTGATCGCTAAGAGCAATTCTTTTCACATTTTACGATGAGATAAAACAAAAATACTGCTAACAGAAGTGATTTGGATATTTTACCTAGTTCTCGATTGAATGAACACAGAATCAAATATCTTTTCTAACGAAGAAACGCTTCAGAACATCAGCGATCCACCTCCGTGCTTTACAGTAGGAATGGTGTTCCTTTCATCATAGGCCTTGTTGACACCTCTCCAAATGTAACGTTTATGGTTGTGGCCAAAAAGTTCAATTTTGGGCTCATCACTCCAAATTACCTTGTTCCAGAAGTTTTGAGGCTTGTCTCTGTGCTGTTTGGCGTAAATTTTTGTTGGTCTACCTGACCGTGGTTTGGTTTTTACAGAGCCCCTGATTTTCCATTTGTTAATCACAGTTTGAACACTGCTGACTGGCATCATCAACTCCTTGGATATCTTTTTGTATCCCTTTCCTGTTTTATACAGTTCTGCTACCTTTTCCCGTAGATCCGTTGACAATTCTTTTGCTTTCCCCATGACTCAGAATCCAGAACCGTCAGTGGCTGGATGAAAGATGCAAAAGTCTGTCTGGATCCCAGAAACTCACTCAGCTTTTATGCACACACACTGATTACAAGCGAACAGATCGCAGGTGAGGACGTTACCTTTAGTAGCCATTCAAACCCATTAGTGTCAACTTCTGCGCATGTTATCAGGCCAAAATCACCAGGGTATGTGAACTTTTGATCAGGGTCATTTGGGTAGTTTCTGTTGTCATGATTTAAAAAGAGAAAACAGTCGTTTGACAATAAATGGTTTCACCCAACCACTAAGCAGAACTGATGCGATTTCACTGCATTGTGGACGACACGCCGTGGCAATCGGCCTTATGGGCAGATGAGCTCATAAAACACGTCAGGATGTGCTGTTCGAGGAGAATAATCAACACTGGGTTGGGAACAGCAAGTCTGCTTCATGTCAGCCACATCACACCGTTCTGCTGTTGAGGATTTTCCTAAAACTGCACAGCACAAAATGTTCCATTCCTTAAGCCTCGGTCACAACCGGCCGTATGTGCTCCTACGGCCGGTCTACGTGCAAAAAACGCAAGAAACGCACGGAGGCCGCGCGTGTGACGTGCTGATTTTCGAGCCGTAGACCGGCCGCAGAGGTTCTTTATCATGTCAAACAAACTCTACGGGCGCTTACGTTTTTTTCAGGTTGCAAGACAAATTTAAGGCCAATTTACCGGTATGCTGACAACCCAGTCCTCGCAGATGGCGTCTGCGTAGCCCCCCCCCCTTCGCAGACGCTCTGCGCGCACCTCCCAAAAACTGTGACCACCGCAGAAGCCTCGCAGACAGCGTCGCAGACAAGAGGGCTCCGATTGGTCCACTCTACATCCGCTGTACACGCACTACTTTCCCGGTTTGGTTTGTTTTCACGACCGGCATTTTTAAAAACACGAGTGAAGATGGAGCAGCACGAAGAGCGGTTGATCGAGGAAGTGAGGAAGTACGCACATCTATACGACTCCAGTTCTAGTCATTATACAGTAAGTAACCGGAGGATAAACACTCCACTAACCACACCCACCAACTACTCCTAGCGACTTCGCACCCCCTTGCGTTGTGGCGGTGAATAACATCGCGCACGCCTATTACTCTCCGCTCAACGATAAATTACAACTGTCTGCGAAAAGCTATCTGCGAAAGCCTTGTCGCAAGAGCATGCAGAGGCCCTTACGGCCAACGTGCGTCTTTCTCCACGAACAAAAAAAACGCAGCGATTTGGGAAACGCCAAAAATCGCATGGCCAAAAAAATCGTACATCTGGTTGTGACCTAGGCTATGACTTAAGACTTTGTACAAATTAAGCCAATTTTTTTTTATTATTCAATATGAAAAATATAGCATGCAATATTGACCATCTAAGTCAGATAAAACACCAATTTTCACAAGAAGGTAGCGAACATTAACACTGCATTTAAAAAATAAAATAAATATTTTTAAAAAACCCTACCCGACTTTTTTTTTGGCTTTTGTTTTGCACTACGTTGCATTTACTTTGCATTATTTCTTCCGCCTATTTATTTATTTGTAATTGGCATTCGTGGTGGACAGCAAACTAAGAATTTCATTGTGCAAGAGCACACGTCCTTATTGTGCACATGACGACCAACACTTTGAACTTGAACAAGATTAGGAACAGCCCAACAAACCTAAAATCTAAACCAATGAGCTGACGTCAATGTAATGCTTATAGTATCATCCATAAAAAGTTACACTCTCACAAAGCGCACACGCATCCTGGAAGGAGGAGAGGAGAGGAGCGGGCCGGGCAGGAATCCAGACGGAAAGCGACTAAATTTAACTCCGAACTGTGCGTCACGATGTCTGGGTTTAACCGCAGGCTCTGGGGCAACTGGATCGAAAAAAACACCCAAACATCTGGAAATGAATGGAGCTACTCAGTGAACCTGAGGCACAAGACACACCACAGCTCTGTTTCATCTTCCTCCAGAGACCAGCAATTTACAGGAGAACGCAGACAGTAAACGAACAAACAAACCGAGCCGTCCAAAACACGTGACAAGACGACGGCTGGATCAGGAAAAAAAAAAGTCGTCGTCAGAATGGAGTTTATTGCCGAGTACGTTCTCAAACACAAGGAATTTGCTTTGGTGCTTGAACAGTTAAGAGAAAAAATTAAAGACAAAAAGTAGAAATATAAATAGAACAAACAAGAAAGCATAGATCTAAAATAATATTTGCATGTTGGCAAATATCTCATCTCATCTCATTATCTCTAGCCGCTTTATCCTGTTCTACAGGGTCGCAGGCAGTGTTGCCAGATTGGGAGGAATCCCGCCCAGTTGGGCGGTTTCAAGTGCATTTTGGTGGGTTTTAAACATAATCTGGCAGTATCTGTTGCCAGATACTGCTGAAGTTTTCCAGCCCAAAATATGTTCAAAACCCACCAAAATGCACTTGAAACCGCTCAACTGGGCGGGAAACCTCCCAATCTGGCAACACTGGTCGCAGGCAAGCTGGAGCCTATCCCAGCTGACTACGGGCGAAAGGCGGGGTACACCCTGGACAAGTCGCCAGGTCATCACAGGGCTGACACATAGACACAGACAACCATTCACACCCACATTCACACCTACGGTCAATTTAGAGCCACCAGTTAACCTAACCTGCATGTCTTTGGACTGTGGGGGAAACCGGAGCACCCGGAGGAAACCCACGCGGACACGGGGAGAACATGCAAACTCCACACAGAAAGGCCCTCGCCGGCCACGGGGCTCGAACCCGGACCTTCTTGCTGTGAGGCGACAGCGCTAACCACTACACCACCATGCCGCCCGTTGGCAAATATAAAAATAAATAAATAAAAACACACATATACGTTATTTCCCAGCTGGGAGGTCTGTATGGTGAAATACCGTGACCGAGGTCTTGAAAGTACTGAGCGAGGCCCTCTGGGCCGAGGTCACGGTATTTCACCATACGGACCGACCTTCAGCTGGTAAATAATATATTTATTTTTGTCTTTACCAAATTCTAACAGAAAACGAGAGCGCCCGAAAGGGAAAACCGAGCCGAGCCGCCATTTTGAATCCTCATTCACGGCTGTAATGCAAATGGCTTCCTCCTCGGTATACAAGTGCACTTCCATGGCAGGAAAAAAACTACATTTTGCCGTCTATGTAGTCCCGTTTTTATACAAAATTGAGTCATTCAGCCATGTTTTTGCTCGGCGTTAGCAAGTTACAGGTTTTTAGCTTTCTCCTGAAATGTTTTCTTTTATTTCTTCTTCCTCAGGGTAGTAAAACTCACTTTCGCTGTGAACACTGTCGTTATCGCTATCCATGCTGTAAAATTAATGCTATTCTCCTGAGAAATGCTGGCAAACATTTCTAAGACTTTTGATAATCTTATAAATAAATCTTATTAAAAAAATGTTGACAAAAAAATGCGACTATGTTGTTTTTTGTTGTGAATGAGCGAGTCGCCAGAGGTCCGTAACTGGGGTCTGTAGTAGGCTGTGGTTGGTTGAAGAGAGCAACTGGACTTGCTTGAAGATTCTTGAAAACGTTTCGCCTCTCATCCTAACGGCATCCTCAGTTCTGTCTGACTAAAGGGAGTACCCAGTATTTATCCTCTCATGGATCAATGCAGCCATCAGCATTCTGATTCGGATTCTATGATGATCCATGAGAGGATAAATACTGGGTACTCCCTTTAGTCAGACAGAACTGAGGAAGCCTTTCGGATGAGAGGCGAAACGTTTTAAGAATCTTCAAGCAAGTCCAGTTGCTCTCTTCAACCAACCACAGATTACCATGTACCTGGATGACTGAGATTCGTCACAGATATGGTCCGTAGTAGGATACAGACCCGCTCGCCAGCCAATCAGAGCGCAGGATTTGATGGAAACCGCACCGCGAAAAAAATAACGTGGCTTATTTATAGGTCTTGAGTCATTAGATCACGTTATTTCAATACAACCAATTTTTTTTTAATAAATATTGCTGTCAAATAGGTACATAATTACATAAAGCCCTATTTCTCAAGGCTAGCAGTACTTTATATTCGTAGTCGTAATAATATCGTAATATTAATACTCGCATAGTGGTAATACCCTTACTTTTAGTAGTAGCAATATATTATACTATTGCATGTAATGACTTGATTTGCACAAGTCATGATTCATTTTGTGATACTGGGGTGACGATTCAATTTTCCCCCCAAAAAATATGCAACATTTATTTTCTTATTCTTTATCAACTTAAACATTAATGGCGTTATTTTTTTTTTAAATCCAGTTTTGTTTAATATTCCTAATATCTAACAGTAATTATTTGCCCACATTTGTAAAGGTTGGAGTCAAACATAATTGCCAATAGAGATCTTGCAGTCACGTGACCGGAAAGTACACAACCGCCATCTTGTCGGTCAAAAACACCGCTGAATACTGCTGCACTCGTGTACAGAATGGATCAATTTCAACCGACGGACTACACGGCTCATTTTTCTAATGAACAGATAACTAGATACATGTCTAAAATAAACGATCTACAGATTAGTGACCCTTATGGCTTACCGGACGGAGTTTTCACGACCGGATTTTGAACTGCCAGCGGAATACCCGGACGTGTATAATTACCTCATTAACTTTCCCTCGCTGTTCAGTGGTGAAGCACTGCGTGCTTATAAATCTCTGGACAGTTTTCTTTACAGAAATTCAGGATTTGTCAGCGACTCAGATGTGGCATCTTGTAAACAAGAATCCTCATTGGACGGGTAAGTCACTTAAGTATTGAGTATAGCACTGACCAGCCGATTATAGAATAGAATAAGGTAATTCCAGCTCTAATTCCAAATCGTCCGTCCTGTTTACCATGGATCTGGCGTTGGAGAGGTAGAGGCTTGGCAGTGGAGGTTTGAGTGGCTGTTTTCTGAGCTTAGTCAACAGGCCGGCTCTGCCTGCAGCCTCGCTTTTGCTTCTGCTCCCGGCGCCGCCTCCTTCGCTTTGCTTCCGATAACAATCCACGGAGACCCCGCTGGTCTCGCTATCTCATCCGGAATGTTGTGCATGCGATGGAAATCGCTACAAACCGTCATTTTCTGCTGGAAACCCATGTCCAGTAAGTCCATACGGTTGTAGTGGATATTGAAGTCCGGTACAGATGAACAACACGCAAAAATACACGCAAAAAACATAAAAAACATGCACAGGTAAGGAGAGCTTGTAGCCGCAGCCGTTGTAGTAGAATTGTATATAGTAGGGTTTTCCAGAAGAAAAGGTAGAAGTAAAAGCAGAAGTAGAAGTAGAAGGCGGAAATATGGCGTTTGACCGACAAGATGGCGTCTGCCACAATCTGGATCGGCTGTGACGTCACATGCAAGTGCTCCATTAATTAAAATATTCCTTTAATTAAAAATGAAAAAGTTAATGTTAGATTTAAAGCCATGATTTAAGTTAGTTTTATAGCTACACGTGATTTAGGATTGTTAGACTTTATGATTTTAATATTTTAGAGCTTTTAAGATCCTTTATTATTTTTGACTAACCTGACCTTCCTCTTTGCTAGACATAAACATGGTGTCTTGTTTAAAATTGTTGCGAAAATATCTCGCACGCTTTGACGTGCATAAATGCTGAATCGCTGATATGAATATTATTTTGCTTATGATTGAAGGTTTCATTCACACACACATATTGTAAGGTTTTATTCCTTTGTAAGGATAAATAATTGTAAATATTTATTCTTGACCAAGAAGGCAGTAATTCTGAATTCTGAATACTTATTCTTAATATTGTTCTGTTCTATTTTATTATTTCGGTTAGAAGGCATTGAATTCTGTGTAACTTGTAAGTTACTGTGTGACCTTCTGTCTAAGCTAGACACATTGCTCGAGAGGTGTTTTGGAACATTCTATCAGAACATGAGGTAAATGTTGATATCTGTTGGAACGTCTGAAATGTATACAGGATATATTTTCACTTACACACATATTAATGGAATTAAGGAATTGGAATTAAGATGTGATTTGCTGACCTAGCCATATTAGACCTAGACACACCCACAGATCCACACAGACACACACACACACACAGACAGATATCAAACAGTGATGTCATTTCATCCACACAGATAACACCCACATATAATAACCCTCTGTATTCTTGTCTAATTGGGGGGGACTTGCGAATAAAGATGTGAACTACTTTGGGGTTCCTGTCTTTCTTCCGCAACTCACCCCCCTAGACGTCTGGGTGACACGGGGGGGGGGGGGGGGGGGGGGGGCTGATCTCGAGATGGTGAGGGCCCATGCCTCATGCCTTTTCTTAACAACTTATCAAGATTTGTACTTCCTCCATTTGCGTCTTAAGCTTTCAGCGGCCTGTAAAGAGAGCTCGGATTTCTTGCATGTGTGTTTTCGTGTCATTAGAGCTGTGTTACTTCTGCCTCAGATGAAGTCACGTGCATTCCAGCTATTGTATGTTACTGCACCCTCTGCTGTCTAAACAATGCAATTCCAGCTGGGAAAAACATTACACCGCCTGATTAAAAAAAAAAAAAAAAAATCGTAATTACCATATCATCGATCCAAGGAGTCATAAATTTGTATCACGATTTATGATCAAAGGCCTAATTATTACATCACTGAATTGACTCTAGCATTGCAAAGCATCTTTTAGTCTAGTCCCTGCCACCCCCCCCACCTTTTTTTTTTCTTTTTCTTAAACTGAAACCTCTGATATTGGGAGAGGACTCACCTGGACGCCGACGGTTTTAATTGGCAGCAGGAAGGCATTTAGTGAATGAAGGCTGGTGATCTGCATCAGCTTCTCCTCCTCTTCGTCTGATATGCACGACTTCACTCTCTGCAGCAGTGTGTGGGGCTGCACAGGAACAAACAACTCACGTTATTCACACAATACGGTCATGAAAGCAGTTCGGTGTGTATCCTAATTAGGGCTGTGCGATGTCCCCTTAATTGGCATCGATGATGTTTACAGTGCAAACATCGTGATGGACAATCATATCGTGGGCGGGGGGGGGGGGGGATTTAATACCACATTATTAAATATATTATTATTAAAAGTATTAGATACCGTATTTTCTGGACTATAGAGCGCACCTGTATATAAGCCGCATCCGCTCTATTTTTAAAAAAAAAAATTTAAAAAAAAGATACACAAGCCGCACCGGGCTATAAGCCGCAGATATCTATGTTGAAAAATTAGATATTTACTGCATGTACAGAACGATTTTGTACTGTAAATGTACATGTATGTACCTGAACAGATTCTTTCCGAACAGTGCCTTTTAACACGGCAGCAACTTTGCTGATTAAAACGGAACAGAACCAAGAGAAAATAACCGGTATTTATTTACCTTCATTTCTCCTGTGTTTGAAACCACAAGTCACTTTAATCATCTTCGCTGGATTTGAAAATAATTACCAGTTAGTAATTTGTCGTGCGTGTTCTATCTGCTAAAGATCTGCTAATTCTTCTTTGCATTGATTTTTCGTCTATCTTATTTTTGATTCTACTTCCGGTTAGAGCGCCCCTAGCGGTGGAAGAAAAATCCACAGAATAGCCGCACCTTTGTATACGCCGCATGGTTCAAAACCTAGGAAAAAAGTAGCGGCTTATAGTCCAGAAAATACGGTACTCATCCGAGGCTTTGGGACGTAAAGGAAAAAAAAGCGCTAGGTGATGTGGAATATTTGGTCTTGATAACGGATATGTGGTCCAGCTGCAACATGATGCCCTATATGTCAGCTACCGTACATTATGTGGACCGAGAGTGGGCAATGCAGTCCAAATGCCTGCAGACGAGTTTCATGCCAGAGACACATTCAGCGGACAATTTAGAAGACGCATTGCGCGAGACACTTGCCGAATGGAAAATAGAGGAGAAAAAGATCGCCTGTATAACAATGGGGCGAATATTGTCGCAGCCATCAGGCAATTGAAATGGCCGTGGTTAAGTTGTTTTGGGCACAGTTTGAACCTGGCCATAACCAACTCGCTTGCGCAACAGATGGCCAGTACAGACCGAGCGTTTGGAGTTTGCCGAGCAGTCAACACTGCGTTTGCGCACAGCTGGCTTCGGAGAAATGAGCTGCGCAAAGCGCAGGTGGAAATGAACCTCCCCGAGCACTCACTGATCACGGCAAGATATTAATCTGCTCTAACAATGAAAGACTAGTATTCAAACTATGAGAAGAAACTACACTTAAGCTATTACTCATTGTTTATTTACACCATATCAACTGAAGATGCGTTTCGGCCTTTAGTGCGCACTTGAACGCGCTAATTTTTCCAATTTATTAGTGTTTGAATTATTGCACCAGCTTTTAAAATCATGATTTAATATTGTTTTTTTTTTTTTTTACTGTCTTTACATTTATCAGAATCACTTTCATTCTTCCATTTGGTTTGACATTATGGCTTAGAGTGGACCATTTTGAGTCTGAAAGTAGGCCTATTTACCAGATTAAAGTTATTTGACTTCTGCCGAAGTCTGCGCTTCACTGCCGTTTGATAAGGTGCAATATTTCCCGACTGAAGTCGTTAATAGTGGCTATTTGTTTGAACGACATGGCAAATTTTACATTAAAAGTATAGTGTAGGCTAAAAAAATGAAGTCAAAATTTATTATTAGTTGCATACTGTATTTGTGTAACCACGTTATGTTCACTAGCACGTCCCTGCACCATAGCCTACGTGAACAAGCGGTAATAGGATATTACTTTATAATGATTTATATAATTATGTATTTACCAGGGCTTTGAACCAGAATTTTTTTCCTATTGGTTCGTTCCGAACAGAAACGGAATTTTAACGTTTCCGATTTTGGGTTCCACCATTAAATAGACGTTCCCGAACCGGTTAGAACAAAAAAAATGTCGTTCCCGGAACGGTTAATTACGTTCCCTGTCAGCTGTTTAACAAATGGCTATATCCAGCTTAAGCCAAATGTAGGCTAATTCTATTACAACCTTCATTAAATAAGACAAGAAATAATTCAAAACTATTATTATTTCAAATGTTGGCGATTTGGATTCTCAGTATGTCTTCCCATCTACACAAACAGAAAAAGTGCCAAAAATGAAAGATAATTCGTTTAGTGTGTTACCAAAGGCTAGTCAGGGCCTATAGAGGGCTACCGCATGACGTCACCGCGCCGTGAGATTTTGTTAGGCGCCATATTGGAAGACCAAGTACACATCTATGCAAGTACATACATACATAAAACAAACTACACCTGAAATGTAGCCAGGGCCGGTTCTGCCCTAATCTGGACCCGGGTGCAACATCGCACAACCCCCCCCCCAAAAAAAAAAACCACACCAGTCTAAATCAGGACAACCATCACATAACTATAACTATAAACATTTTATATCAACTATTTTAACTAAATGGGCTATAATAAATAAGCCTGCAGGCAGCCACGGCGGGCTGCCTCAGAAAAGTAACCATTTGTCCTACCTTAAAACTCGTTTTGCATTTTCTGCCTCCTTTTTTGTATTTTCGACCCTCCGTTTATTTTCTTTCCTTTTCTGAAAACCCGATTTGTGTCCAGACATTTTGTTCTGCTACCAACGAACTAACTCGTCAGGTCTCGTCTCTCGAGCCCGCGATGATTCCCGTGGGAAGGGCAACAACTGATACATTTTTACAAACAGCCAATAGGGAGGTTGCAACGTTCAGGCTCTTCTTTGCTCAGACACTCAGTAATGCACTTACTCACTTATTATCACATGGAGACGTGATAGTAGTCCACCCTCCCGCTCTCTCCATTCAGTCAGCGAACGTCACACAGGAAGTGAACCCCAGCGGGTCATAGAAACTTGCGCAGGAGAAGAATGACTTTTTTTATTTGTAGGCTACGGAAACTTTGAGGAACGAAATAAAAACCGGTATTAACCGGTTACCATTATTTTTAATAAGCGTTTCTGTTCCGGAGCATAAAAAATAATAAAGTTTCTGGTTTCGTTTCTGTTCCATGTGAAATAGAAAAAGCTCCCGGTTTTCGTTTTCGTTCCTTGAACCGGTTCAAAGCCCTGGTATTTATATATAATTATATGTTAAATAATATATTTATATATTAAACAAAACTAACTAACTAAACTAACAAAAAACTAACTTTTTAGGTTAAATAGGCCCAGATGATACCGTATATGCATGATTATGACAGGAGGGGGCGTGGTATCACGATGGTGGCTCTCCATCGTGATGGATGACCACCATCGTCGATGGACGATGGCATCGTCTATCGGCACAGCCCTAATCCTAATTATCGGCTATGTTCGTCACTTCCATGAGGGGGGAGGAGAGGTTGGTGAATAGGGCTGGGAACCGATCCAGATTTCCTGGATCGATTCGATTCCGATTCATAAGGTCACGATCCGATTCGATATCGATCTACTTAGATATTGCTGGATTGACACTTTAAAGTAAAAACTGTCCCTATTGACAAGAACAGCCTCATATGTGTTTGTGCATGTATCTGTGTATATGTGTAAGAGGGACACACAGAGAGAGAAGAGTCAAGGATTTACCGTATTTTTCAGACTATAAGTCACACTTTTTTCATGGTCCGGCTGGCCATGCGACTTATACTCCGGTGCGACGTATATATATGCTTTTTTTTTTTTTCACCGCAAGAGCTTCAAGGCAGTTCTGCGACAACTGTGGGAGCAGTGGATGGGTGATGGGGAACACAGCTTCACGGCAACCGGGAGGATGCGCCATGCAACTTTCCTTGATGTCATCGGGTGGATTGGCAAAGCATGGGCTTCAGTGACAACGGAAACCATCCTGTCGGGGTTTCGAAAGGCTGGAATAACTGGAGCTGATGCCGAGTCTGACGACAGCCACGCAGAAGAGGAGGAAACGGCGCTTCGTCTGCCGCTGGAGTTGGCAGAGTTGTTCAGAAGCGACACCGAGGATGAGGAATTCAATGGATTTGCTGATTTGGAGTGAAATCGTCAGCTTGATTGACCTGTGTTTTATTATTAATGACAGGCCTACAGTTATTTAAATAAGTTATGTAATGATTTTGGGCCTATAGGCTATTGAATAACTTGATGTTACGGTCCATATTCAGCCAGTTTTTCTCTGGGCTATTATAAATGATTCTGTTTTGCATTTTTAAAAATAACTCTCCTTCCAAGATGAACTTTATTCTTCGTCTCTGATGTTATGCTGTTAATGGTCTGAATAACGTTTAATGTTTTTATCGGATATGACGTTAACTGGCAGGCGCACTTTCTGCCTGTTTTTTTCTCTGAGCGGTTGTTGTTGTCGTTTTTACTACCGTACCTGTCTTTGGAGATGATATACCTATAGCCTACTTGCCCTCTGATTTGATGAAATAAAATTCGACAAAAATGAAGAATGACACTCCTCGATGATGACTACAGCTTTAATAACACAGATGAAAGAGCCATGGGGCGATAATAAGCCCTACCGCTAAAAATAATCTAAAAGCAAACTGATTAATGCATCAGTAATAGGCTACTAATATTAGTTATAATAATAATAATATAGGCTATTAGTAATAACGATAGTGATAGTATTAAAGATAGTAGTAGATATTTAAAATAATCAGACGAGGCTACTTACAGGGCAAAGGGCGCGTTATCACTGCTCAGCTGTTCGTTTATTAAATAAACAATGCAGTCGCGCAGTAACCACGCGCCGCTTATCAGATACAATCACAGATTCGATGGATAGAATAACCCTTCAAAAAAGCGCGACTTGTAGTCCGGTGCGACGTATATATGTTTTTTTCGTCTTCATAATGCATTTTTTGGCTGATGCGACTTAAACTCCGGAGCGACGTATAGTCCGGAAAATACGGTATTTTGGAATGAAAAAAAATCCAGGTTTTATTTGAATTCTAAATCAAAACCATGACATTCGGTGGCCCTCTTTTGGTTGAATAACATACCCATGAAGGGTTTCTGACCACAAAGAAAAAAAAGCACCTCAGCAACCACAGCAATTGTGTAAGAAATGATGTTTGACTGATAAGTCTCACAGTGTAACCATGACATTCGGTGGCCCTCTTTTGGTTGATTAACATACCCACGGCAGGATTAAAACAATGAGCAACCACAGCAAAGTGTCAGAAATGATGCTTGACTGATAAGACTCCTAGTCTTCAACGCCACCCTCTCGGCAGACTTCAGCGAATGGGCAAGTGTGTCTTTTGTTTTCGCATACATTTTTGGGATAACAGTTTTGCTCAAATGTTTGTGACTGGGCAGGACATAGCGTGGTTCCAGTCTCTTCACCAGTAGTTTGAATCCAGCATTTTCTACGACACTGTAGGGGCGTAGGTCTTTACTAATAAATATTCCGACTAGGGATGTTAACCGATGACCGTTTGACCGGTGGATGACCGAATCAACGTCAACTGGTTAATTTTTTTTTGGTTGTCGGTTAAAAAAAAAAAATTTTTTTAAAAATCAATCATTTTGAAGCTGCCGATTTTGGAGCGGAGAACCTGGAATTCTGTGTTGTAAACGCTTGGGGCGTGCCACGCGGTGTAAGGACGACAGCTGACGAATCAGAAACACCCATTCAGTCATGTCCCGCCCTCCCGCCCCAGTTAAAGATAGCTGACAAATCAGAAACACCCATTCAGTCATGCCCCGCCCTCCCGCCCCAGTTAAAGACAGCTGACAAATCAGAAACACCCATTCAGTCATGTCCCGCCCCAGTTCAAGACAGCTGACAAATCAGAAACACCCATTCAGTCATGTCCCGCCCCAGTTCAAGACAGCTGACAAATCAGAAACACCCATTCAGTCATGTCCCGCCCTCCCGCCCCAGTTCAAGACAGCTGACAAATCAGAAACACCCATTCAGTCATGTCCCGCCCTCCTGCCCCAGTTAAAGACAGCTGACAAATCAGAAACACCCATTCAGTCATGTCCCGCCCTCCCACCCCAGTTAAAGACAGCTGACAAATCAGAAACACCCATTCAGTCATGTCCCGCCCTCCCGCCCCAGTTAAAGACAGCTGACAAATCAGAAACACCCATTCAGTCATGTCCCGCCCTCCCGCCCCAGTTAGACAGCTGACAAATCAGAAACACCCATTCAGTCATGTCCCGCCCTCCCGCCCCAGTTAAAGACAGCTGACAAATCAGAAACACCCATTCAGTCATCTCCCGCCCCAGTTAAAGACAGCTGACAAATCAGAAACACCCATTCAGTCATGTCCCGCCCCAGTTCAAGACAGCTGACAAATCAGAAACACCCATTCAGTCATGTCCCGCCCTCCCGCCCCAGTTAAAGACAGCTGACAAATCAGAAACACCCATTCAGTCATCTCCCGCCCCAGTTAAAGACAGCTGACAAATCAGAAACACCCATTCAGTCATCTCCCGCCCCAGTTAAAGACAGCTGACAAATCAGAAACACCCATTCAGTCATGTCCCGCCCTCCCACCCCAGTTGAACACAGCTAGCACTCGGCGGGAGAAAAGTGTAGACACAGGCTTTTTAGCTTACAAATTACTATTCTCTTTTTTTTTTTTTTAATTATTATTAGAAGGCACATGGAGTTTAGTCCTGCCTTGGCCAGTGCATTCTGAAAGTATGTTTCGGTCTGTAGCCAACAATGCATGTTACTGCAGATCATATCGCTCCACACAAACAAGGCGCAGATGCCGACTTTTTCACGGCTGAATCGTGCAGATCCGACTGCTTTCCTTTGAGCATACAGAATTTACTCTGATGAAATTATTCAGACACTCCAATGCCCCCCCTAAAAAAAAAAAAAAAAATCGGATCTTTGCACGATTCAGCCGTGAAAAAGGCGGCATCCGCTAAAAGGCGCGCCGTTTGCATCCCTGTTTAAACTCATAGGTTAACCGACTTTAACCGGCTAATGAGGCTCGGTGGTCGGTCAAGATTTTTTTTATTTTTCGCCATCCCTAATTCCGACACCCTCGGTTATGCTCGAGGCACGCTGAGAATTTGAAGGAAATTTAACACCAAATGCCTTCTCCAGTGCAGTCTGATTCGCCGCAGGTTTAGCTGAAACGGTGTCGGCGTGGTGCCTGAATAAGTGGTTGCGGAGATTGGTTGTATTGCCACTATATTTTACCTCTATGTGGCACGGTTTGCACACTGCTTTTGTTCTGTCGACTTCGTCTCTGTCCTCATAACGTTTGAATCCAAAGTAATGCCATACATCAGCGTTCAGGCCAGGCGGTGATTTTAGCTGTGCAGCTTCAGCCATCTCGCGTTCTTAAGTTTCGGTTTCGTTTGCCAGCACCCACTTTTTATAGCGGTCCTTGCGCTGTCGAGAAAATAGTGCCTATAGGCACCTGGAAGAGATCGATCCACACATTTTTGAATCGATCTCGTATTTTTTGAACGTGAATCGATATCGGATTGTGGATCGATCTTTTGAACCCTGAGGGAACGACCGTTTATAGCTGAACTAACCTGCACGTCCTGAAGTGTTTGTATTCCTAAGACTACGTTCAGACTGCACCTTGAAACGACCCATATCCGATTGTTTTGCCCATATGCGACCTGTATCCGATTTGTTATTGACAATCTGAACGACACAGATCCGATTTTTTCACATGCGACCCAGGCCGCTTGGATATGTGGTCCTAATTCCGATGCATATCCGATATTTTCACATGCGACTGCAGTCTGACCGGACGGGTCGCATTCATGCGACCTACACGTCATCAACAAGAGACGAACGTCACTATTCTGCGTTGGCTAATCCCGCCTCTTTGGTGGAAAACAACGACATTTGTACAGTTTTCAGAATTTAAATAGACTTTTATAGAATTGATCGAGCTAATGGTGGATTTGGTAGGGACCTGGATGTTGATCTGTTAGCCTGATTAAATAAAACAGTTTCTATAACTGATTTATAACTTAAACCATCCTGTATTACAAGTAGGGCTGTGCAATATGGGAAAAAATGAATATCCCGATACATTTTCTCCATTTCACGATATACGATATATATCTCGATATATTTAAATCTCCTCTAAAGGACCCCATGAAATCTAACTTTTACTCTTTACTGTTTTCACTACAATCCCTGCAGATTAAATAACATTCTTGGTTAACTTTACAGGTGGTTTTCAACAACACATTTTAAATTGTCATGTTGGTGATTAATCACAATTGAATTGAAATAAGACTATTTTTATTCAACAATGATGTGGCACAAACTGCAAAAACAATCTTGAAAATTGCAACAAAGGGGCAAAACAATCCAGAGCTGCTCAAATCAATAAAGTGCAGCTCAACACTGAGAGAGACATTTAGCCTAAATAAGAAAAGTGCTCATTCATTAAATTATTTAAAAATAGATCTCCAAGCTATTAACCTGACTACTGAGAACCACTGGGACATTCACAATAGAGAGAGAGAGATTGAAGGAGAGAAGAGAGAGAGAGATCTGCAAAACATCATTTTTCTCTTTGCACACTTTTGAACTGAATGTTTTCTGGCTCTGCCTCTCAGATGTGTATAATTCCGGCTGCTGCCTTTCGTGATGACAGGGTTTTTTGCACACTTTACAAACTGGCATTTGCTGTTCCACGTCCTCCTCGCGATATCCAAAAAATGCCAGATGACTGACCCCTTACTCGTTCTTTTAGGAACCAATTCGTCCGCTTCCATTTTTAATCTGTCGCTGAAATTGACAGAGCTTACACGGTAGCCTGTGCAGCACCAGTGATTGCACGAACTGAGTCAGCGCTGTAAACCGGAACCAGGAAATCTTCCCGCCGGCAGTGTTGGCAGATACTGCTGACGTTTTCCAGCCCAAAATATGTTCAAACCCCGCCAAAACGCACTTAAAACCGCCCAATCTGGCAACACAACCAAAACTAGAAAATCTTCCCGGAAGTTCCTTTCAGCACCGAGATGTCGCCCGGGATTGGTTGGCGAGTGCGTGACATTATTGTTTTCTTTACCCTTAGGCAGCCTCTTGCGTTACTGCCTGAGGGACAGGGAGAAAACCACCGGGAAATGTTTTAAACAAACACGAAACGAACGCAAGTCGGAAGATGACCATAAAATACTCGATAGTTACGATATAATAATTTTATGTATCGCGCACAGAATTTTCGGCGATATATCGAGTATATTCGATATATCGCACAGCCCTAATTACAAGATTATAAGATTGTTCTGGAAATTTCCAGTAATTTGACACCTTCGGTCTCATTAGTCTGCTGCCCACATTAATCAGATTATTGTGTGAGTTCCGCCGCCGCCGCCACAAAAACCACATCGCCAGGTCTCGCCTCATCTCCATGCTTTACTTGCAAACATGAAGAGTGCGCTTTTTTTTTGTTTACGTATTACGTAGATGTGCTTATTACGTGTCAATTTGCGCATGCGGGACACTTTTGGGTCGTTTTCCGTTCAAATTGGAGCTCGCATACAAGTCTCATATAATTGGTAATGTGAACGGCCTAACAAAAAAATCGGATTTCACAACAAATCGGATATGGGTCGTTTCAGGTTGCAGTCTGAACGTAGTGATAGATAACGCATGTTGCGATCATTATGTGTAGCAACCAGGGCTTTGAACCGGTTCAAGGAACGAAAACCGGGAACTTTTTCTATTTCACATGGAACAGAAACGAAACCAGAAACTTTATTATTTTTTATGTTCCGGAACAGAAACACTTATTAAAAATAATGGTAACAGGTTAATACCGGTTTTTATTTCGTTCCTCAAAGTTTCCGTAGCCTACAAATAAAAAAAGTCTTTCTTCTCCTGCGCAAGTTTCTATGACCCGCTGGGGTTCACTTCCTGTGTGACGTTCGCTGACTGAATGGAGAGAGCGGGAGGGTGGACTACTATCACGTCTCCACATGATAATAAGTGAGTAAGTGCATTACTGAGTGTCTGAGCAAAGAAGAGCCTGAACGTTGCAACCTCCCTATTGGCTGTTTGTAAAAATGTATCAGTTGTTGCCCTTCCCACGGGAATCATCGCAGGCTCGAGAGACGAGACCTGACGAGTTAGTTCGTTGGTAGCAGAACAAAATGTCTGGACACAAATCGGGTTTTCAGAAAAGGAAAGAAAATAAACCGAGGGTCGAAAATACAAAAAAGGAGGCAGAAAATGCAAAACGAGTTTTAAGGTAGGACAAATGGTTAGTTTTCTGAGGCAGCCCGCCGTGGCTGCCTGCAGGCTTATTTATTATAGCCCATTTAGTTAAAATAGTTGATATAAAATGTTTATAGTTATAGTTATGTGATGGTTGTCCTGATTTAGACTGGTGGTTTTTTTTTTTTTTTTGGGGGGGGGGGGGGGTGCGCGCGCGATGTTGCACCCGGGTCCAGATTAGGGCAGAACCGGCCCTGGCTACATTTCAGGTGTAGTGTGTTTTATGTATGTATGTACTTGCATAGATGTGTACTTGGTCTTCCAATATGGCGCCTAACAAAATCTCGCGGCGCGGTGACGTCATGCGGTAGCCCTCTATAGGGCCTGACTAGCCTTTGGTAACACACTAAACGAATTATCTTTCATTTTTGGCACTTTTTCTGTTTGTGTAGATGGGAAGACATACTGAGAATCCAAATCACCAACATTTGAAATAATAATTGTTTTGAATTATTTCTTGTCTTATTTAATGAAGGTTGTAATAGAATTAGCCTA
This sequence comes from Neoarius graeffei, assembly GCF_027579695.1. NCBI lineage: Eukaryota > Metazoa > Chordata > Actinopteri > Siluriformes > Ariidae > Neoarius > Neoarius graeffei. Next base: position 93,404,303 of record NC_083574.1, on the reverse strand, counting down.
CATTTGGCTTAAGCTGGATGAGACAGAGACATAATTTTATAGCCATTTGTTAAACCGCTGACAGGGAACGTAATTAACCGTTCCGGGAACGACATTTTTTTGTTCTAACCGGTTCGGGAACGTCTGTTTAATGGTGGAACCCAAAACCGGAAACGTTAAAATTCCATTTCTGTTCGGAACGAACCAATAGGAAAAAAATTCTGGTTCAAAGCCCTGGTAGCAACACAAATCACAGTATAGTATTTTACTTCTGTCCATAAGTTTAATCCTGACCGTGTGCTGTAAAACGGAAACCTGCAGTCCTGTTTGTCGCTTTATTCAAGGGGAAGGGTGAAGGGGGAATGTGAACGCTCCCGTTACCTTCTTAACACTGGCGGAGAAGTCTGTGATGATTTTCAGGATGTTGTTGGTTTCAGCGAAGTCTTTGCAGATGTAGGGTTCGTCAGCACAGATCACTCTGATGGCCAAACCAGGACCTGGAGGATAACCGCAAAAAAGAAAAAAGCAGCACACCATTATTCTACCCACATTCACTGCACTGCAAAAGATGGCCTTTCAAAAATAAGAAATAAAAGATTAAAACAAAGCATATTTGCTTGAATCAGGTGAAAAAAATCTGCCAATGGAACGAGTCGAATTTGACTTGGTCAGATTTCTTAAAGTAAGATGAAAAATCTAACCTGTTTTTAGATTAAATAATTCCAAAATAAGATTGGGGAACTTATTACGCGAGATCTGATTAACTCAAAATAATCAAAATAGTTCTTATAACAAGATCGTACTTCTTACATTTAGCCATTCAAGTCATTTTTATTTATTTCATTTTAAGGGTATTTCACTTAAATTCATGACAAAGTCTTCGCAGTAAAAACTGAATTTAAGATAAATATACTAATATTAAGATTGTTAAATTCTACAACGAAGCATTGCTAGCTTAAAAGATTCTCCTTTTGTGACCTGTAATTAGTAAAATACTCTAGATATGAGACCAGAGACTATCTTGAATCAAGCTGACGACACGTGTAGCATTGCAACAAGTTTATTTTTTTTCCCATTTCAACATTCAAACATTAAAACATCTCTTATAGCCCAAGAGCATTAGCTCAAAACTGAGTCCAACCCGGAACAAATTAGTAACAAGCTGAATTTTTCAGAATATGTTCGGAATAACATACTAAAAGTCCCCGGGAATCCACCTTGTGCTCTCTGAGAAATTCAAGATGGCGTCCAACATGGCCGCCGATTGGAGATTTTTCAATATCTCAGGGATAAAACATAATAGAAATGCAATTAAAATGTTAAATTATATGTTCTCTCATACAAGCAATGCAAATTCACCATTGTCACACTGTTAACACTAAAATTAACCAAGATTACAAGGTCATTAATGTGGAAATTACATGGAATTTGATGGTTGACATGATTGACAGATTAGCTTAGTAGGCTACCTACATACATGAACATAATGTAAGACAACAATTAGACATCAATTTCCTTCATATTTAGTGCATCTTTAAGCTTTGATAAAATATTAAAGGGAAATTAAATTTGAGAACTCTATCTTCTAAAACAGGGGTGGGCAATTATTTTTTCCATGGGGCCACATGAGAAACAGAAAATTTAGTGGAGGGCCAGACCAAAAGGCTGAACTAAATTCTGCATAATATTAATTGTATTTCTTTATATAAAGCAGTAAATAACATTGTTTTTACAAACTGCTAAGAGTATGGAAAAAACGAGGTTGCCTTACAAAAAATGTCATTTATTCAATCAAATTTCCCAAAACAATGATTAACAAAATGTGAACGTTTGTACCTTTTTTTTTCCAGTCACATTCACCCCAAAACACAATAAAGACATCACAATATTGTCTTTCTACTCCAAATATCAAGCAAGATACATCATATTATAATAATGATGCCCACATTTGTAGTTTAATCACCTCATTTGGTGCTTTTCGCCGGAGATCGGCTCCGGCGCCTGCTGGTGACGTCACACGATGTGATTGGCTGGACCGTTTGAAGGATGACGTGCAAGTTTGTGGTTGGTCTGGACAAATTACGGAAGTAGTTATCGCGGGATTAGGTTTCGTGGGATTTCATGTCATGTTCATGTCGCGCGCATTGCGTTTTTGTTGAACACAACTTCAAAATAAAAGCAATGCACATTCAGTCCATGCATGAGGTAAAATTAGAAAATACGTTTATTTTGTAATTTCTCATTAACCTTACGCGGGCCGGTCAGAATGAACCAAAGGGCCGTAAAATGCCCAGGTCTGTTCTAAAACTACAATGGCAAGCTGTTTCAGTACACTTCAACATTCCGGCGACTTTCATGACAAAAAGGTATGCCTCGATAAAAGCTCTTGCTTATAAACAATGAGTAGACTTAAACACTTCTCAGTGCCTCAGTTGTAATGCTCGGACCTTTGTTGTACCATCAGTGAAGTAGGGAATTTATTCAAGCTTGTTTAAGGGTGGAAAAAAATTCATCTTTGAGTTTCTAGTGCCAGTCTTTACTACTAGCAATGCCAGCGTGTTTGGATAAAAAAAAATGACTAAACAGCATGACCTTTTAAAAATGACTGAACTCAGCATGACCTTTTAACATGCCATTTTTCATTTTACACCACCAATTTACTTTAATTAATATTAATGAAAATAAGTGCTCCAAGCCCTAGTAATTGTGTTTGTTGTTTTGTGAACAGAATAGGATGATACGGAGTGAACGAGTAACCAATGGATCCACACTCTATAATCGGTAGTGCACATTAAATAGCACGTGTATAGATTTACAATTATAAGTCTGTAATTATTAGTCCTAAACATTAAGAACTGAAGCCATTTCAAAAACATACGAGATATCTTCATGATACCATAACGATTATTTTGTCATAACAGTCATTGTTATTTCTTCTTGGATGTGAATTTATGGGCCAGGGCGTTTCAAGATTGATACTTGATTCAAGGATCGGACTGGATGAAACCTACACACATTCATAGTACTGTGCACGTTCATAAATGTGAAGTGCCAAAAATATGACGATCTAACCAGACATGGCAAGCGAACACATTATACACAAATATACTGTTATAATAATGTGTACATTGTTATTATATAATGTTAATACGCAATGTAATTAATACACACATGTTGGAATTTACTCTCCTACCCTACAAAACATATATTCTGACCTTTTAATTGCATTAATATTTTGTTTTGGGCCTGAAATATGGGCAGATCTCCATTTGGCGGCCATTTTGGACGCCATCTTGAATTTCTCAGAGAGCACAAGGGGGATTTCCAGTATGTTATTCCTAAAGGTATTCTGAAATTTTCAGCTTGTTACTAATTTGTTCCGGGTATAACCCTATTACTCCTGGGCTATTAAGATTCCACTTCCCCAGGACCTCAGGCACCAAAAAAAAAAAAAAAAGTCTAGAGCAATTCCAGCGTTATGGACGTGACACTTGAACTCAAAATGGCAACAAATGACCCAGTGCATGTTTTATTGTCTCCCAGTATTTAAACAGGTGTTGCATATTTTAAGGCTGTACCATACTGGAGAAGTGATAGAACAAGAACAATTCCCATAGTACATCTAGGGCATGCCAGAAAACGCCAATAAAAGATGCGTTATGGATGTGACAGAAAAAGTATCACTTTTCTTGGGTGACTGTACATTTTTATCAAACTCTGTGAAATTGTAAACCTAATGTCGAAATGGAGATATCCGTTTGATAGAGGGGTCCAAGGTGAATATTAAAAAATCTTTGTTTAAAATATTTTGTATTTCATGCAGAGTTTCGGAAGGAAAAGTCAGCGTTATGGATGTGACGAAATTCCGTTATGGATGTGACGCGTCTGAAATAGACATGGCATATGTTTAGAAAATCAGCAATTTAACCACCATAACCCTTTGAAAAACTCTCTAAATATCAGCTAAAACTATCAAAGTTCTTAAATAATATTTAGGATGGCTATTGTTTTGCTGTTTTGTGGATTTTAGCATACATTTCTGTGGCTTGTGGCAATAATATAGAATTGTACATGATCAAAGTTGATTTTAGCTTGGGTTTTACATTATAAGAAAGAAAGACTGACAGTGACATATTAGGTTGGTTACAAATTGGTTCAACTTATTCACATCTGTAAAATACAGGCCTAGGTGATATCTCTGGGAGTGGTTTTGATGTATTACATGTTGCTTTATTTTTGCATGGTGAGGTTGACATTTACATGGAATTGCCCTCTACGCATTTTGGGGGCACTGACTATTCATGTGTACGAGGGGTTTACAAGATCAGGCACAAAAAAAAAACAAAACAAAAAAACACTTAACTCGCAGCATTCCAAAAAGACGTCACTAAACCACCCTCCACTCACTCATAGCCTTTTTGAAGGCACTTGTCTGGTCTAGAGTCTGTACAGCATCTAGAAGGAGCTCACTCTGAATGACTGAGAAAACAGTCGCAGTAAACTGAGGATCTGTAAGGTGGAGTTGAATTGTAATGAAAGATTCAAAGATTTCAGTAAAGTTCATTTATTCCCAAAACAAGCGTACTTTGTTCTTTTTTTTCTTGAAACAAGATGAACCGCATTTGACAAATGTCCAAAATGTACTTACTTGTTTTAAAAAAAACTTGTTTTATTTTCAAAGGTGCTCCAAATAAGACTTTTTCAAGACATTTTGTCTATACAAGATTTTCAAGATGGACTGTCTAAAAACTAGCCTTTCTAGCTAAATGAGGTTTTGCTTGTTGGGCAATTATGTCTTATAATAAGGGTGGCTAGATGTTTATGGAATCAATTTTGTGCCGAAATGTTCATACAATACTTTTGAAATGACAAATCAAAATACAAAAAAACAAAAAAGAGTCAATTTTTTTTTTTTTAGACTGGCAAACAAATTATTCGTGTAATCGTGCAAAATATCAGTCTCTTACTCTTCAGAAACCTTTTATTTTTGTTCCGCGTCTTTCTCAGTTTTGTTTGGCGTAATTTATTTCGGTTGCGATTCCAGCTTTCTCGTTTGCGCTTCCTGACTTTTTGCTTGCAGTTTTGGCACAAACTTGACGTGTGGGTGGGCTGTCCAGGAATGCATTCCCATTGGCTAACTTGTGTTTGACTGACAGCTACGCTCAGCCATTCCCTACTCGGATTCTGGCGGGCTGTTTGACGAGTGACCGATCCATTGGCGGTAAACAAGGATCGAGTGGACTTCAGTGGCGACTCTGATATTGAATTTACACTTTGTTGAATTAATTCAGTATCATAGTCGCCACTGAAGTCCACTCCACACACACGTCAAGTTTGTGCCAAAACTGCAAGCAAAAAGTCAGGGAGCGCAAACGAGAAAGCTGGAATCGCAACCGAAATAAATGACGTCAAACAAAACTGAGAAAGACGCGGAACAAAAATAAAAGGTTTCTGAAGAGTAATAGACTGATATTTTGCACGATTACACCAATAATTTGTTTGCCAGTCTAAAAAAATTGACTTTTTTTCCTTTTCTTGTATTTTGATTTGTCGTTTTTGTTTGATATTTCAAAAGTATTGTATGAACATTTTGGCACAAAATTGATTCCATAGATGTTTTGACTTGAAAATAGACAAATAAACTTCCTAAGATTTTTATTTTTTGCAGTGTGGATATGAACAATCGCGCACTCTGATTGGCTACTCTACTACTTGGATATCAGCTCATATACCGTGAGTAGAGGAAAACAAAATGGCGGAGCACATCAAGTCAGATATAGATCACTTTTGCCGCTTTTCCCCTACCAACGCGGCTGAGTCGGGCTGAGCCGTGCGGTGCTGAGTTGGGCTGAGTTGAGCCGAGTGGGGCTGTTGGAGTTGTATTTCGACTACAACCGCGCTGAACCGTGCTGGCTGGAAGTGGGTGGACACATTGGGTGGAGTTAGCGAAAGTGGGTGGACGTCAGGTGATGTCGTTAGGCGGCGCAAACAGTGACATCAGTGAGCTTTTAAGCGGTAGTCTCACGACCCGGATAGTAAACAATAAACATGGAGGACATGGAGTCGTTAGTGTTGCTGGTCTTGGTGCTGTGGCTTGTTGTCACCAACAACGCCAACAGATACTGGCAAGAGCGTATAGATGAGGCGAGGCGCATAAGGCTTCGTAATTCTTCTTCTTCCGGGTTTGCGGTGTTTACAGATCCCAGCGTGCTCGCGGGGCGTGTGTGGGCATGTGAGGACACTCCTCCTCACCAATCAGTGCACAGGGGAGTGTCTGCTCACGCCCCCAGCCTCACTCGGCTCGCTTTGGCTCGCTTCAGCCCCACTCCAAAACGGTGCGAGTTTTAGGGGCTAAGCAGGGCTGAAGCGAGCCGAGTCGTGCTGGTTTTTGGTCGTCGAAACGCGAGCTGTGTCGGGCTGAAGTGAGCTGAAGTGAGCTGAGAAAGGGTAGTGGAAAAGGGCCATTTGTTATCAAGTATTTGAAAGAAACAGAAAAGTCCAAGGCCTCTGCATGCTCTTGCGAGAAGGCTTTCGCAGATAGCTTTTCGCAGACAGTTGTAATTTATCGTTGAGCGGGGAGTAATAGGCGTGCGCGATGTTATTCACCGCCACAACGCAAGGGGGCGCGAAGTCGCTAGGAGTAGTTGGTGGGTGTGGTTAGTGGAGTGTTTATCCTCCGGTTACTTATAATGACTAGAACTGGAGTCGTATAGATGTACGTACTTCCTCACTTCCTCGATCAACCGCTCTTCGTGCTGCTCCATCTTCACTCGTGTTTTTAAAAATGCCGGTCGTGAAAACAAACCAAACCGGGAAAGTAGGGAAGCGGAAGTGCGTGTACAGCGGATGTAGAGTGGACCAATCAGAGCCCTCTTGTCTGCGACGCCGTCTGCGAGGACTGCGTTGTCAGCATAAATTGGCCTTAAAGGAACATAATCTGTCCCCTCCCAAATATCTCCTGTTCCGTACTCCAGCGCAGTCGGTGGCGGTAATGCACCTTTAAGCTGGTTTGCCAACCGCCCAAAAAAAAAAAAAAAAAACCCTAAAGAAGAAGAAGAAAATGGTGGAACGCGTTGCTGAACCAATCAAGGATGAAATAAAAACTCTTCTTGAAAACAAAACCCGAAAAAATACAAGCAACAGAATATGGAATGAAACTATTTGACGGTAAGAACGTATCTGTTTTGTTTTTTTTCAAGAATTAATCATTGCATTTTTCACAAATTGCTCCTCCTGTCATTTCGCCAGTTTGTTTACCTTCGAAGCGGAAATGATTTTGTCGGACGTTCTGTGGAAAAAGTTTTTAATTTATCGAATTTGCAAAAAATAAAAAATAAAAACGCTCCGTTTCTCAAATCTCAATCTCGTCGTACACGGATTACAGCGATCAGCTCATGTCCAACTCGATTTCATGGAATAACTTCAAAACATTTGCCGGCTTCTTTAGCTGGACGCTACGACCATACAGGTGTGAAAGAGATGCTGTAGCTGTTTCTCCAAACTCCAGCTGGAACTCACCGGGGAAAGGGTGTCGGGAGACTATCTCCTCGGGAAGGCCCAGCTCTCGGCCCAACGCTCGGACCTCGTCTTTGTGGAAATCTTTCAGTGGCTCGATTACCTTCCCCTGGTGGCCGGACCACAGAGACACACAACAAAATCACTATACATTCTTAAACGTGTTTGGTAAAAATTATTTATTTATTTATTTTAAACATGCAACAATATCTGCTTCTGTTCTTTGCTAACCCACAGGAAATGCATCAATACAGAATTTATCATTGAGAATAAATTATAAATGCAACTTAAGGTGAACAATAAAAGACCCAAGACGGTTTTCATGGGTCAAATACAGTATATGTACAATTACCAGCATTTTAATGATGACATTTTCACTTTAATTAAATCATCACCAACGATAAAGCTCGTGCGAGAGATGAGGTTTTATCTGGGTTGTTTTACAATCAGGGGACGCAAGCTAAAAATCACATTTAACACTTAATAGACCCCTTCGCAGTGAACGTCATTCATACGTAAGCGGAAATTGCGTGCGCAGCCTGGACCCAAAAAAGACTCAGCGATGCCTAGTTGTTGTGTTGTCGGGCGTCAGAATCGTAGCAGTGATGGGGTTAAAATGTTCAGAATTCCAGCAGGATCTCACCCATTCCAAAAAAATTCGCAGACGTCTATGGCTACAATTAGGGCTGGGCGATATGAGAAAAAAAATTATATCGCGATACATTTTTTCAAAATGTTCGATAACGATATATATCACGATATAAATCAAATCACCATTTTTGTATTTTCTTTAAATTTTCTGCTCAAAATATGAACATTACAAATTAGTAGTTCCTTCCTAATTAACAAAAATAGCTTAACAAGCCTTCAAGTTTCACAGAACCAAAACAAACTGGATGCACATTCTTTTGTTCTTTTTATTCAAATGAATAAAGTGAAACTGAAAAATAAAAACTATATACCATTGTTAATCATTTGTGCAAATTCTAGCAGCTTTCAAATAAACAAAGACATATTGACGTGTAAACCGAAAAAAAGTGCGATCCTGTACGTCAGTGTGTTTAAGGTTTTGTGTAACACTTTGTTGTATGTCCGATTTTAAATATCCAAAATACCTCCGCACAACCGAAGATCTCTGGCCCTTCTTTTCAACGATGTCCTCCAGGGCAGTGCTCTGACTTTCCTGTTCAGAACTCCGGTCAGTCGGCTTCTCGCTCATTTTTATAATCGCTTTGTTTCACGCTTTGTTGGAGAAATGCCGCGCTCCTGCAAACTTCACCACAGCCATGCTGTGCGTTGCTGCTACACGTGTGTGTGCACGCAACCTAACTTGACGTGGCTCTCTTCCAACTGATTGGTTACGTGCGGTACTGTTTAGTTATGATTGGCTATCCGCGTGTCTGTCAAAACTTCGGATGAAGTAATTTTATTGAAGGCGTAGGCTCATCGTACGTGTCTAATTTCTAATCGTAGAGATTTTATATCGTGAATAACATCGTAATCGTAAAATCACCCAGCCCTAGCTACAAGCCATCAAACGTGTAGACTGGGATGAAAGCACCATCAAAAATGCGCGGGTTCGCAGCGCCCACTTCATCACAGGTAAGATCAGGCTATTTATTAAATCTTTCTTTTTTATTCGTTCTAGTCTTCGTTTATTGATGTAGCAAAATACTTTGGTAACGTTTGTCTGATTAGCTGGTCATAGGTACACAATGTAATGAATATCGTTAGCATGTTAACTTAGCTTTGCATGCAATTTTGTTTGTAGGAGAGGTCTCGCTTGACTCAAGCAGTCCAGATTTTGCACCATCGTTATTTGTGTATGCCGAAAATCACAATTTTAAAGCAAGGATGGAAAGGTAAAATTGTGTGCCCTCACTCTAAATGCCAACTTACTGTACGTTGACTGCTCTAACCTAGCTCCCGCCCCGTTCAGTTTCATTTCTGCTCTCTGCCTCTCGCTTTTTACGCAGCTCTGATTTCTCTTAGCTGCGCTCTTTACACTATCGTTCCTTTCATGCCATTACCTCCTGCAAATTGCTGTTTAGTGTTGGTATTTGCTGTTGTAGCTAAAGCCACATTGCCATCACACCACTGGCATAATTTGATTAAAACAAAATGAATATGAATGTCCCATTGTTAATCAAGTTGTACATGCCCGCACAGAACATAATCATATGCGTCTAAAGCAGTGGTTCTCAAACTTTTTTCACCAAGTACCACCTCAGAAAATACTTGGCTCTCCAAGTACCACCATAATGACCAACATTAAAATACAGTAGCGTAGTCGGCCTAAGTATTCATTAAAAACAAGGCGGAGGTTTTATTTAACGAGTATATTTAATATTGTTGGCCACTGTAACATTACACACAGTACTTTGAACAGTAACACCGTGTTTAAATATAGGAAAATAAAACACTGTACTTAAATAATGAATCAAATAAATTGGCCAAATCTGCAACATCTGTATTCTCATCAAGCTGTATGGTGAAATATCTACTGTTCTTAATGCGCTCAGTCAGTGTCTTTTTAACATCGTCAGCCATGTCATTTATTCTCCTTGACACGGTGTCATTTGAAAGCGGCACCAAGTTTAACTCTCTGGCAGCTTTCTCTCCACACATGATACGTGTCATCTCTTTGGCTAATGGCAAACACAGCAGTTCCCCGATTGTGTGCGGCTTACCGGCTCTGGCGATCAGGAGGCTGGCACGATATGAAGCTTCCTGTGCTTTGGCTACGGGTGTACCATAGGACAGAATGGTGGACTTGGACTGCTTCAGTTCATCACGTTTTCGTAAAAAAAAAAAATCCATTGGTTTGTCCTTTAGTGCTGTGTGTTTGGTTGTAAGATGCCGTTTGAGATGCGACGGTTTCATGGACTCATTGCTCAGAACGTCGCCACATACAACACACTGCGGCCTGGGCAGCTCCTCTGTCCCGCTCCAGATTAATCCCAGTTTTATGTATTTTTCGTCAGACTTCCTCCTCACTGGTTTCTGCCGTTTGCTAGCAGTTCTGGGGCTGGTTTTGCCACTGTCGTTAGCATCCGCACTCGGCTCACACACGTCCTCTTCAGTTCTCCCTCTCTCCTGATCCACGCTCCCATTCGCTGATTTAAGCCACGACAGTAATTTTGTCCTACTCGTCATAATTAGCAAAGCCACCTCCACCTTTTCCCATCACAGCCTAGTCTACCAATGGCGGATAACCGTCTGTCAGCGGAACCGGCGGGAATGCGTACGTACGCTACGTATGGCTACCCAGAAGCACTTGCAAACTTTTTAAAATTATTAACTTAATTTGTATCTCCTTCCATTTTCTTGTCATCGGTTGATGAGATATTTTCATCCATTCGGATATTATGGATAGTATTTCACATTTTATTTTATTTTTAAAATTTTATTTATATTTAATTAAGTAACTTAAGTTACATGTTGATCCTGGGATTGAGATGCTGGCCTCTTCTGCCCCTCGGACCTGCTTGATCCATCCTGGTGCCCTGTGTCTGGTCGGAGTTTTATCGCCCCACTCCTGTGAAGGACGGCCCCATGAGGACAGTTGAGGGTTATACCTGTTAAAATTATAGTCAGGCTGTCTGTTGTTGCCCAAATGAGGATGGGTTCCCTTTTGAGTCTGGTTCCTCTCAAGGTTTCTTCCTCATGTCGTCTGAGGGAGTTTTTCCTTGCCACCGTCGCCACAGGCTTGCTCATCGGGGATAGATTAGGGATAAAATTAGCTCATGTTTTAAGTCGTTCAAATTCTGTAAAGCTGCTTTGCGACAATGTTTATTGTTAAAAGCGCTGTACAAATAAACTTGACTTGATTTGATTTAATTAAGTGATTCTTTGGCGTACCACTAGAATGGAGCCCGCGTACCACTAGTGGTACGCGTACCACAGTTTGAGAATCACTGGTCTAAAGACTTGTAGGCACGAAGTTTTTCGTGGGTGTACACTGAAGTCTTGTCAATAAGGTACGAGTATAGTATATCTGGCCATTGTACTGTATACCAGGGAACTTACTAACATCGTCCGTCCACTCTTTAATTAAATGCGGATCCGGTAGGCGATGTCCACTTGTTAGAGTTAACTTATTTATGTAGCATTCTCGATCTTGTAACGACAATTGTTTGGCATAATCTGACAGCTCATAATGCCGGTCTATAGGCAGCGCCATTGTTTCTGAGTCCAGGCTGCGCGCGTATCCTGGCAACGGTCGGTTTGTTTACAAACATGCGAAGGGGTCTATAGGGGTGTTCACACGTCAACTTTTACTCCGGTGCAGCACCGGGGCTGCCCCGGTAGAGCGTTCACACGATAAGTTATACCAGTGTCGCCCCTGAAAGCTGCTTAAACCGGTGCAAATCTAACCATGCTCGGGAGGTGGTTTAAGAAATTTACTCCGGAGTAAATGCTAGTTTGCGGGGCAGCACCGATATAAAATGGGACGTCTGAACGCTACAGGGGTAGACTCGCTACGCGTGACGAGAGTTGATTACATACGGGCATTGCATAATTCACGTCCTGGTATTCTGCGCTTCCAAAATGGCGAATATCAACAACAACAGAACTGCGTGTCTTCCAGTGTTGCCAGATTGGGCGGTTTTAAGTGCATTTGAACATATTTTGGGCTGGAAAACGTCAGCAGTATCTGCCAACACTGGTGTCTTCATCCACGTTGTTTTCCCGGCGCTTGGTGATGCCATGACATCCGGGAAAAGGAAGTACATTTAATTTCCGCATTATTACTATCGTATAGCACGGTCGCAAAAACTGCCGTGTGATCGCAAGTGGGGCTGCACCGGTGCGAACACGCTTCTCTCTAGTAAGCAGGTTTGTGATGTGTGAACGCGCCACAAAATTTACACCGGTGTAAGATATATCACAACAAAATACATCGGTGCAGCATCGATGCAAATATGTGCCGTGTGAACACCCCTAATATCTTCAATATCAAAAGGCTCGACTAAATAAACTTGGCTGTTTATTGTAGCCCTGTGATAGCTCTATTTACCACGCAAAAAAAAAAAAAAAAAGGTGGTGATAACGTTATTTTTGGTGAATGTATGGCAATATTTAGCAAAATTACTCGTGTCATTTAGAAAAAGTGCTTTTTTGGCCACAGGTAGCTCCAAAAGGGATGCACTTACATCATTCTTTATACCATAAAACACATATTTGGTTCCATATCATTGGAAACGTAGTTAAGTTTTAATATGGAATGCCAGTAAGTTTTCAGACTATTTTGATCAAATTACCGTATTTTTCGGACTATAAGTCGCACTTTTTTTCATGGTTCGGCTGGCCATGCGACTTATACTCCGGTGCGACGTATATATGGAATAACTGGAGCTGATGCCGAGTCTGACGACAGCCACGCAGAAGAGGAGGAAACGGCGCTTCGTCTGCCGCTGGAGTTGGCAGAGTTGTTCAGAAGCGACACCGAGGATGAGGAATTCAATGGATTTGCTGATTTGGAGTGAAATCGTCAGCTTGATTGACCTGTGTTTTATTATTAATGACAGGCCTACAGTTATTTAAATAAGTTATGTAATGATTTTGGGCCTATAGGCTATTGAATAACTTGATGTTACGGTACATATTCAGCCAGTTTTTCTCTGGGCTATTATAAATGATTCTGTTTTGCATTTTTAAAAATAACTCTCCTTCCAAGATGAACTTTATTCTTCGTCTCTGATGTTATGCTGTTAATGGTCTGAATAACGTTTAATGTTTTTATCTGATACGACGTTAACTGGCAGGCGCACTTTCTGCCTGTTTTTTTCTCTGAGCGGTTGTTGTTGTTGTTTTTACTACCGTACCTGTCTTTGGAGATGATAGACCTATAGCCTACTTGCCCTCTGATTTGATGAAATAAAATTTGACGAAAATGAAGAATGACACTCCTCGATGATGACTACAGCTTTAATAACAAAGATGAAAGAGCCATGGGGCGATAATAAGCCCTACCGCTAAAAATATTCTAAAAGCAAACTGATTAATGCATCAGTAATAGGCTACTAATATTAGTTATAATAATAATATAGGCTATTAGTAATAACGATAGTGATGGTATTAAAGATAGTAGTAGATATTTAAAATAATCAGACGAGGCTACTTACAGGGCAAAGGGCGCGTTATCACTGCTCAGCTGTTCGTTTATTAAATAAACAATGCAGTCGCGCAGTAACCACGCGCCGCTTATCAGATACAATCACAGAGTCTATGGATAGAATAACCCTTCAAAAAAGCGCGACTTGTAGTCTAGTGCGACATATATATGTTTTTTTCGTCTTCATAATGCATTTTTTGGCTGATGCGACTTAAACTCCGGAACGACGTATAGTCCGGAAAATACGGTAGTATGGAATTGTGTCAAAAAAAAAAAAAAAAGTCCTCTCCGAGACAGCTAATTTTTCAATATAAAATAACATATCTAAAATGATTATTTTCATCCTAAAATGTGGTCAAGATATTGGGACATAAATATTAAAAGACAACTAACACAAAGCTTACAGCCTTATATTTAAAAGCACTATGGAAGTAGCGGATTCTGAATTGACAAAAAAAAAAAAAAGTCCTCTCCGAGAATCACTTCATTTGTTTCTCCCAGCCCTGCTTAAAGCTACACTTCATCTCCTTTATCTTATAGTCAAATGTTTTTACAACAAATTTTGGTATTCTGGCCCCTTTTTCAAAACCATTTGTACAAAATCTTGGGGTAACGTTTGACAGTGGGCTTAAAGTGCCGTTCCACCATTGGATGTATTCTTTGGCATAAAATACAATATATTTTATGACAACATGACTAGACAGAGAAATCTTTTAGCTTCAAAATGATATATCAAACATAATTTTTTGACAACAAGTATATTAATTTTGCGACCAAAGTCACCTACCCTTTTAATTACCGCGCGTGATGTCATCGGCAGGTTCCCCTTCTTGTGTACCACGTCACGTGTGACGTGGCACAGATTATCAGCAATGGCGGATAGAACGCGATTGTCAGCTTCGGAAAAGAAGCGAAGGAAAATAGCAAGTGATGCCCGAAGGAGACGGTCGATGGTGAATATCGGCACAGCAATCGACGAGTGGAAATCGCGTTCTATCCGCCATTGCTGATAATCTGTGCCACGTCACACGTGACGTGGTACACAAGAAGGGGAACCTGCCGATGACATCACGCGCAGAAATTTAAAAAGTGTAGGTGACTTTGGTCGCAAAATTAATATACTTGTCGTTGTCAAAAAATTATGTTTGATATATCATTTTGAAGCTAAAAGATTTCTCTGTCTAGTCATGATGTCATAAAATATATTGTATTTTATGCCAAAGAATACATCCAATGGTGGAATGGCACTTTAAATTTGATAAACAGATTAGCTCTGTTGTTAGAACGAGCTTTTTTCAACTTCGTCTCTTGGCCAAAGCGAAGCCGGTTCTCAGTCGGCAGGATCTCGAGAAGGCAATTCATGCATTTATCAGTTCGAGACTGGACTATTGTAACGCCCTGTATGTTGGCCTCAGCCAGTCTTCAATTTTGCGTCTTCGACTTGTACAGAACGCTGCGGCCCGACATTACTCCTGTGTTGTCGTCACTCCGTTGGCGTCCAGTCCGTTTTAGAATTGATTTTAAACTTTTGTTGTTTGTTTCTAATGCCATCAATGGCCTGGCTCCCTCTTACCTGTCTGAGATTTTAACTATCCGTGATCATGGTAGGGCCCTGCGTTCTTCGGGTCAGCTTCTGTTAGAAGTTCCAAGGTGGAGATATAAACAGTGGGGTGATCGTTCTTTTGCTGTCGCTGCTCCCAGACTGTGGAACAATCTGCCCCCGACATTTGCACCACTATTGATCCCGGCCTTTTTAAATCAAAGTTGAAGACCTACTTTTTTAGATTGGCGTTCAATCCTGACTAGGGGAGTCTTGTTTTTGAGGGGTGCTTCGTTTCGTCTGTTTTATTTCATGTATACTCAACAAAAATAAAAACTTGACACTCGTTTCAAAGTCAATAATTTGAACATTTTGGAAAATAGGTTTGAAATAACGATTGTATTCCATTATCTTGTCATTAAAGATGCTATAGCATACAGATCATGTTTGTCATGGAATCGGTTCCACCGGAAATGCGACGGCAATGTCCATGATCAAAAACTGTGAGTCACAACTTAATGAAATCGTGTCAATATCAGGTGTGTCCTCCATGGGCGTTCACAACCGCGATACGTCGTCTCCTCATGGATTGGATGATGCGTCTGAACACATCTTGGGGAATGCGCCGCCATATTTGTACCAACATGGCACCAAGCTCTTGCAAGTTCTGTGGAGGGTTCCAGTGGTTCCTGTGGTGCCAGTTTGATGGAGACGTGTCTGGAGACTATGGATGGTCTGTCGACTGCATCCCATAACCCTCGCAACGTCAGTGACGGATGTTCCCGTATTCAGCACGCCAATGGCACGTTCACGCTGAATGTTTGACAGTCGTGGCATTGCAAATTAACGAATAATTAACCAGAAAACCTTGTTTTTCTGAGATGACACTCTACTCTGCTACCGTGAGATCAATTGCACGTGTGTCAATAGGTCAGTCACGTCACTTGCGTCACGTGGAAACGTGATCTTAGCGTGCAGTGCTCTCGCACGCGCTACGTAGGCCCGACCAGTAGAATGAATGTGTGACGTAATGCCCTTGACAATGCATTTAACCAGAATCACAACAAGAACTCTTTCAAGAAAAGCTTCTAAACACTATTTGAAAAATAATGAGTGTCAAGTTTTTATTTTTGCTGAGTATACTTATGAAAGGCTTTTGGTAATCTGCAGCACGGCAGCACCTTCCGCAGTCAAAACCTGTGTTTTTATGTGTTTTGGTGTTCTGTTTTATGGCTTTGATGTAAAGCACTTTGGGTACCTTTCGGTTATTGTAAAGGGCTATATAAATAAAATTTGATTGATTGATTGATTATAGCAGATTACACAAAACTACCATACACACATGTCAAAAAATTACCTGAAATCTGTTCTTTAACTCGTCCTTCACTTAAAAACTGGCACAAGAACCAGTTTGAATGAATTTGAATTTTGGACCCCTGTGACACAAACTTTGCACCCTGATTCAGACATGCCTACCCCAAATTTTAAATTTCAGTATTCTTGAAAACATTTTTCAGTATTTTGGAATGACTTTCAGTAACATTATGCGCATTTCCATTATAAAGAGGTGTATATATTAGTGCTGTCAAGCGATTAAAATATTTAATCGCGATTAATGTCGCGACAGTCATAGTTAACTCGCGATTAATCGCAATTTAATCGCACATTTTTGTCACATGAAAAACCATTGTAATTCTTTTATCAGCATAAAAATGTGAACGGGCTTGCTTTGTACCAATGTTTTTTTTTTATTGCAAAGCATAACACATCTTGACACAGCCACTGCAAAGTGAAACCTAAGCCGAGCACCAGGGCTAGCAAAAGAACCATGAGTGAAGTGATCTACTGCTTGAGTTAGGCTACGTTCACACTGCAGGCTGAAGTGACTCAAATCCGATCTTTTCGCCCATATGTGACCTGTATCCGATCTTTTATTGACAATATGAACGACACAGATCCGATTTTTTCAAATCCGACCCAGGCCGTTTGGATATGTGGTCTTAATTCCGATTCCTATCCGCTCTTTTCATATGCGACTTCGGTCTGAACCGCCAGGTCGCATTCATCCGACTTACACGTCATCAACAAGCCACAAACGTCACTATTCTGCGCTGAAGTAGGCGGCGGGTCTCTCAAAAAAAGTTACAACAACATGGCGCATAATCACGGGCGCAGATAGAGGGTGGGACGGGTGGGACTCGTCCCACCTAGATTTAAATTCACCTCGTTCGGTCCCCCCACTTAAAGGGAGGAAAAAACGTCTATGCTGTCTTTCTTTGCATAAGGCAAACCTCACGGAAAAATCAAAAGACTAATTACCATTCAGTTTATTGAGGTGCACAGCAGTGTATACATAGTTGCAACAACTCACATAAAACAAAACAAAGACTGATATTCGGTTGGTTGAGCTGCGCAGACTGCACAGGTTGCGAGCTCGAGCTTGGTTGCTATGGTAACCCACAACAAGTTTGACAGGCATATCAGGGTTGGGGTTGGTTTGCTGGCAGCTTTATCCCCCCCAGTTTTTTGTCCCCCCCCCCCAGTTCAAAAAACGTATTGACATCAATGCGAGGGACGCTTCGGGCTGTGAAGGTTCTGAATCTTCTCAATGGAAGGACGCAGAGGTTAGGGAGCTGATTTCCATTTGGGGGGATGCAGCTATTCAAGCTAGATTGGATGGGTCATACCGCAACCGGGCGGTTTTACTTCCGTAAACACTGGCCATGCTCACTGCGTGTGACATCGTCGTATCCTGCAATGCGCATGCGGAACACTTTTAGGTCGCTTTTCGTTCATACTGAGGATCACATACAAGTCGCATATATTTGTTAATGTGAGCGACCTCACAAAAAAATTGGATTTCACAAAAAAATCGGAATTGAGCATTAAGCCTTGCAGTGTGAACGTAGCGTTAGTCTACAATTCTAATCAGAGAGATAGGTTACACAGTGACAGTAGGCTTGACATGCTTGATTATAATATAAAGTACACTATTATATTAACTTTAAGTTGTTCGTTGATAAATATTGCATTGAATCTGATCTTTACTGTTTCAGCTCACTTAACACATTTTGTACTTTTACACTTTCTGCCTGTTGATGCGTCGCGCTGTCCAATCAGAGGCGGCCAAATTTGCATATTACAGGAAGGATTTCTGGGATAGCGTTGAGTTTACAGTTCAGAGGGATCTGGCTTCTTTAGACGCTGTCTTCTTAAAACTGAATAAATATTTAAAAAGAGCCAAATGAGCCAGTCTTTTGAACGGCTCTTTTCAAAGAACGGATCATAAAGGTGCGGATCCCATCAAAGAGCCATAAATCCCATCTCTACTAGCGCGCCCTGCCCGCGCTGGTTCTTTGGGGGAGGAGGGCAGAGGACTCTGGCTGTGCGGGGCGTGGCATTACAGTCTAGCCGCTATCAGGGATTAAAGCAAAAAAAAATCCTGAGCCTGAACTTTGTCGACACAGGCAAGAAACTAATATATATATATATATATATATATATATATATATATATATATATATATATATATATATATGTGTGTGTGTGTGTGTGTGTGCACACGTGTTTTGGATTGTGTGTTTATTTTCAAGCCATACCAGGGGGTTTGTGGGGGCATGGGATCAGAGATTGCATGAATGGAAAATTAAATTTGACTTTTGAAGACACGGACCGCACGGACAGCAGCTTGATGGCCAAGGTCTAATTCGTGTGTACGTAGCACCTTTTTGCCACTGGATCCGTAAATTATCTTCCTGGAACATAGTGTGCAGTAGCAAGCGCCTGGTATGCCCAACTTCTTGCACCAATTTCTAAATGGCTTGCCATCTCACCCAGTCTCCTCCAGCCATGCCCAGCGCCATTTATTTTTAACACCTTTCTCTAGGGTCGTCACATCTGCCCCAGAGTTCACGAACTGCATTTTGCCCACGCCACCATGCAATTCCGTTTTCTCTCTCTCTCCCTCGCCCTTCTCTCCAACACAAAAGTTCATTTATTTTATTTTTTTTACTTTTTACCCTCTCTCCGTTGAATGGAGCCGTAACGGCGCGAGGTGACTTTCCGTGTCGATCTTCAGCACTGCACCGCATCGAAGCAAGGAAGAAATGAGAGGAGGGGGTAAAGGCTTTCCTTAGACCCGCCCCATTCTTCTTCTGATTGGCTAATACTGTCAGTTTCAGAGCGCTCCTTTACTACCATTGGCTGACAAACACAAGAGGGATTTCGACGGTCATTTTTTTTTTTTTTTAATTGCCGTCAATTTATTTTCAATTTATTATTTTTTTAAATCCACGGGCAATCACTACAAACCGGAAATCCGGCATGGTGCCGGAGAACTTTAATCCCTGCGCTATCGTTTTTCTAAGCAAAGTCTCTGTTCCAAGTTCCTGGCAGTTTCAAAAGCTTATGAAAAACCTCCATCATGTCACAGAGCGTTAATCTCGCGATAAAAAAATTATCGCCGTTAAAATTGAGTCAAGTTAACGCGTTAATAACGCGACATTTTTGACAGCACTAGTATATACCAATATGTTTAACATTTAAATTATTAAAAAGAACTGTTTTGTGTGAATTGAATACCGTATTTTCTGGACTATAGAGCGCACCTGTATATAAGCCGCATCCGCTCTATTTTTTAAAAAAATTTTTAAAAAAAGATACACAAGCCGCACCGGGCTATAAGCCGCAGATATCTATGTTGAAAAATTAGATATTTACTGCATGTACAGAACGATTTTGTACTGTAAATGTACATGTATGTACCTGAACAGATTCTTTCCGAACAGTGCCTTTTAACACGGCAGCAACTTTGCTGATTAAAACGGAACAGAACCAAGAGAAAATAACCGGTATTTATTTACCTTCATTTCTCCTGTGTTTGAAACCACAAGTCACTTTAATCATCTTCGCTGGATTTGAAAATAATTACCAGTTAGTAATTTGTCGTGCGTGTTCTATCTGCTAAAGATCTGCTAATTCTTCTTTGCATTGATTTTTCGTCCATCTTATTTTTGATTCTACTTCCGGTTAGAGCGCCCCTAGCGGTGGAAGAAAAATCCACAGAATAGCCGCACCTTTGTATAAGCCGCATGGTTCAAAACCTAGGAAAAAAGTAGCGGCTTATAGTCCAGAAAATACGGTAAACAAAACGCGAGCAGCCATCTCAACTGAATTTCCACTCAACAAATTTCTAGAGCGTACAATAGATCACATTTTTATAAATACAATAGTGTTCCCTGTTTGCAGACATTACGGTTGACTAACAATCATTGGGATTGAATGTAACTCCTCAAAAGTATTATATTATATTGCCTGGCAAAATGTTCTACCTGTTAACGGATTCTAATAAAATTTAAAAAAATCTCTTATTTCATGCCAAAGAGAGTCCGACATTGTTATCTTAACGTCCCAATATATAAATACTTCAGCATAAAGCTTCAGAAGAGACATTGAATAAAATGGCATTTATAATTGTATTTAAAACAGTGGAACGATCAATTTTTTGCCACAATCCCAACAGCACTAATCATAAAATTCTGTTTTTGATCAGACTACATGTACATTTGCACTTGCAACACTGAAAAGACTTTGAGTTAAAGAAGTCCAGCCAGTGTTTGATATTTCAGTGAATAAAAATCAGACGTGTAAAAAGAACCTGAATAAGTTTAACTCACATTTCATGGCACTAATTGGCAAGTTCAACTCCAAGCACAGGTCAACCATCACCGCTTCAGCACGGGTCACGTTCCGTGTCTTTTCATCCACAGATTTCGTAAAAAACTGCTGGATCCCTCCAGATTTACTTTCCGCCTGACTCGCCGTTTCAGCATACTCCAGATGGGTTTTTTTTTTTTGGAGTTGACATGCCGCGTGCAGTCATCGCGACCACCATGAGTGATGTTAATGTCAGTTCTACACAGTTTGCAGTGCGCGTATCCATCGCCCTTTTGACTGGGTGTAATGCACGGCCGTTCTACCGTATCGAAAATAGCGCGAACAAATGTGCAGAATCTGTGCATGTCACACACAGCATGTGCGGTCGTCGTAAAAATAAATAGCCGTGAATCGCGCATGGATTGAAAAAGTCGCTTGGACATTTAAAAACAACTCACTGGAATTTTTTAAGACTTTATAATAATTCTGTACAGAATAACACTGTTTGCCGTAACATCGTATTTACGTAAATTTTCCGTACAAAATACGGCCAATCCGTACTAGTAGGCATCTCTGCTGATTGTAAAACAACCCATTTATTTTACCGCATCACAGAATCCTGATTCATGTTGTGGAATGTACGCTGACCAAAACTTCCAACGCAACACTTCAAATTTCGAAATGTTTTGGGTAAATGAGGCCTAAACTCCACCTTAAAAGCTCATGAGATTGTTTTGTTGTTGTACAGGCAGTTCGTTCCACTGGAATGCACACTGTTTAGAAGTTTGCGACTCCACTCGGGTTGAGTAGAACTCACTGACCAATCCTTCTTAAACCTGGCCGATAAATAGCCACAGCAATGGGCAGTAGGGTGCATCAGTCGCCCTCACTTTCATAAAGTCTGATGCATTTTTGTCTGGGTGTTTCTTTTCACCAATAAAAGACATCCTGTAGAATTTTTTGACTGTATTCAAAAGTCTAATGGTGGCACCACGAGGTTCATTTTTTTTGCCAAAATTTTTGTGCCAAAATGTTCATACAATACTTTTGAAATATCAAACAAAACGACAAATCAAAATACAAAAAAAAAAAAAACCCAAAAGTCAATTTTTTTAGACTGGCAAACAAATTATTCGTGTAATCGTGCAAAATATCAGTCTATTACTCTTCAGAAACCTTTTATTTTTGTTCCGCGTCTTTCTCAGTTTTGTTTGGCGTAATTTATTTTGGTTGCGATTCCAGCTTTCTCGTTTGCGCTCCCTGACTTTTTGCTTGCAGTTTTGGCACAAACTTGACGTGTGGGTGGGCTGTCCAGGAATGCATTCCCATTGGCTAACTTGTGTTTGACTGACAGCTACACTCAGCCATTCCCTACTCGGATTCTGGCGGACTGTTTGGCGAGTGAGCGATCCATTGACGGTAAACAAGGATGGAGTGGACTTCAGTGGCGACTATGATACTGAATTAATTCAACAAAGTGTAAATTCAATATCATAGTCACCACTGAAGTCCACTCGATCCTTGGTCACTCGTCAAACAGTCCGCCAGAATCCGAGTAGGGAATGGCTGAGCGTAGCTGTCAGTCAAACACAAGTTAGCCAAAGGGAATGCATTCCTGGACAGCCCACCCACACGTCAAGTTTGTGCCAAAACTGCAAGCAAAAAGTCCGGGAGCGCAAACGAGAAAGCTGGAATCGCAACCGAAATAAATGACGCCAAACAAAACTGAGAAAGACGCAGAACAAAAATAAACGAATAATTTGTTTGCCAGTCTAAAAAAATTGACTTTTTCTTCTTTTTTTGTATTTTGATTTGTCGTTTTCATTTGATATTTCAAAAGTATTATACGAACATTTTGGCACAAAATTGCTTCCATAGAATCTGCCCTTTGCAAGGGATTGAGAAGCATTAATGTGATTCATAATACATTTGTATTCAGTGATGGGAATAACGGCGTTAGAATAAACGCCGTTACTAACGGCGTTACTTTTTTTAGTAACGAGTAATCTAACTAATTACTTTTTACATCGTTATAACGCCGTTCCCGTTACTTACAATAAAATACTATGCGTTACTTTATTAAAGCTGTTCTCATCTGGCACGCTGCTCGCTCAGCCTTTCTTTACTCTGCTTTCGTGTGGGGCGGGGAGACACGAGACAACGGCACAGTAAGCCAATCAGAGTAGATTTGGACAACATATGTAGGTAGGCCACGCCTACTGCACTACTGCGCACGCTTTCAATCGGAAGAGCCAGCGATGGCGAGCGGTCAGCCCAGCACTGCGCTTTCACACTGGAAATACAGCCAGCACTTTTCATTACTTGAAATAAAAGGCAAGAGTGTTTACGTGCAATGCACATTATGTCGAGGAACAAAGCGTTTGTCCTCGTCAGTGGCCAGTAATTAGTAACATAATTTTAATAACTGCAAAAATATATTACATTTGATAGATGTCTTATCTCACATTGTCCCACAAAAATATTAATATAGTGTAGATAACGTTACTAACTGGTTCTGTTAAGTGTCCATTTCAGTCATTAAACACATTTAACATTCACTTTTATTATGATTACACTAATTGAATTTGATTTTTTTTGAGGGGGAACAAAATGTAACGGAATAATTACTTTCCCTGGTAATTAGTTACTTTTATGACAAAGTAACTCCGTTACTAACTCAGTTACTTTTTGGGAAAAGTAACTAGTAACTATAACTAATTACTTTTTGAAAGTAACGTGCCCAACACTGTTTGTATTGTTTAAAAGTAGTTGAACAATGATTCAATGAGCAGCTAAAACTCAAACTGTGCTTGATAATATATTTAGAATATGTAGTAAAAATGTGGATCTAAGATATTTGGTATACTCTATAAGGTGCCATAATGTTTCATGAAAAGTGATCGGAATTTTGTCATAAAAGTCATAAAATAGCAGCTTTTTCCATAACTTTGAGCTCCTGGTGCCAAACTTTTGAATTTTGTCAAAATATTTCACCCAGTGTGTTTTCTTACCAAAAGGAACATAAAAACAAAAAACGCATCATGATCGGAGGAACTTTTCATTTTTAGGGGGCACCCTAATGGGCAATTCAATACTCACTGGCATTGTACTGGTGCAACGTTCGACCATGGCATGACGACGTCAAAATCAGCGAGAAAGAGCCATTGGTATGCTTGCTGGCGGAACGTTGCAAAGACGGGTTGCAAGGGCTCTGGGCGTCACCATTTTGCGTCTCTGGAGAGGACACAGAAAGCACTAACGACCGACCACGTGTCACCACCCCTCACCTCAGCAGGACCGCCATATTCGTCTTCGCAAATCGCTTCCTGACAGCTACAGTCACCGCTGCACAGACCAGAGGTCATAGTGACCAAACAGTAGAAGCCGGGTTGCACAACCGACGTCCCGGTCGTGGTCTCCTGCTCGTCGCCGTGTCCGTCTGGAATGGGCAAGGGCACATTTGGGCTGGAACAGGATCCTGTTTTCTGACGAATTGAAGTTCAAGTTGAGTGTTGCTGACGGCAGAGCGCGTGTTTGGCGTAGGCGACGGGAACGTTACGCTGATGCTAACGTCCTGGAGCGTGCCTGCTGCGGTGGACCAGCAGACACAAGACTGAGCTTGTTTTCATCAATGGAAACCTCAATGCGGCCCATTACCGTGATGACATTTTGGTTCCACTGGTGACTTGCACCGCCTAACGCTGCAACAGGATAACGCGAGACCACATCGCCAGAGTCTGTCAGGAATACCTGAGGCAGAACAATGCTCAGTGTCTTGACTGGCCTGCGTTCTTCTCAGATTTAAACCCTATATAGCGCACCTATGAGATATTCTAGATCGTCGACTGAGAAGGCGTGATCCAGAACCCTTCACAATCCTGTAGTTGCGCCAGGCGCTTCGTGAGGAACGGGGACGCGTCACACGGGCCGAAATCCAGCAACTGATCGGCTCGATGCATCGGAGAATTCAGACCGTGTGTGACGGCCAAACAAGATCCTGACACATACCCCTTTTCCACCAAATCAGTTCCAGGGCTGGTTCGGGGCCAGTGCTGGTGCTGGTTCACAACTCGTTCAACTTGCGAACCAGTTTGCTTTTCCATAGCTCACAGTGCTAAGGGAAGCCACGTCATTACGTCGCTGTATACGTCAGTTACGTCACTACGTCTGCATAAACCTTGGCGCAAATATCGAAGCAAAAACAACACGGAAGAAGAAGAAGCAGCAACAACAATAATAATAATGGCTGACTTCGCGTTTGTACAGCTGCTGCTTCTCGTCGCTTAAAAATGGCGAGCTTTCGCCGTCTTGTTATTGTTGTTGGTCTTAACAACTCCGCCCCCGCTGACGTAAGCGGTTCTTTCCTCTGGCCCAGCAGAGAGTTGGTGCTAGCCTGGAACCGGTTTTTCTGTCCCCAGAGCCAGTTCTTTGTCAGTGGAAACAGAAAACCCGGTTCCAAACTAAGCACTGGCCCCGAACCAGCCCTGGAACTGCTTTGGTGGAAAAGGGGCATCTGATGATCCAGAATCACACTTTGATTTGATGTCATGAATTTCAAACCGGGACTAATTTGTTTTTCGTTCA
Source organism: Neoarius graeffei (assembly GCF_027579695.1). Lineage (NCBI taxonomy): Eukaryota > Metazoa > Chordata > Actinopteri > Siluriformes > Ariidae > Neoarius > Neoarius graeffei. Next base: position 93,378,912 of record NC_083574.1, on the reverse strand, counting down.
TGACTAAAATGGTGTCCTTGATATTTTTTGTGCATTATTAAATCTATCATGAGAAAATGGCATGTGTCGTAATAAACCTGAGTGTTGCGTTGGAAGTTTTGGTCAGTGTACAATGTTTTCTACCGAACCCATGCGGTTGTAAAATGTCCATCAGAGTACTTCAGCCAAGGACACACTACGAGTGAATCAGGTGAACAAGACGGAGGGGTCACGTGATGCTGTACCTCGTCCCGGAGTTTGCGGATGAGCTCTGTGTCGTTGTGGTGCGTTTTGATGACGTCAGCCTTGCCGCTGGCCAGGTGAGACGCGCTCTCGATCAGGTCGGGTCTGAGCGTGCCCTGCGCCAGATACACATCCTCCGGCTTCAGGTTCATCTCGCCGATCACCTCGTTCGCCACCTGGACATCAAACCACGATACGATACGAGCAGGGACAGGAGGACAGAGAGTGACTTGTGTTTAATATGAAGAATATCTTGAATATAAAGAAGATTCTACAGAACAGGCAAATTCTCATTTCAGCTGAAAGTGAGCCGGGGGCGGCCCCCAGCCGGGTCCAAGGTGGCGCCTTGGGAGGGGGCAAAGCTCCTAGGTTTCAGCAAATTTTAAGGGCTTTCAAAGCCTCTATTTTGAATAAAAATTTCATATTTCATGCAATCACATTTTAATAAAAGATTCACACATACAGTACAAGAAAGTGACATCAAACCCATGTTTTTAGACCATGTTATTCCCAAAAGGATAGAAATATTTCCATATTCCATCATTTTCCTCCAAGTATTTCTGAAAGCATGTTATCAAAAGTACTTTTAAGTTTGTTTCAGATAGGGGATATTGTATGGATTCAAGTGATGCCCTCCATAGAACTTTTCTCAGAGTGAATTTTAAGATACCCTTAATAGAACTTTTCTAAAATCTATTTTAATTTAAGATGCCCTTAATAGAACTTCCCAGAGTCAATTTTAAGATGCCCTTAACAGAAATTTTCTAAGAGTCAATTTTAATTTAAGATGCCCTTAACAGAACTTCTCAAGTCAATTTTAAGATGCCCTTAATAGAACTTTTCTCAGAGTAAATTTTAATTTAAGATGCCCTTAATAGAACTTTTCTCAGAGTAAATTTTAATTTAAGATGCCCTTAATAGAACTTTTCTCAAGTCAATTTTAAGATGCCCTTAATAGAACTTTTCTCAGAGTAAATTTTAATTTAAGATGCCCTTAATAGAACTTTAAGAGTCAATTTTAATTTGAGATGCCCTTAGAAAATTTCTATTAAGGGCATCTTAAATTAAAATTGACTTTAGAAAAGTTCTATTAGGGGCATCTTAAATTAAGATTGACTTTAGAAAATTTCTATTAAGAGTCAATTTTAATTTAAGATGCCCTTAATAGAAATTTTCTCAAGTCAATCTTAATTTAAGATGCCCTTAATAGAACTTCTCAGAGTCAATTTTAAGATGCCCTTAATAGAAATTCTCAGAGTACATTTTAATTTAAGATGCCCTTAACAGAAATTTTCTAAGAGTCAATTTTAAGTTAAGATGCCCTTAATAGAACTTTTCTCAGAGTCAATTTTAATTTAAGATGCCCTTAATATAACTTCTCAAGTCAATTTTAATTTAAGATGCTCTTAATAGAACTTTTCTCAGAGTCAATTTTTAATTAAGATATCCTTAACAGAACTTTTCTCAAGTCAATTTTAAGATGCCCTTAACAGAACTTTTCTCAAGTCAATTTTAATTTAAGCTGCCCTTAATAGAACTTCTCAGAGTCAATTTTAAGATGCCCTTAATAGAACTTCTCAGTCAATTTTAATTTAAGATGCCCTTAATAGAACATTTCTAAGAGTAAATTTTTAAGCATTATCAGTCGACAGGAGACGATAAAAATTCATAATTACCTCTGAATGAGATTATCGATCTGCTATTGGTGTCGGAGGCACTGATTCTGTGTTATCCGTAACTGCTGATTTCGCAAGCGTTCCCCAATGGCTGACATCATGAGCATCATCAGTCTTCGGCTTTGTTTTGAAAAACGATGATCCAAGAGAAGAGTTTGTTCGTCTGAGGGCAAGTTTTTTGGCGTGCTTCTTCATTTTTGCATGTTCTGTGATCGCAACACATCCTCGACTCCCATAATTTATCATCAGGTCATTGCAGTACGTGCAGAAAACTTTGCTGGGACAATCGGCTTTCCTGACAAAATTTTCAAGTTTCTCTGTAGTTGTCTCTTCTTTGATACCGATTTTCACCTCGATTGTCACGGTCTTTTGCATCCTAAATTTATTTTTAACTTCCGTGTCGATTTCAAGAACTTGAGATTATTCTTTTTGTGTGCGAGTTTGCACCATATCTATGTATCGAGACCACGGATTGGTTCAAAGATTGAAAGACAGTTTGGGTCAGCCAATCGCTGCACGTTTTGCCAAATGCATGGGTTTCAAGAGGTTTTCCGGTTACAGAAAGAAGTGATTTGCTCTGAAATGTTCCACGGTTCACTCCGATGCTGAGAGGAACTCGGCAAAAATCGAACCCCAACAAATCCATAGAAAACTGTCATCCTGATAGAATTAATCTCAGAGAAGGCTTAAAGGGGAACTGAAGGCAAATGTTTTATCATCAAAATTCTCTCTCATTTTATTAAATATCGGAATGCATTTTTGATTGCTATTTTGTCGCTGCTATAGCAAGTTATGAGTGTTTGAAATACGCTCTGTAATATATCAGTCCATATGTCAAAGCAATGGCCGTAAACGAGATTCGCTGAGACCTGTGCTAGACATCGTAGGACGGAAGTAAAACGTACAGCGGAAATCAAACCGTGTCCGAAATCGCTCACTCGTTCACTACTCCCTATATAGGGAATCACTCTATAGAGGACTATACAGTGAGCTCATTGGCAAAATGAAAAAAAACCCCGCTTTCGGACACAACTCCATCCCGCTGGTATTTACGTCATTACTGTCGCACAATTAAAACGTGCCGGATCAGTCGGCTGGTGGGTTTCAAAATAATAAATACATGCGTGTGTTTGTGTGATAAATCCATATTATACTGAGCGCATTTCCCACATTAATCAATACAAAGTCCCTGCAGCTTTCAGTTCTTTTAAATCAAGGCTGAATCCTTTCTTCTTCGCCGCTGCCTTTTATTAAATCACATTTCAGACTTTTAATTAGATTTCTTTCAGCGCGACCGCAATGCATGATGGGATATACTGCTTTGGTTAGTGACCATCGCTGTACACTACTTTTCCTGATGCATTGTGGGATACTTTGAGTGCACTATATAGGGTGGAAATAATCCTCACGAAGGTTTCCGACACCGCTACAAAATGGCGTCCTCACCGTATAGTGAGTGATTTCGGACACAGGCGTCGTCAAAAGACGCGCGCGCCGTCTTTCGAATGCTGACCTAATCAAGCCGGAAGTTGTGTTTGTTTTGATAGCAATCAGGAAAGTTTGAAAAAAGTCGGCAGTAATCGTCATTTAAACTCGTTTTTGTGCGATATTTCGTTTGGAAAACAGTTTTCAAAATGGCGGCGCTGACACCTGGCTGGCACTTCTTCACGTTTCGAGGTCTCGGACAAGTCACGTGAAGATCGCGCGGATAAGCGACGCCTGCCGTCGACCAAACGAACTCAATTCAACACGGCTAAAAACCGAACAGGCCGATAAGTATAATATTTAATTGCAGTTAGTTGCCGATACGAGTCACGATATAAGGTTACTAAAACCGAAAACATAATTGAGTTACACGTTAATTAAGAAATAAAGCAAGTTTAAAAATGACTTCAGTTCTTCTTCAAGACCTGATTTAATTTCCTTCCGGTGGAGGCGAAAAGATCTCACACGGTCCTTTGTTTTAATCACCTAAATATTATCAACAATAAAACTTAAAATCTGTCAGTTTTCCTCCAAAATCTCCCATTGTTTTACTCACATTTACACTGATAGCAAACCGCGACTGAATTCTTGATTGGTCAGAAGGTGTTCATGAATTTTCAAAAACAGTATCTATAAGGCCATCTTTAAAAAAAAATGCGTTTCCTGTCCACCGGGTGAGCCAAAAAAAATTTTCAGTCGGGAGGGAGGGATTTTTTTTTTTTTAATTGGATGGATAAGAAATCGCAATGCTGTGTTTGCTTTTTCTTTCAGTACTTTTTTATTACAAAAGCAGACACATTTAATAAAATATGACGGTTTAATCAACTGAAACTTGTACAAAAACTTGAAGTTAGCATTTTAAATGCTGACTGCAACATTTGCAAAACTTTTACAAAGGTACTTAAAATGTCCGACACACGGACTTTCTGTAGTTCTAAATCGAGCGTTAGGCCGAGTTCGGATGAAATTACACTATTAAAATGATCACTGAATGATTTGTTTTTCTGAATCTTTACTATTTTGTTGTTCGCTAGAATACCGTTTTGCGATTTCACACTTAAGCAAACGTTTGAAAACTCCGGATCTCCTTCCTTCATGGTGGCTGCCGTTTTATTGTGCCGCACGGCGCATGCGCAGACCTGATTCGACAGGGCTTTCCACAAGTGCCACCTGCCGGCCATACAGCCGGCTACGCAATTAAGTCCAGCCGGCTACTTTAATGACTATTATTTTTGTAGCCCACAGGCTCTAAATATTAATTTTCAATTTTAATAAAATTAAATGTTTATCTAACGGACTGACAATAATGTCAAACTGAACCGCACTCATTTAAGTTGTGATTCGCGCTGTTTGTACCGATAATAACCACAAATTCCCCGCAGACTTCGTTGATCAAGGGAGAGTAACTCATCCGCGGCCCCGACATGCGGTGTGTGCACGCGCACTCGGCGGAGGCAGTAGTGTGTCGGAGGGAACAGAAGCAGAGATGACGCTTATTTTGTCTCCGGTAAACCAGTCTTCTCTCGTTCAATTCCGTGCTGGCATCAAAAGACACCGCTGGTTGTAAATGAAACCAAACTGAGTGGTTGGAGTGTATTTTCATACACAAATGGAGAAATGTTGGCTGGGTGTGTAATTGTGTAGCCGCCACTGCAGACCGTTGTCATCGTTAATTCATAGCATGCTCAGCTGCGTGAACGTGTCATGCACCGAAAATAAGAGATTTACAAGCCAGGAACGCCTCATGATGCAATACGCAAGAAAAGAAAGAAGATTTACTGCCATTTTACTTTGTATTTGAGTAAAGTGAATAAATAATGTGACGCCTCACCGAATCCAGGGACACATGTCGGCCGAAACGAATCCGAGATAATCGCAAAAGAAGCATTTTTTTTCGAAATTTGTGATTTTTGTTTTTTTCCATCATGTGCAAGTTGAGATCTTGAAGAATGCAATCAGTATTCCAGATAATAGATTGTTTTGTTGGAAAAGCATACATTTTTTGTTGCAAATTGCCTCGTTTTTGTCAGGACTGTAGCCTGCTGGGGGGTGTGGGTAAATTACCATATGGGCCATTCACATGATGATTTAAGTCTTTTGTTTTGTTTTTTTCCGTGAATCAGCTGTATGATACGAGCTGAGCTCGTGGCTACTTAACCTGCATACAGGCGTGTGATTTCACTATGGAATGAGTTACTAAACAGAGCGCAGAGGAGCTGAAACACCGCGAAGCAAACAGACACACGGTATTTACATCGGAGATCACCATTTCTAGCAAAAAAACCCCAACCAAAAGGAAGTGTTCTAGGACTACATTCCATCGGAGGCATTGGTGTGTGCAAGGCGCCGTTTCTCTTTCTGATGGGGTGAGTTTATTAATCTAAGGCTGTGTGGTTATTTTTGCATGTAACGGAGAGTGTTGTGGTTTGGTTAAGCCTACGTCACAACCGGACGTGCGATTTTTTGGCCGTGTGATTTTTGGCGTTTCCCAAATCGCTGCGTTTTTTTTTTTTTGTTCACGGAGAAAGATGCGCGTTGGCCGTAAGTTTGTCTTGCAACCTGAAAAAAAACGTAAGCGCCCGTAGAGTTTGTTTGACATGACGAAGAACCTCTGCGGCCGGTCTGCGGCTCGAAAATCAGCACGTCACACGCTCGCTCTCGTGCGTTTCTTGCGTTTTTTGCATGTAGACCGGCTGTAGGAGCGCGTACTGTACGGCCGGTTGTGACCGAGGCTTTACATGAAACTAGCGTTGTGTTAGTTGTGTCATCATCGTGCTATCTTTCTTTCTTACGGTGTGAGTCATTTTTCAACCACAAAGCGTTAAAGTAAACTTTAGGACTTATTTTTGTACTTCATAATTGTGTTGGGCATACTTTGCATGGAAGGAAAATTGACGTGGTGATCTTTGTTTACATGAAAGTAGCATCGTGCTAGCTCGTAGGGGGTGGGGCTTTCCTTAATGCCATGCAAATGAGCACCATTATATGCCCGCCCTACACCCAGAGTAGCTGAGATGGAAAACTTTGAGGGCGATTTTCTCCCTTTTCTGTTTTAAGAAGTATACACTTTCAAAAGGCCACACATTCTTCAAATATTGTCAGATCTCCACATGGAAGGCATCATTGGAAAGCTTAGAAACTGTACTTTCTGAATCTGTCAATAACTCAAAATGCCCCCGGGCCGACACGTGTCCCTGGATTCTGGATTTGGGCACATATTGTTTCTTTCTTTGCGCATACTCCAAGAAATTCACTGATGTTACGCAAAACCCACGTTTTCACGTTGTAGAATAGTATGAGTAAATTTAAGACCTTTGTTTAAAAAATTAAGACTTGGGCAAAGCAATTTAAGACTTTTTAAGGCCTTCATTTTGGAATATTAAATTTAAGACTTTAAGACTTTTAAGACCCCGTGGCTACCATGTCCTCCATCCATCCATTCCAACCTACTTACACTCTTCTTCACTCACCATTACTTTGTCCGGTTGACCCCAGATATTTGAACTCGTCTGCTTTGACCACCTCTATTCCTCGTATCTGGACCGTTCCACCCTCATGCTCCGACTGGCTTCCATTCCCTTTCTCTCTAGTGCATACCTCCACGTCTCGCTCCCTGTTCTCACTCCACTACGCTGCTGAACAGCCGCCCGGTCATGTTTTATGGCTTGCGCATGTGTAATAATGCAATACAGACACTGCAGTCAGTAACACAGTGACCTGCAGGAAGACGACCGTTACACACCTTGACAAAGGTGTCCCCGATGATCTTTCTCTTCTCCTCAGGGTTGGTGGTCATGTTGAGAGTCTTGCTGATGCGTTTCCTCGGAGTGCGATCCTCCTCCGAGATGGGCAGCGTCGTGGTGCCGTTGTAGAACGTGTGTGCTGCATTTACAACTGCACGCAAATGACGATAGTTATTAAATCATACAAGCAACGATAATATTTATACCAAACAGCCCCTTTTAAATATTTATGGCACCTTTGAGTTTAATTCCGAGTTTGGTGAGCGCTTCCTCCACAGTCTGGCTCTCCCTCTTCCTCATGAAACCGTTGTCGATGTGGACGGCGATCACTTGATCCTGATTTAGAGCTTTATTCAGCAGGGCTGTGCACACTGTAGAGTCGACACCGCCGCTTAACAATACCTACACACAGTACAGCACGACATTTTACATAACTGATTCACTTCATTCACTTTATTACTTCACACCACTGCGCTATTGAATTCTCAATTCTGATTGGTCAGAAGGCACTGATTTGTTTTCGATAGTACAGTGGTGCTTGAAAGTTTGCGAACCCTTTAGAATTTTCTATATTTCTGCATAAATATGACCTAAAACATCATCAGATTTTCACACAAGTCCTAAAAGTAGATAAAGAGAACCCAGTTAAACAAATGAGACAAAAATATTATACTTGGTCATTACTTGCAGCAAGAACTGCAACTAAATGTTTGCGGTAACTGTTGATCAGTCCTGCACACCGGCTTGGAGGAATTTTAGCCCGTTCCTCCGTACAGAACAGCTTCAACTCTGGGATGTTGGTGGGTTTCCTCACATGAACTGCTCTTCAGGTCCTTCCACAACATTTCGATTGGATTAAGGTCAGGACTTTGACTTGGCCATTCCAAAACATTAACTTTATTCTTCTTTAACCATTCTTTGGTAGAACGACTTGTGTGCTTAGGGTCGTTGTCTTGCTGCATGACCCACCTTCTCTTGAGATTCAGTTCATGGACAGATGTCCTGACATTTTCCTTTAGAATTCGCTGGGATAATTCAGAATTCATTGTTCCATCAGTGATGGCAAGCCGTCCTGGCCCAGATGCAGCAAAACAGGCCCAAACCATGATACTACCACCACCATGTTTCACAGATAAGATAAGGTTCTTATGTTGGAATGCAGTGTTTTCCTTTCTCCAAACATAACGCTTCTCATTTAAACCAAAAAGTTCTATTTTGGTCTCATCCATCCACAAAACATTTTTCCAGTAGCCTTCTGGCTTGTCCACGTGATCTTTAGCAAACTGCAGATGAGCAGCAATATTCTTTTTGGAGAGCAGTGGCTTTCTCCTTGCAACCCTGCCATGCACACCATTGTTGTTCAGTGTTCTCCTGATAGTGGACTCATGAACATTAGCCAATGTGAGAGAGGCCTTCAGTTGCTTAGAAGTTACCCTGGGGTCCATTGTGACCTCGCCGACTATTACACACCTTGCTCTTGGAGTGATCTTTGTTGGTTGACCACTCCTGGGGAGGGTAACAACGGTCTTGAATTTCCTTCATTTGTACACAATCTGTCTGACTGTGGATTGGTGGAGTCCAAACTCTTTAGAGATGGTTTTGTAACCTTTTCCAGCCTGATGAGCATCAACAACACTTTTTCTGAGGTCCTCAGAAATCTCCTTTGTTCGTGCCATGATACACTTCCACAAACATGTGTTGTGAAGATCAGACTTTGATAGATCCCTGTTCTTTAAATAAAACAGGGTGCCCACTCACACCTGATTGTCATCCCATTGATTGAAAACACCTGACTCGAATTTCACCTTCAAATTAATGGCTAATCCTAGAGGCTCACATACTTTTGCCACTCACAGATACGTAATACTGGATCATTTTCCTCAATAAATAAATGACCAAGCATAATATTTTTGTCTCATTTGTTGAACTCAAAAAGTCAAAGTCCTTCCCACGCCTTACAGTACCTGGTATTCCTAGGCAGTCTCCCACTCAAGTACTAACCAGGCCCAACCTGTATGTGGCGCATCGGGCGGCGCCGATCTCCGTTACTGTAGCCCTCGGCCTCTTGCCTATTACATAGCTAGGGTTACAGTGGGGGGCTAGTCCTCTGGTAACCACGAGAGTTAAACTCCCCATGCACATCTGTATTGCAGCGTGCCTTGCCAGATGGTGGTAGGTACCATTTTTATGATGGTCTTTGGTATGACCCGACCGTGAATAGAACTCCCAATCTCCCGATCGAGAGGCGGACACGCTACCACTAGGCCACTAGTCGGTCCATTTGTTGAACTGGGTTCTCTTTATCTACTTTTAGAACGCGTGTGAAAATCTGATGATGTTTTAGGTCATATTTATGCAGAAACATAGAACATTCTAAAGGGTTCGCAAACTTTCAAGCACCACTGTACGGTAATAACTCATTTACAGGGACTTGGACAACGAACACTCCACATACTCTAGGATGAGTAGTAGCAATAATAATAATAAACTAAACGCAAGAAATTGTTAATCAACAAAAAAAACCAACAACACTATAATGGTTGATGTGGTGAAGTTTTCTGTAACACTACAGCTCATGATGCTTTAATGATGTGTTATTGATGAAAATGAAGCATTTGGTGGTGATGCTTCCCTGAGCTTCGGGAAGTGTTCCCAAACCCATCTGTGAGTATTCTCCGCTTAGTTTGCTGATGAAAACAAAACACCGCCACCAAATTTCAATGCATACATGATGTTTTTGGCCACTCACGAGCCCCCCCCAAAAAAAAACGAAAAAAAAAAAAAAAACCAACTCGTGAAGCTCGGAGAACATTCGCTGTGCATCGCACGATTGGTGTGTCTCAATACTACCAATTTTTCATCACCAGGTATTTGCAAACCCATCATGAGCTGTAGTTTGACCGTAGCCTAAGGAAACGTTTATTGAACATTGATGGAAAGAGTCTCTGGTCTAGCAGCACTCTGTAAGGGCCCGTTTACACGAGGACGCTGTCGGGTAAAAACAACTAAATATTTTATCGGAAGTGCCTTTCGTCTACACGGGGACGGCGTTTCCGAGGCTGAAAAACGGAAAAAATTGAAAACGCCTTCCTGAGTGGATAAGTTAAAAACAGCCCCCGTTGCATATCCGTCTAAACTACCCAATACGCGAAACTCTGCTCAGATCTGCTCACGTCGGGTACGCGCTTACGTCATACATGTGTCATATACTGTACATGCCAGCCCGGGAAGTAAGAAAGTAAGTAAAAAAGTAAGAGCATGCCTGATTACATCCATCCAACGGACCTTCAAGCTGCTCTGGCAGCTTTAATAAACGTCCAGGAGTCCTTCGAACATCTATACCGAATCTGCACATATACCGTTAATGAACAGAGGCGGGTATAGCATGCTGTTACTTTTTTACTTACTTTCTTACTTACCATAGCCAGAGTAGTCAAAGTTTTCGCGGCGCAGATGTGCAGATCAGACAAGACGGAAGACGTTGCGCATGCGTGCAGACATAGCGGAGGTCTTTCACAGCACCACCTAGCCGCCTGGCATGCACATCCAATTGAATTCCACACATTTATGCGTCACCGTATAGACGCAGATTTCCTCCTTGAAAACGGTCGTGTAGACGCGGAAAAAAGTGAGAACGAAAACGGACTTCTGCGTTTTTGTTTCAGACCGTCCCCGTGTAAAGTGGGCCTAAGTCAGCGGTAAAGCTGTAATGATGTTTCCTGACACCATTTTGCTGTCTCTCGGACATGACAAGCTGCGGAGGGTTTTTTTTTTTTAGGTCTCAACTCCCCATGAGAGTCGGGGGAAAAGGATGTTGAGTGAACAACTGTTTAAAGCTATGGTACAAGTGAGAACAGGAACTAACTAGTTAAATACAACTATAAAAGGATAAAAAAAGCCATGTCGTTCTAATTTGAAAAAAAGCACAAGATGAATAAACAAGACCAACTGAGAGCCACTGCTCACTTCCATATCCCCCCCGCTCTCACTTATATCAGAACGCAAGCAATCGAAGGAATAGGACACTTATGAATGGTGACTTCAACAAATAATGAACCCTGGAACAAGTAAGTAAAGAGCAGTGTCTCTCGCCAGGGATTTCAAACAGCATCCTGGGAAACTGTCAGTTTGAAATAGCATTTTGCTTCGTGAAATAGCGTCAAAATCCACCCTATATGTTCCGTAAATACATTCAGTCGGTAAACAGGAAGTTGATGTGTGACAGACCTGAAAACGGTATACACGGTATACAACCCCGATTCCAAAAAAGTTGGGACAAAGTACAAATTGTAAATAAAAACAGAATGCAATCATTTACAAATCTCAATAACTGATATTGTATTCACAATAGAACATAGACAACATATCAAATGTCGAAAGTGAGACATTTTGAAATTTCATGCCAAATATCGGCTCATTTGAAATTTCATGACAGCAACACATCTCAAAAAAGTTGGGACAGGGGCAATAAGAGGCTGGAAAAGTTAAAGGTACAAAAAAGGAACAGCTGGAGGAACAAATTGCAACTCGTTAGGTCAATTGGCAATAGGTCATTAACATGACTGGGTATAAAAAGAGCATCTTGGAGTGGCAGCGGCTCTCAGAAGTAAAGATGGGAAGAGGATCACCAATCCCCCTAATTCTGCGCCGACAAATAGTGGAGCAATATCAGAAAGGAGTTCGACAGTGTAAAATTGCAAAGGGTTTGAACATATCATCACCTACAGTGCATAATATCATCAAAAGATTCAGAGACTCTGGAAGAATCTCTGTGCGTAAGGGTCAAGGCCGGAAAACCATACTGGGTGCCCGTGATCTTCGGGCCCTTAGACGGCACTGCATCACATACAGGCATGCTTCTGTATTGGAAATCACAAAATGGGCTCAGGAATATTTCCAGAGAACATTATCTGTGAACACAATTCACCGTGCCATCCGCCGTTGCCAGCTAAAACTCTATAGTTCAAAGAAGAAGCCGTATCTAAACATGATCCAGAAGCGCAGACGTCTTCTCTGGGCCAAGGCTCATTTAAAATGGACTGTGGCAAAGTGGAAAACTGTTCTGTGGTCAGACGAATCAAAATTTGAAGTTCTTTATGGAAATCAGGGACGCCGTGTCATTCGGACTAAAGAGGAGAAGGACGACCCAAGTTGTTATCAGCGCTCAGTTCAGAAGCCTGCATCTCTGATGGTATGGGGCTGCATTAGTGCGTGTGGCATGGGCAGCTTACACATCTGGAAAGACACCATCAATGCTGAAAGGTATATCCAGGTTCTAGAGCAACATATGCTCCCATCCAGATGACGTCTCTTTCAGGGAAGACCTTGCATTTTCCAACATGACAATGCCAAACCACATACTGCATCAATTACAGCATCATGGCTGCATAGAAGAAGGGTCCAGGTACTGAACTGGCCAGCCTGCAGTCCTGATCTTTCACCCATAGAAAACATTTGGCGCATCATAAAACAGAAGACAGTTGAGCAACTAGAATCCTACATTAGACAAGAATGGGTTAACATTCCTATCCCTAAACTTGAGCAACTTGTCTCCTCAGTCCCCAGATGTTTACAGACTGTTGTAAAGAGAAAAGGGGATGTCTCACAGTGGGAAACATGGCCTTGTCCCAACTTTGAGATGTGTTGTCATGAAATTTAAAAATCACCTCATTTTTCTCTTTAAATGATACATTTTCTCAGTTTAAACATTTGATATGTCATCTATGTTCTATTCTGAATAAAATATGGAATTTTGAAACTTCCACATCATTGCATTCCATTTTTATTTACAATTGTACTTTGTCCCAACTTTTTTGGAATCGGGGTTGTAGAACCCCAAGCAGAAGCTCGGCACCAAGTGGCTATGATTTGTGGTTGCTGAGGAAAAGGGTGTGTCAGACAGACAGAGGTACACCAGCCTACGCCCCGTCCTTTGGAGTAGGGATATAATAAAACCTTTAACAGTAACTCCGCTTCATCACACCACCACGTGGATGGCTATTTTCGAAAAATACGTTTTCCTCAAGATATTGCCTGCGACCCTGTAGAACAGGATAAAGCGGCGAGAGATAATGAGATTTTTTTTATTCTTTACTTAAACTCCTCCCTCTCACATGCCCGAGTCATTACATTTCTCAGCACAAGACAAAAACAGCCAAAACGCTGTAATTTGCCGTCTTAGTCACAGGCCACCCAAGCTGTGGATACAGTGTGAACCTGAGTCGCGATCGTCTGCCATTCCGACTCGTATAAACGCATTAAACAGCTCACAAGGCACAGCTTCAGGGATTCGGAGAGGGATTAAAAAGGATCCAAATCCAATAAAGGCCTCTGTGTACTCATTTGAGGACAGGCCCAATTTATAGAAGCTTCAAGAAGCAATCACTTAGCGTCGTCAGAAGAGATCCGATCAGCAGGAGGAGGTTTTAATTACCTGCCCTCACCCCTACCCCACTCACAGCTGAGCTCTGCCTCGAATCCTTGGATTACTCAGAAATAAAGAAAGAGGAACTGGAGAAATTAGCTGGTGAATCATTTCAAAACCACATGAATACACTGGAAACAAAATGGCTGCTCTTGCAGATCACAAAAACACCAAGCCACAGTTTTGTTCAAGCTCCAAACCTAATATCGTACACTTACACTACGTTCACACTGCAAGGCTTAATGCTCAATTCTGATTTTTTTGTGAAATCCGATGTTTTTGTGAGGTCGTTCACATTAACAAATATATGCGACTTGTATGTGATCCTCAGTATGAACGAAAAGCGACCTAAAAGTGTTCCGCATGCGCATTGCAGGATACGACGACGTCACACGCAGTGAGCATGGCCAGTGTTTACGGAAGTAACCTAAAGTTTCCTGTGTATGACAGTAGCCAGCATGGAGTACCTGGCGATGATGCAGTTGTTGTTGCGACGGAGCCAGAACATGCACAATAGCCTGATGTTAAGGAGGAGGTTGAGAAGGAAGAGGGCAAGGGTTCTGGCTCAGGCGTTCTGCGGGGTAGTGACTACAACCTCCGTTCAAAGGAACATCAAAGCCATGTTGTTGTAACTTTTTTTGAGAGACCCGCCGCCTACTTCAGCGCAGAATAGTGACGTTCGTGGCTTGTTGATGACGTGTAAGTCGGATGAATGCGACATGGCGGTTCAGACTGAAGTCGCATATGAAAAGAGTGGATAGGAATCGGGATTAGGACCACATATCCAAACGGCCTGGGTCGGATTTGAAAAAATCGGATCTGTGTCGTTCATATTGTCAATACAAGATCGGATACAGGTCACATATGGGCGATAAAATCAAATTTGAGTCACTCGACCCATATCCGATTTGTTGTGAAATCCGATTTTTTTGTTAGGCCGTTCACATTACCAATTATATGAGACTTGTATGCGAGCTCCAATATGAACGGAAAACGACCCAAAAGTGTCCCGCATGCGCAAATTGACATGTAATAAGCACATCTACGTAATACGTAAACAAAAAAAAAAAGCGCACTCTTCAAGTTTGCAAGTAAAGCATGGAGATGAGGCGAGACCTGGCGATGTGGTTTTTGTGGTGGCGGCGGAACTCACACAATAATCTGATTAATGTGGGCAGCAGACTAATGAGACCGAAGGTGTCAAATTACTGGAAATTTCCAGAACAATCTTATAATCTTGTAATACAGGATGGTTTAACATCCAGGTCCCGACCAAATCCACCATTAGCTTGATCAATTCTATAAAAGTCTATTTAAATTCTGAAAACTGTACAAATGTCGTCGTTTTCCACCAAAGAGGCGGGATTAGCCAACGCAGAATAGTGACGTTTGTCTCTTGTTGATGACATGTAGGTCGCATGAATGCGACCTGTCCGGTCAGACTGCAGTCGCATGTGAAAATAACGGATATGCATCGGAATTAGGACCACATATCCAAGCGGCCTGGGTCGCATGTGAAAAAAATCGGATCTGTGTCGTTCAGATTGTCAATAACAAATCGGATACAGGTCGCATATGGGCAAAAAAATCGGATATGGGTCGTTTCAGGGTGCAGTCTGAACGTAGTCTCAGTTTCGTGAGTTAGCTGCTTAAAGGAGATGCGCAGAATAGGGTGCATCAGTTGCCCCCTAAAAATGAAAAGTTCCTCCGATCATGATGCGTTTTTGTTTTTATGTTCCTTTTGGTAAGAAAACACACTGGGTGAAATATTTTCACACAATTCAAAAGTTTAATGGTGGCACCAGGAGCTCAAAGTTATGGAAAAAGCTGCTATTTTATGACTTTGATGACAAAATTTCGATCACTTTTCATGAAACATTATGGCACCTTATAGAGTATACCAAATATCTTAGATCCACATTTTTACTACATATTCTAAATATATTATCAAGCACAGTTTGAGTTTTAGCTGCTCATTGAATCATTGTTCAACTACCGTATTTTTCGGACTATAAGTCGCACTTTTTTTCATGGTTCGGCTGGCCATGCGACTTATACTCCGGTGCGACGTATATATGGAATAACTGGAGCTGATGCCGAGTCTGACGACAGCCACGCAGAAGAGGAGGAAACGGCGCTTCGTCTGCCGCTGGAGTTGGCAGAGTTGTTCAGAAGCGACACCGAGGATGAGGAATTCAATGGATTTGCTGATTTGGAGTGAAATCGTCAGCTTGATTGACCTGTGTTTTATTATTAATGACAGGCCTATAGTTATTTAAATAAGTTATGTAATGATTTTGGGCCTATAGGCTGTTGAATAACTTGATGTTACGGTCCATATTCAGCCAGTTTTTCTCTGGGCTATTATAAATGATTCTGTTTTGCATTTTTAAAAATAACTCTCCTTCCAAGATGAACTTTATTCTTCGTCTCTGATGTTATGCTGTTAATGGTCTGAATAACGTTTAATGTTTTTATCGGATATGACGTTAACTGGCAGGCGCACTTTCTGCCTGTTTTTTTCTCTGAGCGGTTGTTGTTGTTGTTTTTACTACCGTACCTGTCTTTGGAGATGATATACCTATAGCCTACTTGCCCTCTGATTTGATGAAATAAAATTTGACGAAAATGAAGAATGACGCTCCTCGATGATGACTACAGCTTTAATAACACAGATGAAAGAGCCATGGGGCGATAATAAGCCCTACCGGTAAAAATATTCTAAAAGCAAACTGATTAATGCATCAGTAATAGGCTACTAATATTAGTTATAATAATAATAATATAGGCTATTAGTAATAACGATAGTGATAGTATTAAAGATAGTAGTAGATATTTAAAATAATCAGACTAGGCTACTTACAGGGCAAAGGGCGCGTTATCACTGCTCAGCTGTTCGTTTATTAAATAAACAATGCAGTCGCGCAGTAACCACGCGCCGCTTATCAGATAGAATCACGGATTCTATGGATAGAATAACCCTTCAAAAAAGCGCGACTTGTAGTCCGGTGCGACGTATATATGTTTTTTTCGTCTTCATAATGCATTTTTTGGCTGATGCGACTTAAACTCCGGAACGACGTATAGTCCGGAAAATACGGTACTTTTAAACAATACAAATGTATTATGAATCGCATTAATGCTTCTCAATCCCTTACAGATACGAGTAGCACGCTGTGTGAGCACAATCGCTATCAGGCGCGTTAAAATTTAAATACCTTTTCGAGAATTTCACCAAAACTCATTGAATTTTCAGCATTGTAAGAGAACTCCCTCAAGTATTATTCAGCAAAACCCCAGAATGATGGCACAAATCTCGAATTTTTAACAGAATTTTAGTTCTTAAAATTTAACATAATTATGGATGTCACGCGTAACATTTACACCCGTGAAAAATCACTTTGAATGCTGTTTTGAAAGTTTTGATCAAATATTATAAAAAAAAAAATTAAAAAAAAAAAAAAAATCGCTTAAATATTATAAACAGTCTTTTAATGCATCAAAAAATAATTTTGATAAAGCAAGGAAATTCGGAAGAAAATTTGTTTTTTCTTTTGCTTGTTGTGCGCGTCACGCTACCAAAATCTAACCCCTTCATGAACAATTCCAACTTTCATGGACTTGTAGCTAGGGATGTTAACCGATGACCGTTTGACCGGTGGTTGACCGAATCAACGTCAACCGGTTAATTTTTTTTTGGTTGTCGGTTAAAAAAAAAAAAAAAAAATCATTTTGAAGCTGCCGATTTTGGAGCGGAGGACTTGGAATTCTGTGTTGTAAACGCTTGGGGCGTGCCATGCGGTGTAAGAACGACAGCTGA
Source organism: Neoarius graeffei (assembly GCF_027579695.1). NCBI lineage: Eukaryota > Metazoa > Chordata > Actinopteri > Siluriformes > Ariidae > Neoarius > Neoarius graeffei. The sequence goes on along the minus strand of NC_083574.1, from coordinate 93,361,542 downwards.
CAAATCAGAAACACCCATTCAGTCATGTCCCGCCCTCCCGCTCCAGTTAAAGACAGCTGACAAATCAGAAACACCCATTCAGTCATGTCCCGCCCCAGTTGAACACAGCTGCCACTCGGCGAGAGAAAAGTGTAGATGCAGGCTTTTTAGCTTACAAATTACTATTCTGGTTTTTTTTTTTTTTTAATTATTATTAGAAGGCACATGGAGTTTAGTCCTGCCTTGGCCAGTGCATTCTGAAAGTATGTTTCGGTCTGTAGCCAACAATGCATGTTACTGCAGATCATCTCTCTCCACACAAACTAAAGGCGCAGATGCCGACTTTTTCACGGCTGAATCGTGCAGATCCGATTTTTTTTTTTTGGAGGGGGGGGGGTGCTGGAGTGTCTGAATAATTTCATCAGAGTAAATTCTGTATTAAAATTACTAAATAAGCAAATGCCGTTTAAATTATTCAGACACTCCAACGCCCCCCCCAAAAAATTGGATCTGCACGATTCAGCCGTGAAAAAAGCGGCATCCGCCAAAAGGCGCACCGTTTGCATCCCTGTTAAACTCATAGGTTAACCGACTAATGAGGCTCGGTGGTCGGTCAAGATTTTTTTTTAGTTTTCGCCATCCCTACTTGTAGCGCGAATAAACCTTTCAAAAAAATATATAATACTTCTCACCCAGTAAATTAGAATCCTGGTGATTTATATCCTCGTAGCTTCAGCAGATCTAGAGATTTAGTCGATTTAGTAAATCCCAAACGCTGTGAAACACGCCAGCCATCTATGGTGAGAAGTGCTGCTGTAGTTGAGAAACTCATTTCTCTCGCTTCCGTGACCCATACCAAAATAATGTCACGCTCATCACTTAAGGATGATTTATGCCAAGTTTCACGGAAAAATACAGCGAAATAAACTTGCTAGAAGCATTTTTCAAAATCCCAAACATTATGAAACATTTCTTGTAGGGTTTCAGGTTACAAATTGAGAATAGAGAAATTGCGGCGCAAAAGTTTGCCACTAAACTCGCGAAAATACTCCATCCTAGCGAGTTTCACAACCGAACTAGGCTACGTGACAGTCCGTGACCACCCAGGAATGTTCTAGAAGGTACGCTTCTAGGCACGTGCGATCGAGAAAGACGCCACGTGAAGGTAGTAAAGGTAGTATTTCCACTGTCTTATGACGTTTTTGCTTGTTTTAGTGCGATAAACAATGCATTATGGGTAATCATTAAAATGCTGATTTCAAGGTTAAAATGGGTAAAAACAACTAATTTATATAGATATTGTAAAAATTGTGCCTAATAGTTATTTTAGTACATAAAATCAAAACCTGAATTTTGTATTTTTTTCCCTATGTTACACCGCTGTGCATCTATAGCACGCTACTCATCAAAGGTTCTTAACATGATCTTTGGGTCACAAGAAATCAATAAATGGAGTCCAACATTGTGATTCAAACCTTACGCGAAAACATAAAATAAGCGTTTTTTGGCAAAAAATGAACCTCGTGGTGCCACCATTAGACTTTTGAATATGGTCAAAAAATTTTACAGGATGTCTTTATTGGTGAAAAGGAACACCCAAACAAAAATGCATCAGATTTTATGAAAGTGAGGGCAACTGATGCACCCTAACGCAGAACCATGGCCTCACTTTTTGCTTATAAATCCCTTGAGACCTCAAGAATAGTTTTAAGCGTTAACAATAACTCTAATATAGTAATTTTCACAATTAAACTGATTTAGATAGGTAGCGGTCCGAGTGAATGACCCTGCAGGAAGTCTATCGGTCTCATCACCATTTCCGCAATACTAAAACACAGAGCTGACTGCAACTCCGATCCTCCATTTTGGGCTAATTTATCGCCGTGCCGCCCGGTGCAGCAACACGACAGAAGGTGGATTTACGTTGCATTCATGGCCCAAGAATGTTCAAACTGCAAAGATTTGAACGCGTTTGGGCGCCTACGAAGTGGTCTCTCCTCCGCTCTGCACATTTTACTGAAGACTCGTACGAAACCTCTGATCTGTTGAGGAGCGTTGGCTATAAGCCTGTACTGAAAAAGAGGGTGCAGTACCGACAGTTAAAGGAAAAGAAAACTACAAAAGGAAAGCAAGTTCAGTTGCACCAGTTCTCCCAGAGTGTGAGCCGAGCAGTAATGGCGGAGTACTCAGTGTGGAGAAAAAAAGAGAATGAGTGGACCAACTGTCAGATTTCTCTGCCGGATATGCTTTCTCGCCAGGCCCACTGGATATGTTTGCCTCAGCAGCAATATCCCGCCCTTACGTGGAAGAAGCGAATGAACGAAGAACTGAAAGTCAAATAGTTTCCAAACAATCAAGAAGCGAGAACACAGACGGGTAAGATGCGACTCTCATTTGGCTACACAACAACAAAAACAACACTTGTTTACCTGCATTTAGATTAATGCATGTAATTTGTATTGTGTGTTTAAGTTAGCGGTATACGATTATTTAATTTGCTTCAGAATGTGATCGTCACAGTTCATCTGATTATTTAATGAGCCTTTTATCAGTGAAAATGCATGCATGTACATGTACGCTGCGTAAGTTATAATACTGATTCTGTTTTAATGAGAGTCACGAGACTGTCAGTTTAATTCCATCCAATTCTCTAGACCAGCCTTTCTCAACCGGCGTGCCGTCTGGCTTCGTTAAGGGTGCCATCAAAAAATTATACTGTATGCTAACACTGAAATAAATAAAATGGATTAAAATTCCAAAAAACGATAGTTACCCTAATGCAGATCATCGCCGCGTCATCAAAATTTGTCTCACGGCCCCCTTTCCCATGTCACAACGTCACTGCCGGGGTCAGCGTGACTGCGTATATTTTATATGGGGGTGCCTTGAGAACTTGCATACTTCTGAAGGGTGCCGTGACTGAAAAAAGGTTGAGAAACGCTGCTCTAGACGGCTTTATTTTGTAAGATGGGGGCCTCCGTGGCCGACGTGTTACTATCGGATTCACTTTCCGGTGGTTCGAACTGATACGGTTCGACGTGTTTAGCAGTAGCATGTACACACGCTCCAATTTCAGGACTATCATAGTCAGATGTATTACTGTCTGAGTAATCCGAAGAATCTCCAATAAATCCGAACGAAGAGGCCATTGCAACCGCTCTCGCCTGCCGAGTCTGGCTTTGGTCTATAGCTGTCAGAGGCCTCGGCTTTAAAACCGGTTCCCGCTGTGACGTCACGCGCTCAGGGCTGGCTGGTTCAGCGGGGCAGCTCCAATGCCAACTTGACAGTCGATTTTAACTCTCAAAAATATATTTTTTTTTTTTTAGGGGTGGGACATTAACGTGTTAAGATTAATTAATTTCAAACAAATTAATTCGTTAAATATGTTAACGCATTTTATCGCAGTTTGCATGCCAAACAACCCGGAACCGTTGTTAGTGCACCGCGTTATGGTGCGACAAATGAGAAGAAGAAATGAGAAGAATGAGACAAATGAGACAAATGAGAAGAAGAAAATGAGCAGGGCAACGTCGGAAAATTTAACGAACACGCTGGCCAAGTGGACTGCAGACCGCTATCGGTGGTAGAAGACAAGGGTCTACGAGATGTACTGCAGATTGCGGCGTGTGATCCAGAAGGTAACAACTAAAATGGTTAGTAAAATGGCACTGAAACTTTAGTCTCTTCAATTTTGGACAGGGACCTTACCTTGGTTTACTATTTTGAAATGAAATGCAATTTATTGTTTACAGCCATTAAATGAGCTTGAATCTAAAAATCATGTCTGTGTATTATTTGAACTCTTCACATATTATTCACAACCCCGATTCCAAAAAAGTTGGGACAAAGTACAAACTGTAAATAAAAACGGAATGCAATAATTTACAAATCTCAAAAACTGATATTGTATTCACAATAGAACATAGACAACATATCAAATGTCGAAAGTGAGACATTTTGAAATTTCATGCCAAATATTGGCTCATTTGAAATTTCATGACAGCAACACATCTCAAAAAAGTTGGGACAGGGGCAATAAGAGGCTGGAAAAGTTAAAGGTACAAAAAAGGAACAGCTGGAGGAACAAATTGCAACTCATTAGGTCAATTGGCAATAGGTCATTAACATGACTGGGTATAAAAAGAGCATCTTGGAGTGCCAGCGGCTCTCAGAAGTAAAGATGGGAAGAGGATCACCAATCCCCCTAATTCTGCACCGACAAATAGTGGAGCAATATCAGAAAGGAGTTCGACAGTGTAAAATTGCAAAGAGTTTGAACATATCATCATCTACAGTGCATATCATCATCAAAAGATTCAGAGAATCTGGAAGAATCTCTGTGCGTAAGGGTCAAGGCCGGAAAACCATACTGGGTGCCCGTGATCTTCGGGCCCTTAGACGGCACTGCATCACATACAGGCATGCTTCTGTATTGGAAATCACAAAATGGGCTCAGGAATATTTCCAGAGAACATTATCTGTGAACACAATTCACCGTGCCATCCGCCGTTGCCAGCTAAAACTCTATAGTTCAAAGAAGAAGCCGTATCTAAACATGATCCAGAAGCGCAGACGTCTTCTCTGGGCCAAGGCTCATTTAAAATGGACTGTGGCAAAGTGGAAAACTGTTCTGTGGTCAGACGAATCAAAATTTGAAGTTCTTTATGGAAATCAGGGATGCCGTGTCATTCGGACTAAAGAGGAGAAGGACGACCCAAGTTGTTATCAGCGCTCAGTTCAGAAGCCTGCATCTCTGATGGTATGGGGTTGCATTAGTGCGTGTGGCATGGGCAGCTTACACATCTGGAAAGACCCCATCAATGCTGAAAGGTATATCCAGGTTCTAGAGCAACATATGCTCCCATCCAGACGACGTCTCTTTCAGGGAAGACCTTGCATTTTCCAACATGACAATGCCAAACCACATACTGCATCAATTACAGCATCATGGCTGCGTAGAAGAAGGGTCCGGGTACTGAACTGGCCAGCCTGCAGTCCAGATCTTTCACCCATAGAAAACATTTGGCGCATCATAAAACGGAAGATGCGACAAAAAAGACCTAAGACAGTTGAGCAACTAGAATCCTACATTAGACAAGAATGGGTTAACATTCCTATCCCTAAACTTGAGCAACTTGTCTCCTCAGTCCCCAGACGTTTACAGACTGTTGTAAAGAGAAAAGGGGATGTCTCACAGTGGGAAACATGGCCTTGTCCCAACTTTAAGATGTGGTGTTGTCCCATTTATGCAGCATACAAGAGTCAAGGATGGAGATACTATCCGCTCAGAAATTTATTTAAAAATAAAGGCTCTGTGTATCTGCTTTAAGAGTCTCTAAAGAACAAGGGTATGATTAAAAATAAGTCCTGCTTACACATAAGAATAATAATAAAAAAGCAGATTTCAATTAGTGCTGGGTTACATGCAGATATAAATCTCCACATCATGATAAATAACATCTCAATGCGCTTTTCTGAAACATCATGGGTATTGTTAGCCCTTTTTGCGAAATACAGTGTATTCCGAAATAAATAATTAAATATGAGGGTTCTGGTGTACTCTCGCTCCCTCATCTCACTGCACTTTTCCTCACCAGCACTTTGGACTTGTCCACTTTCTCCTGGATCTCGCGTATGCAGCCCATCTGCCGGTTCTGCACGGTGAAGTTGTTGGTGCAGCCGGCGATCTCAAACAGGAAGTTCCGCAGCATGTCCATGCCCCGCTCCGTCAGATCTACCTCCGGGTGAAACTGAGTCCCATAGAGCTTCTTCTGCTCGTTCGCGATGCCTGAGAGGGAAAACGTAACGATTCGAGTTGCAATTTGATTCAGGATTCGATTTTCCCACCATATTTTGGAAATAAATAAATAAAAAGAAAAAGAAAATTACCCCAAAAAATTACTACATTTATTTTCCGACTCTTTATCAACTTAAAATATTCCTTTTATTAAATTTAAATAAAACATTTTTTTCATTTTCGTAATAACCGACAAAATTTACTTCCCACACTTGTAAAGGGTTGCCATAAAATATAAAAGCATATTCACTAAAATTTTCATTTTTAATTAAAGGGCCAAGTTCATAACAAACAGGCCTTGTCTTAAAATCTTAGGAACATTTGTACGACCTCCATTTTCTTCACCAGTCCGTAAAAAGGACAGCGCTGGTTTCTTGCCGTTGTTTCATGGAGCTATATTAGAGCTGCGTTACCTCCACCTACAGTCAAGTCATGCATATTCCCTCTAGTTTACATTATTGCACCCTCTGCTGTCTCAACAACACAATTACTATGAGAAATGGAGAGTATTTATGAAGAGAAAAATTTAAAATCGTGCATCTATTCATTGATGCGAATCGTCAAATTTGTATTGTGATTTATTGTCGTACGAAAGATGTTCCATCTGCCCTAGTCATGCCACTCCTGCCATGCGTTCTCTTTTTTCCTCTCTAATTGATACTGATCATATTTTTATTGCATGTTTTGTGTGTCCTTTTACAGTGATGATTTTTTTTTTTTAAATAGGTGCATCTGACTTAACATCGGTCCGAGGACAACAGATACAAACCAGACATTTGGGCTAATTTTGGCACATTTACAACCCCAATTCCAAACAAGTTGGGATGCTGTGTAAACTGTAAATAAAAACAGAATGTGATCATTTGCACTTCATGGAAACCATATATTTTATTGAAAATAGTACAAAGACAACATATCAAATGTTGAAACTGAAATTTTATTGTTTTTGGAAAAATATATGCTCATTTTGAATTTGATGTCAGCAACACATTTCAAAAAAGTTGGGACAGGGGCGTGTTTACGACTGTGTTGCATCACCCCTACTTTTAACAACACTCTGTACACGTTTGGGAACCGAGGAGAACAGTTGCTGTAGTTTTGAAAGAGAAATGTCATCCCGTTCTTGCCTGATATACAATTTCAGTTGCTCAACAGTTCAAGGTCTCCTTTGCTGTATTTTGCGCTTCATAATGCGCCAAATGTTTTAAATAGGAGACAGGTCTGGACTGCAGGCAGGCCAGTTTAGCACCCGGACTCTTTTACTACAGAGCCATGTAGTTTTAATATGTGCAGAGAGCGGTTTGGCATCGTCTTGCTGAAAGAAGGAAGGCCTTCCCTGAAAAAGATTTTGTCTGGATGGCAGCATATTGCTCTGAATCGTGTAGATATCATTCAGCATTAATGATGCCTTCCCAGATGTACAAGCTACCCATGTCATGTGCACTAATGCACGCTCATACCATCACAGATGCTGCTTTTGAACTGTGCACTGATAACAAGCCGGATGGTCCCTCTCCTCTTTAGCCTGGAGGACGTGGTGTCCATGATTTCTAAAAAGAATTTCTACTTTTGATTCATCAGACCTCAGGACAGTTTTCCACTTCGCCTCAGTCCATCGTAAAAGAGCTCGGGCCCAGAGAAGGTTGCGGTGTTTCTGGATATTGTTAATATCTGGTTTTAACTTGCATTTGTGGATGCAGTAATGAAGTGTTTTCACAGACGATGGTTTTCTGAAGTGTTCCTGAGCCCATACAGTGATTTCCACTACAGACGCGTGTCTGGTTTTAATGCAGTGTCTCCTGAGGGCCTGAAGATCACAGGCATCCAGTGTCAGTTTTCAGCCTTGTCTCTCGCATACAGAGATTTCTCCAGAATCTTTTAATGATATTATGGACCACAGATGATGTTATCAACAAATTCTTTGCAGTTTTACACTGAGAATGTTTCGTTATTCTAAAACTGTTGCACTGTTTGCCCACGCAGTCTTTCACAGAGCGGTGAAAGAGAGACTCCGCCTCTCTGGGATGCTCTTTTTATACCCAATCATATTACTGACCTGTTGCCAATTAACCAAATTAGGTTTTTTTTTTTGCATTACACAACTTTTTCAGTCTTTCGTTATCCCCGTTCCAACTTTTCTGAAACGTGTTGCTGACCTCAAATTCAAAATGAGCATATATTTTTCAAAAAACAATACAATTTCTCAGTTTCAGCATTTGATATGTTGTCTTTGTACTATTTTCAATGAAATGTCGGGTTTCCATGATTTTCAAATTCTGTTTTTATTTATGTTTTACACAGCGTCCCAACTTTTTTGGAATTGGGGTTGTACATTTCATGTTTATTAAATGTGCATTCTCCATGTCAAATAAATTGTAAAGAAATAAAATGAATGATTCATCAGACTGCAAAAGTCATAAAGTAGCTAAAAATCAGGAGGGGGAAAAAAAAAAACCACCCACACACTTTTGTAAACAGGTACCATAATGGACATATGAAAAACTTGTAAGATGAAAATCTGAAACAAATGCGTGACTTTCTCTGGGAACAAAAGCACCGAGTGTAAAATTGTTGCTCAGAGACAACGCATCACGATCTTTTCCTTAAAAAAAAAAAATTACATAAAATGTTTAATAATAAGAGATGAAAGTGGAGCAAAGAAAAAAAATCCTGAACTTTTGAAAGTCAAGCTAAGATTTTTTTTTTTTGGGGGGGGGGGGGGGGGGGGGGGTGTCATTAAATTTGTTGTTAAAAAAATTTTAATAACATACCACGCAAAACCCTGCATTCTAGTACTTATTTTCAATAAAACAAGTTATAACTTTTAAGCCTTTTTCTTTCATGTACGTTAATGATTAACGTCAAAAACATCACATTTAATTCCCCGAGTTAATGAGTAATTTTCAGGAGTGCGTTGTTCTAAATTCAGAATTTTCACTATTGGATGCCAAAACTTATATAAAGTGATGCTGTCACATCTTATGTGCAATACTGCATATATGTTTAGAAAGTAATAATTCAACTGATATTAAATAGTTAACACTTTCGTGAAATTGAATTGATTCAATATCAAAGTCTTATTAATCATCAGATATATAGTTATTGTAACAGTAAACTCATTCAGAACAGAAAAGATAAATCCATAGCTGCCAACATTCCGAAATTGTAAATAGTAATACAAGGTTGGGTACTGAGTCTTGGTGAGGGGTCGGGGGGGCTTCGCCATAGTCTAATTTGGGCCGCCATAGTCTCAGTCCGCGCCCGCCCACACACACGGCGACACTGGCGCACCCGGTCTGACATTGCGTGCATTGCCTATCTGAGACAGCGTGAGGAGACGACTCTGATTAGCTACATCCTGTCTGCATCTACATGTTAAGGTAAGTTTATACAACTTTATGTAGCCTTCGACACGATTGAGAAGGTGACATTTAGGCTACACTATTGTGCTTTATAGGTGCATGGAGAGCACATTGATCACACCCTCCAGGATTTCGCGATGTTGCCATTTGCAACTTCAACGCAAATTCAACCAATCCCCGTGAATTCAGGGCGGTGTTGGAATTATATCCAATCACCGCAACTTTCCTGCAAATTTGACCAATCGTTGGCGTCGTCTTGAGGTGACGTCGACAAACTACCTTCCGCCTTACTTCCTCCATTCAAGAGAAGCAGCATGTGCCGCGCAGTGTTGCCAGATTGGGCGGTTTCACGCTCAATTGGGTGGTTTTAAGTGCATTTTGGCAGGTTTTGAACATATTTTGGGCTGGAAAACGTCAGCAGTACCTGGCAACATATATATATATTTTTTTTGACTTAACACAAGAAATTAATGGATGCCAACATTTTTGCCAAAATGGCATTTTATTTTCCATTGTTTAGGCAGCTTCAGCATCATACTGTGAGATTCTGTTCAAATTGTTTTTTTTTTTCTTCTATGAAGCCTGAGCCATTTATTTTATTAGTTTATAATTATTGTTTAATTTAGTCTTCAGGAGAGACTGCCTGCACACAGTACTAGTATTAATAGGTTTTTTTTCTTACATGAAAGCTGAGGCATTTATATTATATTTTAAGGTAACTTCATGTTGTGCTGTGAGGTTCTCTGCACTTTAACTTTTGAACCAACAGGTGCATTTGGATAAGTAAAGCCTATTTTTCTGCATTCTTGTAGTCCTGGTAATCTTTTATATTGGTAAAGTTGTTTATAGGACCATTTCTCAGTGTCTTTGTTTTTTTAATCAATAGTTTTTCAGTAATAACTTAATATTTAGCATATCACTCAATTTTAAACAGCCCCCGTGCACCCCTGTAATTCAACCGGACACCCCCCCCAATGGGCTGTCCCCATAGTCTCCAAAATTTCTGTGGGAAACACTGCACTACCGTTCAAAAGTTTGGGGTCACCCAGACAATTTTGTGTTTTCCATGAAAAGTCACACTTTTATTTACCACCATAAGTTGTAAAACGAATAGAAAATATAGTCGAGACATTTTTCTGGCCATTTTGAGCATTTAATCGACCCCACAAATGTGATGCTCCAGAAACTCAATCTGCTCAAAGGAAGGTCAGTTTTATAGCTTCTCTAAAGAGCTCAACTGTTTTCAGCTGTGCTAACATGATTGTACAAGGGTTTTCTAATCATCCATTAGCCTTCTGAGGCAATGAGCAAACACATTGTACCATTAGAACACTGGAGTGAGAGTTGCTGGAAATGGGCCTCTATATACCTATGGAGATATTGCACCAAAAACCAGACATTTGCAGCTAGAATAGTCATTTACCACATTAGCAATGTATAGAGTGGATTTCTGATTAGTTTAAAGTGATCTTCATTGAAAAGAACAGTGCTTTTCTTTCAAAAATAAGGACATTTCAAAGTGACCCCAAACTTTTGAACGGTAGTGTATTTGGGATTGGATTTCTGGTAACTCGAGGAGAAAGACGGCTACAATGGCCGAGTTTACTTCAAAAAGGGAATAAACAGCACTTTATTTGGCATGTTAATGGAAAAGCTGAGAAAACATACTTGTATAACTTTTCCGCAAACCTCACGCACACACACCCCGTCTTGTCTGTCCTGGAGAACCTCGGAACATTTAATAAGACTGAAGAACCCGAGTGAGTCTTCGACGGGATGTGAAGCTTTCGAGCTGTGAGCTGTGATATATACACTGCTGTGCATACACACCTGCAATGATGCTGCCAGACTGAGCAACGACCTTGAACCCATCTGCTACTTTATCCACACTGTCCCCATGAGTCAAGAGCACCATCTCCTCCTTCTGTAGACCCCTACACACACACACACACACACACACTTAATTCACATGCGTACACAGTTTAAGACAGTAACACTGATTGAACATGTACCTGAAAAGGGAGCAGGAGTTGTCTATTCCGATGCTGAACACGCCGTCTTCTCGTACACTCTTCCTGTGTACCGTGCCTCCGAACACTTTATTCATCATCTACTCAGTCAAACACACACACACAAAAAAATGCACACTGAATCTCTGCTACGTTTAAATTAAAACCCATGTTAAACTCACGCCTCGGTCTCGCACCTGCATGCCGTAGCAGATCCCCAGTACGGGTTTCCCGATGGTGAATATGGCGGGGTCGAACCAGGGTGCATCTTCTGCGTAGACTGAATTCGGACCGCCGGATATAATGATGGCCCTGAGAAAGAGATGTCAGGAAAATAAATAAAAAAAAAAATATATATATATATATATATATATATATATATATATATATATATATATATATATATATATATATACATATATATACACACACACACAACCCTGATTCCAAAAAAGTTGGGACAAAGTACAAATTGTAAATAAAAACGGAATGCAATAATTTACAAATCTCAAAAACTGATATTGTATTCACAATAGAACATAGACAACATATCAGATGTCGAAAGTGAGACATTTTGAAATTTCATGCCAAATATTGGCTCATTTGAAATTTCATGACAGCAACACATCTCAAAAAAGTTGGGACAGGGGCAATAAGAGGCTGGAAAAGTTAAAGGTACAAAAAAGGAACAGCTGGAGGAACAAATTGCAACTCATTAGGTCAATTGGCAATAGGTCATTAACATGACTGGGTATAAAAAGAGCATCTTGGAGTGGCAGTGGCTCTCAGAAGTAAAGATGGGAAGAGGATCACCAATCCCCCTAATTCTGCACCGACAAATAGTGGAGCAATATCAGAAAGGAGTTCGACAGTGTAAAATTGCAAAGAGTTTGAACATATCATCATCTACAGTGCATAATATCATCAAAAGATTCAGAGACTCTGGAAGAATCTCTGTGCGTAAGGGTCAAGGCCGGAAAACCATACTGGGTGCCCGTGATCTTCGGGCCCTTAGACGGCACTGCATCACATACAGGCATGCTTCTGTATTGGAAATCACAAAATGGGCTCAGGAATATTTCCAGAGAACATTATCTGTGAACACAATTCACCGTGCCATCCGCCGTTGCCAGCTAAAACTCTATAGTTCAAAGAAGAAGCCGTATCTAAACATGATCCAGAAGCGCAGACGTCTTCTCTGGGCCAAGGCTCATTTAAAATGGACTGTGGCAAAGTGGAAAACTGTTCTGTGGTCAGACGAATCAAAATTTGAAGTTCTTTATGGAAATCAGGGACGCCGTGTCATTCGGACTAAAGAGGAGAAGGACGACCCAAGTTGTTATCAGCGCTCAGTTCAGAAGCCTGCATCTCTGATGGTATGGGGTTGCATTAGTGCGTGTGGCATGGGCTGCTTACACATCTGGAAAGACACCATCAATGCTGAAAGGTATATCCAGGTTCTAGAGCAACATATGCTCCCATCCAGACGACGTCTCTTTCAGGGAAGACCTTGCATTTTCCAACATGACAATGCCAAACCACATACTGCATCAATTACAGCATCATGGCTGCGTAGAAGAAGGGTCCGGGTACTGAACTGGCCAGCCTGCAGTCCAGATCTTTCACACATTTGGCGCATCATAAAACGGAAGATACGACAAAAAAGACCTAAGACAGTTGAGCAACTAGAATCCTACATTAGACAAGAATGGGTTAACATTCATATCCCTAAACTTGAGCAACTTGTCTCCTCAGTCCCCAGACGTTTACAGACTGTTGTAAAGAGAAAAGGGGATGTCTCATAGTGGGAAACATGGCCTTGTCCCAACTTTTTTGAGATGTGTTGTTGTCATGAAATTTAAAATCACCCAATTTTTCTCTTTAAATGATACATTTTCTCAGTTTAAACATTTGATATGTCATCTATGTTCTATTCTGAGTAAAATATGGAATTTTGAAACTTCCACATCATTGCATTCCGTTTTTATTTACAATTTGTACTTTGTCCCAACTTTTTTGGAATCGGGGTTGTGTATATATGCTCATCCCAGACTCTCCGGGCCTCGTTCATGTGGTGTGTAAATGTTTGCGGAAGGTTTCAGAAAGGCTCATTTTCTTTGTACTCGTGTGCACGTTGATCGGTCATAATGTACACAAAGCGCGCTCCTGATACAGCTCATTTGCATGCAGTGACGCCCACAAAAGGTCAAGTGCATAGAAAGGGCACGAAATGAACAATCAGAGTAAACCGTGAAAGGCAGAAGTGGAAGTTATTTTGACTCACTTCCCTACCAATAAAAGAATATTTAATAACATTTTTATTTAGTATAGATTTAGAGATGAAAGTGGAGCAAAGAAAAAAATCCTGAACTTCTGAAAGTCAAACTAAGTTTGGGGGGGGGGGGGGGGGGCACAACGGCCCCTGAAAAAAAATGTTAATAACAACACGCAAACCCCTGCATTCTAGTAGCCTGGCTAACACGACTTCAAAGCTCTGCGAGGATTTGGTCTGGCCAAGATATTAAGCCCAACCGTTTCCCAGAGCCCGTGGTTGACCCGCCTCCCTGAAATGCCTCAGTTTGCTACTGGTCGAAGCCAGAAAAGGCTGTGACGAAGCTTAAACCAATCACATCACTCTTTCCTCTGATGTATGTGATACGACGGAAACTGCTTGAGTAACAGGAAGAAGATAAATACCTCCAGGGCTGCTCTTTGCTCCGTTTTCAATGAGAACTTCCCGTCGAATGCTTTCAATACAGCATCTACCGCTGTGTCAAAGGCTTGCCGCTGCTCCATGTTCGTAATGTTTCTAGTGAATGAAGCGCTTCCGGCATAGATTCTGTAAACAAACAATCTATGGCTTCCGGTCGCAGTTCTACTACGTCACTGCCTTGAACAAGCCTCTACCCAGGGCCGTTGGAGATGCTCAAAGTTGATTGGCTTCCGATTTTTCGGAAGCTTGGAAATGCTGGCCAGACTAAGCTCGCAACAGGCCCTCGTGTTGCGTCACGCTTAGGATGGGCGGGCCCAGGCTAGCATTCTCATGCATTTTATTACTTATTTTCACTAAAACAAAGTTATAACTTTTAAGCCTTTTTCTTTCATGTACATTAAATGATGAACATGTCAAAAAGATCAAATTTAATTCCCCGAGTTAATGAGTAATTTTCAGGAGTGCGTTTAGAAAGCGCGGTGATTTTCCTGCTCCACAGTTCATTACTCTGAAAAATATCAGACAGTTGAAGGTAAACTCAGCAAAATCCCAAACCAGTGCTGTTAAAAAGTAAAGGTCTGTTAGAGTTTCTAAAGCTTTCAGGTTTCAATGTCGGGGACGTTGAGCCTCGTTTATCAATCTTTTAGTCGAGTTGTGCGTTTGCAGAAGCTAAAGTGAACTAAACATTTACAATTCAGATTTATGCGAGTTGAAGCCGATTGTTTGCATTAGTTCGTATTGTCTGTAAATTTAAACACCAATGAACACCAAATTTCTCATGGAAATCAGGGGCGTCGCTAGGATTTTTCAGGTGTGTGTCACACACTGACTGGCAGCCTGAGTGCATTATGTAACAAAAAATAAATTCCCATTCCTAGTTTTAGGCAGCTTAGAAACCGGCTCTTCCATTATCGCTGTTTCTTCCACGTTTTCTTGACGTTGTGTTCTAGAAGCGGCACTAAAACTTCGCTTCGAAACCACAAAACGCAACTTTGATGGGAAAAAATATATAATAAATTGCTGACCTCTCTTCACGTCGAAAGAAGGAGGAAAGTTTTGCTTGTTTTGACGGCGAATTAATAACACGAGAAAATACTCGTAATTCGCAACTAAATAGACTGCAGCGACACTGGCAGCTTGAACACGCTTTCTAGTGCGCTTGTGCAGAACGGTGTCAGTCCTGCGCGCATTAGCTCGTGCACCTGAAGGCGCGCCTTGGGCACACGCACCGTTAAAGGGGAACAGACGGCAATATAGAGAGTAAATATAACAATAAAACACACATTAACGAACCTTATTCAAGACTTACGAAAGTTTTTTGTTCTAAGGTTGGAAAGTTATAGTGTTTTGAAAGTAGCTCGAGCAAACTATTTCCGCAGTTTGAACAGCCCGCCATGATATTCATTTTATCCCATCAGAATGCACGTTCATTTTCTCTGCGTAACACTCATGACCTATGTATGTGCCCAGTTGTGTTGGCTCATTGAGGTTGGGACTAGGGATGTGACTTTTGATCAAAAACACTATTCGAAATTCGCTAAAAGATATTCGAAATTCGATTTGAAAATCGACAGAACCCCGCCCGCCCCACCCAAACGCGCGCACACATGACAGACAGGGTGAAAGTGGTAACGGTTTAATGAGTCATCAAAAAACAAACTTCCATTCACCTCACATAGCCTACAGTATCAAACAATAATATAGGCTTCCAATTTTATTGTACATTTCTATGCAGCCACGACTATTTTCGTCTGTTGGAAGGAACCGCGGGTGAAACTGCCCGTTTAGGAAACGATAATGAAAGCATTCGAACAGTCAGAGCAGAATAAACTTAAGACATATTTTTGTTCAAAAAAATTAACATGTTGACGTGGTCGGGATGGAGACGGGTACGCAGCCTATTGACAATTAGACCGGCTGCGGAGAACACGCGCTCCGATGGCACGGACGTTGCAGGCACACACAGGTAGGCGCTGGCCAACTTTGCCAGGCGAGGGTATTTCTGTTGATTGTCTTTCCACCATGTCATCGGGTCAGTGTGGAGCGGTGGGCATGTATCCTGGCAGTACTGAGTCAATTCAGTCACGCATGTTGCCCTCTCTGTGCTGTAATCCTCGCCAAATATGACGGCAATTGCTGCTGTTAATGGGCCATCCTTTCGGGAATGTTTCGGTTCGCTGGGCCCTTCATGCGATTCCGCCGCCTCTCCGGCCTCTTCATCATCTGCCATGGACAGAAGGTTTCTCACCTCGGCCTGCACTGTGTTTCTCACCTCGTCAGTTGCGAACCTCAGGTGTTTGTGTCTGGGATCCAAAAATGAGGCAATGTATGCGACCTTGCGTGCGCTGCTGGCGTTTGACTACCTTTACTGTACGATAGCGGCACCCTCTGGCCGAATTAATGCAACAGAGTATGTTAGGAACAAGGAAACGCCTTTCCGCGCTCATTTTTTTTTAGTGGAATGTAACGTAAGCCAAAACGGCATTCGAAATTACTATTCATTATTCGAACTCGTCACGAATATTCGACTATTCGAAAATCATGTCCCATCCCTAGTTGGGAATAGCACGTGTGAATCGGAAAGTAGGATGAATTGTAAGTGATCGGCTACACAATGCCACGGTGTGTTGCTTTCGGGTGTAATAACAGGACCGATGGAAAGCGTAACGATCCTCCAGACGTGTCTTTTCACTCGTTTCCGCTGAAAAACACCAAGCGAGTTCGAGCTTTCTTCTCTTCTTTCGTCATCACCGGAGTCGAGAGTACCTCTCCTAGGTTCAAACTGGTACCCTTCTAAGCCATAGCCTGCTTGCAGTGTGTCTTGCGGGATCTCTTCGTATGATTCGACAGAGCTGTCGCTTTCGCTTGATGCGCCCGACGCCGTGATTACACGCTTCTCTCCTAGTGCAGTGGGTAGGGCTGACGTCACGGTCTTTTAAAAATGGCGACTCTTTAGCGTACCGACTATTATATTTACAATTACCAAGATATTTCGTTGTTTTCTAGTACATAAATTTGATAGAATACTTAAGAATACGTTACTTTGTCACATCAGAAACTGTATACATTATATTTGGTACCCCTTTAACAAAGAACACCTGTCTTTAATCAATGAACTGAACTGTGTTTGGGCTATTTAAGGACCGCGCCCATGCAAGGACGATGCGAAGTATTACGCCGCGTCTAGGAACGCGAAAAATCCGAAAAATAAAATTTCTCCATTCGGAAAACTGGAGATTTTCAAGAGTTTTGTCAAAGACTTTCATCTATAATAGGTTATAGGAAGTCGCGTGCACTGATTGTCGAGAAATAGTCTGAAAATCTCAACCAATCACCTCGAGCGACTCGGCAAAATACCGGCCGATCGCTTCATCACCGTAAGTGAGGAAGAATTACAAAATGATGAAAGAAAATGCTTTTCCTAAAAGCACTAAAGATCAGGGGCGTAGCTGGGGGGGGAGGGGGGTCCTGGGGTGCCTGTGACCCTCCCTTTGTCGGACCATGCATTTTTTTCCAATAGCCGCATAAGAATATTAGAAAAGCAGCCACTGTAATTAAATCGTCACCTCAGCCTCATTAGGGTTTCTATAACCTTGTATGGACTTCCTGTGGTTTGGGCGCGAAAACCCAGTCCTGCGCAAGCGCAACACGATCGCACTAGAAAGCGTGGTCAAGCTGCCAGTCTTTTTAGTTGCGAATTATGAGTATTTCCTCTTGTGTTAATAACTCGCCATGTCAAAACAAGCGAAACTTTCCTCCTTCTTTCAACGTGAAGCAATTTATTATACATTTTTTTCCATCAAAGTTGCATTTTGTGGCTTTGAAGCTAAGTTTTAGTGTGCTGTTTCTAAAACACATCAAGAAAACGTGCAAGAATACACTATGGCAGAGCGATCGACCTTGACATCTTTGCCGTTCGACGCCTTTTACTTAGAAACATTTTGGCCGATGAGCAGTAGGACAACAAGAATAGAGAGATCTGTATCGGTTGACGAGGATAAGATGTGTTGGTACAGCCCCGTCCCGTCTAGAACTACAAATCCCATCAACTAACTTCCGCGATGACCTACGTCACGCCTAGGCGGGATTACCTACATCACATCCTCCCTGACTCCATAAGTGACTCAGTCAACTTCCGTTCTCTCTCTCTCGTCGTGGATCTCTGCATCATACAGACATAAAGAGAGAACCCTCCGTTCATCAGGACCTCCAAAATCAAGACATCTGCCTGGCAAGAAAAAGAAGACTCAGCGCGCTTTCGTATACCACTGGCCACGGTAAAACTACTTAAGCTGCGCTGTCTCACTTAGTTGAGTTACAACCAGTTTATTTGTTTATCATAAGTAACGCTACGACTGCCGCCCGAGCAGTTAATTAAGAGTTAGAAGCGACCGGATTCCTTCTGACTTAATCGCTGTGCACATTGTTTGATCAGAGACTTTTCCTCACAAACGACGAAGTTCGGACCAAGGAAACCTCTGCGCTCTCACGGAAGCGACCCACGAACTTCTGTGAACCCCGCGAAACTTCGGGATATCTGGAAGTAAGGCTGGCATTTGGGCAAATTAGTCTTAGGAAGTAGTGTGAATTTAAACTCAGGAACTGTTTAATTGTGCACACTGTAGACACTCAGTGTTGAGTTGATCACTGTTGTTCTATTTTTGTTCTCTCAGTTGTTTTTAATAGATAGGTGTTGCATGCTCTTTCTCTATCCTTTCTAACACCTTTAATTTCATTATTACACATATTTTGACCTCATCAAGATTTCAGTGGATTTAGTGATGTTATAAGCTAGTGGGATTAGCAACCACGACGAATTCCTTTCTCTCATTAGACCACGAGAATCTCAAAGAACTCCAAATTGCCTTCACCCGAGTGTATACGAGTGCTATTGGCTGTAGTGTCTATGTAATACGGTAAGTAATACATTATTGCTGCATCGGTAGAGATCATAATAATTTGGAATATACCATAATTTGGCTGTTTGGTAATTTATTATTAAACACCAAAATTAATGGTATTATTAATGAGACTGATTTAATGAGACTGATCACTTAAGACCAATTGCACCCACAGATGTCGAGCCGCTATCCATACGCTGCCGGATAAAGCTGATTTGGCCGAATCATTGCCCGACATCTCAACAGTTCGCAACGTGAGATGAAAGAATGATGCAAAGACCGCGTTATTTTCTCAAATGTATTTTTTCATTTACAAACCTGCAGTAGTGCCAGTCAGTGTGTGACCCCCCCCAAAAAAAAAAAAAACAATATAAATGCAATAAAATCAGAAATCAGCAGTAGTGGATGGCAAGTTATTAGTGAGTAGGCAAGTTTGAAAAGGTGGGTTTTTAAACGGGTTTTGAAAATGGATAAATGTTCCTAATGTCAGGGGGGAGGCAGAGCGGCTGAAGGCTCTGGACCCCATGGTGGACAGACGGGCAGAGGGCACAGTGAGGCTGATGGAGGAGGCTGACCTGAGTGTTGATGTGGAGAAGGTCGGAGAGGTATGGGGGGAGGGGCGAGGTTGTGGATAGCCTTGAAAGTGTGGAGCAGGATTTTTAAGTCTATGCGAAATTTGACAGGAAGCCAGTGGAGTTGTTGGAGAACAGGAGTGATACGATGGATGGGTGGAGTTCTGGAGACAATACGAGCGGCTGAGTTCTGGACCAGTTGGAGCTTATGGATGGGCTTGCGGGGGAGACCGAAGAGGAGGGAGTTACAGTAGTCTAGGCAGGATGTGACTAAAGTGTGGACCAACATGCATATTTTATATCTATATGTTGATAACGGTAATATTTCTCAATCATCAGCTGTCTGGTTATAGTCCTATGAAAATCCATGACCTTGAGTTGGTCATTTCAAAGTCATTCAAGGTCAAGGCGGCAACTGAAAGCCTATATGGGACTTCTTATATGTTGATAATGTTAAACATCTGGCATTTTAAAGTGCGTATCGCGGGTAAATTCAGGAGCAAGATCAATGGAATTCTCCTATTTTAGATTAAACTTTGGTCAAATATCTGTCACATTCTGCATTCTCTGAAATTTTTTCCCCTTGCGCAATACCAAAAAAATTCAGTTGAAATCAAGACATTTGAGGCAAATTGGTCCGCCTCTGAAAAAAACTTTGCATTTGAATTTCCCGGGAAATGTTGATTTGCGGGACGCCTCCTTCTGAATCCTACGTCAGCGCTGGTTTGTTTATGAGAAAACGACCTGGTGGTTTTCTGCAAATTTCTTCAACGCTATCGCGTAATTATTAAAATGGTTAACAGATGTATCGTAGGAGGGTGTACAGTAGCAACGCCAATCTTGATGGGATTCGTACTCATCGTTTCCCAAAAGACCGGACAATGAGAGAGAAACGGGAGCGCTTGGTGTACACAGGCTGTGCACTGAAACCGTGCAAAGCTCGCGCAGCCTGCTGGCGCTTCCGCAGGTGACGTCACGAATCTGGCTCCAGACTCCCTTAGGATTTTTCCAGACGCGTTTTGTTGTTTTATTTTATTTTTTTCTGCTGTAGACAGACGGCCTTGTGCAAAATTACCCTTCTGGATGAGTGTGTAAAGGGACGTTCTTTCATATAAAAAAAAAAACACAAAATTGGTCCAGAATATGCACTTTAAACTCCAAGCTTGGCACGTGCCAATATACGTAAAATGTACATTATTAATTTATAATTCGTAAGAATAAAAGGGAATCAGGTTATAAACCAACCACTGCTGCCTGAACACCAATAACACAAACAGCAGCCGACGGTTTTGCCGACTTACACTCATTACATACCTAAACGTACGATTCAAGGTTAGCGTCGAGTTTGCTCGGATTATAAAACTGATGACTCAGCGGCTCGTCACTGTTATCAGAGCTTCTGCTACAAAAGTTAAACGTTTCTGGTCGTGTTATGGTTCAGTCTACCTCGACAATGCAGCACTGGATTTGAAGAGACAAGGTTAACAAGAGTGCTACGACAGCACAACATCCCCCGCTGGCAACTCGGCCATAACTCTGGTAAAACGTGACCAAATTGAACGAAATTACGATATCCGTATTACCGACATGCAACACAGAATCTAGTCAAGTTTCGTGAAATTCCTCCAAAAAATACACCATCAGGTGTCACCTGATCACAAATGAGAATTTAAAAAAGGGTCTTGATGGCAGGATTGAATTTCCACAATTTGGTTAAGACTTGCATCCCACGGGGCGGCACGGTGGTGTAGTGGTTAGCGCTGTCGCCTCACAGCAAGAAGGTCCGGGTTCGAGCCCCGTGGCCGGCGAGGGCCTTTCTGTGCGGAGTTTGCATGTTCTCCCCGTGTCTGCGTGGGTTTCCTCCGGGTGCTCCGGTTTCCCCCACAGTCCAAAGACATGCAGGTTAGGTTAACTGGTGACTCTAAATTGAGCGTAGGTGTGAATGTGAGTGTGAATGGTTGTCTGTGTCTATGTGTCAGCCCTGTGATGACCTGGCGACTTGTCCAGGGTGTACCCCGCCTTTCGCCCGTAGTCAGCTGGGATAGGCTCCAGCTTGCCTGCGACCCTGTAGAAGGATAAAGCGGCTAGAGATAATGAGATGAGATTAGACTTTCATCCCATTCGGTTTGCCACTTCTTGAAATGTAAAGATGTCAGCGCAGGTCTGAGGTCTGGGATTTCAGCGCAGCACGAGAAGCAGTTTGGGGAAAGAAAAAAAAAAAAGACGCAGTGGCGTCACACGACTTGGATCAAGTCCACACTATCTGTCGTGTTTTAGAGGAGAGGGAGGTTGGAAGTGAGGATCGCCAAGTGACCAAACTGCGTGAAAACAGGGTAAAGATCCAAAAACAAAAAGCGTCATAATACAGCACACCAAAATGCAGATGGCTTAAAAACACCACATAGATTAAGAAACACAATCCAGCCCCACATGACGCAACCGTGTGGCCTGAACGGCTGTTTCACAGCTTTCTTAGCTCAGATCAGGAACTGAACAGGCTGTTCGAATACAGTACCTCGAGCCAATTACACTTTACACCGCCTCAGAGAGCACACTACGGCCTCGCTTACTCACATGCGCACTTCATACGTACACGGAGAATCTCTCTCTCTCTCTCTCTCTCTCTCCGTTACTGTTGATGACTGTCTCTCAGCAGGACTGTTGTTTTGATCGAGTGCTATTCATTCTGCCCAGACAGCGTGGGGGCTGGAGGCAGAGGCATGATGAACCGCTCTCCCAGACCACACTGCCCTTTAAATAATAATAATAATTTCTTAAAAACGCATATTCACACATGCCCCTTTTCCACCAAAGCAGTTCCAGGGCTGGTTCGGGGCCAGTGCTTAGTTTGGAACCGGGTTTTCTGTTTCCACTGACAAAGAACTGGCTCTGGGGCCAGAAAAAACGGTTCGGGGGGGGGGGGGGGGGTGTGTGTTAAGACCAACAACAATAAGGGGCCGTTCACAATTATCAACATTTTCATGAGCGTACAAAACGTACGCTGGGGGGAGGGGGTTAATCAGCTGTGTACGCTTTTAAAATAGTTATAAAAATGTCGATCCCTCTTTGTATCAACGGCTATACCTCCTTGTATTGACGGCTCTTGATCCGTGGCTATCTCAAGAGAAGATCGTCAATACAGCCCTATGTCACTCCAATGGCTCTAATTGCCGTGTTTGTACACAGCATGAATGCACAATACAGACGTTCCCTGGGCGTCCGGCGGTGGCGCTGGCTGATACACACGTTCTGACGTTGCAGAACAACGGCGTCCCAGTGTGAGTGGTTCAGTGAGCTGGAGATTTATGTGAAAAATAGGCCAGACACAATACATCGGTCCCCGAACAATGAATACTGCCACTTCATCAATGTGTTCCGTTTCATCAACCACAATTTAAAACGGTCTGAGGCAGTCAGCGCTGGACAAAACCTTTGGAAAAGGTTGAAAACTGATGGTCTGAATGCCGGCCGACATGCGCTGTATCAACAAGGTCGTGAAAGGATGGAAAAACTCAAAGTGCGGCCAAAGAAAACGATTGTGGACCTATTTCAAAAGGTTAGTTTGACTTTTCTTTGCTTCTGAGGGTAATTTTGGAAGGCTGGCCACGTCAGTGTGGAAAGCTACTGCGTGTAGCTAGGCCGTAGCTAGTAGAGATGCGCGGATGGCGGTTGCAGCCGCGGAGTCCGCAGATAATCCGCGGATCGGGCGGGTGAACTAGCGAAAAATAAAAATGTAATTAAATTCGGGCGGGTGGCGGTTGAAGCACTGAAATAAATAACAAATATTGAATTTGTCAAGTCAAGTCAGGTTTTTTATAAAGCACTTTAAAATACAACAGAGACAGCTGACCAAAGTGCTGGACAAGCAGGTAAAAAGATTTGAGGACACCATAAAACCCAAAAACAACGTAACTTAAAGACACCATACACACAGAGAAACGACAGCATGACCTGAAACTAAGGACCAATACACAGGTCAGTGCAATCTTAAAACAAGAAATCATGGAATAAAAGACACCAAGGCATAGTAATGAATTTAGAAAAATAAATAACTAAGAGTAAATAATTAAAAAATAAATAAATGAAGAAAGTAAAAAGACTCATGAAACATTAAAAGAAAAACAAAAAATGAATAAATAAGTAAATAAACGCTATACAGAGTTAAAAGCCAAGGCATAAAAATGGGTTTTGAGATGAGTTTTAAAAATAGCTAAGGACGGGGCCAAACGTATACGTAGTGGAAGCTCGTTCCAGAGTTTAGGGCCAATGACTGCAAAGGCTCGGTCCCCTCTACTTTTCAGTCTGGAGGGTGGTACAACTAGGCGTAATTGGTCAGCTGACCTGAGGGCCCTGGAGGGGGTATGAATTTTTAGGAGGTCAGACAAGTAAGAGGCTGCCAGTCCATGTAGGGATTTAAAAACAAATAAAAGAATCTTAAAATGTATCCTGTGGTGTATGGGGAGCCAGTGAAGAGCAGCAAGCACAGGTGTGAAATGTTCTCGCCTTCGTGTTCTAGTGAGAAGGCGGGCGGCAGCATTTTGAACAAGTTGCAGGTGTGAGATGGAGGAAGAACTTATGCCAGCATACAAGGCGTTGCAGTAATCCAGGCGGGAGGAAACAAATGCATGGATGACCCTCTCAAATTTTTTTTCTTGTGGATGAAGTAGGGGAGTATTCCTCCACAAACTTCCATATCGATGGATCAGCAGAGGAAAATCATCGAGGCTCCAATTGGCGGATGGCGGGCGGGCTCGGTTTTGAAAATTGGTGAAAAAACGTTTGTGCAAATGGATCGCGGGCGGATAGTGGTTTTGTGAGGCGGTTGCGGATGAAAAAATAACCCATCCATGCATCTCTAGTAGCTAGGCCTATGTGCACTGTATGTACCGGTACATGTGTAGTGCATTCTACGGATATACATGATGTATGATTGCGTTCTACTACTACAGCATAATCTGTACAATGTCATGGACTATTCAAGCACTGTGTATTATGGGCAAACTGAAACAATAGTATCAGCCGAAATCTTGATGGCTGCTTTTTTAGATTTCAGTCCACCCCTAGGCCTATGCCTGGCCCCATGCCTGGCCCCAGTTCAACTCCAGAGACTGAGAGTAGGCCTTCTCCAGTACTCAGCACTGATCCAGCAGAGGATATGGTGGTACTACAAGACAGACCAGCACAAGGAAGCTCAGGCCAGCGCTCGAAACTAACGGTGTCCCGACGTCCCGGGGACCATAAAAAATGTCATCAGGACACAAAATTATCATATCTGGGACAATCCCGGGACAATGGAAAAAAATAGATCTAGAAAAAAAGTTCGACATTAATATTATTTACAAAGCCGTAACACATACGTAGACATTCACCTAATTTGTCAATTTTAAAACGTTAACAGCGAAAAATACATAGTAGCTACACTTTCGATGCACCTGCATCCGTAGGCTACAGAGCAGCGCATTCTGTTCTAGAATCTTCGGCCGGAGTCCGCATTATATGGACTTGGAATGGAATTGCTACCGCACACGCTGCGCCGACTCTTGCCAGAACAAAAATGCTGAAGTGGTTGAAGCGGACCGACCGCGGGGAAGAAACTGAAAGCCCAGACATAACGTCTCCGGGACCTTCAGGATCCAAAGTGTCATCGCCTGGTCTGCAGGCAACGCTAGCAACTGAATGAACTTAATGAACACTGTTAGACACGTTATAAAATACAACAGGAATGATGTGGATGATATTGACGGAAGATACCGTTCAACAGAATAAGTGAGTTTTCTTGGTGTCTTTCTAGTTCAGAAAGTTTAGTCAGTCAGCAGCACAGCTAGGCTCGGACCTGCCACTATGCTGATGGTGCTAACATTTACACCCACGTTTCGGCAGCGAAAGTTCATAAAATGGATAACGGAAAGTTCATAAAAATGGATAACGGAAAGTTCATAAAAATGGATAACGGTAATGGATAACGGAAAGTTCATAAAAATGGATAACGGTAATGGATAACGGAAAGTTCATAAAAATGGATAACGGTAATGTTGAAAATGATAAGTTGGCCTTATAAGTGCCAACAGATATTCAAGGTATAAGTAGATGAAATGAACATAAAAGGAGTCTTATTTTCAACTAAAGTGTACTGCAGATGTAGGGAGTTGAAACATTTTCTGAATGACCTAGTTGGCCCCTTTAAATAAACGGGTATCTATTCATACAGTGAGATCGCCAAAGTTTAATAAACTGAAAATGCAATAACTAATTTTGAAGTAGATGATGTATAGGACATGTGTCGCTTGTGTCTTGTGACTTATTGTAAAAATGATATAAAGGGTTCAAAATCGCATATAATAGTAACTTCATATGATAATATTAACCACTGGTTATTTCAGAGAGGAAAAAAATGGGGACACTATTGCTTCCATTCGGGACAATACAACACAGAATTCGGGACCACTGGGGGACACAAAGAAAAAAAGTTAATTTCAAGCCCTGGCTCAGGCTCTTCTGCAATGGATGGGAAGATCAGGATTACAGCATTTCTTTGTCAAAAACTTGGCATAGATTTGAAGGAGCTGCTTACTGCTGACATTGTATCTCATCCTGAGTTCATAAAGAAACTTGTGAATAAGCAAGATCTTTTTTTAATACAGAAAAATCAACATTTTATTTCGTACACTTTGGAGAGGGGGGCTGGTTAAAAAGTGTACGTTTTGTACACTCATGAAAACGTTGACAATTGTGAACGGCCCCCAACAAGACTGCAAAAGATCGCCATTTTTAAGCGACGAGAAACAGCAGCTGTATAAATGCGAAGTCAGCCATTATTATTATGATTATTGTTGCTGCTGCTGCTTCTTCCGTGTTGTTTTTGCTTCGATATTCGCGCCAAGGTTTATGCAAACGTAGCGCCGTAACTGATGTATACATTTGATACGTCATCTATGTTCTATTCTGAATAAAATATGGAATTTTGAAACTTCCACAGCATTGCATTCCGTTTTTATTTACAATTTGTACTTTGTCCCAACATTTTTGGAATCGGGGTTGTACACTTACAGCTGCCTCACGTGGAATTTTCCGTATTTCACAAAACGGTTAAACCGTTTCGCCTCACCTGAAGCCCTGCTCTCTGATGGCGAAGGCGGGCGTCTCGAGTGGCAGGATCTCGGACTGAACGAACAGCTCCCTCACTCGCCTGTCGATCACTTTTCCATACTGCGCCCCGGCGTCCAGGATCACCACGGCCCCGTCGTAGTCCTGCAACCCGTCTGTCGGCTCGCCACCGATATCCAGCTTGAAAAAAAAAACACACACAAATAAATACACTTACAATAACCTTGTGTTAAACTAAACAGGAAGAGCTGACATTCATTAAGTCTCATGATTCAGATGCAGCTAATCTGCGTGACTACAGACCGATGCAGAGGTCAGATGATGGACGCGTGCCTCGTATCAGGGACGAATCTATTTCGATCTATTACGTGATCCTGACTACAGACATGCACCATCCAGCAACTGCTGGCAGCAGAAACAAACAAACAATCACCACAACATGCTGAAAAATTCTTCTCCTTCTGCAAAACGTGAGTCAGAAATCTATATTCTCCTCTGCTTTAGGTGCTCGAAGCATAAATTTAAAAACACTGGAACAAGTAATTACAGTGGTGCTTGAAAGTTTGTGAACCCTTTAGAATTTTCTATATTTCTGCATAAATATGACCGAAAACATCATCAGATTTTCACACAAGTCCTAAAAGTAGATAAAGAGAACCCAGTTAAACAAATGAGACAAAAATATTATACTTGGTCATTTATTTATTGAGGAAAAGGATCCAATATTACATATCTGTGAGTGGCAAAAGTATGTGAGCCTTTGTTTTCAGTATCTGGTGCGACCCCCTTGTGCAGCAATAACTGCAACTAAACGTTTGCGGTAACTGTTGATCAGTCCTGCACACCGGCTTGGAGGAATTTTAGCCCGTTCCTCCGTACAGAACAGCTTCAACTCTGGGATGTTGGTGGGTTTCCTCACATGAACTGCTCGCTTCAGGTCCTTCCACAACATTTCCATTGGATTAAGGTCAGGACTTTGACTTGGCCATTCCAAAACATTAACTTTATTCTTCTTTAACCATTCTTTGGTAGAACGACTTGTGTGCTTAGGGTCGTTGTCTTACTGCATGACCCACCTTCTCTTGAGATTCAGTTCATGGACAGATGTCCTGACATTTTCCTTTAGAATTCGCTGGTATAATTCAGAATTCATTGTTCCATCAATGATGGCAAGCCGTCCTGGCCCAGATGCAGCAAAACAGGCCCAAACCATGATACTACCACCACCATGTTTCACAGATGGGATAAGGTTCTTATGCTGGAATGCAGTGTTGTCCTTTCTCCAAACATAACGCTTCTCATTTAAACCAAAAAGTTATATTTTGGTCTCATCCATCCACAAAACATTTTTCCAATAGCCTTCTGGCTTGTCCACGTGATCTTTAGCAAACTGCAAATGAGCAGCAATGTTCTTTTTGGAGAGCAGTGGCTTTCTCCTTGCAACCCTGCCATGCACACCATTGTTGTTCAGTGTTCTCCTGATGGTGGACTCATGAACATTAGCCAATGTGAGAGAGGCCTTCAGTTGCTTAGAAGTTACCCTGGGGTCCTTTGTGACCTCGCCGACTATTACATGCTTTGCTCTTGGAGTGATCTTTGTTGGTCGACCACTCCTGGGGAGGGTAACAACGGTCTTGAATTTCCTCCATTTGTACACAATCTGTCTGACTGTGGATTGGTGGAGTCCAAACTCTTTAGAGATGGTTTTGTAACCTTTTCCAGCCTGATGAGCATCAACAATGCTTTTTCTGAGATCCTCAGAAATTTCCTTTGTTCGTGCCATGATGCACTTCCACAAACATGTGTTGTGAAGATCAGACTTTGATAGATCCCTGTTCTTTAAATAAAACAGGGTGCCCACTCACACCTGATTCTCATCCCATTGATTGAAAACACCGGACTCGAATTTCACCTTCAAATTAACTGCTAATCCTAGAGGTTCACATACTTTTGCCACTCACAGATATGTAATATTGGATCATTTTCCTCAATAAATAAATGAGCGAGTATAATATTTTTGTCTCATTTGTTTAACTGGGTTCTCTTTATCTACTTTTAGCACTTGTGTGAAAATCTGATGATGTTTTAGGTCATATTTATGCAGAAATATAGAAAATTCTAAACGGTTCATGAATTTTCAAGCACCACTGTGTCTCCAGGATGTATAATGTCTGATCCAGAAAAGGTGCAGGAGATCAAACTGGTCTCGTTGTTCCTCCAATATTCTCAGTCTCTAACAGATAGGTGTGAATGATTTCCACATATTCGCAAAGCTCCACCCCCAGGATCTACACTACCGTTCAAAAGTTTGGGGTCACTTTGAAATGTCCTTATTTTTGAAAGAAAAGCACTGTTCTTTTCAATGAAGATCACTTTAAACTAATCAGAAATCCACTCTATACATTGCTAATGTGGTAAATGACTATTCTAGCTGCAAATGTGTGGTTTTTGGTGCAATATCTCCATAGGTGTATAGAGGCCCATTTCCAGCAACTCTCACTCCAGTGTTCTAATGGTACAATGTGTTTGCTCATTGCCTCAGAAGGCTAATGGATGATTAGAAAACCCTTGTACAATCATGTTAGCACAGCTGAAAACAGTTGAGCTCTTTAGAGAAGCTATAAAACTGACCTTCCTTTGAGCAGATTGAGTTTCTGGAGCATCACATTTGTGGGGTCGATTAAATGCTCAAAATGGCCAGAAAAATGGCTCGACTATATTTTCTATTCATTTTACAACTTATGGTGGGAAATAAAAGTGTGACTTTTCATGGAAAACACAAAATTGTCTGGGTGACCCCAAACTTTTGAACGGTAGTGTACTTTGGCACAGAGTGTACTGTAGTGTCGAGAAAACGATTGACAGGAGTCGCATCCAAATACAAACAACCGTTCTGGATTAGAGGTCAGTTTCTCAGACACTTTAACTTTTGCTATGGTCACGGCTTAACCCACTGATTTTTTTTTTTAAATCATCTTCCAGGTTATTTGTACAAGCATAGAATTAAAAAACAAACAAACAATAAAACACAAACAATTGTTGCACCTTTAATGAATTATTCAATCAAATGTAAACACTTTGACGCTACCTTTTTTTTATTAAATAATCCCCTGCACCCAACATATGAAGACAGGGTTTCTGCAGGCTTGAACAAGTTCAATTTAAGACTTAAGACCATACCAGGCTAAATTTAAGACTTAAGCCCACTTTACACGGGGACGGTCTGAAACAAAAACGCAGAAGTTCGTTTTCGTTCTCACTTTTTTCCGCGTCTACACGACCGTTTTCAAGGAGGAAATCTGCGTCTATACAGTGACGCATAAATGTGTGGAATTCAATTGGATGTGCATGCCAGGCGGCTAGGTGGTGCTGTGAAAGACCTCCGCTATGTCTGCACGCATGCGCAACGTCTTCCGTCTTGTCTGATCTGCACATCTGCGCCGCGAAAACTTTGACTACTCTGGCTATGGTAAGTAAGAAAGTAAGTAGAAAAGTAAGAGCATACTATACCCGCCTCTGTTCATTAACGGTATATGTGCAGATTCGGTATAGATGTTCGAAGGACTCCTGGACGTTTATTAAAGCTGCCAGAGCAGCTTGAAGGTCCGTTGGATCGATGTAATCAGACATGCTCTTACTTTTTTACTTACTTTCTTACTTCCCGGGCTGGCATGTACAGTATATGACACATGTATGACGTAAACGCGTACCCGACGTGAGCAGATCCGAGCAGAGTTTCGCGTAATGGGTAGTTTAGACGGATATGCAACGGGGGCTGTTTTTAACTTATCCACTCTGGAAGGCGTTTTCAATTTTTTCCGTTTTTCAGCCTCGGAAACGCCGTCCCCGTGTAGACGAAAGGCACTTCCGATAAAATATGTGGCAGATCACAGAATCCAGGGACACGTGTCGGCCCGGGGGCATTTTGAGTTATTGACAGATTCAGAAAGTCCAGTTTCTAAGCTTTCCAATGATGCCTTCCATGTGGAGATCTGACAATATTTGAAGAATGTGTGGCCTTTTGAAAGTGTATACCTCTTAAAACAGAAAAGGGAGAAAATCGCCCTCAAAGTTTTCCATCTCAGCTACTCTGGGTGTAGGGCGGGCACATAATGCTGCTCATTTGCATGAGATTAAGGAAAGCCCCACCCCCTACGAGCTAGCACGATGCTACTTTCATGTAAACAAAGATCACCACGTCAATTTTCCTTCCATGCAAAGTATGCCCAACACAATTATGAAGTGCAAAAATAAGTCCTAAAGTTTACTTTAACGCTTTGTGGTTGAAAAATGACTCACACCATAAGAAAGAAAGATAGCACGATGATGACACAACTAACACAACGCTAGTTTCATGTAAAGCCTCGGTCACGACCGGCCGTACGGTATGTACTCCTACAGACGGTCTACATGCAAAAAACGCAAGAAACACACAGAGCGCGCATGTGATGTGCTGATTTTCGAGCCGCAGACCGGCCGCAGAGGTTCTTTGTCATGTCAAACAAACTCTACGGGCGCTTACGTTTTTTTCAGGTTGCAAGACAAACTTGCAGCCAACGTGCGTCTTTCTCCATGAACAAAAAAAAAAAAAAAACGCAGCGATTTGGGAAACGCCAAAAATCACACGGCCAAAAAATCGTACGTCCGGTTGTGACCTAGGCTTAACCAAACCACAACACTCTCCATTACATGCAAAAATAACCACACAGCCTTAGATTAATAAACTCACCCCATCAGAAAGAGAAACGGCGCCTTGCGCACACCAATGCCTCCGATGGAATGTAATCCTAGATTCCTTTTGGTTGGGTTTTTTTTTTGCTAGAAATGGTTATCTCCGATGTAAATACCGTGTGTCTGTTTGCTTCGCGGTGTTTCAGCTCCCCTGCGCTCTCTTTAGTAACTCATTCCATAGTGAAATCACATGCCTGTATGCAGCTTAAGTAGCCACGAGCTCAGCTCGTATCATACAGCTGATTCGCGAAAAAAAACAAATGACTTAAATCATCATGTGAATGTCCCATATGGTAATTTACCCACACCCCCCAGCAGGCTACAGTCCTGACAAAAACGAGACAATTTGCAACAAAAAAATGTATGCTTTTCCAACAAAACAATCTATTATCTGAAATACTGATTGCATTCTTCAAGATCTCAACTTGCACATGATGGAAAAAAACAAAAATCACAAATTTCGAAAAAAAAAAAAATGCTTCTTTTGCGATTATCTCAGATTCGTTTCAGCCGACATGTGTCCCTGGATTCGGTGAGGGGTCACATATTTAGTCGTTTTTACCCGACAGCGTCCTCGTGTAAACGGGCCCTTATGCCGCACAAAAAAAAAAAAAAATTGGGAGAGCCTGAATTACTTTCAAAATAAAATTTATCATCATTCACCAATGAACTCATTACATCCCTAGGGTGCACTCTTGCATTAATGAGGAACTAAGTTGCAGTGGAGCCAAAGACATCCTGCAAATCACTTGAGGATGAGGCGTTCGATTCCGTACGGTTTGCGTGTTGTAGCGTTACAGTTCGCACGGAGTTAGCCGATACACCGTCTCGAGATGCGCTTGGACCGGACAACGGTGAACAAAATTGAGTGACGGCATGCGATTGTTGCAGACTTTTATGGGCAGCCCGTGCTTCTCCGCTTTCGCGTGCGATTCCGGTGCCTTTACGCCCAGGGTGCAGAGTTTGAGTGTTCTTTTGCACAATGTGCAGTACGCCTCAAACGGATTTTGTTTGTTTGGTACACGTTTTAACCAGTCTACAAAATCATTGCGTTCAAGCCAGCAGTCGTTAAAGATCTGATGACACGTTTTTGACATCTTTGGCGATGTTTTATAACAAAGTAATTCCCGATGATCCATATATTAATTCACGAAGGCGCCTATTTTACAAGTTATGATAAAAAACGCTAGCCTGGCAAGCCAGAATAAATGTGAATATTTAGTCTGGCGTCGCTCGTAGACATTTCCGACGGGGGTGGGAGGAACAAACCGCTGTCTTTCAAACTGTCTCTGTGCGTATAGGCCAACGCTCTGACCAATCAGCGCAACAGTGACTGTGACGTAGTCAGAGCGACAGAAAGCAGTGGGGGAGGCCTTGAAATAAATAATTTTTCAAAATGCGTATTAATTAATAAACAGATTCTAGATATTAAGAAGTTTGGAGATAAGGACTACAAGTTTGGAGTCTGTACCACATACACATTTTTTTCCAAGTGTTTTTCAAGGGTTTGCTTAAACTGTTTTTGAGAGTTTTTATTTAGTGGTGTTTGGTGAAATAATTTCCCTTAAATTTAAAATAACGGGAAAATAAGAAACAATCAAAAAGTAATGTTTCAAAGCTGTTTATTAATTCTTCGTACTGCACAAACTAGCCCCATCCTTTTGGCTACGAGCGGAGCCAGCTGGTAGATCAGACTTTTGCCATAGCCGGTCGGCAAAACAGCGAAAACGTCCTTCTTGAAAAGGAATGAGCGGAGAGCCTCTTCCTGCTCATGTTTCAACGAAAACTCCAAGTCTAATTCTTCTAAAACTGATTCCAAAGCGGAGTCAAACGCACGCTGTTCACTAGCCGTAGCCATCTTTCCTGTTGCGCTTTCTCCAGCATCGCGCAGCCTTGTCGTCACTCCTGCAAAAGCCCGCCCAAAGAATCCAAACAAAAACCTTGCGTTGTGATTGGCGGGCACGATTTGATGCCCGGGGTGTTTTTGTTTATATGGTGCGAGGCTAGACCCACTCGCTAGGCAAAAATATTTTTGGCCGCTAGGCAGGTGGGTCTAGTTTACTAGGCTACCATTTTGCTACAAACCATGACAATCTCCCTCGCTTCTTTTATGGTGATGATACACGGGGCAACTTTTTGGGCAATGTTGCCGAGCAATGTTGCTGGGCAATTGCGTTTTGACTCTTTTCTATTGAGATTGGGCAACATTGTTTCTTTCTGAATGGTTTTGGTAATCTCTGGCAACTTTTTGAGATAAGCCAATCAGAATGCGAGTATCGAGTCATGTGACCTCCGGTGAGGTTCGGATCAGAAATTTCAAACAAATATGGCGGCCGCTCAGTGTCAGTGGAGTGAAGAGATGGAGAGACTCCTCATCTGTTTTTACGCCAGTAAGTTGTTATTGGGCAATTCCATGTAAATGTCAACCTCACCATGCAAAAATAAAGCAACATGTAATACATCAAAACCACTCCCAGAGATATCACCTAGGCCTGTATTTTACAGATGTGAATAAGTTGAACCAATTTGTCACAAGAATTGTTCCCTTCGCCTTATTATGTCAGTCTTTCTTTCTTATAATGTAAAACCCAAGCTAAAATCAACTTTGATCATGTACAATTCTATATTATTGCCACAAGCCACAGAAATGTATGCTAAAATCCACAAAACAGCAAAACAATAGCCATCCTAAATATTATTTAAGAACTTTGATAGTTTTAGCTGATATTTAGAGAGTTTTTCAAAGGGTTATGGTGGTTAAATTGCTGATTTTCTAAACATATGCCATGTCTATTTCAGACGCGTCACATCCATAACGGAATTTCGTCACATCCATAACGCTGACTTTTCCTTCCGGAACTCTGCATGAAATACAAAATATTTTAAACAAAGATTTTTTTTATATTCACCTTGGACCCCTCTATCAAATGGATATCTCCATTTCGACATTAGGTTTACAATTTCACAGAGTTTGATAAAAATGTACAGTCACCCAAGAAAAGTGATACTTTTTCTGTCACGTCCATAACGCATCTTTTATTGGCGTTTTCTGGCATGCCCTAGATGTACTATGGGAATTGTTCTTGTTCTAGCACTTCTCCAGTATGGTACAGCCTTAAAATATGCAACACCTGTTTAAATACTGGGAGACAATAAAACATGCACTGGGTCATTTGTTGCCATTTTGAGTTCAAGTGTCACGTCCATAACACTGGAATTGCTCTATTTTAATATTCTATATGGAAGAATTTACCTCACCAAAGCTCTAAAAAACAACAGACAGCTTGATTAAATGGTCACAGCAAAAATTAAGACATTGATTTTTTTTAGCTAACTGTAAACTGCCGTTGCCAACTGTTGTTGCCCATTG